>NC_090445.1:798452316-799077316 GCF_031143425.1 Pleurodeles waltl | reverse complement strand
AGCCAGCAGTACAGGGAGGGGTGGGGCTGGGCCACGGGAGGTGGGTGGGGGGAGGGGGGAGAGTGCACCTAACTGCGCATGTGTTTGGCCGGCAATACACACGAGCACTTAAACACAGCCTGGCTGGAGAAACCTAATCCCGACGCTGTTTTCATGCTAACTCTTGCATGAAAGCAGAACCAGGACTGCTGGAGAGCCTTTTCTGTGTCCCAGTGAATGCTGGGACACCAGAAGAGGAGCGAGCAGCAGGAGTCAGAGTAACAGTGAAAAAGTTAAGTTTAAAAAAAAGTTTTTTGTTTACCCCCCCTTCATCATCATCAGCCCCCCCCACCCCAACATTTGCGGCAGCTGCCGCTGATTCTGACAAATTGAGAGGACTCTTTTCATCCACCCACACTGAACAATGCAGTCCGAAGCTGAGGCACTTGCAGCTCTGCAGGTTAAAGTGACTAACATGAAAGGAACAGAACTAAGAATTACAAATTCATGCTCCCAGCACTGCCTGGACTACATTTTCACCTTTTCCACTGCTCTCTACTTAAGAGTGTTGGGCAGAGCATGCGATTTGATCACTTAGTTGGACTACACAAATGTTCTTAATGTGCTATTTCATCTGCCACAGAGATGTAGTCATAACTAGAAGGACAATTCATTCACATTTTTGTAGTAAAAAAGTAAGAGAATGCTACATTTGAGCTATGCCTGTGGCTTCAATAATCCACGTACAGAGTATTATATTGAACACTTTTTTGCTTTTGCTTTATTTTTCAGTAAATTATTATATTGTCCGTAAATATTTCAAGCTTTGTCATAGGCTGTTTTAGGTCTTACAGATGTGATTTTTGTTAGCTGCCCTGTCAAATATTGCCTTTAGTTGGAAAATTCAATCAGTCCCATCTGCAAAATGCATTGTATGTGCAAAAGAAAGGTTTTCAGGCTCTCTTGCCTCAGCAAACAAATATCCAGTAAGAACCACACAAACTGTCTGGTTTGTGGACAGTGTGGGTGGTTCTTTTTGAAACAAGAAATCTTATTTTCTGTAACTACTTAGTGTAGCAATGAACTCTTTCTCCATGCTACCCTAGACTTTTTCACCTTTTTGGACTGCTATTTTAGCTCTGCATGGTGTGATACTGGTAAGCCAGAGCATACGCACTGGGAGAATGAATACCAGTAAGGTTGTAGTAAGATGCTGTAGGACATGTACTAGTGGCATGGAAATTAAATGATTTGTCAGCTGCAGTATACATTTAGGGTGCCAGGCTCACAACAGTAGCTTGGGTGGCTGCAGATTGAAACCCTGCAGCAAAATATCAGAGAACAATACTCTGCAATATAGAAAAAACTTTTTTTATACAATAGAGGTCACTACTCCATGTGCCCTGTGGCCCACAGGGCTAGGTGGTTAATGTATAAAAGTGGTATAGGTTAAATATTAAAAGAATTAATCTTCGTACAAAATGATAGTCAGTGGATAGGCAAGATAGCATTGTCCTATGGAGGTGCCTAGTTGTAATTAGAACATAGTTTCCGCTGCAGAAGTGTTTAAAACATCATTCAAAGTTCATTTTTTATATTTTTCAAAAATGAAGTTCAAAGGTCAAGGTAAAGTTTTGTTAACCATTTTGGAAAGTTTACTTTTAAAAGTCAGTTTGTGCTGCGTGAAAGCCTGGCAAAAGCAAACCAATTCTAGTGATTATTCTTCCCTCAATTAGCAGCATTTGGCATTTGAACTATACTCTTAAGAATGAAGCCTGACTGACATTTTTTGTGAAGTTCTCAATTGAGAGTGTGCAGGCAAGAAAGACAGGAAGGGGGGATGTCAGGTGTGGGGACTGTGTGAGCTGATGGAGTGGTGTCACTTTTATTCAGTTTCCTAGACATTGATGGGTGATGTTTCCTGGCCCACTTCACAGAACACTTCTGGGCCCTGGAAAACTAAGAAGGACAAATCTAATCTTACTTGCATGGGAAGAATGCTCAGGAGTAACCTGCTCTCCACTTATTCCTCAGGACTGGAGGTGCTCTCCCATAGTCAGTTGGCTAGCCTCCTGTTCACATTGAAGTATAGAACAGTTTAAATATGGGATCAAATATATGTGGGAGAACCAGGTGACCCATTTGGGAAGAGATTGTCTGGGACAAAGTGAAAACTTCCTCTAGACCTTGAATCTAGAGCTATTCCTGTAAACTTCAAAACTGTGGGAGAGACCGGGAGCTATTTCTTCAGCATCTTCAGGAAAATTTTAGACTGTGACCAGAACCTACAGTCAAGTACCCGGAGGACTGATGGCATTTGAATGTAAATGACTTCCCATGCCATTAATGTATCTGTGAGGCAGAACTGTTAACTTGTTATTGTTTTTCTCTTGTTGCATGAGTGACAAGTCCTCTCGCTAGACCTCTAATCTCACTTTCACCACTTCTCATTTTGCTTTTAAATCTTTTCTTGATTTTTTTTTCCAAATTCATTAGAGAGTTTACAGCATAGATTTCTGATTTTAATTGTAGTGCTTAAATCTATCACATCTTTGTGGTAAAATCTGGTGTTTGTGCTATGGTTTTGTGCAACATTCACCTCTCGTACGTTGCGAGGGCAGATACCACGTGTGTTCACTTCAGTTGCCAATAATATTTCCAAATCACAACTATCTATTTTCATACTGTTGTTTTACAAATGTCTCACTTGTCACTTTCTGGAGAACGGTTGATTTTGCTGTTACTGAATTATTTATGGGTAGGAATGAGGTCATTAAGAACATTATAACTAAAGTTTCCAAAGAACATGTTCGTATTATCCATTTGGTTGATGGATCAGTTGTAAGTTCAGGATCTGTTACTGAAAGAACAGTTTCACTTCAACTATTTATTGAAAGACATTTTGACATTTGGCCTAATTGCTTCACCTCCTTATCTAGTCATCTAGGCATTCTGTGGTTGTGTTGACACAAACTGTATATTAACTGGACCACAATGATCTTAAGTTTGTCTTCAGATTCCAGTATTTGGCACCAAGTGCAACATGATCAATACTGGGTTTCTGATGTAGTCTCATCCGTAGAGAATAGAATTCACATGAAGCCTAAGCTTAACACGTCATTTGCATATTTTCCTACCAGATATCATAAATGTCATTTTGTTTGTGAAAACCTATTGTGCACTTTCTATCTAGATCTCAGGAGTATTATTGTCATTTGGACAGGGTGCTTGAAAAGAAAGTACCTTTTGGTAGAATACATTCATTGTATCAATCTGAAAAGAAGGTTAGAAACAATATCTTGAGGGGAAGTTGCAAAATGGTTTCACTATTAGGTCATACTTCCCAACTGGGACACCCCTCTTGTGTAGCCAAGGAAAAAACTTAAAAACTAAAACCATGTATTGATTACAAATGATTGGATGAATAATTAGGGATATTTTACAGTAAGTAAAAGGAGATATCTTTGTGGTGCCTATCATTTGTCAAGAAAAGGAAAGGGAGATAAATAAAATGTCCGTCCACCTTTTGGACATAACATATGCAGGGAACTCGTTGGGGTCTGCAAAGTACGTTCTATTTTTCAAAGGTTTACGGACATTATTTTTCTGATATGCTTCATCAGTCAAATGTCTTTTTGGATGCCAGCTTGATTTTGTCATCATGTTCAACATGTTACATGGTACAGGCTTGTTACAATTGTTGTAAACCCACAAGCCAGCATGCAGAGAAATGTGTTTGGGGTAACTGATGTTTAACATCTTAGATCCATTTTTTGAGGAAGGACTTTTAATGGAGCCCCCTTAAATTTCAGTGGTCACAAATTGACCAGTTCTAACTACTATTAAGAAAGTCTATTTTATCTTTTTGCTTTGCAATTTTTAAAGGACATTTATCAAGAGGTTTTCCAAAGTGTACTGTTCATTTCACTAAACTTTTAAAAATGTATTTTCTTGAGATTCAAGTGCTAATCAAGCTTTTTGTAGCTAAAGGAAGCTTTTGCGGGACCCCCGGTTTTGTGCCATCCTGATCCTTTTTTCCCCTTCAACTGAAAACCAATGTTTTTTACTCAGCTATTTCAAGCGTTCTTTCCCAGAAACAGAGTAATAACCAGGGCACAGGCCAATGGTGCACGCGGCTAGACAGCATCTATCCAATCTTTCACAGGGTGGATGCAGTCTACCCTTTCAAGAGGTTGAACCCCAGAGAAATAAACAGAAGCAATGTGCATGTGAGATAGGGGCTTATCAGATTCGAGCTAGACCCATAACAAAGACAGAAGTTAAGGGGCCATAAGGCCTCCTTTTGTTGGAGTATCCTGGCTGGGAGCCACTGGGTTCCTCACACCTAAATACAATGAAGGAGGAAACAAAGGCACACAGGTACTTGAGAGGAATGCTTTTAACTTTGTTCAGTGCCTGTGTATAAGTGATGTGTATGCACTGTAGAAATGTCAGATGTGTTAATCTGTCCCAGCATTTACACAAATAATTTAAATACCATTATTTTGTTTTATTTCTTTTAGATCTCTGTAGTGCTACTCATACTACTGCAGGGTGTTACAGCCTTTACATCACATGTACACATTATGCATTGACAAGAAAACATGTGGGTAAATTATGAATGATGTTTTACATAAGACAGTGAGGATTACAAGGTGTAGGAGCCACATGTTCTTCATTGCTCACTGTGCTATATAAAAAGGATTACAATTTACGAACTGCAAGTAACAAAAGTATCTGTGTTCAATGCAATAACCCCATTACCCATTTACATATAAATAAACATCTGTCCTGTGTGTTACATAATGCACTTTGCAGAAGACATATGAACCCTCTATGCTACTTTGATTCAAAAGTGGACTAGATAAAACAAAGATGTCTCCAGAAAATGTTAACCTCTGAGTTATTGTAAAGTTACTATTCCCCGAAATTTCTTTGGCACACAAGGATCTCTGCAGCAGGTGTCTTAACCCCGTAAGAAATTTTAATATGTAGATTTTACGACCAACTAAGCAGCACTGGTATACTTCCAAATTTCTCCTTGTTGCCAATTTCTTTGTGGCAGGGTTTTAAAAAATAAATGTATAAGTTGAGGATGAGATTTTGCATCAGGTTTGCATCACAAAGGTTGCAGCAGTACTATTGAGGGATGAGATTAGGGGTAAGATACCAGATATATACCTTGACAAATGTATTGATAAATCAATCAATCAGTTTTATAAAGTGGGGCTTATGACCCCAGGGAGTATCCAGGTGCTGGAGGTAGTTGCTGCAAGCTGACAGCTATTCCTCAAAGAGCCATGTTTTGAGCTTTCTCCTGAAGTCGATGAGGGTGTGCGTACTCCGCGGGTGATGGAGTGGTTGTTCCATATCTTGGCGGCTAGGTTGGAGAAGGTGCATCCTCCACTGCGGCAAACTCTCAGGACTTGGGCAAAGGATGTTGATTGGAGCCCCCCTGCGGGCTGGTGGAAGGACAGTCTGTGGTTGATGAGACTGGGTCCGATGTTGTGGAGGGCTTTGTATCCAATAGTGAGGACCTGTATGAAAGAATGTATGAATACAGGTGCGGTCCCCCTCATAGTCCTTCCTCATAGTGCCTGATGAAGTTTATCCCTGATGACTTCAGGGTGTATTAACAAGGACTAGGTAAGAATTAGTCATTATGCATGATTTTGACATGTGTGGCACAGAGTAGGGACCTTGTGGCAGGTGTGACCTGACAAAAGCCCAGGACCATGTCCCTGGAAGTATTATTTGTTTGCTCTCCAGGAGAGTATTCTCTTTTTTGGTGGGCCCAAACTTGTTGGCGTCGACTGATGTGGGGGTGTGATGAATCCTTATAACTCCTTGACACCTTTCTAAGGTCGATCCTGAGATAGGAACAACCAATTTTCAATTCTACCCTGTGTGAACCTACTAATAAAGAACATATACAGGATACACACAGAGGCAGTTTTATTATACTTAGATAGTTTATTCTGCACTCCATTTCCCAATGAAAAGTATTGCTTGGGCAAAGGTTAAGCCCACTTGGTTAGTACCATCTTAACCCGATGGGGCGTACTGGCCAAGGATGAAGCATCTCATGATTTTGTGGGTTCCCATCCATAAATAACATTCGTCCAAACAGTGGAAATAGTGGAGAATTAGGGTATAGGAGATTACAAATCAGAAAACTAAGGGCGTGAATCACATACTTGCCCTACCTTGGTTTGCAACACAAACCCAAAGCAAAATCTTTTAAATATTGTGATGCGCTTAAATGTAATCATGATAACACCTCAAACATATGCTTAGAGGGTCTAAGACTTGGTGTCCCTTCTGCTGTGAGGCCATGGATTGTGCTGCTACTTCCTGTAATGTCACACGTCATGATGTCACTTGCATACTGCCTAACCATGGTTAGTTCTCCCACTTTAAAAAAAAATAAAAAAATTATACAACCTGTGCCCTGGGGATAACCAATTAAATCATCCAGTCTTTCTGATCTCGTTTTTTGACTAGCTGTGAGTTCAATTATTTTCTTTTAAAGTGAGAGTTGCTTGCTATGCAGAATCAATTATGGTGAATATCAAAAATACAAAAATGTCAAGGATGACCTGCCCATAACTCAGGAAGGAGTTAAACTATGAGGGTGTAGAATTCTGATTCCAGAGAGTCAGAGACAGAAATTAATAGAACTGGCTCATGAAAGACATCATGGAATCTTTGCCACAAAAAGATTTCTCCGAGACAAGAGTTTGGTTTCCGTACATAGATGAAAGAGTTGAAAAGGAACTCAAGGACTGTCAGGTAGGCAGCTGCCGTTCTACTAATGTTACTCAAAATACTCTGAACAGTTCATAACTCCCTAGGCAGGCATGGAAAAGAACACCCATTGACTTTTTCAGTTCACTCGACAATGGACATCGCCTAATGGCGATTGTGAACTAATACTCACCTTTCCCTTTGGTTGAAATGCTCTCATCTACAACTCATGAAGGATTCATTGAAAAACTATTGGCATTTTTGTGAGCTGGAGCATTCCAGCCATTGTGAAGTCTGCTAATGGCCCACCCTATAAAAGTAAAGAATTCAAAGAATTCCTGGAGCATCTGAACATAAAGCATCAAAATAGTACACCCTTGTGGCCGCAGGCCAATGTACTTGTTGAACATTTAATGAGTACGCTAATGAAAGCAGGACAGCGCACAACTCTTGAGAAGTTCAGTTTGAAAACAGTACTAAATTCTACTATACAAGCTAATTGCTCAACACTTTACTTGACCACAGGTTAAAGTACTGCAACTTTGATGTTCAGGAGGGTAATGACAACCAAGTTACCTCAATATACCACCGAGAGGGACAACAGTGAGAACATCATTCGTACAAGGGACTTGGTTAAGAAGCAGAAAACAAAAGCTTATTCAGAAAAGAGGCCACATGCAAAGGACAATGTTTAAAAGAGTTGATTTGTTGATCACCCAACAGAAGGCACAACAAAAAATCTGATGCATCCTATGCTGCTAAACCTTTCCAAGTGGTGCCTACCAAAGAATACATGGTGACTTCCCAGCGTTCTGTAAAATCTGCTACCAGAGATTCTCCCCACCTTAGCCGTGTGATTAATTGGTCTTCAAATCGAAATGGTGAAAAAAAAGGTGGCCCTGAATACTCAGTGACTGCTACCTCTTCACCATCTTCAGCATTCTCCGACACTACAGATGACAGCTTTCAGCAACCAGTTTAGGTCAAATCATCAAAGCAACAAAAAGGTTGATCAAAGAGACTGAGTTGTGTGTATATATATATATATGTCTACTGGTTTTGTAAAACAATTTATTTTCTATTTAAGAGGCGGGGTGTAATGTCTTACAAGTTTTATGATGGAACCCTTTTGATTCCAAACAGAATCCATAGCAGTGAGATGTAAATCCTCAAATAGAATGTGATGAAAGCTTTGTTTATAATGTTGGAGTGCACTGCTGCATGCAGAGGAATAAAAACACGTGATTACATCTCTGTGTGGGACATAGTAATTGGTAGGTACCCAGGCTAGGGAGGCTGAAACTCTGCAATCATTGCATGTATGGGACCTGCAACCGCCCTATGGGCCACACATTCCTAAAATGTTGTAGGTGCCAAATTGACAGCAGAGCAAGATGTGTTCAAACAGCCTTTCGGCCATTTGGTAAGAGAAGACCGTATACATGATCCACTCAGATTTTTTGCAAATACATATATTTTGTAGTCTTCAGTACATTGTAATGTTAGAATTCAATCTTCATCATTTCCAATGCCCTCTACTCTCCAGTCTTGTTTCTTCTTTCTGGTTTTTCGTTGGGCTTGTTTTTGTTCTGGCTTTTTTCTTGTTTTGAATTATTCATCATCTCTTGTGCTTGCTCATTTGAAAAAAAATGTATGCCTCAAGCTTTTCCTCTCTTTGTACCATCTTTCCATTTCAACACTTTTCCCTCAGAGCTTCTTTTGGATACCATTGTCTAGCATCTCCTTTCCATCTTTTAGTCACTCTGGAAGACAGTGCTGAGATTTCTTGGGAAGGTCACCCCATTGCCCTTTCTATAGACTAAGCTAGGTTGTACAACCTGCTATTAAATGCTGGATGTTGCTGAGTGAGAAGTTAAGGCAGTGATATATATTATATTACCCTATTGATGGAGCTTCATGTTGTCAGTTTGTGAGGTTCATAGTGTTTCCATTTAAAGGTTGAAACTGAAGGGAGAGCCACAGAAGACAACCTTGCAGGTCCTACTTTTATCAACTAGCGACAGTTGGCAACGTAGGAGATGAATCATTGCAGGAACAATTATGAAGTTCTCATTTGGATAGTGGTGAGATGATGTTTTGTATTCTGTTTAAGTGAACAAAGTATTTTCACCTACTTGAAGATCAGCTTTTGGCATGTTACATCATTATCGGATGGCGATTGTTAATACTTTAGGATATATTTCTTGTTGATCTACTTCAGGAGTTGGGTGGCAACTGCGTTCTCAATGATCTTTCCTAAAAAAGGTAGGTGGGTAATGTGGCAGAAGTTGCCATGGTTTTAAAGTGCAAATTCAGCTTTTTCAGTAATGGGAAGACAGGTCTTAACTTGAGGGCATCAGGAGGTTCCTTGACTGGGGAGGTATTGAAAATGTTGAGAATGGGAGTGAGGGAATTTCCTCATAGGATGGATGAGGGTAGAATTCACCTTCAGATGAGGTGGTTTTAGGAGTTCAAAATGTTTGCATGTTCCATTTGAAAGTAGAGATTGAAGGTTGACTACTTCAGGGTGGAGCAATGGATATTAGAAAACAATGCACATTTTTCCTGTGATCCAAGCTCTAATTTTGTTGGACTTGTCAGTTGGGTGACACAACACCTTAGTTCATCTCCATTTCTCTTCCTGCCATACTTGTTAGAGCGTTCTTGGACATCACAGGCATTGGTGGCTCCTCCAGCTGTATGACATGGGCAATGCTCTACAATAAGATGAGCAAATGAAAGAAGAATAGGTTTCTAGACTCAGTGGTGCAGCTGCCATGGATGGCAGCAGGGGCAGCTTTGGAGCTGTGGATAATGGTGGGGGTGGGGAGGAGGAACGGGAGTAGGAATACAATAAAAAATATATACTTATCTGCGCTGCCGGATGCCGCATCAGTGCTCCTACGACTTTGGTGCTTCTCTAATTCTCTCCCTAACCAATCCAGATGGGACTGGCCAGACTAGGCTAAAATGCCACTCAGGGAGGGAGTGGGAGTCTGCACTTGGTCTCCACCTGGCTGTAAAATACAGCTCAAGTGGACAGTTCTAAGTGTGCATTTCAGTTTGGCTGGACTCTGACGTCTGGCCAAACTGGCATGCGCACTTCGAGTGCACTGACTCAGACTCCTCCCTGGCAACATATGGGTTGCTGGCCCTGTCATGCCCTCTGTAAGCGGTAAAATTAAATGATAAAGTACTTTTAAAATCATTTTATTTTTCTGCCTTTCAGCAGTGGGATGGCACTCATCTGCCATAGCGGAGGGGCTGCCCCTGCCTAGACCGCTTTGCTGCAATCATAATGTCAATGAGATAGAATATAAATATGAATGTAGCAAAGCAATCCTCAAACATGTTAAATGAGGGGCATTTTATGTTTTGCCTGTAACTCACATGCACAGTGTTCGCATTTGCTTCAATTAAGGCTACCTTCAAGTCCCTCCCCAAGGTCTCCATATAATTTCCCAATCGGTTCATCTTCATGGAGGCTCTGCCAATGTAGGACAAAGACCTAGATGAAAGCATGGATTTGAGTGGGATACAAAGCAGAGCATGGCAAATATTATCCTCACTTCCAGTACTCTTAGAACCACTGAGTTCCCTGCGTACCTCTGCTAGCTTTGTGATGGTTGGTGCAGCAGAAACCAGCCATTAGGCTCTAAGGAGAACAGAAGATCCAAAACTGTCTTCCTGATCCCAGGGTGGTTGCTTGCTAAGTTGCGCTATGTAGTGGGTTCATAAAATTCACCTGTTATTTTTTTACTCCCTGTGTTGCCACATCCTGGCAAAGGGAAGCAGCAATGCAAGTACATGACTGAAGACGTTAGATGCATTTCACACATCCCGGGTGCCCCGGTAGATAGTAAATACTGGTCACGTCTTTAATGAAGAGAGAAACAAAATTTAAGGTGTTTAGTCTATCCACAGATCTAGAAGTGTGTTCTGACTAGGCCTGGGTGGAGTTCTGTATGGTGGAACTCCACAAAGTGACCAAAAAACTCCACCATGCAACAAGGAGTTCCGTAAGCAGTGTAGTATGTTAGGTCATGTCATTTGCGCTGATTTTTTATGCTGGGTGTTTGTCCCTCACTGAAAAATCTGAGCGAACTGCACCAGGCGCAGCACAAGAGTGTTGCTTCTTTTTTGCTGCTCGAGTAGATCTACTTGAGCATCAACTTCCTCAACGCGAACAGAAGATTTCTCAACGGGGACATTGAGAAATCTTGCTGGGAGGTGGTGATTTTCCTCGCCTGCACTTGCCCACCGAACATCAGCGAGTGTGAAAAAAAAAATAAAAAAAAAAAAAAAAAAAAATCGGCTACGCTATACAGTTTTTTTCAGAACTCTGCGCGGAGTGCAGAGTGGGAAAAAGTCCACAAACTCTGAGCAGAGTTCACCGCCCACACCTGGTTCTGACTAAGCTCTCGATTTGCTACGGTGTATAATGTGCAATGCATAATGATTCTCCAGAAGGCAGAGAAGAATTAAACTTAAATTCGCTTTCCAACATATGATAGCATTATGAATGTGCCGGGTGAGAGCTGATCTGTACGATTATTGTGGCTAAAAGAAATGTAGTTTTCATATAGGTCAGATCATCAAGTTTAGCTTCATATATTTTTAAACATAAACCGTGTAGCAGTTTTCATAATGAGGCAATATGTGTCACCCCTTACCCTGTAGCCCTTCTCTTCAAAAAGAAAAAAAGACAAAAGGAAAACGTCACAAATGAGGAATTAAAAACTGCAGAAAAACATACCAAGATATATTTTAGGACGGTCATGGAGAACTTTGCTCAGAACTCTTTTTTTGCTTAAAAGATTATTTTTTTGCATGGTACTTTGTTGTATGAGATACAATTGTGTGTTGTGGTTGTTTGAGTTTATCAGTGGCCTCATAAAACCGATGCATCCTTTTTAGTGCATATCCACTTAGCTTACATAGATGTATTTGTTAGTTGTATTACGTTTTCTTACATGTATCAGATCTTAATATGATAGTTATATAGTGCTTATTACCCCTTAGTGGAGCGCTTAAGCATCTGCCTACATGAGATCAAGCTAGACTGTGAATGGTTGAAACGGTGTTGTCCCTGGTCTTGCACTATGTGGGAAGTGTTACCTTGTCATGATTGATGTTCCCCAAAGCTCAGTTATCATGTTATGCGATGTAGCAGTGTGTTGGGTGAAGTGCGAAAAATAGGGCTGCCTGATATAGTTTTCAATGAGCTGGAAGCTTTGTTCAACTCTGCGGGTCCCTTCATAGTATTACTTAGGATCACGGTCCTCTAAACTGTTTGCTGTGAAGGACTGTCCATACTAAGATTTAGGTTTATCGTTATTATCCTGAGTAGGTATAGGTCCTAGGCCGCATGCGATTCCTTAAGTCATTTTAGATAAAAGTAGTTTCCAATAGGTCAGTGTGGAAATGGTGAAAGACGAAATTGAGTGTAGGTGTGCCACATGACTTGATTCCATTTGGCAGATGAGGTTCGCCAACAACGAGAGGATTGATAAGCTGACAGGGATATGCAGATGGTTGTGCAGTGAATAAGGTGGGATTGGCAGAAGGTTGTACTGCAAATTTAAATTCAGCACTAGATTGGTGTGTCAAGACTGGGGAAACTGGCAGCCTACAAAGGAAATCATAAATCAGAGGCATAGGGCAAAAATATTTAAATAGAAGACAAAGGAGTCTGAGGAAGAGAGAACATAGACCATATTCATATAATCAAAATTGATTAAAATCTGTTATATAGTCACAAAGGTGCTTTTAATCAGGCAACGGAGCAAAAAGAGAGAGGTTCAAAAGAATTTAAAATTGGTTATACATCTCCCAAACAACATCATAAATTTTAATCAGTGTAGTGAAGATGAAGACCAAGGTTAAAAACAAAAATTGAAAGTCATAAATCGAGTGTAATGCTCGTGGTACTTTCACAAAATACTAAAGGCTCCGAATGTTTTAAGGGCTTTTAGGAACAGGTCAACATGTTTCGCGTCTGTCGGTCTTCCAGGATCCATTGATGCTTCATCAGGACCAAAAGATAACCTCTTCACATAATATAGAGAAATAAAGAAAACCACCTCTAATAAGGTAGAAAAACCAATGACTTACATTTAAGTACACTTGGTTACATCAGGTCACCCTAGAATATAAACATATTGACAAACAGTACACCAAAGAAAAACCCATGAAGTGGTTAGTGGTGCTCAAACCAATGAACATCTATATAGAACAGGTGATGGGTCCAAACTAAATGAGTGTAAATGGGCTTACCATCCCCAAATTTGAGAAAGGGCCCCCTGGGAAGCACGTTCCTAGGACTCAGATAGACTCTGAACATAAACAAATAAGAATAAAGTTTACCATTCGTATATATGCTCAATTTACTAAAAGAAAAGAAAAAGGAGCAGATTATCTGTAATATAATGCCGCCCACAGGTGGGTAGATCTTGCTAAAACAATTTGCAATCCCGCATAAACAAACGTGTAGCTCTGTCAAATTGTGCCATGGTTTAAAATTAACAGTGTAAAGTCAATATAACCTGACGTAGATAACAATCATCTTAACCCAAATCTCGCCGCCGCATGTCGAACTTACAGTTAGTTGCTGGTCCATAACTCCGGACCTACGCTCTGGAACGGTGTCCCGGATGACAACCTGCATCGGGCTCCGTCAGAGAAATAAAATACATTAACTGTAAGTTCGACATGCGGCGGCGAGATTTGGGTTAAGATGATTTGGGGATGGTAAGCCCATTTACACTCATTTAGTTTGGACCCATCACCTGTTCTATATAGATGTTCATTGGTTTGAGCACCACTAACCACTTCATGGGTTTTTCTTTGGTGTACTGTTTGTCTATATGTTTATATTCTAGGGTGACCTGATGTAACCAAGTGTACTTAAATGTAAGTCATTGGTTTTTCTACCTTATTAGAGGTGGTTTTCTTTATTTCTCTATATTATGTGAAGAGGTTATCTTTTGGTCCTGATGAAGCGTCAATGGATCCTGGAGGACCGACAGACGCGAAACATGTTGACCTGTTCCTAAAAGCCCTTAAAACATTCGGAGCCTTTAGTATTTTGTGAAAGTACCACGAGCATTACACTCGATTTATGACTTTCAATTTTTGTTTTTAACCTTGGTCTTCATCTTCACTACACTGATTAAAATTTATGATGTTGTTTGGGAGATGTATAACCAATTTTAAATTCTTTTGAACCTCTCTCTTTTTGCTCCGTTGCCTGATTAAAAGCACCTTTGTGACTATATAACAGATTTTAATCAATTTTGATTATATGAATATGGTCTAGAGCCCCCGTTTGGGGTGCCCACCAGGCATTGCAGCGCCAGCTTGGTGTGGAGCATTTCCCGATGATGATACCCATCCATTGTGATGCTTGAGGGTTCTTGCTCCTGAGACTAGTGGTCCCCTAGATGGTACATATTTTTGGAACAGTGTGCTTTGTATAATTTTGACTATAGTTTGGGAGATCGTACACTGGACCACTTAACCTCTCGGTCCCTCCTTCAATTTGTTTTATGAGAAGAGAGAACATATGCTGTGAGAAGAAGGTAAATAGAGTTGTATGGGAGGTAGAGTGTGGGCAGAACCAGAGCACCTAAGTCAGATGAGAAATAAAGACCATCCCTCTACCTAAAGGTAAACTATTTTGTCTTTTCATTGCTACTTCCCGAGAAAGCGTGCATTGTGCTGTATTATATATTTTCACATCATGCCTAAAGCCATGAATGACTCCATCGCACAAGTTGTCTAGTTTAGCAGCTCGACAAATAAGCAATGCAAGGTTTAATATTTAGCTCATGTAGGACTTATGCCTCTTACTCCTTATAGCGACAATTACCCATGATGCACTATCTGCAAGCCTTCAGAATAGAAATCACTGCGCTCTACCACTTCTTGCAAACAGTATCATTTTTGTGCTTTGCATGCCCTTTGTACAAGCCCAATAGTCTCCATAGGCAACTTAAATAGGTTAAATATGCTTTGCTAATTTATGTGGCCTTTGTGCATAGTAGAATATCACTCCTGGCCATGCTACATCAGTAACCCTGGAGCATTGCCTACCCCATAAGTGGCATAATTCCTTCTATGCCACTGCCTAACTTCCATTAGTAGTAGTAGGCTCATGTTTTGTATTTCTAATGTCTGCTTTTTTAAAGTACTATTTTTACCAAGTGACACAATGTATGGAGATTATATGAGTACTCACAAAATGTATTTCCCAAATATTTGAATGGTCAATAGACAGTAAATTGCTGATATTTCTTGCCACTATGGATTTATAGTGACATTTCGCTAAAGCCACAGGGCAATTTCTGCTATGGCTGTTATAATGTGACTAGCAGAGTCATTGTGTGACCAATATGGATGTCTTAATATTTTATCATCACTAAAAATAAATCCACTGCTTCACCTTGAAATTGGTTTATGTTGCCTCAACCTGAAAAGTGTCTGCCACTTGAACGGTAATCTGTAAATTCCACCTAGCCTAAGTTATGGTTGGGATGAGTCCTGAGATACTAAAATCTGTTTAACTTTTCATTTTCCTACCCTGAATCGTTATAGTAGGTTTTCAGCCACAGTGCATGTTTGACATTACATGTCAAAAACACATGACAGGTATATTTAGTGAGATAGATAGTCGTGGCCTCTTGGTATAACTCAGCAAAAAAAAAAAAAATTCCAGAGATTTGAATTTTTGATTTGTGTTTTTGTATCATTAGAGAAGTGATTATCTAGGGTAGACATTGCTAATCCGGGACGATTTTTTCTGGGCAACATTTTTAAAAATGGTGGATGTGATGAAGTGATTATGTACTATTTAATGAACCATGAAACCTTTATACTTCATTTTGGCATCAAAAATAAGTTTGGGCTGTCAAGTAGTCCTATAGAGACAGAACATTACTCTTCAGAGCAACCTTTTGGCCGTTTTCTAAAAAGGCGGCTCTATAATAAATTAAATATAAATTCTTTTCACTTTAAAAAGTGGACAGTGACATTTTTGAGTTCTGTAATGTTATCCTATGGGAGGAACAACACGTTCTACAAACAGGTAGAGCACAGTGACTTACAAGACCATTCTCCAGGAGTTAGGGTCTAAGGAAGCACCAGTAGTACACCATAAGCGACACAGGGGCGGCCGGGTGCAAAACAGTGTTGGGTACCCAATGCGTTTCAATGGATATCAATCACTGCGAAAAGAGGCTGCAGGCACTGGCCAGGGAGCCAATCGGGCTAAACTAACAGTGGGGCTCAGGCCTTATGAAGCTCAGGCACAGGTAGGTACCTTTTGGTCCTCTTCTTCACATCTCAAAGGTAACGGTGCAGAGGTGTCTTCAGGTGTATGGTTTTCCTTACCGGAGCAGTAGCTGTAGAGTGGGGCTGTGTGCCACCACCATCGGGCCTCACCACAGGGGATTTATCATGGTCACCCCTTAAACCGCTCTCACTACATTGGGTTTAGAGCCATTCACCATGCAGAATCAGATTCACTGATAATATGTGACCATCCCTTATGGACTTCAAAGAGAGATCGGGAACTGGCTTTACCCATTGCTATCTCACAATTCTATGTGAGGGATAGTACTAATATGACAGCTTTGTTCCCACATACTGTACAAACTCGTTGCAAGTGGTTGGTGGACTCAGGTGACTAGATAAGCCTAAACTTCGCCCAGAATTCCTTTTTTCAGATTGTGTTTTTTGGTGGATGTTAGACATCAATCACACCTATTTTAGCCTTGAAAAAGTAGCCCAAGATGAAACATGAGTTAGCTCCCAAAAACAATTCATCTGAATTATACCGGCTCTGCATACTAATTGGAATCATTATTGGATTGTACAAATATATAGATTTTTTTTTTTTTACTCTGGGTAACATGCGGAGTGACCCATTTGTGAATTAGGCTTTTCACAATTTTCAGACAACGTTTAGGTAGCATTGTGTCTTAACTTGTTGAGCAGAGAGTTTAGGCTCACTGTTACATTGAACGATGACAGGAGGTGCTGTGATTTTTTAGACCACTGCTACCCTTCTATAAGAGATACCTTTTGGTCCTCTTATCCATGGCTCAGGGGTGAAAGGTGCATTGGAGTCTGGTTTTCCTTACAGCAGTGGCCGTTGTAGTGGGGGGCTGCGTGCAGAGACTGCAGGCGTCATCAGGGAGTCCATGAGGAAAAAAATTGTGATGGACTCAGAATCTGGAGGGCTGGGTAACCTTGTTGGCACTGGTGGCCCACTTCAACTTTGGCCGGAGGAGACAGGTGCAGCAGTGATTTCTGGTGACCGGTTTGGCGGTTATGGAGGCTTCAGAGTTCCTTCTTTGGAGTTTGGAAAAGAACAGGTCTGTTGTACACTGGAGGTCTTGAGTCTGTATTTAAGGCAGACAGTCATCCCAGATTTCTGGAGTCACAGCTGAAGGATGAGTCCACTTTGGTGCAGATTTTGATGAGGGATACAGACATGCTGGCAGAGTTGGTAGCAGGTCATCGCTTCTTTTCTCCTCCTCTGCTTTTATGGCTCTTCAGTGTCCTTGGTCCTCCCTTGGTCATACGGATCTGCTTCTCTGGTGCTAGGAGGTCCCCTAAATACTGAGTTTAGGGGAGTTTCGGACAGTGTAGGGCTACTTACCAATGGGGTCACTACATTCCCTACATGACCACTTCCTGTGGGAAGTGGGCATAACCCTGTCTCAGAGTACCTAAATCTGCCAACACCAAGATGGCAGATTCTGAATTGTGGTGTCCACATCAGGCACTTCACCTTAGAGGTGGAACTAACCCTATAAATACTACAATTCCCGCCTCTCAAGATGTCAAATGAACCCTGGGTCAAAGGGGGAGGGTCAACCTATCACCTTGCGAGAAAAGCCAGATCTGCATCCCATGGGCAGTGGGGGCTTCTATGAAGCTTCCCACCTTGGAATGTAGATTTGTAGTTCATCCTGTTGGGAGTGTGGAGAGAAGGGCGTGTTGTGTAACACACCTTCCAGAGCAGACTTTGTAGCTGACTGCCCAGGAGCAAAGGTTTTCACCTTATATGACCAGACTCTTGTCTGGTGATGACAGGTTGGCTCAAACCAGTTAGCGAGCACACCAGAGGCTGGTAGGTTTTTAGGGGGCACCTTTAAGGTGCCCTCTGGATACATGTATTGGTAAATCCATTACTGGCATCAGTCCGGGGTTACAGATACAAGATATTTGATACCAAACATCCCTAACTTCATTGAAGCCATCCTGTAGATGGGGAACTTGTATTGGCTAGTGTCCAAACCATGCAATTATAATGGTTTCCCCTGCTCACTTTAGTCGACAAAGACGTAGCAGGGCCATATCTGCTTTTGCAGATATGCCCTCACATATAATGCATGGTGCCTTAGGGCAGTAAGGCCTGCTGTAGGGGTTAGTTAAAGATAATGCATGCAGTGTTAGGGGACATGGCACACAAGCTGCGGGCCATGTCATGTTTTCACTTTTGTCTTCAACAAGACACATATCCTGTCATGTGCTTGGTGAGGAAAAAGTTGTGCTCCAGCCCTTCAGGTCTCTCTTTAGTACCTCAGGCCCTAGGTACCAGGGGTACTATTAGCTGGGGACCTAAAGAGGTTGCTGAAGGATTTGCCAATTAGGGAAACAATCGTACTTTTTTGGGGGGAAGAGATCTGGCACTAGGAACCTGGTTGGCAGGAACCCAGGGCACTTTTAGTTAAAATCACATCAGGTACCAGACAAAAAGTGGTGGTACAAATGTCAAAAAGGCACTTTCCTACAATGTCTTCGAGAGTCTTCCCTTCTCTTTAGAAGATCTGGGTCATTTGAGGTATGAATTATCTGTTTCATTAGGGTGCTTAAGTTCCAGGCCTAACAGTTCTTCACCTACTTGGATTGCTGGCTTCCTACATCCTAATGGTCAAATATGCATGCTGGCCATAAAGTTTTTAAGTGGTGCCATTGTGGGGCTGTGATTCCAGAACTAGGGACATTGACAATGCCGAGGCTAATGGTGGGTAGAGAAGCTCCTGTCTCAAGGTGTGTCCTTTCACCTGCCTCTGGTAGTAACCACTTTGGTAATGGACTTTCCTTCCAGG
This sequence comes from Pleurodeles waltl, assembly GCF_031143425.1. Taxonomy (NCBI): domain Eukaryota; kingdom Metazoa; phylum Chordata; class Amphibia; order Caudata; family Salamandridae; genus Pleurodeles; species Pleurodeles waltl. Next base: position 799,058,471 of record NC_090445.1, on the reverse strand, counting down.
AGAATCCTCGCCGGCGTTGTGGGCACTGGGTGTTCCTGCATGCGGGAAGGAATGTTCGATGTTTCTGACTTTGGTGAGGATTCCCCTGGAAGAGAACTAGGATTACAGGTAAGTAACTTATCCTTCTCCACTATGTGGTGAGCTGCACATCTCAATGAACTTTAATCTCCAGAGAAGGTGGTTTTTCACATCATTCTACTTAAACTTTGTGCACTTTGCTTAAACCTGAAGGCAGTCTTCACTTCCCTTTGCGGTACGTCTCTCTAGATCCTGCCAGTCACTAGGACTGTGATGTGGTATTTCAGCAAACATGGAGTGTGGTCCCACTATCACACTGTCAGGAAGCATTCCACCAGAACAGTGTTTGAATTTGGTGCTTGCTTGAGCTGGGCACGATTTGAAATCTGCCATGTGGCAACATGGGCATCTCTTGACACTCTGAATTAGCACTATTGGTTCATTCATGGATTCACATGCTTGAATCATTCACCATCATAGAGGTGGGAGTCCCATGGTGGAATGAAGGGTGGTGCTGGGGGCCTATGTGGAAGTCAGTGTTGAAACACATTCGCTTGGTAGATTGTTCACATCATTTGAAGGGAACCAAGGGTCCAGCCAATCAGGTGACAGCGCACATTGGAGCCCTCACCACAGAGGCTCTAGTCCTTCAGTTTCTATTGCACATCATGTGATGGGACTGCATAATACATGAAAAATTATGGGATATTTTAAGTAGTATAGGGGTAGAACTGACAATAATACAGTTCATAAGGGACCTGTACTCAGGGTGTAGAGCAAGGGTGAGATACGGGATAAGAGGAGAATGTACTGGGCCTTTTGGTATATCTAGAGGAGTACGTCAAGGCTGCGTATTAGCTCCACTCAATATACATAAACAATTTAGAACGTGAATTAACAAGTAAATGTAAAGATCTCCCTCAAATAGGTCATCGCTCTATTCCGGCCCTACTCTACGCAGACGGTGCTGTACTCATGGCCCGGACTCCATTAGCCCTCCAAAAACTTTTAACAACTTGTATAACTTTCATGACAGACTTGGGCCTCACCGTTAACCGTTCTAAAACTTTTACAATGAACTGTGGTAGGAAATCGAGTAAGATCTATAATATTACTACACATGATGGGAAAATCGACAGCCCGAACATTTTCATACCTTGGTATGTTTGATAAACAAGGTTCCTGGGTACACTGTGTGAAAACTAATAAAGTACAGATCATGGAAACAACGGCGGCCCTGAAGATCTTTTAAAAAAGGCTATGGGTGATTACCCCACAGAATATGGTAAAAGTTTATAGAGCCAAATGCATCCCCGCCGCCATGTATGGATCAGGCATCTAGGGATATACCAACTATACCTGATCCAAACGGTGGAAAATTATTTTTTGAGATACTTGTTATTGGTGCCAAAAGGCACCTCGTCATACATCAGCCATGGTGAATTAGGGGTTCCCTTCCTAGTCAACTTAAAAAAGATACAGCTATTATTATTATGGCAGAAAGTTTGGACTTCAGAATACACTGGTCTAAACAAGGCAGTTTTACGTGATTGCATGGCATCAGTTCATTCTTTAAGAGTCCCATGGCTGAGGTATATTATGACCTTCTTTGGAAACATGGGCCATAAAAAAATACTATACAAACCCAGAATTACTGGAAAGACGGACTAGGAAGGAATTGAGGGCTTTGACCCTGAAGTACCTAGAAGATCAGCAGTGGGAAGTAGAGTAAAAAAAAAAAAAAAAAAAGTTTCATGTCTATCCAACTAATCCTGTCCACAGAGGGCATTCAGGCCTACCTGGTAAATGTGGTAAAACCTCAGCATTGTTTTGTTCTTACAAGACTAAGGCTAGATACGTTCCTTCATTTAATAACTTTTCCGATTATGAATGATTGGAGTGTAACTTTAGGGGCATGTCCTTGTGATACAAAGGCAGTACGAAGTACGATACATGTGGTCCTTATTTGTAAATTCTATGAAAAACAGAGAAAGCACTTGATAATGCCTTTTTTGATCTATTAATATGCGACAGTGTCGCACTGCGTACATTAATTTACAGATGTTATCTTCCATTGAAATATGTGGAATTTTTGCAAATTTCTTATGTCTGTAATAACAGTAATAAAGTCCCTGAGTGGACTGGTATCAAGCTAACTAGGCTATTGAAATATACATGACTGGATTAATTAATATGACAATAAATTTTTTAATCTTTGGTATTTATTGTGTTTTTCATATACAAGATTTGTTTCTACGCTCTGCTTTTATGACTTGTTGGAAAGTCAGAAAGTTTTATCTATCTACACAAGATAACTTCAGCTGCACATAAGAAGCAATATCATTGAGGCAGCGACGACGAACGTTCCTCCGAAGAAGACACTGCGGCTGCTGGCAACTTAGCAATGATCTCATATATGAAGATACCACCTCCACCAACCGGGTCAACAAAGATATCACCTGCAACACTGCCAAAAGCTCCATATGGAGCAACATCAAGAGCCCTGTCAATGATATCTGCATTGAAGATCCCCTCTACAACATTGTCAGCAGTAACACAGTAGATGGAGGCCATACTGATGCCTGTCTCAGCAATTCTTCCTATCCATATATTTTCTAGTAAAGTTTCACCATACCCTCCTGTGCATTTACTGGATGAGGAAAATTCAGATAATTTTTTTGGGAACAATGTATGGATCAGTACTCAAATTATTTGTCAACAATACCAGCAGGATCAGTCTTTATGAATGCTGGAGTTAACCAGTAACCCCCAGCACGTGCTCCAAGATTAGTACAAATGGTTCCCTGATCTGGCAACATTGCCCTCCAAGCCCTCCCTAAACCTCCACCCAACAACCACTGACATCTATCCAGTCTCCCTAAATTCAAACACCAGTAATTAAACCATGCACTTTACCATTACCAGTAACCGCTCCAATTCTACTGACATGTACATTGGTTGATATTCTTCCTCAGATGATGAAGGGGATAGAAGGGATTCAGCTCCAATAATCAATGAGTGAGATGATTAGCCACCAGAAGACATCAGCAGTTTTCACAATCTTGTGTGGGGGACAGTAAAAAGATTTCAGCTTCCCACTGCCACCAAGAAGTCGGATTGCTTCCTTTATGATTTTAAAGAGCCCATGAAAAAAATCCATAAGGGCCATCCCTAATGTAAACTTAATTTAGGAGGAAGGCATCAAGGTAACGAAGAATCTAACTATGTTGTCGGCTGTACTGCCTACACTGGCCAAAAAGTACAAAGCTCTGGATTATTCACTACCTTGTTCTATCATCCCAAGCCAAAGACTGTTATTTTGCAAGTGGCACAGTGATGCTGAAATAATCTATCAACCCCACTCACCACCAGATAGGGATGGGTGTTGATTTGATAACATCTGAATATGAAGCTGCCTCCTACTGTACAACAGGAAAAAAGCTGAAAGGAAAAAAATAAATTAAAAAAAAAAACTCTTCAATGCATTACTCTCTCCCCCTATACCTCTATCAATCTATTCTCTATCTCTACTGTCTCACCCCAAACCTCAGTTTACCACTATAATCTCCCAAACAAACCCTACTAATATCTCCCTCATGTATTTCCTATTTGATTCAATCCAAACCTGATTTTACTACCATGATCTCCCTAATCTCTTTTTACAGACTCTTCCTTCCTCCATCTCTCCTATACTCATCCCAAGCCTCATCTTAATAATATGATGTCCCAATTAACACTTTCTGGATTCTTCCATCTTCTATCCCTCCATTATTTTATTTCAATCTAACAGATCACGCGTCCTCTGCTCAAATTAACTTATACCTTCCTATTCCAATACTAAACTCATATTTCCTTATACTAATCCACCGCAAATCCTTTTGGGTCTGGAGTAGTGTGCTACTCACCAAAAAGAATTTTGATGCTTCATCAGGGGTAGTAATCACTATAAAAATACTATTCACAGTGTACAATATTGATATTTAAGCCATCATATCGGTAGTTTATTTAAATATTGTTTTTGTTTCAGGTTTTCTGTGGATTCATATTCGTAAACATGAGCGAAGCATGTGTTAGCAGAGGATCTCTACCGCCTGACACGAGGACTCCCTCAACAAAGAACAATGTGTCAAATGCCAAACTAATCTGAAATAATAGCTAAGATCAAGTGCAGCTGGACACAAGGAAGTTTGAAATGCTACAGAAATATGGCAAGACAATGTTAATAAACATTTTAACTGATGGGTGAATAGGATCAAATAATTTCGTATACAAGTCATATACAATTGAAACAATCTTGGAAAAGTAGTAAAAAAAATAGCAGAACCCAGTTAATCACAACAAGAATCAGAGCCTTCTGAGAAAGCAATGACAACCAAACCCAGTGCCCAGCCACTTGGAAGATCGATGGCTACCCCTCATCCACCTCCAACAACTGATCAGAAAGCAAAGAACCTTCAATGTGGTATCTGTGTTTAGCCAGAACAAGGGCCAAAGGGATTGACAAAAGAACAAAGTACATAGTATGTGAGTCTCAAAGGGCAAACATGGTTTTATCTGCAGCTAGTTTCTCCCACAATTAAATTTTCAGCAGAAGAGCTGATCTAAACAGTGAGGTGAATGCATTTGCAGCAGGTTTGGACTCACACCTGAACTGCATGTGTGCATACATTCGAAAATATGAACGTACAATGAGCTCCCAGCAGCAATATAACAGCCAAACTTCAGTTAAGTTTGCACTCTGAAAAATGCAATGAAGTTTTAAAGCCACTTGAGTGCTGGTTACAGGTTCACACTCGTGAGATCAGAGAAATAATGTTCAACTTTGAAGAGTGTATTGATCCATAATGACATTACGATTTGTCTGGTGAGAATGCACAATGACAGAGTTTGTTTTTGTCAGTATAACAAAGATAATGAGCTACTTGTGGTGTTCTCGGTTGATTTGACTGCTGAAGTTCTACCTGCTAAAATCAGATCACAGGATGGAGTAAAATGAGCAAGAACTATTTTAAGAAACATCCTAAAAGATTTAAACTTTCTACTTAATGACAGATTTTGTGATGCACCAGAGCTCCATAAATCATGGAAGTCACCAAGAATGCCTGGTGTTGTCTTAACATTTTTTACATCATTGTTTAATACCAGCAAAGCAAAACTGTTACAAATTAAAGTTATTGAGTTTAGAACAGAACCAACATTGATGATGGCTTTGAAGATATAAGCAAAGAAGTAGAAGACAATCCCATGAGCCGACAGGCTCATGCCGTGCAAATGTATGGCCTCTTCCAAATAATGTTTTATGAATTACATCACAGCAAAAAGAAATTTCTGCTACACATGTTGAGTGCCCACACAATCTATGACAAGTGAAAAAGTAGAAAGCTAATCACTTCAATGAATAGGATTGGTGAATCACGTTATGACAGAATGGAGCAGGAAATTGTTGGCAGCTCATGCTATAATCTTGTGAATCGGACAGCACACCACCTCCAAACAGCTCTACCAGTTGATGATTTTGAGACAGCTCCTTGTCTGGAATATCCAGCACACAAAACTGCCATGGTGCTTTTTCAAGACTGTACTAATGAAGTAGTTGGTGGAAAACAACAAGGGTCAGGTGTAGGTATAAACAAACGTAGCTGCAAACTTATAACCCAACTGCCTTGCCAATGTGTGCAAAATCACTACAAAGTCATCAACACATCCCAGTCTACCCGAAAGTTGAAAAGTGACTGAGGACATGGATCTTCCTCTACCAGATGCTGCGGTCCACAAAGCTGATTTAACTGAATTTATCCTATTGCTTATTTGGTGTGGACTCAGAGATGAAGAAAAGCCAGTTCCTCTGTGGTCTGGAATTCATGCTATGATCTCCAAGAGTACCGTCCCACTAAGAAGGTTGGGCTTTTACCAGTAATACCATTCACAGACACAAACTACACAACAGTGTACACAGCCCTAAAGAAGTTTCAAAATGTGCATGCTCAGCTTGAGGACCACCTCATCCTGCCACTTTTCTGTGATGATAATGTTTTCCTTCTTGTAGCTGGCATTTTTATGAGGAATACAGTATAATTTGATGATCTTTATCCAATGATGGGTGTTTTCCACATGATAAAAGTTGTGTTGCAGCATGCAGGAAGTTCTCAGTGGGTGTGGCATTGACCATGCACTTATTGAGGATAACATTTTTGGAAGCAAAACCATCCAGTTACCATTAAGTGGAGCTCATTATGTTCATTTGTTACAAGGTATGCTCATCATATCTGAGGCTATAGAAACATTGCATTGGAATGCATTCTGGGACAAGAATGGCAAATTAGTTTTTGAAAATATGATAATCTCAGAAGTGAAATGTCACAGGATCCAGTTCATTCAAGAAACATAATGCAAGCCAGGCAATGTTCAATACACTCAGTTCAAAATCAGAAAACCAAGTTTGTAGAGTTTGTGAAGAAAAAGCTGAACTTTGCAAGTATTAAGGAAACATTTTACACGTTAGCTCCAGCGAAAAACTGCTGCTTGGGCAGGTGATTGGGAGCTGCACGTGAAGACTGTGGAGTCCCCGATTACTGTGTCTGTGAATTCAATTGCATAAACTATCTGAGATACGAGTCCTGGTATTGAGAAAGAGTGAAGAGGTGAGAAAACCATAACTCACAACAAAATGTTTTTGGACACATTTTCTGTAGAAAGACAGAGGGAAGGTTCAATGCTGTGGCTTAAGATTTGTAACGAACAGACGATCCAGAGATCACAGAAAAGCTTTAAGGAAATTGTTGGTCAGACATGTAAAAGTGAATATGTTGCTCAATGGCAACTAGTTTACTAAGACATCCTTTCTATTTGCAATGTTTTCTGAGAGATGTCAAATTCCAATTTAATGGAAAATTGTGAAACTGTTCTTCACCCAAGCTTCTGGAGAGGGATTGCTGAACATGTTAATTAACATGTTGACAGCCTTCTTCATTTCAAGCAGCAGCAAGGAAACCCCTTTGAAATGACTGAGCCTGTGGGACTACACAACTTTGTGACCAAACAATATGTAGATGACGATATTAAGACATGTCTACTACATGTCCTGGAACATGGATAGAAACTACTCAGAACTGAAGCAGGAGAGATTTGTATTGAAACAGAAAAAGCTGTTTGACAGTCACTTGAGCTCAACGTCCAGGATTTAATTGCCATAGTAAGAGTTTCATCCAACCAGCCACTACAAAACAGGTTACAAAAACAACTTTCACAAGCACATAGAGAGATGGATTTAGCAAATGACAGGGGTGACTTTGTCAAGGACATTCTGTTGCATGATCTAACACCTGCATTATGAAGTGGAGTTGCTACAACCAAACCAATGAAGCACATACTTATAAAAGAGCTAAAATAAAAAAATAAAAATAAAACTTTTACCTGAAGAATAACAATTTAAAAAGGTGTCCTCATTGAAAACTACTGTTATGGATTACATGTCACAATTGCGAATGGTCAAGACTTCATCCATGCAAACTTTGGAGAGGTTGTTCAGAGTGTTCAGTGTGCACCTTGCAAGAACTCACTTTGTTAAAGATCACTGTTGAAAACAATCTGTTTAAGAATGTGAGAGAATCAGACAAATTTCTACAAGTGGATCAATTTACCTTGCCTTCATCTAAAATCAAACTACCTGTGCAACTTGATAAATTCAGGTCGTCAAAATCAAACAAGATTAACTTAGAGATGTTAACTCACTAAACCATTACTGATGCTTCAGTGAACACTGAATTTCTAATTATTGCAAGTGGACTTCCTTAACTTTTTGCCTCTGTTCCCCAGGTTGTTAATATGTGCTGGACTCTGACTTTGCTGTTTTTGTTACTCTGGGCACTTTACCACTGCTAATCAGTGCTAAAGTGCAAGTGCTCCTATACAAAATGTTCATGTAATCGGTCCATCCATGATTGGCATATTTGATTTACTAGTAAGTCCCAAGTACAGTGCACTAGAGGTGCCCAGGTCCTATAAATCAAATGCTACTAGTAGGCCTGCAGCACTGGTTGTGCCACCCACATGAGCAGCCCTGTAATCATGTCTCAGACTTGCCACTGCAGTGTATGTGTGTGCAGTTTTAAACTGTAAATTTGACTTGGCAAGTGTACCCACTTGCCAGACCTAAACCTTCCCTTTTCTTACATGTAAGGCACTACCTACTTGCCAGACCTAAACCTTCCCTTTTCTTACATTTAAGGCACCCCCCCAAGGTAGGCCCTAGGTAGCCCCAAGGACAGGGTGCAGTGTGTGGTTACGGTAGGACATATAGTAATATGTTTTATATGTCCTGACAGTGAAATATTGCTAAATTCATTTTTCACTATTGCAAGGCCTGTCCCTCTCATAGGTTAACATGTGGGCTGCCTTTAAATATGATTAAAGTGTAGATTCCCTTTGGGAGCGGATGGACATGTGGAGTTTGGGGTCTCTGAGCTCACAATTTTAAAATATATCTTTTAGTAAAGTTGATGTTGAGATTTTGTGTTTGAAAATGCCACTTTTAGAACGTGAGCATTTTTCTTGCTTACACCATTTCTGTGACTGCTTGTTCGTGGATTCCCTGTCTGGGTCAGTTTGGCAGTTGGGCTGGTTGCACCTCTCTCTAGACAGTGACACAAAGGGAGCTGGGGTGTAGTCTGCATTTCCTGATGAGCCATCTGTTCTACGAGGGAGGGGAGGAGTGGTTAGTGTGTGTCTAAAATTACATGAAAACTCTTTTTGCATTTTTAGTGATAACTTGACTTGTGTATTGTGGATATTTGTCATTTTGGTCTTGTTTTGTTTATATAAATATTTTCTTTTTTTCTAAACCTGTGTTGTGTCATTTCGCAGTGTTTTCATTAAGTTACTGTGTGTGTTGGTACAAATACCTAACACCTAGCACTCTGGAGTTAAACCTACTGCTCGTGCCAAGCTTCCAAGGGGGTGAGCAGGGGTGAGCGGGGGTCAGCTGAGGGGGATTCTCTTTTCCCTGACTAGAGGGAGGGTCCTTGCTTGGACAGGAGGTAACCTGACTGCCAACCAAAGACCTAATTTCTAACAATTTAACAGCTTTAACTGCTGAACCTGTGAAGTTTCTAAAATGATGTGCTGAGACAGAAGAAGGTGACTTTAAATACGTAGAAAAGTACCTTGTGCATGTGCGGAAAAACGAGTTTTGACTGTTACACCTCTGACAATCTTCAGTACAGTGAGTTCAGGAGATTGGTGGAAGGTCACGTAGTAGGACTGATGTCATTCTGTGCTTTGACACATTAAAAAGCATTCTACTTGATCAGAGGATGTGTAAATGTTCTTGGTCGTGCATATGTACAGAAAGATCTATGTGACTTTGGTTGGGAAAATATTGATGTGGTGCTAAAACTTACAAAATTTCTAAAGCCATTACCCACAGAACTTACAGGTACATGTACTTGCAAGACCTGTGGTACAAAACGATGTCCCTGTTGATATGCTCTTCTCAGATGTTCAACTTTCTGCAATTGTACCATGAGTAGTTGCCAAAAAAAAAAAAAAAAATCAAGTTAACTATGAAAATGGGTCTAAAACAGCAGTGATGAACGTTGTTTTTGTTCATATTCAGATGAAAAATGTGGTTTGGTATATACATAAATGGATTAAAAACCATTAATGTTTGTTTCTTTTCTATACATGACTCTTCTTTCTAACTGTACCCACCATTTCGGGAAATGGCGGAAGGTTTGCTCTGAGGAGTTATTTTCTGTCTCTATAAGATTACTTTTTTCCCCAAAAACGATGTGACACCAAAATGAAGTATATAGAGCTCATGGTTCATGAAATATTAGTTTATCCCTGCAACACAACCACGTTTTGTTTGTTGTTTTTTCTTAAACAATTCGGCCTGGACCAGCAATGTCTACCCAAGCTGAAGTACTTCTCTATGAACCAAAAACACAAATCAAAAATGAAAATCTATGGACAACAATTTTTTACCAAGTTATATCCGGGGGCTGGGAGATACTTCTTACAGTTTGAAAAGGTATTAGATTTGACAGGTGTGTCTCATGATTAGTTGCAAAGCCTTTAAGAACTACAACTTTTCTGATCCATAAAATGCACCACATTGGAAATAAGGTCTAAGGCATTTTGGCTGATGGCACATTCCCTTTCAGTCTTTCATGTGCAATTTTAAAATTTTATGCAGTAGCCTACCATGATGAAAGCTTTTATGTGGAGTGGAAGAACTGGTAAACTAGATCTCTGAATAATAGTGAATCTAGGTTGCAATCCGTGATGGTGTCAGCTAAGTCAGGATTGTAGATGACCCTGGATTTTGCATTGCTGTTGAGGAGTATGATGGTTTGCACCTATAATAGTGTGTACACACAAGCAATATGTGGAAGAGGTTTTGGTGTTTATTTTACCTGAAAGCAGTGGGTCTGTTAGCATGGTCATGCCGTTAGTTTAGGCATGTGGAATCGTGCTATATTAAATGGGAACATGTTCTAGGTTTACGTAAGGGGCATGTGTTCTTACTTTTGGTCTTTCTTGGTTTAAACAGGCTCAAACATGATCCCCTTGTCTTCTTCCACCTTTGCTCAGGATTACCAGATCATAGAGCCTCCACGCGGTCAAATATAAATAGGTCTGCTGATTGGCTAAGGGTATGTTGCCTGCTTCTGGGGGCTTCACTGCTGCCTTGGGCACTCCTTCAGTAGGCCTGTGGCCTGGCAGCAGTAACAGGCAGGCAGTAAGAAAACTTGAAGCTGGCAGTTGAGTGGGTTGTGTCAAGGCCATGCGTGGGTCATTTTCTTGGGTGTGATTGGCTCACTAGACAATAAAGGCGGCCCGTTTTTACTTTTGCTTTCCCTGATATTTCCACAAATACTGCCTGTAGCAAATACAAACCCATGCTGTCTCCCACAACTTGCTAAACACCTCTACAAGTGTGTCTTTAAAAGTTCAAAACTTGCCTATAATTAGCTATTTGATTTACTAAAGGGACCACATATATTTTTGTGCCCTGGCTGTTTTCTGACCCAGTCTCACTCTTCTGGAAGTGAGGACTGAAAATGATTTATAGGGGCACGCAATTGGAATACTTGAATGTTGCTACTGATTGGCTGTTGGGGTTGCTTGTGATGGAAGACGGTGGAGCTTTTTGGAGAGCTACGTAAGTATTATGTTATTGGCAATCATGTAGCACAGTCATATTCGTATGACCTTCTAGATGCTTCATGCATGCATTTATATTTCAATAATGAGTGCACGAAGCTTTTACAATGATCTTTTACCTTTAATTCAAGTTCACCTCCAACCCTTGCGCTATAGATTTGAGAGATGCACAGAGGTGCTGCAAACCACCTATACCCTGATCCCTATCATATATGTAATAAACTAGTATTCAAGCACATGCAGAGGTCTTGCAATGCACATGTAACCCTATTTATAGCAGGTATTCTTACAGATCCTACAAGCCCAATAAGGCCTCTCAAACGGTCTCTGTTATTAATAGTGTATTCTAGCACTAAGGTTCAGGCACTGAAATTCAGTCTCTTTTCGGTAAAATAGTACAGAGATTTAAAACATCTGTTGCAGGGATGTGTGCGCCCATCATGTCAAATTCTACGTGCAAATGAATACCAATAAATCGATTGCAAGAATACTCGTTACCCTCCTTAAATGATTACACCTTAAATGCGGTAAATGGTGTTATTTTCTCTGATATGAAGTGTACAGATTCAACATCGTTATAAAACAGCTCCTAAAAATTACAGTAAAGCATGAATTTCTATTGGGGTTTGATAATGGAGGTTAAGATTAGCTTGTAATTTAGCTCATTGGTTTTAGCACATGCTACAGACATCTGTGTACCTTTAGTAACAAACTCGCATCCACATTAGAGAGTTCATGGCACTGAGGCTAAATTGCAGAGATCTGCTTCATACCCTCAGATCAGATTCTAGACCTTTAGGTCTGCTGAAACCGGCCAACATTTACTAGGTGAAATGTCCCAGTAAATATCTGAAAATGAGGATTTAGGTTGAGAAAGTACCACAGTCTGCAATGGCGAATACAATTAATGGAACCTGCTCAGTTCCAAATCCCATGGTATTGAGATTTATATAGCACTAACCCCTCGGCAAAGTATAATCAAGTTCCAAGATGCCATTTTGTTAGAGGCCTTATTAGGAAATTGATGGACACCTAGCAGCCGCCCCACCACACGCCATATGCAAGGGAGTCACTTGAGGTTTTGTTATGCATTGGAGCATACATTCTACTGCTGTCCAGAAGTAGTAAGAAAGATAGAGGAAAAGACATAGCAGTGTGTCTGCATGGTTAGTAGAATGCACCCAGTTAACGAATTCACAAGGAAAAGCATATGATTTTGAGTGGCTTAGAATAAAGGCATTAAAGAGAACCCAGTACTGCTTGCCAATTAATTGTATGTGATGGACTGACAGATTTAAGCAATATCAACAAATATTTAGGAAAGTCAAAGGCAATAAATGCAATTAAGTCTGCATTCTGTAGTAGGTTTCCAAGGCAACTACAAATCTATAAAATGAATTAGGCTTTCACATTATCACACATACCAAAAGATATTTTTGTTTTGTTGTAAAGTGTCACGCTTCCGGTGGGTTTAGCAAATGGGATTCGAAACTCATTGGGCAGAGGGTGTCACAATAAAGTATAAAAAAAATGATGAATGGAACGCTTGAATTATTCTGAGCCACTGGTAGTTACACGTGCCACATTCCAGCCCCCCATCATAATTTTTGCACCTCATACCACTTATGACTAGGGTCACACTGAAGTAGACAACAAATGTCTAGGGCCCACTATGCCACTAGAACCAACCAATCCCTAGCCTTAATAAATGTGAAACTGATTCTGGGTCCCTTGTGTTTCGGATCAGGCAAGACCCAGCATGGAAGTTCGGGTTGTACTGTTCACATTGGAGCAGGGTTAAGACTGATTTGCATATGGCAGGCCCCAACTGAGGCGGCATGGTGGGCAAAAAACGATGGATTCGTATGCAAATGGGAGCAATTAGAGGCTGTGATTAATTCAAGCATTCCTTCCATAGCTTTATTTTTGATGCCATAAATGAGAAAACAACAGTTTGAAAACAATACTACAAATAAATCATTTTAATAGTTAAAAATGTTGCTCTTTTAAAACTTGAAGTTTATTTTTATTAGGCGTCATTAGGAAATTTAATACAAAATATTCTGTGGAAAAAAATACATGCATCAAAAATACCCAATAACACAAAATACTTTGTAGTAAATAATTTTCAAAACGCACAGTGATGGAAAATTAGTCCTAGAACTAAAACAAGCATAGACAAAGCTAATAGTTTTGTCTTGCATGCAAGGACACACAGATGGTACAATAGAAAGTCAGAAACAGGAGTGAAACTGTTCTGTTTCTCTTTTCTTTAAATTAATCTCTGGGTCCTAAGTTTATTGGAGATCTCCCCAGACTGAGTGGGCGAACTTGGCCTCCACATCCAACTGCTCCACATACAAAGCAGAATATTCCACCAACGCATATAACATTCTGGAGAGCAATGTCACATCATGGGCTTTTCTTACAATATATCCTCCCACTATATCCAATTATAAAATTAAGCAAATGTATAATATTGAACTGATCACTGACTTATTTTTTCAAATATATGCTAGAAAAAGCAAAAGGTTAAACTGACTTATTGCGACAACTGAAACTCATCAGTTATAAATAATTTAACTAACTATAACTCGTACCATGAAGTAACTATAACGCGTGCCCTTGCCATGCGTAGTAGTGTTATAAATATTTCAGATTTCATCAGTGATGTTAGCAATGCTGTCTTTGAGCATGTCTTAAGTGATGTAATATGTGAAGCTATCAGCATTGCATTAATAAAGTTGCAATTTTTACTGCTTAAATCAAATGTTCCTTTCTGTGAGTGTCCATGGTCACATGAGTGGGTGGCTCTCCTGTGGGGTTTTGTGTATTCCTTTCAGACACAGGACCAAGAGCATTGAGTATGGGGCAGGGTATTGCCCATCTGAAAAGGATGTCCTTAGGGTTGTACTCAGCCATCCTGAGCGTCAAGTGGTAACCTCGGGGCTTGCCCATCCCCTTCCTGACTTCTACGAGTTGCCTACACTGTCACTTACAAAAGCAGCTCACACCTAGGTCTGCCTGCCTTTTGTTACTGTGGACAGTATAGAGCCAAACCCAGGAAAGGAGAAAGAATAGACAAAGGTCACATCCTCACCAATGCTGGCACGGCGGATAAAAGTGACACCTTCAGAACCTCTCACCAGAAAACTCCTGGGCTTGTGGAAGATTCAGCAAAAGGACAGTTCTCCTGTATGTAGAAAAAAAGACTGGAGTTGTTTGCTTTGAACCCAGGATCCCCAGACATTACTCCCAAGGTCAGTTGCTTGACCTCGTTTGAGCTATAGGGACAAAACAAGCTTTGAGTAGTTTTCTGCAACTGCCCATCTGAAGCAATAACTGGACTTGCCTTATCCCTGCTACTGGACTCTGCTGTAGTGGGTTCTAATTCCTGATATGTGTCTCTCTCAATCGAGGACCCTTGGCTGTTTTGGAGAGTACTGCTCTTGCCTCAACATCACAAGTCCTGAGCTCCAGACACTTTTGGGCTCATTGCAACCGTGATCGGATTCCTCAAGACACTCAGGGGGTTATTCTAACTTTGGAGGAGGTGTTAATCCGTCCCAAAAGTGACGGAAAAGTGACGGATTTACCACCAGCCGTATTACGAGTCCATTATATCCTATGGAACTCGTAATACGGCTGGTGGTATATCCGTCACTTTACCGTCACTTTTGGGACGGATTAACACTCCTCCAAAGTTAGAATAACCCCCTCAATGACCCTCCCCGATCCCCACAACATGAATCTCCAGAGAAGACCTATACTTTGAATCAGCTCCTAGATCCAGCACCAATAAACTGCATGAACCATCAACACAATGTTCCACACTTTGCACCATTGATAAATAGTCTGTGATGCCTATCTGCCCCTTGAGCTGATCAAAGTTTCCTCATGTCGCCTCCAAGGAAAAGCTTCCTATGTGGACCTGGACTTACAGAAGTTAAACCTCTACATCGGGGTGAACCTTGTCCCTGTATCTGACCAGTGGTCAACCTAAACGTGTGACTTTGACCTGGTCCAGCATGATAAAAAAATGCTTTTGGCGCGATTTTCACTGGATTTTTTTTTTTTTTTTATAAAAACATTATTCCAGCTATACAGATTGGATTATCATTTCACTCTCATTGTATTTATAAATATGTACTCTATTTTTCTAAACTGGTTTGACATTTTATTGGTGTTTGTCTTTAACAGTAATAAAATAAAAACACAACTCAATGTGTAAAGTATTTATGCAGCACTTAAAGTTAATCTTGACTGCTTTTGTGCCAAGCTACCAGAGGATTATGCACAGGTTTATTGACTTTTGTGGTTCACCCAACATGGGCTGTGTTTATTATTTGAGGGGGCTTCCACCCCTCAAATAAGAACCTGGTTTCCTACACTTTCCCTTAGCAACTCAAAAAGGGTATTTCCGGTAAAATAAGGCACATTTGTCCTGTATTACCATACAATTGTTTTTTACTAATTCTACATATGGAAAGCCATCTGAATTAGATCTTTAATCCCTATATATCCTCTCAGAGGAACAATTTACCATTGGCTTTAATTGTTGGACACCAAGGGCCTCATGACGAGGCTCGACGTCTTAAGACCACCAGTGTCACAGTGGCGGTCAGGACTGCAACTGCTGTGGCGGTCCGACCGCCACATTAAGACCCTGGAGGTCAGACTGCCAGGATTTCTCCTTCTCCGCTGGGATCGGTGATCCAGACAGGTTGACAGCAGATGGAGGTCGTAATCAACCAGGGCAGCGCTGCATTACGACTCATTCTCCACCATAAAGGTTGGGGAAGAACAGATGCAGGGTGCCACAGGGGGACCCCTGCACCGCCCATGCACTTGTCAGACACTAAACATTGCCAGGGTGCTGGTGCAGCCAGCAGGCAGCAGCATTGCCACCAGATCGATTACGAGCCAGAGACCAGGATGCTGCCATTTTCCTGCTAGGCTGGTGGGCGAAAACAGGTTTCTGCCCGTCAGCCTAGTGGGAAACACCTAACAGAGCTGTCAGAGTGGTCACCACTACGGCAGTGGCCACCGTATTGGGAGTTTTGTCAGACGGGCTTTCCAATCCACCAAACTCAAAATGAGGCCTTAACACGGAGATAGATTTTCCTGCAAAATTAGGGCTTTCAGTCCTTACTTCACATATAAATTCCGTTAGAAGAACTATTCACCACAGATCAGTAATGAACGTCAATCCTGTCCATTGCTCCCATGCTAGCTACAGATATTTCCACTCAGGAACCCATTGTAAATTAAAAAAACTATAAGAGACAGATGTGCAATTTATGAATAAATACTATAGGCACATATTAGACAATGTTTAACCAACTCTTCAACTTCCATAGACATGCCTGGCCACCACAGCATTTCTTGTAGCCTACTTTTAATTCTATTGCACCCAAGTGTCTTTGATGTCCTAGCTCCACCAATTTGATTCTTAAAAAATCCGTGAAACATTCAGGTGAACTAATTTATTACCTCTTTTTACACTCCATACCTCCTTACACAAATTGTCTCTAACAGCGTATCTCAGCAAACTCTCACTACTTTTAACCTCTTCAGCCAGCATTCTCTATCCCATTGTGTAAGACATTATCTTCTCATTCCCTTCCAAACTTTGTTAGAAATCATCCCCATGTCTGTGGT
The DNA here is from genome assembly GCF_031143425.1 of Pleurodeles waltl. Lineage (NCBI taxonomy): Eukaryota > Metazoa > Chordata > Amphibia > Caudata > Salamandridae > Pleurodeles > Pleurodeles waltl. The sequence goes on along the minus strand of NC_090445.1, from coordinate 799,041,626 downwards.
TCCTACATCCACTTTCCAACCGTGATTCTCATCTTGGAGTTGTTTACCTCCCATTTGATCTTCTAACACTTTTAGTCTATGTAAGCTATCTGCATAGTCATTGTTCTTTCATTCCACAAATTCCGCTATAAAATTAAATTCTTCCTTGTTGGATAACCATCTTCCTAGAGATGCTAACTCAGAACCATATAATATTAGTCATTTATGATCTTTTTTTTGTTTTCAAAATGCAAGATGCATACTTATCACTTCATTATCATTCATTGACTCAACATTGTGTCTCGAATTTGTGCACAAGCACTAGTGTTACTGTTCTACAATATACAAACATTCCCCAAGACAGGTGAATTCTCATTTCTTGATTTGCTGTAACAAATTCACCCTGACATTGCGCACTCCCATTAAATGTATTACCTTTCTTTCAGTATCTGCATGCATTTGTTCTCCATTTTTTCTTTTAACAAATTTTAAATAATATTCTATCATTCTTAAGAATGATATTGCTTTGTCCTAATTAGTGGGAAACCTTAAATAACTAGCATTTGCAACCCTTCTATTAATTTTGTCCTGCTGTAGAAATAACAGAACTATGTGCTTTGATGCTGGAACAAAGGTTGATATGCTGGTGAGCTGAGGCTCCAAAAAGGGAGCTGCAACCCACGACCAGCACTGCAGGAAGCTCTCCCAAAAAAGAAATTAAAATAAGAACATTAAAATTACTTTTTGTTTTTTAGAACGTCATAATGTGGGAGAAAATTGACAGTAATATATTTGAGATAGAATTCAAATTTGAGGTGATCGGCAATTAACATTTCTTGGTCAATCATTTTAAAGTGTACCCAGGTTTAGTGGGTGGTATTGAATAGTTAGCAAATATGGAGAGTCACCATGGCATGCTGAAAATTAAAAATAGCATCCGCTTTAATCTGTGGTTCTTATGAAAGCTAATAGTGGTCAGTGTTCCCCAGTTCTGAGATGTATGCAATACATGGAAGGAAAATAATCTCTTTTAGCTAGAAGTTACATCATTTACCACAATAAGACCAGTAAATGTTTTGATTTTAGCCCTATTATGGGAGCGTAGACTGATGTACGGAATACAGTTATTTGTATTAATTAGCGCCTGCGTACACTGGATCACAAACACTTTTCTGTATGTAGTATTTGAATTCACCACTGAGTGTGACTGAAGAACAATCAGTGTTTCTCACTGGTATTTTAATTTACTGGTGATTCTTTGTGTGGTGATTGGTGTTCGCATGACAGGGCACCACAATGTATTTTAGGTTACTTCTTGTATAATTTCAAAGAAGCAGTTGTGTGACAACTTGGTGTCAACAATATTCAGAACATGTCTGATAGCACTGAATGTGAACAGACACTATTGGCACATCATCTGCCTCCACCTCTTTTCCTGATAGAATTCCACTTCCTTCTCATGCCTAAGGAGAAGGATATTAACCTGTTATAAGGCAATATTTCATTATGTCCAGAAGGCATCTGCCTACTGCCAGTTTTGAAAGCACTAGCATCAGCCACTCTGTTATCAGTTACTGAAATCTTCAAACTCTCTCTCTGGCCAGACATATTTTAGTGACCCAATGAAAATCGGCAGTTATAACTCCTTTGCTGAAAAAGGAAAACCTGGTAAATACGGCAACTAAAAAGTAACAATCTATTTATCACCTCACTTCCAATGTCAAGCCAGATACTGAAACGAAATAGTTGCAGAATTCCCCTTGAGGAATAAGATTCCCGACTTAAGGAGGAGCTAATTTAGTCATCAGAAGGGCACAGAAACTATGCTAGCCAAAGCTCTTGATAGGCTAGCAAACAACGATGACTGGGATATAGTGGACATGATTTTGGTACACCTAGCCACTGTATTCAATAGTGTTAACCAGTTCCATCTTCACCGCCAGAATATCGGAAAAAAAAAAAAAATGGATGTCTGGCTTTCTCCTTTTTGAATGTGGCTTGATGACTCAGAAAAAGAAGGACTAACAAATATTCGTATATCATGTAATCAAAATCTTTTAAGGTAGTGTGATTTTAGCAAAGAAAAATAATTTACGTGGGAAATTGTGCCCACGGGGTAGTTCGCCATTGTTATAAATGAGCTTAATTAATCATGAAGAATTGACAATGCAGTAATCCGTCATAATTGCAAATGTATTCTATGATTTTCTTGTCGAAACTGTTATATGCTTAGCTTAAATTTAGCAGAGGCTTTGGCCTAGTTGCCTGGTCTCAAATTTAACTGTGTGGTTTTCACTTGTATTAACAAAGACATATTATTTTACTTTAAGGTTGTATTTTTCCAGTAGAGATGACTAATACACTTATCTCAAGGTTTTGTGCTAGGCTAGTTTCATCCCCTTTGAAGCAATTTCAGCTTCTGCAGGTGCAGACAATAAAAGCTCTGATATAGAATTAATTGGCAAACTTTGTTGCAACTTGTGTTCCGAGGCTCCAAGGACACCTTATGCATAAATGAGTACTAGAAGAAAGACACTATTCATTGGTCAAAAGGAAGCCACCCTATCAACCCTCCAATGGAAGACCCTAAAGAATTTGGAATGTTTCTTACTTAAACCCACCAGACAAAGAGAAGTCAGCCATTTTCTTTGATGCCATTTTAAAGCCTGATTCAAGAAGCCATTTTGAACGACTCTCTGATGCCTTTTCTCTGTCGCAGAGAAAAAGACTTTAAAAATTCTCACCCTAGAGACTTTAACTTTAATTTTGCCCCGTCTTGCCCATGCAGAAACTTTTGCCCCATTCTCTTTGCTGCTGCAAGGAAAACTTGCTTTAACTTTGTCCCTTTGAAATCTGCCCCATGCTGATCGAACCGATACCTGAAGGATGAAGACTTTTCTTGAATGCTGATTGTATTTGGTAATTATGAAAGGATAATTGTATTATGCATTGTGTTTTCCTTCCTAGGTACCAACTGCTTATTTTGATAGGGACCAAGCTAGGAGTTTTTCTAAATTTGTGTTAACTAAATTCGTTTTGCATGAAGCCCCACATGCCAATGCTAATTAGAGGTTAGTTGAGGTATTCACTTGATGCACCATGCTAAATTGAAATCTTGTTATGCTGACCGATGTATGCAATTAGTCAAATTCAGTTGCTTATATTAATGATTTGCATTGCTATAACCAAGTGTATTATAATCCAGATTTTGCGAAGATTGCGTTTCTTCTGTCGCTATGGACAGATAGTAATGTTCGTATATGTATACCATTTGATTTTGATACTCACTTATATCATGCTAGCTTTGTTAATATAGGGAAATAAATTCATTAACTTCTAATAAACTGGTGTGGTTATTCATGACTGAAATGACATGGTGAGTCAAAATACCGATTGTTATTGATTCTTAATGTGTTGTTTGATCTATTAATTGAGTATTGGATATTGATTATAATGATTACTCATTATTGATATGAGCGATCCGACTAATTTTGGATGAGGATACCCCCAACTCGGTTAAAAGGTTCACCGACCTCCGGCGTGTCCAAGTACAAGTAATTTATAAAGACTGGACGCGCTATCAGGCTCACAGGTGGTTCTCCTTTCTCCTTACCTCCCACAAAATGTCAAGGTTCAGAGTAAGGGCCTGCAGGCTTGCACTTTCACACATACTCTTCAATATCTATGTTAGACCCCTAGACCAAAATATACATCCTACAGATATTCTATACTGTTACACAGCGAAACAACGCTCATTTAGAACCTGGACAAGAGTGTTAGGTTCTCAAAAAATGAAGAAAAAAAAAGCCATTGTCTTCCAGGTATTCGGAGCAAAGATGTGCAAGCATTTTAAAAATACTAGGTATCCAAAGTGCTGATAGTACTTGGGAACAAGATGCACTGTGCAAGATTCTGTGTGGACGCACCAGCCTCAAAACTTTTTTATCATCAACTAAGGCAAAGTACCTCAGAGTTGTTAAATAACAATATTTCTGTTACAGGTGCAAATACATGTTATTTCTTTTTTCTGCTCCAGCTGGATGAGATAATTCCCCCAATTCACGTCCTAAAATCTCAGATGGTATGACCAACTCGTGTTGAATCTCTTATGGACTGTTGTACCAGTCTCTACATGGCCCTAATTTAAGCAGCAATTGCTAAGCTGCAATATATTCGAAACTTTGCAGTCAGCAAGCTGTGAGCCTTAGGAGATTTTCCCATGCATCATAGGCAAGAAATAATGAGCAAAGGGTTTTTCTTATGCTCAGAGTCCATTTTAAAGTCCTCTGTATTATGCACTAGATGTTTCCTGAACTTGATATTACTGGTCTGAAAAATAAATTCTTCACACATACAAACATAAGCTTCTTTCTGGACCCAGCTGCACATGCCATGGATCCTACTAACTGGAACTGGACGGTGGTCCCTCAAGTCTGTGCCCAATGATGTACAAACAACGTTTGTACAGGCGCAGAATACATAATCAACTTCCCTTCGAGCTAGGTCTCAAAACTATTCTACTTTACTGCATTTTATAGCATTAACTTAGTCTACCTGTTCCTCATTTGTTCCCCATGCCAAGATGCTCTTCACAGTGTACAGGCACGATATAAGTGAGTAATGAATAAATTAACACCATTCTCTACAAGAAAGTAAATAATACCAACATCTTTTACCACCAGAATTCAAATTCACACAGTTTAAGTCATCAATACCACCTGAAAAATCAAATACTTTGAAAACGAAGGGGTTCTCCTTCTTAAACCCTTTGCTGTCAGGCCTTTTCCCCCCTCAGGTGCCGAGCCTTTTTTTAATTTTTTTTATTTTTTATTTGGAGTAGTTCGCGCTTAGGCCCTCATAAGTTATCCATGACAAATTTAAATTTTTTTTCTTTTTTTTTAAACAACATCCTAAGGATTCTAAAGTCATGCAGAATTTGTGGGTTCCCCTGGAGGAGACCAAGAAATTAGCCAAAATACAGCAACAAATTCATTTTGTTAAAAAAAAGAAAATGGGAAAAAAATGCTGCAGAAGAAAGCATGTTTGTTTTTAGCTGAACAGGTTTGTGGTGCTAAACCACCATCTTCTCAGCTTTCAGGAACAAACAGACGAGAATCAGAAAACCACACTTTCAACACAATTTTGGCATTTTTCTGGGACATACCTCATTTTTACTATTTTTAGTGCTTTCAGCAGCCTCCTTCTAGTTAGTGACAGAAATGGGTGTAAAACCAATGTTGGATCCCAGACTGCTAAACATTTCTGAAAAGTAGACAACATTCTAAATTTAGCGAGGGGTCATTTGTTTAGATTCTTTAAGGTTTTCCTACAGAAAGCTAAAATAAAATAAAAAGTATTGAAATTGAAGTAAAAGAAAAAAGGCCATTTCTGTCCACGTTTTGTTCTATAACTTTTTCCAGCTTTGGCAGATCTTCAAAAGCAATATACAGTTACATCTGCTGGACTCTTCTAGTTGTGGGTATATATGCTGCTTGTAGGTTCATCAAGAACCCTAGGTACACAGAGCCAATAAATGAGCTGCATCTTGCAATGGGTTTTCATTGAATACTGGGTAAATAGCAATTTATTTGGTGAAATATAAAAAGAGTGAAAAATAGGTATCAAAGAAACCTTTGTATTTCAAGAATGGGCAGAGGATAAGGTACTGAGAAGCAGTGGTTATGTGCAGATCTCTGAATTCCGGGGTTCCCATACTAGCATGTGAATTACAGGGCATTTCTCAAATAGACTTTTTTACATACCGTCTTACATTTGGAAGGAAAATAATGTGAGAAAGACAAGGGGAAATAACACCTTCTTCTATTTTGTGTTCTTCTATTTTGTGTTCCCCCCACATCACATTTTTACATTGAAATTTGGTGTGTTTTATGGAAAGTGCCTAGCTGTGGGTTTTGGCCTCTAGCTAAGCCAGCACCTAGGGAAACCTAGCAAACCTGTGCATGTTTGAAAACTAGACACCTAGAGGAATCCATGATGGAGTGACTTGTGGGAATCTCACCAGGTTCTGTTACCCAGAATCCTTTGTTTTTTTTTGCCAAATTTTGAGGTTTGCACTTTTTCCTCACATTTCGGTGACAGAAAGTTCTGGAATCTGAGAGAAGCCACAAACTTCCTTCCACCCAGCATTCCCCCAAGTCTCCCAATAAAAATGGTACCTCAGTTGTGTGGGTAGGCCTAGTGCCCACGACAGGAAACACCCCAAAACACAATATAGACATCACATTTTCCACAAAGAAAACAGACCTGTTTTTTTGCAAAGTGCCTAGCTGTGGATTTTGGCTTCTAGCTCAGCCAGCACCTAGGGAAACTTAGAAAACCTATACATTTTGAAATATGTAAGGAAATTCATAATGGGGTGCCTTGTGGGGCTATCGCTAGATTCTGGCGCCCAGAATTCTTTTCAAACCTCAAAATTTGTATTTTAAAAAACTAAATAAAAAAAAACACACTTATCCCTCCTATTTCAGTGCTGCAAGGTTCTGGAATCTGAAAAGAGCCACAAACTTCCTTCCTCCCAGCATTTCCCAAATCCTACCAATAAAAATGGCACTTCACTTGTGTTAGGCTTAGTGCCTGTGACAAGAAATGCCCCAAAACACAACATGGACACATCAAATTTTTAAAATGAAAACTGATGTGTTTTTTGGAAAGTGCCTAGCTGTGGATTCTGGCCTCTAGTTCAGCCAGCATCTGGGGAAACTTAGCAAACCTGGCCATTTCTGATAACTAGACACCTAGGGGAACCCAGAATGGGGTAACTTGTGGTGCTCTCACCACGTTCTGTTACCCAGAATCCTTTGTAAACTCCAGAATTTGGCAAAAAAAACACTTTTTCCGCACATTTCGGTGCTGCAAAGTCTGGAATCTGAGGGGAGCTGCAAACCGCCTTCTACACACCATTCCCCAAATCTGCAGGTAAAAATGGTACCTCACTTGTGTGGGTATGCCTATTGCCTGTGACAGGAAATGCCCCAAAACACTATGTAGACATAAAAATTATCAATTACAAAAATACCTGTTTTTGCGGGGGGCACCTGCGTTTTTGGTCCTGCACTCAGCAGCCATCTAGGGAAACCTACCAAACCCAGTCATCTCTGAAAGCTAGGCACCAAAGGGAGCCCAGGGAGGTGTGACTTGCATGGATCCCCCAGTGTTTTCTTACCCAGAATCCTCAGCAAACCTCAAATTCAGATATAATAAACAAAAATAGAAAGAAAAAAAAGAAATGTCCCCACATTTCTATTAAAACACAAGTACCAATTTCCTACCACCCAATGTTCCTCTCAGTCTCTTGATAAAAATGGTACCTCACTTAGATAGGTAGGCCAAGTGCCTGTGACAGGTAAGAGCCAAAAACAGGTTGAATTGAGGGGGAGCCAATGTGGGTGCAAAAGGGCAGTTAAAAAAAATAAAAATAAAAAATAAATAAAAAGTTTTAGGCTGACAAGTGGGGCAGAACGTTTATCGGTATAGAAGCCAGGTGGTAGATATTTTGTGGATTCCTGTAGACTCCATAAGGTTCCATCACACAAATGTGGGGGAAATGTGTGATTTTAAGCAATGTTGGAGGTTTGCAGGGCATAGTGGGTAAGAAAATGGTGAGGGTGCATGTGAACCACACAATCCAGGACTCACCCAGATGTTTAGTTTTCGGATGTGTTTAGGTCCGGTAGATTTTTCTAGAAGGCAGTATCCCAATGTCCAAAAAGCACAGCCGTCACCATTCCAAGTGGGATGATTTTGAGAGTTAACCAAGCTCTCATGGCCCAAATGTAATATCAAAACCCAATGTCCTTTTAGTGTGCGAGAAGGGAGAGCTGAAAGATTGTTACCCTCTTCTATTGCGGTGGGGGCATAACGATGCCCATACTGGTTGGTAGCCATCACACCACTTTTTATTTTTTTCTAGCAGCCCCCCAATGAGCAGAATTGGCCAACAGTAAAGTGCCCCTATGGGGTGTGACCCTGCCCATGGGGCTGCCCCCGCTAAACAAAACACACACAGACCAATCCTAGGTTCCTAAGTGGTTTCGGCCCCCCTTGGGGGCAGATGAACCTAATCGAAATAGGTCGATCTGCCCCCGAGGGGGGCAGAAATGGCCTAAAATAATTGGTCCCCAAGAGGAATGGTCCTTGCCCAAGGGGCCGCACCCCTTACGTAAAAAAGGAAAGAAAACAAAAATAGTGGGCAGAAATCGCTTAAAATAAAATTGCTCCCCCGGGGAGTTACCCTTGCCTAACGCGTCGCTCACCATCTGTAAAAAGAAATTAAAAAAGTTTTAAAAAAATCTGTGGTGTCTAGTAGTTTCTACCCCCCCTTGAGGACAGATAATCCTAATAAAAATAGGCCGATCTGCCCCCGAGAGGGGCAGAAATGGCCTAAAATAAATGTCCCCCCCCAGGGGAGCGGCCCTTGCCTAAGGGGTCGCTCCCCACCGGTTGGGTGCATTTGAAAATGTTCCTCAGCAGCTAAAGGGTAGGAAGCTTGAGGTCATAACAACATTGACTTGGGCTATCAAGCATGTGGTCGATGATGATCTCAACGTTGTTGGTGCTGGGGGTATCGGACCCAACTTTGAGCCAATAGGTGGAGTTCCACAGTGAAATGCTCTCCCTGAACACCACAATTTCAATCTTGTTGGTCTTCAGCCAGTGGGAGATTTCAGTTATATAGTCTTTGTACTTGATCTGGGTACTTGGAGTCTTGTCCAGGTTGGAGAGAATGAATAGTGTGAGTTGGAAATGGCCCTTCTGCAGGGTTATCCCAGACTTTTTGCCTTCCTCCTTCTCTTTTTCTGACCTCATTTTTGCTGGCTTTTAGACTCTAGCACTGGTTAGCAGTGGTAAAGTGCGCAAAGTGCACATGCTCTCTCCCTTTAAACATAGTAACCTTGGATCATACCTGATTGGACTATTTAATTTACTTATAAGTCCCTAGTAATGTGCACTATATGTGCCTAGGGCCTGTAGATTAAATGCTACTAGTGGGCCTGCAGCACTGGTTGTGCCACCCATCTAAGTAGCCCCTTTACCTTGTCTCAGGCCTGCCATTGCAAGGCCTGTGTGTGCAGTTTCACTGTCACCTCGACTTGGCATTCAAAAGTACTTTCCAAGCCTAGACCTCCCCTTTCTCTACATATAAGTCACCTCTAATGTGTGCCCTAGGTAACCCCTAGAGCAGGGTGCTGTGTGGTTAAAAGGCAGGACATGTACCTGTGTAGTTTACATGTCCTGGTAGCGTAAAACTCCAAAATTCGTTTTTACACTACTGTGAGGCCTGCTCCCTTCATAGGCTAACATTGGGGCTGCCCTCAGACATTATTGAAGTGGTAGCTGCTGATGTGAAAGGAGTCGGAAGGTCATATTTAGTATGGCCAGAATGGAAATACAAAATCCTGCTGACTGGTGAAGTTGGATTTAATATTACTATTCTAGAAATGCCACTTTTAGAAAGTGAGCATTTCTTTGCACTTAAATCTTTCTGTGCCTTACAATCCACGTCTGACTGGGCTTAGTTGACAGCTCCTTGTGCATTCACTCAGACACACCCCAAACACAGGGTACTCAGCCTCACTTGCATACATCTGCATTTTGAATGTGTCTTCCTGGGCTGGGAGGGTGGAGGGTCTGCTCTGACACAAAGGACTGCCACACACCCTACTGGGACCCTGGCAGACAGGATTGAACTGAAAGAGGGCCTGGTGCACTTCTAAGCCACTCTTTGAAGTCCCCCCCCCACTTCAAAGGCACATTTGGGTATAAAACAGGGCCACTACCACCTCAGAAACTTGCTGGAGAAGAAACCTGAACCAGAACCTGCATCCTGCCAAGAAGAACTGCCTGGCTGCCTAAAGGACTCACCTGACTGCTTTCTACAAAGGACTGCTGCCTTGCTGTTGGCCTGCTGCCCTGCTGAACTCTTGTCTGGCTGTAAAAGTGCTCTCCAAGGGCTTCACAGAATAGGATGCTGGCATCTGAGGTTGTACGGTTCCAGGCTGACTGATTGGGCCCTTCCAGTCAAAATGGCACAGATCCATCAGAAAGTGTGCCCTTGGATTCTGATATCTTATAGGTATTGGACAAGAAAGAGTGTGATACTGTCTCAAATTCTACAGAGAGGCCCATAAGGATGAGTAGTGGCGACATGTCTCTGCCATCCAGAGTCATGTGGATGTTAACTGCGATGGCGATGAGGGAGGTTTTCATAAAGTGGTTGGGTCTGTTAGAAACCAGACTGAGTGGTCTTGAGGAGTAGGTAGTCACCGAGGTATTTGGTGAGGCATCCGTTGATTTTCTAAGACTTTGGCCCGGAATGTTAACAGGGAGATTGGTCTTTAGTTGCTGAGCGTGAAAGGGTCCGTGGAAGGGTTTCTTCAGCACTGAGCAGACAGTTATTTGTTTCCAAGCATCTGAGACGGTCATGGAAGAGGTAGAGGTGTTCAGAATGGGTATGAGCATGGCTCAGATGAGTTGCAGTCCTCTGGAGTAGGTGTGATGATGGTAGAAGGTAGGGCCAGGGGAGAGGGGAGGGGCCAGTGGGGCACCCGAGTGTATTGACTTCATGATGATGGTGGTTTCTTCTTGGGTGATGAGGGATGTGGTTAACAATGGCTGTTTAGGTGAGATCGGCCAGTGTTTGGTGAGGCTTGTTTGGTCCAGTTGTGGGTTGAAGTTGCTATGAATAGCAGTGATTTTTGGCTGAAGAATTTAGTGTGTTGCAGAGGTCCTGCGAGGGGTAACAGACAAATGCTGGGTAGGTGAAGTCCTTCACAATGGCAAAGATTTCTTCATTTTGGTTGGTGCTGGCATCAATGCAGTCCCCCAGAGCAGCAGGTTTATTGATCCCCATCATTTGGTGGTAGCTTTTCAGGGTGGATTTGAACGTGCTCCTGTCTGCATTGTCCTGGCTCATTCTTAATTTGCACTCTAGTGGTTTTCAGTGGTGTTTCATCAACCAGAGTTCGTCTGTGTACCAAATGGCTTGGGGTCTAGGTCTTGTTGTAATGCTGTGTTTGAGGTGACCAGAAGGTCAACGCAAGAGGTGACCATATTGGTAAAAATCCTGATGGCTTTGGGGCGTTTGTTGCCTTGTTCGGTTTTGAGTTGTTGAGCAGTTCTCTAGCCCTGGTCAGTGATGTTGTTCCGATTTTAAAATGCTGGTCTGATGGTGGTGCGTGTTTGCTGGACCAGGACATTGATGATGAATTTGATGAGGGTGTGGTCTTTCCTGGAGTTTGGCGTGGGTTTGTTGACTCAGATGTTGTCATAGCAAATATGTTCCAGGAATTGTCAGTGATGTGGGTGGGTCACTCTACTCATTGGGTGAGGGCCAGGCTTCCAAGGTCTTTAATTAGTGAACTTGAGTTGGGTTCTGCATGGTCTTCTAGTTGTCCAGGTCAACAAGTAGGATGTATTGGCTAGTGTCAAGGGGGAGTGCGAAAAAGTCTTTGATACTGCTGGTGAAGTTGGTGCGCAGTCCCAATTGTCTGTAGATGAATTCAGATTAGGGTGAAGCTGGCTGTGATGTGATGCTTGAATGACAGGTGTCTGAAGTTGGAGAACTAAATATCCATGGACATGTCCGTGGAACTGTTGATGCAGATGGCATTCTTGTGAATGATGGTGATTCTGCCTTTGGGCTAAGGACTTTGGACTTGACACCACCACTGCCACCCCCACATGCCCTGGACCAATGTGGGGGTTCAGCCAGCTTTCCTTGATTAAAAGTAGGTCTTGGGTGTTGTAATGCAGCAGGTCCCACATCTCTGTGGTGTGTTTGGTGAGTGAGCAGGTGTTGAAAAGCATGCATGAGAGTGTGGAATGTTGTGTGGACTGCGTGCACTAGTGGGGTGTTAAATGTAGGGTGTAGTAAATATTGGGTGTTGGTAAGTGCATGAAAATGTTTGTGAGCAGCAGGAGAATCCTCCCTTAATTTTGAGCGGTGCTGCAAGGCGGCAGCAAGGGTTAAGGATGCAGAAGGTCGCAGATGGGTATTGGTGGAAAAAGGGGAGGACCAGGGCTCCTAGTGCTGGCACAGATGGGTATACCTTTGGCTCACCTGCAACATGCCCACTGTGTGTCCATGCTGCAGCTGCCATTGTAACCCCACATTGAGGACCTAGCTCTCTACAGGAAGCACCTAACATCCACCCCCTGCAAAGCACCCCACATCCTTCAGGTAGTTTCCACTCCAGAACCCCATCGGAGAAACACTATCTTATAAGAACCATGAAGTATTCCGTCTACAACACCTGGTACCCAAGGGGAAGCACCCAGAACATTTACACCTCCTCCTACAGAAGCAGGTCTCTTGGCAAAGCTCTGTGGGATTAGTTCACCAGCTGTAAAGGATATGTTAAAAAGGTATTACCATGATTTTCTTTGTCCATTCAGTTTAAAGACAAAATGCAAGTAATGCAAAGAGAGCGTACGGAACAGGGGAATCATTTGATTATCCCACAGAAACTGGCAGATACTACCGACAGACTCCTGGAATCGATACCATCAGCTAACCCATGCCAGGATCAAGGAAGAGGCATAATACAGAAAATAAATCACTTCTTTGTAGATACGATCATTTTCACGTTGCTAGTTCAAACAGCAGAGCTAAGGAAAAAAATGAAGGAATTTGCACGAAGCTATATATATATATATATATATAATAATATATATATATAAAACACAAAACTCTTCTTTCCGTCCAATCCTTCGGATAACCCTTGTAGTTAAAATATACCAGCAGCTATGGCCCCCTCATCTGATTTAATGGAATATACTACTAATTATATCAATTGAATACACCCCTTCCCTCAATACCTCCCCGGTTCGGCAATCGGAGCAGCTTCATTAGTTTCATTTGATATGCACTGACAGGCAGAACGTTGCATCAGAGTAAGACCCTAACAAAGCAAAAACCAAACTTCAGGTTGAAACGCAGACTGAAAGGACATTCAAAATGCTTCACAAACAAAGCAGACGTCCTTTTCTAAGTTCTTAATGTATTACTGGGATGAAGCCTGATATAAAATTCAAAGACAAAGTATTAAGCGCTAATCTAAAAGCAAACGTTTTATGTGAAACCAGTGTGAAAAGGCTTTCATTACTTCTGAATAAAGCAGGTGCATTTAATATGGCCTTAATGCCCAGAGCATGCACTGAATCCCTGACTACCTTACTTAATAGATAAGAGGTCCAAACTGTGGTAAACATTTTTAGTGTAATTTAAATTTTACAAAATGTGTGGAAGGAAGTAGGCATTGAAATAAAGTCATTATTATGCATTGACACTTTTTATTAGTCAAGGCAATTGACATTTCCATTATGATGTAATAACAATCTTTTCCTGCATAGCTTAAGCACAACTGCTGAATTTCATTAGCGCACCTAGTCCATCTCAAAATTCATTGCCTAGAACATTTTAATGCAATAACTGAAAAAGGGATTCGGATAGTGGCATGATCTCTGCTGCTTGGTTAGCAAAAGCAGAGGGCACGACTGATTACAATACATGATTTATCTCCTAGATGCTGGCTACACAAATATTTAGAAGGTGATGGAAACATGGAAAGCAAGGTGCACATTATCCAACATATTCATGAACCATATCTGGTGTTGTAATTAGTAAAGCTGGAGAAGTTCAGAAGACGTGAAAAGGAAAAGAGGGACATTTTTTTTTTTTTAAAGCTAAAAGATTATTAGATACAAATAACTAGTTACTTACCTGCTGTAGACCTCTTTTTAATTGATACTCTATCTTATCACAGATTACTCACACCGTGAATATTCCCCAGGCGTCAGACTGGATCGAAAAACTTTAAAGTATTATTTCTGGTCTCCGGCAGGTGGCATTGTGTGGTTCTGTGCTATTCTTCTTTGGAGGTAATAATCCTATAAATTCCTTCCATGTAGGCACAGATTAGGGACTTTCTTAGGCTGTTCACTCCCGCAGACACAGAGCTTATCAGCAGATGGCAAGGGCAGTTGTTCAGATCGCTGAATTGGGACCTCTGTAGATGGAAAAAGTGCCAAGGTCACAGAACTCATAGGTGGGAGAGTGCTTGAGGAATCTGCAGTTAGAGTATTAATCAGAAACCATGTAACGGAAGGTAAGTAACTAGTTCTTCAGATGCCTACTTCTAACAGCAGATTTCTCGCATTATTATTAATAGATACAATTGAAGTGCCTCCCCATATGGTGTGTCTGAAATGGCTCAAACAAAGTTCTGCAAAGCCAAGAAGGCACAATGCCTCTCTGGACCCCCCTGGCTGTCCAGACATTAATGCTTTTTGAACGTGTGAACAGATACTCACGTAGCCAACAGGGAAATAGCCAGGACAGGCACTTCATCTGGTAGAACAGTGGTAGTATCTCAGCCTCCATGAAGGTTTATGGGCTAATTCTACCAGAGGCAGTTTCTTAGCAAGTGCATAGCAGATCTTCTGTTTAGAACATTCTTGAGGGAGATAGACGACTTTTGCACCCCCACGCCCTCAAAAACAACACAAAGAGCTAATCATCCACCTAATGCTCTTCAGTGCCATCGGTATAAAAACCCAGGGCCTTTTTATAGTCCCAGCAACGGAGTCTCTTTTCTGCTTAGAAGGATGAGGTGGTGCAAGAAAATGACAGAGGGTTGATAGCCTTCTAGACATGAAATGGAGAGGCAACTTTTGGCAAGGGAAGACTTGAATTCTCAGCATCAACTTATCCAGGAAGAATGCTGCATAAGATTGGTTAACAGAAGGAGCCTGCAGCTCACTCGCATGTCTAGCCTATTTTATAGTGATGGGAAAGACCTTTTTGACTCACTAGCCTCAAGGAACAACTGTGCAGCAGCTCAAACGGGATGCATATCAATAAAGTGAGCACCAAAGTCAAGTCCCCATGTGGCATCAGAAAGGGTGTTAGTAGCACTAAATGCTGCAAACCTTTCAAAAATCTCATAACAGAGGAATTAAATAAAAAAGGTTGATCTACCTACTGCAAAAAGCCCAAAGTGTCCACAAGAAGCTTTTAAAAGTGCCCAAAGCAAGTCTGTGCTGTAACAGGGATGAAAAAACAAGAACATCTCAAACAACTTGGCTTGCAGTGGATCAGTTTGGTAGATGGTGAATCAAGCCACACATTTTTCCCAGTGAGAGGCATACACAAATTTGGGACTCCTCACCACCATATTTTCGGAAGTGACCTCGGAAGAAAGATAATTGAGATCAAGTGTCTCAGCTCAGCTTCAAAGCTTAGAGATATCAATTGCACAGGGCAGGGTGCAGCATCCTGCCCTGCTGCTGCAATAGAAGATCCTCTTGAAGCAGCACCTTGCTTGGAGGACTGAGGCCTATGACCAGAAGGTCCAGTTACCACATTCTCTTGGCCCGGTTTGGTGCCACTAAGATGTCTTCGGTTTGTCATCCTTGATTTTTTTCAAAACTCCAGGCAGCCAGGCCAGGAAGGCAATGAAGAGTCCCAAACTTCACTGTAGGAGAATGCATCTCCTAGACAAAGCCTTCTTAAGAACTCAACATACTAAAGTGCCAACATTGTACTTTCTCAGCAGAGGAAAAAAGATCGAGCCAGGGTTATCTTCATTGATGAAAGACACCCAGTTCCACCTTCAGTTGTAACTGATATTCGTGGACCACTGTGCATTGGTGCTAAGTTAATCCACCCTAGCATTCAGAGCTCCCTGCCAGATAGTTATCACCAGAGAAGTCTCATGGTAGTCTAGCCACTTCAAGCGGCATGCATTTGCTGATTTCTACCACTCCCTGATGGCTTACCCAACCCAAAAGCAGTGCATCAGTCATACCTGTCAAATCTAGATTGAATAAATAAAGGGGGCTGCTATGCACCAAACCAAAGTCCAGCAGCAAGCTGCAGGTTTTTTGTAGTCTCCTCGAAAATCTTGTTCTGGATTCAATCCAACATGTTCACTTGGTGCTGTACCCACTGGCACTCTAGATCCCACTGCAGACTCCACATATGCCATATGACAATTTACCAGCAGGATGCAGAAGGCCACTAACACCTGCAGTCTCAGAGTAATCTGCACTGAGATCCATGTCAAGGACCAAAACATCAGGATCATAACCTGAAAGCCCTAGACACTCTTCTCTTAGGTAAAGGCATGAATTTGTACTGTATCTAGAAAGTCACAGATAAAAGGGAGTGACCTCTCATATCACTGTGACTCACTATCAAAACGCTAGAGGTTCACTGTCTGGGGACTGTTTGGCTACTGCCTGGGGCGAACCCACCTTCAACAGTCCATTATAGAGGTAGGAAAAGGCTGGTACCCAAATTCAAATCAAATCATTAACATTTATAAAGCGCGCTACTCACCCGTGCGGGTCTCAAGGCGCTAGGGGAAAAAGGGGGGGGGTTATCGCTGTTCGAACAGCCAGGTCTTTAGGAGTCTCCGGAAAGCGGAGTGGTCCTGGGTGGTCCTGAGGCTGGTGGGGAGGGAGTTCCAGGTCTTGGCCGCCAGGAAGGAGAAAGATCTCCCACCCGCCGTGGAGCGGCGGATGCGAGGGACAGCGGCGAGTGCGAGGCCAGAGGAGCGGAGGAGGCTGGTGGGGACGTAGAAGCTGAGGCGTCTGTTGAGGTATTCCGGTCCCTTGTCGTAGAGGGCTTTGTGTGCGTGGGTGAGAAGTCGGAAGGTGATCCTTTTGCTGACAGGGAGCCAATGCAGGTGTCTCAGGTGTGCGGAGATGTGGCTGCTGCGGGGTATGTCGAGGATGAGGCGGGCCGAGGCGTTTTGAATGCGTTGCAGGCGATTTTGGAGTTTGGCTGTGGTCCCGGCGTAGAGGGTGTTGCCGTAGTCCAGGCGGCACATGATGAGGGCGTGGGTCACGGTTTTTCTGGTGTCGGCGGGGATCCAGCGGAAGATCTTGCGGAGCATGCGGAGGGTGAGGAAGCAGGCGGAGGACACAGTGTTGACTTGCTTGGTCATGGTGAGAAGAGGGTCCAAGATGAAGCCGAGGTTGAGGGCGTGGTCTGTGGGGGTCGGTGCGGTGCCGAGGGCCACCAGGAGTCGTCCCAGGCGGACGGGGTGTTGCCGAGGATGAGGACTTCCGTTTTTTCAGAGTTCAGCTTTAGGCGGCTGAGCCTCATCCAATCTGCGACGTCCTTCATACCCTCTTGTAGGTTGGTCTTGGCGCTGGCGGGGTCCTTGGTGAGGGAGAGTATAAGTTGGATGTCGTCGGCGTAGGAGGTGATGATGATGATGTCGTGCTTGCGTACGATGTTGGCGAGGGGGCTCATGTAGACATTGAAGAGTGTCGGGCTGAGTGATGAGCCTTGGGGTACGCCGCAGATGATCTTGGTGGGTTCTGAGCAAAACGGAGGGAGGTAAACTCTTTGGGAATGGTTTGAGAGGAAGGAGGCGATCCAGTCCAGGGCCTGGCCTTGGATCCCGGTGGAGCGGAGGCGGGTGATTAGGGTGCGGTGACAGACGGTGTCAAAGGCAGCCGAGAGGTCGAGCAGAATGAGGGCGACTGTTTCACCGTTGTCCATCAGGGTTCTGATGTCGTCAGTGACTGAGATGAGGGCGGTTTCAGTGCTGTGGTTGGTTCGGAATCCGGTTTGTGAGGGGTCGAGCAGGTTGTTGTCTTCCAGGAAGGTGGGTCAGCTGTTTGTTGACGGTCTTCTCTATTACTTTGGCTGGGAAAGGCAGAAGAGAGATGGGGCGGAAGTTTTTTAAGTCGCTCGGGTCAGCCGTAGGTTTCTATAGTAGGGCGTTGACTTCGGCGTGTTTCCAGCATTCTGGGAAGGTAGCAGAAGAAAAAGAAGAGTTGATGCCGGTCTGGAGGTGCGGGGCGATGATGTCGTCGGCTTTGTTAAAGATGAAGTGCGGGCAGGGGTCCGAAGGGGCGCTGGAGTGGATAGAGTTCATGATGGATTTGGTTTCTTCTGTGTTGATGTGGGACCAGTTGTTGAGGGTGATGGCAATGGATGCCGGTTCGGTTGTGTATGGTTGGGTCTGGTGTCCGAAGCGGTCGTGGAGGTCGCTAATCTTGCGATGGAAGAAAGTGGCGAGGGATTCGCACAGATCCTGTGAGGGCGTGACGGCGTTGGCGCTGGGGTTGGAGAACTCCTTGAGGATGCTGAAGAGTTCTCTGCTGTTGTGGCTGTTTTTGTCCAGTCTGTCGGTGAAAAAGTTCCTTTTGGCAGCGCGGATCAGGTGGTGGTGTTCGCGGGTAGCGTTCTTGAGGGCGGTCATGTTGTCAGCGGTGCGGTCCTTGCGCCAGGCTTTCTCAAGGGCGCAACAAGTTTTCTTTGATTCTTTGAGGGTGTGAGAGAACCAGAAAGGTTTTTTGGTGTTGGTCTGTCGATGCATGCGTTTGAGGGGAGCAAGGATGTCTGCGCAGTTGGAGATCCAGTTTGTGAGGTTGAGGGCTGCGTCGTTGGGGTCGGTGGTGAGGGTGGGTTGGTTGGCGGCGAGTGCGGAGAAGAGTTGCTCTTCGGGGATCTTGTTCCACTGTCGACGAGGGATGGGTTGGGTGCGGAGGAGGCGGGTCTCGCGTCGGAATGTGAAGTGGACGCAGCTGTGGTCGGTCCAGTGTAGGGCGGAGGCGTGGCTGAAGAAGACGTGTTTGCTGGCGGAGAAGATGGGGTCAAGCGTGTGTCCGGCGATGTGGGTGGCGGTGTTCACTAGTTGTTTGAGGCCGAGGTTGGCGAGGTTGTCGAGCAGGGTGGTGGTGTTGGGGTCGTTGTTTTGTTCCAGATGGAAGTTGAGGTCACCTAGGAGGATGTAGTCCGGCGAGGCGAGGGCGTGCGGGGAGATGAAGTCGCTGATGGCGTCGCTGAAAGGGGCGCGTGGCCCGGGAGGACGGTAGACGAGGGATCCTCTGAGGGTGGTCCTCGGATCGGTGCGAATCTGAAAATGCAGGTGTTCAGCGGCGAGAGGGGT
The DNA here is from genome assembly GCF_031143425.1 of Pleurodeles waltl. NCBI lineage: Eukaryota > Metazoa > Chordata > Amphibia > Caudata > Salamandridae > Pleurodeles > Pleurodeles waltl. The sequence goes on along the minus strand of NC_090445.1, from coordinate 799,022,718 downwards.
GTCTTCGGTGGAGGTGGTGACGCTGATGGAGTCTTTGAAGACGATGGCGATACCTCCTCCTACCTGGTTGGTGCGGTCTTTTCTGGAGATCTTGTAGCCTTTGGGGGATGGCAGTGGCGATGTCAGGGGCCGAGGAGGCGTTCATCCAGGTCTCCGTGATGAAGGCGACGTCCGGTGCTATGGAGTCCAGGAGGTCCCAGAGTTCAATGCCGTGTTTGTGGACGGAGCGAGCGTTGACTAGGATGCACTTGAGGTGGTTGATGGCTCGTGGGCTTGTGGTCGTGGTTGTTGTGTGGTGGAAGGTGCGTTTGCAGGAGTTGCAGGCGAAGGGTCCATGGGTGCGTTTGGGGTGAGCTTGGAAGCAGGTGTTGGAGCGTCCTGGGTTGAGGGCGTGGAGGGTGGTGGGGTCGTAGCGGGTCAGCGGGGCTTGGGAGAGCTGGGGACCAGGGGTCGTGGTGCTGGGCGCGGGCCAGGCGCAGACGGGCTTGCCTCTGGCGCGCCTCCGCACGCCAGTGGCGTGCCCGCTGCACGCGGCCGCGCAGCGGCCGCCATATGAGGTAGGAAGGGGGGGAGGGGTCAGGTGGGGGCGAATGGGAGCTGGGGGGCGGGGGCGTGCAGGAGGTCGCGGTGGGAAAGCACGAGGGGGGGACAGGTAGAGTGAGAAGAGCTGGGGAGGGGTGTTTAAGGGTGGAGGGGGGTGAGTGTTAGGAGGTTTAGGAGATAAGGGAGAAAGATAGGAGTAGGGTTGAGAAGATAGGGGAGGGGGGGTTGTAGAGGTGGGTGAGAGGTAGAGTGAGAGGATAGGAAGATAGGTAATAGAGGGGGTGAGGGAGTGGGGAGAGATAGAGAAATAGATAGAGAAAATAGATAGGGAAATAGATAGACAAATAGGAAGATAGGAGGAGGTGGAGAGTGAGGGAGTTAGATAGGAGGAGGTGGAGAGTGAGGGAGTTAGATAGTGGGATAGAGAGATAGGTAGATAGGAGGAGTGAGGGAGGTAGATAGTGAACGGGTTAGATAGGAGAGATAGAGAGGGGGATGCGAGTGGGGGAGGGGGATGAGGCAGGAGCAGTAGGGCAGGCGCGGGGAGAAGAGGACGGAGGAGGCAGAAGAACCGAAGACAAGAAGAACAGAAGACAAGAAGAACAGAAGAACAGAAGACAAGAAGAACAGAAGACAAGAAGAACAGAAGACAAGAAGAACAGAAGAACAGAAGACCGGAAGGAGAGAAGAAAGGAAGATCAGAAGACCGGAAGGAGAGAAGAAAGGAAGATCAGAAGACCGGAAGGAGAGAAGAAAGGAAGATCAGAAGACCGGAAGGAGAGAAGAAAGGAAGATCAGAAGACCGGAAGAACACAGAAGAAAGGAAGACCGGAAGAACACAGAAGAAAGGAAGACCGGAAGAACACAGAAGAACACAGAAGTAGATACAGAAAAACGAAGAACAGAGGGCAGAAGACCACAGAAGAAGATGAGGAAGAAGAGAAGAAGAGTGAAGACGGGGGAATGAAGAGTACAGAAGAAGATTACAGACGAGGAGCGAGGAGGAAGAACAGCAGAACAGAGAAGAAGAAAAGAAGAAAAGAAGCAGGAGCAGGAGAGAGGGTGAGTAGCGTGGGGCAGAGCGAGTGGCTGGGAGGGGGGGTACTTACTGTGAGGTGGGTCTCAGGAACTCAGGAACCTGGAGGAGCTGCAGCGGCAGGGGGAGCGACCTACCCTTGGGTCAAGGGTCGCTACCACTGTCGCGCAGCGGTCGCCATATGAGGTAGGAGGGGGGGGAAGGGGTCAGGTGGGGGCGAATGGGAGCTGGGGGGCGGGGGCCTGCAGGAGGTCGCGGCGGGAAAGCACGAGGGAAGGGGGGGACAGGTAGAGTGAGAAGAGCTGGGGGAGTGGGGTTTAAAGGTGGAGGGGGATGAGTGTTAGGAGGTTTAGGAGATAAGGGAGAAAGATAGGAGTAGGGTTGAGAAGATAGGGGAGGGGGGGTTGTAGAGGTGGGTGAGGGTGAGAGGTAGAGTGAGAGGATAGGAAGATAGGTAATAGAGGGGGTGAGGGAGGGGGGGAGAGATAGAGAAATAGATAGAGAAAATAGATAGGGAAATCGATAGATAGGGAAATAGATAGAGAGATAGGAAGATAGGAGGAGGTGGAGAGTGAGGGAGTTAGATAGTGGGGTAGAGAGATAGGTAGATAGGAGGAGTGAGGGAGGTAGATAGTGAACGGGTTAGATAGGAGAGATAGAGAGGGGGATGCGAGTGGGGGAGGGGGATGAGGCAGGAGCAGGAGGGCAGGCGCGGGGAGAAGAGGACGGAGGAGGCAGAAGAACAGAAGACAAGAAGAACAGAAGACAAGAAGAACAGAAGACAAGAAGAACAGAAGGAGAGAAGAAAGGAAGATCAGAAGACCGGAAGGAGTGAAGAAAGGAAGACCGGAAGAACACAGAAGTAGATACAGAAAAACTAAGAACAGAGGGCAGAAGACCACAGAAGAAGATGAGGAAGAAGAGAAGAAGAGTGAAGACGGGGGAAAGAAGAGTACAGAAGAAGATTACAGACGAGGAGCGAGGAGGAAGAACAGAAGAACAGAGAAGAAGAAAAGAAGAAAAGAAGCAGGAGAGAGGGTGAGTAGCGCGGGGCAGAGCGAGGGGCTGGGAGGGGGGGGGTACTTACTGTGAGGTGGGTCTCAGGAACTCAGGAACCTGGAGGAGCTGCAGCGGCAGGGGGAGCGACCTACCCTTGGGCAAGGGCCACAACTTGCAAAGATGTGCTGCAACCACAGCCATCATTTTTACGAACATCCAAGGGACAATTGTGGGGCCAAAAGGAAGCACTGCAAACTGAAAATGCTTGTGTTCCACTGTGAACTAGTCAGAGTGCCTGTGAATCTGTAGGCCAGGTAGATATATATATAAGCACCCTGAAGGTCTATCGCCACTATCCAGTCTTTGGAATCTAGGACAGACCAGCCCAGGGCTAGTGTGAGAATCTTAAATGTGTCCTTCCGCAGGGAGGCATTGATATGGTGGAGATCTAGCCTCCATCCTTCTTTATCACCAGGTAGTAGCAGCTACCAGCTTCTACTTTCAATACTGGAACCCTTGTATGGCTCCTATTTCAAACTGGCCTGCTGCAAGATAGATAGGTAGGTAGGTAATGCTCTATTAGCTGCTGTATGAGTGGTGGTTGCTGCAGCAGGGTGGGAAAAAAAGAAGGGCATAGCCTCCATGTACACTTTGGAGGACACCCTCGTCTGAGCCGATGGCTTGACACATCTGGAAGAAATATAATATGCTGATGCTGCTTCAGACAGGCTGGCGGTGTGCAAAAAAGAACACTAAAACTGGGTGACAGCAACCACAAAAATGGGCCTGATGTTAGTGAAACTGAAAACCCCTGCCATAGCCTGGGGATGAGGGACAAAATTGCTAGTCGAATTTTCTGGTGGGGCTAGACAGACCCATGGTGAGTGCTGTGGTCCTGCTCTCAAACCGTTCTAGGGCTGAATCTGCTTTGTCGTCAAAAAGGCGAAATTCATCAGATGTCCTATCCATTAAATATGCCTGTACATCCCAAAAAGAGCCCGTATACCTCATTGAGTAGTGGTGCAAAGTGCTACACTTTTACATGTTATCTCACCTAAGCAGTCAGTAATGTTGAAGTTGGAGAGAAATACAAATTAAGCTTCAATGGGGCCATCCTGGATATCTTATGTCAGGGACACCATAAGTTCATCCTGAATGGTCGGTAACTCTTGGGCCACCACATCGCATCGGGTACGTCAGTAGCAGCCTAGAAGAAAGCTAGTGTTTACAGACTGCAGAGCAAGGCTCTTGGATAAGAATGTGCGCTTGTCAAAGGTCTGTACCCTTTAAAATTCATAATCAGGTACAGTGGTGAGGAAGGTGTTACGATTAACCTAATGTTGGATACCTACACCACCAAAATCTCTTGTGTGGGATGTTAAGAAAGGACTTCAGGATTGTCTGGTGCTGACTGAGGATGCCGAATGCCCAGCATATTGTTTGATGGTCCTGACCAAGAGTGTAACTGTGACAGCTTATTGAATGGCAATAAAGGATCTGCAGGTAGTTGAATGTGAAGACTAATGTTCTGACAGCTACAGCCTCATCATATTCGGATGCTGCAGGTCTAGATCAGCCACCCTCCATATAATGACAGTGAAAGGATTGTTTAATCTCCTGACCACCCAAAAAAAGTAAGTCAGTGTCTGTAGTAAATTTTCATGAGGGTCTGTCAAATATATCGGTTTGTGAAAGTCCTTGCATGCTTCAACCCTGTTGTCTTGTAGGGTGACATGTTCCCTTACACACTGGAAAAGGTCTAGAAACGATCAAAGAGTGCTACGGATCAGAGTCAGAAGGAAATGAAATAAAGGATCGGACATCAGTGTGCATGGTTGTGTTTACATGCAGGCGCTCAGGTGTACTGCTTTGACATTTCAGGATCTAATCTGATGTCTGGGGAAATAATCATGGGTGAGGAATCTGGTTACAGGTTTTCCTCAGAAACTATTTTATTCAAGAAACACAGAACAAGACATGGACTCAACAAAAAAACCTTTCAAGAAACTTAGGCTAACCAGCTCGGAATGTGATGCAGAAAGCTCCACACTTTGGGTAGAATGCAAAAACAGTATCACAATTATTTTCGTATACAGTAACAATTTTACCAGCAAAGGAGACAACCACCGGACATTTATTGACAACACAATATAAATATGTATAAACTAAGGTGAACGGCTTCCATTTTCTTAGCCTTTCTCGGACATGAGCCTATCACATGAAATAGTCCAGCAGACAATATTCAAAGCATTTCCTGAGCGGACCAAGTGTGGAAAACGTTTAACTGGGAAGCTTACTGTTCCTGAGGGAATTGCTGGAGACATGGAATTTACTGGCAGCTGAACACAGATGCACAATTATTCTTTCATTTGTAAGGCAATGTCAACGCTTTACAAAAAATGTTCAAAGGGTTCATGTGCAGCCTTGAGCCCTGTGAGTCCCACAGTATGGTGGTCCTAAGAGAAATAAACAAAACTGGACTGCACACAATTCAAAGTCAAAACCATATGGTTTCAATAAAAATTAGCAATCATTACAGGAAGCAAAAATAGTTAGATGCTTATCAGCATCAATAATCAAAAAAATAAACATTTTCTAGATGATGAGCATAAGACTGACCACCAATCTTTTGAATAGTCTTACTCAATTCTAGGGCAAGAAAGTGTCTGTGTCAGACTGTCTATTGACTCTATAAATAGACTACGCAGTTTGGAAAGCAAAAAAAGGTCTAAATACAAGGTCAATCGACGGACTAATGTGTCCATCCTTTAGAGAGTACACGAAAAGTCCATCTATCCCAAAAAACTCACGTTATAGGTTTTCAGGCACTGAAAGGCACACTTTCAACATGGTGTTAAGTGTGATTCTAGGGCTAACACAATCCTTTTTATAAACATGATTCATTAAACAAGAAGCAGTTAGGAAGACCTACATGCATAAAACATATGAGCAAAAGAAAAAAACATTGCAACACCAAAAATTGAGACCAGTGAAATTAATAGGCTACTCAACAGGACCAAGAAAAAGTCCTTGAACTGTGCCTGCACTAGTACTTTCTGACATGGTTTCCTTGTAAGACACACTACACTAGGAGAACACCATGGAAATTATTATTTTCGAAACTGGAAGAACACGGTAGGGAAATCATGCATTTAAGAAAAGTCTTTGACAAAACAATGAATTGTGCATTCTTTTTAGTAGCTTTAAAATGGATGTAAAGTGTAGTCTAGTAATGCCAACTTGAGGCCTAGATACCTAGGCCTCAAGTTAAATAAATAATTTCTAAGTAAGAAAAAACGAACTGCAGCATTGCAAGATGCATTTATCAATTTGCCTCCTCCCATTAACACTTGACCACACTTTTTTACTGTTTATAAACTTGTGGTGTGGATGGGATGTGTTTTCATAACACAATTAACTTGTAAAGGTATAACCATCTGAGATTTATAATTGTAAACAAGTTCTGCCAGATTAAAAAGTCCTATTTCATTACCGGAAGCCGGTCATTTTCAACCACCTAAGTACCTCATTGGCATTCTTTTCATAGGGCCCACTATAGCTCCACATAACTCTATTAATGCCAGTTTTCTGCAACTAAACCCCTACCCTGAGCAAAACAACATCCTGGGCAACTATCGGTATATCTTTCCTTTTGGCAAATACAGAAACATGCTTAATGCAATATCTCTAAAAATTTGCTTCACCAATTATTTATTTAACTCTCTTATAGACAACACTAGCATCCAAGGACAAGAATGCGTTTTACATTTTGGAAAAATTGCATACAACTAGATGAAATGTATATCTGTAAGAAACAAAATGCATACGGATAGCATTTCAATGTACTGTATAAGAAAAGCTGGAAGGTAATGAAGGAGTCACCACTTCTGTGGACATAAGTTGTTAGATGCTTCCTAAAGGCAAAATTGCAGACTGGGGTTTACCTTCCAATCTGAAGTTGCCATTGCGGAGAAGGAGCAATGGTGCACTAAGAAAGGTCTAAATCTAGATCTCTTAGTCTGCAGAACACTTCTGTTGTGGAGATGTTTAGGCATCCGGAGATTTAGACAGGTGGGGGGGATGAGGGTCTTCAAATGTATCGTTTTACAGAAACTCCGGTTTTTTTGCTTTAATCATTAGCCAGTGAAGCGCCTGAACAATATGGCAATTTTTCAAGACGCCAACAAGCTGATAAGTGAAGGATGGCTTTGAGCAGACAGGTTTGTCTAAGGAGCACAGGTCAGAAGTTACAGTGAACCCTCCTCCTCCTGCTTTACAGTTTTACAATGTTTGTACAGCTGCAGGTAGCATGCCTGACTATTACTTTTTAATTGGTAGGACACAATAACATATGTTCCACACATTTGCCGCAACCCATGCGTGAATATAGTGACTTCTTCCAGAATACTAAGTGTGCTCTTCAACGAACAACGCTCACACCGTTTAAAATTCACATTTATCCACTATATGATACTCACAGCAGAGGGAGCATTTGTACAATTGCTATGTGGACGCTATTCAGCACGTCCTAGGCTCTCTGGACCTCGCCTGCTTGAAGGAGGTTGTTCGGCTCTAGTGTGTCAATGTCAAGATATGGATGGAACAAAGTAGAGTATCAAAGACTATTCAACCGAATTCTCACTTGATACATCTAAGTAACAGTCTAATAAATAATCTAAAATAAAGAATGATTAAAAAAATGATCACATGAATTAAATCATAGTATTTCAAATCAGTAAACGAATATGAGCAGAGTAGCTAAATTGTAAATATCGATTCTGTAAAGATAATACATTGCAAATAAGGTAGTGTGCAATAATAGCACTTAAATTCAATTTCTGACAAGCTACCTCGACTGCATCAGCCTGGCCCCCAAATAATCAAGTGATAACTTACAAACAAATTGCAAGGGTAGACTGCAGCTGTTATTTGCAGGACATGTTTACTAAGTCAGAACCAGTGAATTATAAAGTGAACAACCTAAAAGGGCTGCGGTGGATGGCTTCTAATTGAACGTCGCAGTTCTCTTGATAATGTACAACAGACAGTGCTTCATTTGAGCCAGTGGTTGCCATTGGGAGGAGGGACTATTTGGGGGGGAACCAGCATTTCAATCAGTCAATCAAACTTTATTCAGCTGCGGAGCAACCATAAAAGTGCAAATAGCATTAAAAAAAAAACATACATTACAATCCAATTTCGTATTTGCCTTTTCAGTAAGCAAAACATGTGCATAAGTGTAATTGTCCAGCCCAATTTCCAGTAAAAGAAACCATAATTTAGAGTGGTTGACAGTCGAAAGCCATGGCTAAGTCCATGAAGGCAAAATAAAGTAGGCTTTTGCTTAGCCGCTGAATAATTGCCTAGTATCAGGTGTAAGTTCAGGCATTGCTCTATGGTGCATCTTTGACTGCAAAATTGCAAGGGGTTTCGATTTTATATTCCTCCGCACACTCTATAAGCCTATTAAATAAAAACCTTCCAAAAAATATTTGCTACTACATCTATCAATGAGATTGACCGATAACAGTTTCGCAGAGAAGTATCCCACTTCTTAAAAATTAGTATGATAGTAGAGATAGCCCAGGAACTAACTGGGTATAGCTACATGTTTTAAATCACTAAAGACATTCAGCAACAGTGGGGCCCAAAGGTTGACATTTCACTTTATTACATCAATAGGTATGCTATCCGTGCAGAGCTTTACCCCTACACTATTCTGCATAGCTACTGTGACTTTCTATAGGGTAACCAGTACATCAGAATATGGGTCCACCCTCTCAAAAGGTTAGGGGGGAGAGTCCCCGCGCAGAACTGATTTGGGAGAAATGTGCCTCCGATGCCTCATTGCTTATGTGGCTACTAATTAAGGTCACCATCCGGTTAACATCTCATGGCTGAGCCCGCATCCCAGAATTGGGTGACTGATGCATGCACTAAAACGTAGCACTACTGAGTGATTACTTAGTTCCACCTTTTTGTTGTGGTCCTTTTTTTATCTTGGGAGGATGGCCACAGTAGAAGGGTGTTAGAAATGGGGTGTTTGGTTGACAGTCAGGTTACCCCCTGTTCAAGCAAGGACCCTCACTCTAGTCAGGGTAAAAGAGAATCACTCTCAGCTAACTCTTGCTTACCCCCTTGGTAGCTTGGCAGAGCAGTCGGCTTAACTTCAGAGTGCTAGGTGTAAAGTATTTGTACCAACACACACAGTAACTTAACGAAAACATTACAAAATGACAACACAGGTTTCAAAAAATAGGAAATATTTATCTAAACAAAACAAGACCAAAACAACAAAAATCCACAATATACAAGTCAAGTTATCAACTAAAAATCAAAAAGAGTCTTTAAGTAGTTTTAAATACACACTAGCGCTGCTAGAGTGAAAATTTACCTGGTGCGCGTCAAAAATAACCCCGCACAGGCGGGTGTGCGTCAAAAATAACTCCGCAAGCCGGTACGCGAGTCGAAAATCCAGCCGCACGATGATCCGAAAATCCAGCAGCGCAGGTTGTGATCTCCCAGCCTCCGTCAGCGATGCTGCATGTCGTTTCTCCTGCTCCGTGCGTCGATTCTTCAGACGCGTTTCCTACGAGTGTCGTTTCTCAGCTGCGGAGCCGGCGGCGCGTTGTTTTTCTCAGCCGCAGATCGGGTTCGCGTCAATCTTTCTCCCCGTTTTTCTTGTCTTTAGGCTGCCAACTTCTCCTTTCAGGCCAGGAACTGGATGGGCACCACAGGGCAGAGTAGGAGTCTCTCCAGAGACTCCAGGTGCTGGCAGAGAGAAGTCTTTGCTGTCCCTGAGACTTCAAACAACAGGAGGCAAGCTCTAGATCAAGCCCTTGGAGATTTCTTCTCAAGATGGAAGGCACACAAAGTCCAGTCTTTACCCTCTTACTCTGGCAGAAGCAGCAACTGCAGGATAGCTCCACAAAGCAGTGTCACAGGCAGGGCAGCACTTCTTCCTCAGCTATTCAGCTCTTCTCCAGGCAGAGGTTCCTCTTGGTTCCAGAAGTGTTTCTAAAGTCTGTGGTTTTGGGCGCACTTCTTATACCCAATTTCTCCTTTGAAGTAGGCCTACTTCAAAGTAAAGTCTTTGGAATGTGAAATCCTGCCTTGCACAGGCCAGGTCCCAGACACTCACCAGGGGGTTGGAGACTGCATTGTGTGAGGGCAGGCACAGTCCTTTCAGGTGTGAGTGACCACTCCTCTCCTCCCTCCTAACACAGATGGCTCATCAGGATATGCAGGCTACACCCCAGCTCCTTTGGCGTCACTGTCTAGTGTAAGGTGAAACCAGGCCAACTGTCAAACTGACCCAGAAAGGGAATCCACAAACAGGCAGAGTCACAGAAATGGTATAAGCAAGAAAATGCTCACTTTCTAAAAGGGGCATTTTCAAACACACAATCTTAAAATCAGCTTTACTAAAAGATGTATTTTTAAGAGACCCCAAACTCCACATGTCCATCCGCTCCCAAAGAGAATCTACACTTTAATCATATTTAAAGGTAGCCCCCATGTTAACCTATGAGAGGGACAAGCCTTGCAACAGTGAAAAACAAATTTAGCAATATTTCACTGTCAGGACATATAAGACACATTACTATCTGTCCTACCTTAACCATACACTGCACCCTGCCCTTGGGGCTACCTAGGGCCTACCTTAGGGGTGTCTGACATGTAAGAAAAGGGAAGGTTTAGGCCTGGCAAGTGGGTACACCTGCCAAGTCAAATATACAGTTAGACCTGCCACTGCAGTGTCTGTGTGTGCAGTTTTGAGACATGATTACAGAGCTACTTATGTGGGTGGCACAACCAGTGCTGCAGGTCCACTAGTAGCATTTGATGTATAGGCCCTGGGCCCCTCTAGTGCACTGTACTAGGGACTTACTAATAAATCAAATATGCCAGTCATGGATAAGCCAATTACATACACATTTTGTAAAGGAGCACTTGCACTTTAGCACTGGTTAGCAGTGGTAAAGTGCCCAGAGTAACAAAAACAGTAAAATCAGAGTCCAGCACACATCAACAACCTGGGGAACAGAGGCAAAAGGTTAAGGTAGACCACACCAAGGATGAAAAGTCTAACAAAGGGTCTCTGACGAGCAGTTAAGGCTCTGCATAACAATCGCTTAGTTCCCAAGCATTTGTGATCAAACTTTCTTGATGCCATATGTGTGGATATCACAGGTTTGGAGAGCAATTTTGTAATACTTTAGTATAATGCCACAAATGAACTGACTATCTCCCCACTCCCATAAATGTCTTCCTTATGCCACAAAACTAACTTAATGTTTTCCATATGTACCTTACCTACAAATTGGGGCAGATTAGGACGTTTCCAGTACACTCAGACGTTATCCGTGGATGGCTTTAAGTTTCAAAATCAAGCCCCAACATTTAACTTCCCCCTGTGATGACATTGCCAGGCCTACTTCGATTGGGTTGTGCTCACCACAATTTGAGCACACATTAGTGCCATATTTCAGCTGATTAGTTAGATTGCTGGAGATAAATATGCAGTCAATAAAGTATGGGCTATTCCAGCCCCTGAATGTTGGCAGGCCCGTATCACCCATGCCCGCCACATCAAACACGTTCTGCAAATTCAATGCAGCAGGAAAAACCTCCAGTTCCTTCTCCTCCGATCGGACACTTCGTCTATGACATCCCAATTCCTTGATCTTCGGTGGGATAACCCAACTTTGAACTCCCCAGTTAACACAACATTTGCCAACCTTCTCTTGCTGTTCTCCCCACATTTTAATTGATATATTTAAATAGGCCTTGGAAACTGTGGTTAGAGTCACTCACAAAATCATAATTATAAAAGTTAAGGTATGAAACCAAGTCCCCCTTGTAAAGCACAACATGGAAATCACCACCTAGAGTGATTAAGGCCATAGCATGGCCACCAAGGGATGAACTTATCCACACTGCTAAACCTACCCCCCCCCCAAAAAAAAGGCATAGCTTGAACAAGATGGTGTAGCCGGCATAGATATCCATCAAACACAACAGAACTGGTGTCCCAAGTTCCTTGTAACAACAATATAATTTTTTTATAAATAATTGTTCTTCAGGGAGATGTACTTTTAAATGGAGTCCTGTGATTTTCTAGCTCAAAATTTTCATTGTGGGGCAATTTGTCTTCGAAATAGAGGTGTTTGGGCTTGTAGGTAGTGGAGTTAAACTTTGGGCTGCTTTGGCGAAATACCACTAGAAATGGCTCAGGAGTCCCAAGTTAATCAATCTCTGTGAGACCTGAGATGGCTGCATACCTATTACATGTCATACCCATATCTATGTTGTATTTTGCATGGCATACCCATGACTAGGCAAAAGTGGGTGTGGCATCTGCTTAGGGGGGGAATTGTAAAACTAGCCCAATGGCAAGTTAACAATACTAGTTGCTGCATAAAGACACCTCACAGGGCCCTAGTAATTTCTTGACACTGTCCGGTTGCCTAAAATTCACGACAATGCAGTTGCTAGCGCAGGTGCTTTACTAAAAATTATTAATGAGTGTTCATGTATTCTGAGTAATGGATTTGCATTGAAAATGTGAGAACGATAGAAAAAGAATGCACGCATTTGAAAATGTGATCATGATGAGTGGCCATCAATGTTCTCAAAGTGTACTTACTAACAGTTTATTAATACGAAATGTTGAGTATGTTTGACTAATGTAGTGATGTGTCATACAAAGGGATATGTATTTTATATTAGCTTTGTTAATTGTACGCCTTAACTTAGAGGAGGTCTTGGTTTAGTTGCCAGGCCTCATGTCAAGCTGTATTTCTTTAATACACAGTTTAATAAAATGGCTGTCCTAGTAAGTTCAAATTTGATTTTCCATTGTATTGTTTAAATGTGCTCGTAGCTATAAGTCTTTCTCTTGAGAACCAGTTGCTAGAAGATGCTGTTCTTGCTAAATGTAACAAAATGTGTGTAGTGTGTGTAAGACTGACTTTCTCAGGAGAAAAACAATGAAGACACTGACTGGAGTAGAAGCAGCAACAATATTGTTACCCGGTGAGCCGGATGATGAGAACATTGCAGGAGCAACCAATCAGTGACATGTGAACGGGTTAGTGGCAGAATTCATAGATTTGAAGTTTTAGTTTTATTGGACATAGTGTGAACATGCAATACCTTGACCAATAGGGACTTGGGAAGTAGTTTTAGTGAATTTAACTTAACAGGATTGCACGAGGAAAGAGTTCATTCTTGTCCATTTTTCGTCTTGACAAGAGATGTGCTTAACTTTAATGCTTAAAGACATTGCGTTTTCTCAACTTTGATGCTGAATCCCGAATCTCTGCTTCCCAACTGATGAAGACCATCTTAGCTTGCCAATCCAATTGAGCCATGAGTTTGTTATGCCTATTTGCTTTTTCTTTCTAGGTATCAACCACACTGTTTTGATACAGCCATGGTTAGATGTTTTCCAAATTTGTGTTACTAAATTGTTTTGCATGAAGCCCAACATGCTGAGGCTAATCTGATGTTAGCTAAGGATTCTCACTATTGAAAATCTGCCAATAGGGAATAATGTTTGATGAATTTCTCTGCTGAACCAAATGTATGTGATATTGTTTACGTAACTGTTCTTGTTATTAATTTGTACCGTAACACTAGCATGTGCAGTAGTCCAAGCTTTGATTAGATTGTGTTTCTTCCGCACATTTGGCCAGCCAGTGTTTCTATATGTGTCTCATTTGATTTTGAGATTAATTTATGTGACATTAGCATTGCTAATAGCATTGTTAATATAAGGAAATAAATATTTTAACTTTTACTTAAGGTGTGGTTATTCATGACCAAAAGGTCATGGTGTGTGACAATTACTGACTCCAATGATTGTAAATGTCATTGATTATTGATGTTACTGATTGATCATTGGTCTGCCTGTACTGGATCTATGGTGGGAACAACTTAATTGCGAGTCAAAAGGTTTATTGACCTATTCGTGTCCCATTCTAAGTTTACTTATTAAGGTCAGATGCGCTAACAGTCTCCAGCTATATTTTTTGGCAAGGGGCCACCCATCCAACCCTGCACAGTATCAGGATCATATTGCCCACTGTTTAAAAAAAATTGTGAATGCTAAGTCTGTGTGTCTAACCCTATTATGCAGTTGCCCCCAAGTCTCAATTTGATTATGCTTTAATGGGGGTACTCCTGCCAGTATCGGTATGTATGGGCATGTTTCTGGGGGTAGGTTGAAAATCGGAGGTACTGGGTTTAAGAGCCAAGTCATTTTTACCATTACTAATGGAAGATCTGTGGTCCTGTTCCATCAAAGATTTTAACTGTCAATATAGGTGTTTTTGAGAGTAAATCCTGTCTCTTGTTCCAAGGGAATGAGTGTCATACTGCTAAAGTTAGAGCTGGGAATTGTGATGGGCATGCGAGAGTTTGCGCTCTGAGTTACAGTTGTTCTCATGGGACGGTTTGCCTCGTATGTTCTGATGCTCATGGCAACAGAGGTGCACGTTATCATGGCCGTGATGTTGTTTTGACTAATCGTAAGCGGGATTAGTTTAATTAGGTTTGCTATTTAGGCCTCCATCGCAGTCAATTGCTCATTAATAGTTGCTCATGCAGGAGGGTTGAAAATTTCTTACATATATCCTCAAAGTTGGGGAAGTCTGTATTAGTTTGATCTATCCTCTTGCTAGGTTCCATCTGACTTCATTGCAACTTAGGCTGGAGTGCATGGCTGATAATATTTTTCACGTTTTACAGCAGATTCAGAGGGGGAAGTTGCACTTGTTAGGCTGGGTGACATAGGGGTCAGATTTGTCTTGTACAAATCAACTGTTAGATTGCTCTCAGTGTTATCAATCCTAGAGTTGTATGTCAACCAGTAAAATTACCTCTTCCCAGGAGGCTGCAATTATTACACTACTACCACTTGCCACTTCAACATGCCCTCTCCCTGAACAATCTTCATTCTGTTAGAGCCATTTTGTGACAACTTCCATAGCTCATTTAAGCACTGTGTCTATGCTGGTCATCCTGGGGGGAGGGGGGGGGGGGCAGTAGTGCAACCGATAGCTTTATATTTGCCCATGATGAATACAAGGTTTGTGGTACTGGCCCAAAACATGCACTGTAACTGGCAAAAGGTCTTTGTCAGAAAATGGTCTCAGTCTGGCCTCAGTCTGCTACGGACAGGGGCAGACGGGTCTGGCCTTTACCTGGTCTTTGTCCGGCTCGTGCCCAGGCATGTCATCTGTGTGTCCTGTGCAGCAGGATAGTAGCAGGACTTTTGTAGCACCTGACTCGTAATATGACTCTTCCCTGTCACCTCCAACACACTCTGGGGATCAGGGTTCTGAGTGCCCCGGTCAAAGCAGAATGTATCGCATGCTGCGGCATAACAACTGGAGCTATGATGCTCCCTACCTCCTTCAAAACATAGCAGCACTCTGGGGCTTGTGGTCCTGAAGTGCCCTGATCAAAGCAGAATGAGTCCATTTATTTTTAGACACTGGTACTTTTTTCCCCTACATGAGATAAGTGAAAGAAGGAAAAACACAGATCGGTAAGATTGAAAAAGAGAAAGTCAGCTATGAGAGAAAGCAGGAACCTGCAAGAGCGAGAAAAAGGGACAGGCACTGTCTGGTAGTGGATCAAAGACTACCAGCCTTGGTATTCGCTAGGCCATTTAACTGCACCAGCTGCAGACTTCTGATGAGAGTTTAAGGCACTGCCCCCCTTTCTTTGAAAAATTAAGCACCGACATCAGGATATGCAGAACATAGAACTTCCAAAACGTAGCCGAAATACCAAAATGAATGGAGCTCTGCAGTAGTGATAGCAGTTCATGGAAGAGCCGATGAAGGAGGGAAATTAAAACTGAAACTGAACCTAGATGCACCTTCAGCTTTGGGGATCTAATTGGCTCTTCAAACTAAAGAGACAAAAATGGCATACAAATGCTCACACTCTTTTCTGTTACTTTTATGATAATGTGAACCAACTGTATCACAAATTAAGACATAATTGAATAGAGAATATTTTTAGAATAACTAAAATCAATCCTAGTCCTACTACATCTAGATTTATTTATCTTTAATAAACACAAAGATAGGCTGGTACCAGTTTGTCCAGTTGTAGGAAAATCATTAATTTTTGGTTTTAAACAAGGAAGGGTGTGTAGCAGAATAAGAAAACTAGAATAGAAAAAATAATTAGAGAAATGAAATAGAAAATGGAAAAGGCTCCTCTAGTTGATTAATTCTGAAGCAACAAATAAAAAGGAAACAGGTTGTGTGGTACTAAAATTAAACTACAACAATCAAGCCCATTAGAAAGCAAATAAATGAGTTTCCAACAATTTATTAAAATGTAAAAGACTTGCTTGTGTGGAGAGTCTTGTGGGTTATCATTCCATACCTTCAAAGTACCAACGAAAAAGGTTCTGTCTCCTACTAAATCTGATCCTCTTTGAAATTATGAGAAGATAGTGTAATGCTGACTTATCTGTACAAAGTAATTTAGTCTGGTCTGCTGAGTATATTCCGTCTACATGGGGAAACAGGCAAAGGAAGTTCTGAAATATTTAATATATGTGGTAACGGGCAGACTCCTGCAGTACTACTGTCCTTAAAGAACATGCTAGGCGAGGGCTGTAAGATTAAAATAAAACATTGAGGTGTACGTTTATTTTAAACCTACTGAATGTGCTGGTGGACGGCATTGATGTCAGCACCAACAGAAGCAAATAAATCTTTGCCATTGTGAAAGATTTCACCTCAACATCTGTCGCCTCCAACCCAATCACTCCTCTGCAGGACCTCTGCAACAATCTCTCTGTCTTCAGCAAGATAAGCACTGCTATTTAGAGGCAACTTCAACCCACAACCAGACCAAATAGACCTCACTAAACACCTTCCATTCTTAAAGAACCAATGCTAACCAAATGGCCCTCATCCCCCCAGAAGAAACTGCTGCCACCATGAAGACCAAACACTCTAGGAGTGGTGAGGGCTTGGGTCCGAAGCAGCCCCACTCTAGAGGACTGCAACCCATCAGTGCCATGCTCACACCCAATCTGTGAACTTTCTAGATGCTTGGAAACATGAAACTGTCCTCCCATTGCTGAAAAAAACCCTCTGTGGACCATTTGACACTCACCAACTACAGACCACTCTCCCTGCTTCCATTCCTGGCTAAGATCTTAAAGGAAATCATCAACAGATTCTTCACAGAGTACCTTAATGAATACCAGTCCCTTAACATCACTCAGTCAACAGCTAAGAAACTACCCTCATTGCTGTTGATGACACCTGCATTACTCAATTTCCTGAACCTCCCTGCAGCATTTGACAGTCTTCTGCCCCAGTCTCATCCAACACCTACATGACATCAGAGTCCAAGAGCATGCACTCAGGTTGAACTGCTCCTTACAGACTGAAGGAACCCAGTCAATCACCCTGGTATCATGCACCTCAAATTCCTGTGACCTCATTTATAGAGTCCCGCAAGGACCCTCCCTGAGCCCAACCCTCTCAACGCATTTACAAGCCCTCTTGCCAGTATCTGCTCTCACAAGATCAACATCTTCTATGTTAACACACAATTCACTTTCCCCTTCAAGGTCAAGGCAGCCAGTACGAGGATTAAGTTCAATGACTGCATGAATATAATGGTCCACTGGATAGAGAAACACGGTCTAAAACAGAACACAGACATGACTGAAACCATGATCTTCAGGAAGAGCACATCACAGTGGGACTCTACTTGGTGGCCAACAGAACTAGGACCGGAAAATGCCAAGAACCTCAGGTTCATCATCAACCAAAAACTTGACATGACCACCCAAGTCAATGGAATCACCACCTTATGCTTCCATACAATGAAGATGCAGAGGAAGACTTTCAAACAGCTCCCAATCAGTACCCAGAAAACCATTAGCTAGGCTATGGGAACACCTATGCCAGGATCAGAAAAAAACTCACCAGAAAGCTGCAGACTGTTCAGAACTCAGTGGCCAGAATTACATTTGTCCTCCTAAAGTGCACTGCCAAAGCACTACCTAACATTGGTGCCGCATACCTCAGTCATATCTGCTTCCACAAACCTTCCAGGCATCTCTGTTCATCTGACTCCAACTTCCACAAAGCCTATGCATACAGAAAATAGGTTCTGGTGGTGTATTCCCTTCCTACATTACAACTAAAGCATGGAATGGCCTAAAGCTACACTTCAGGCCTCCTCTTTACTAATTAAATTCTGCAAGAAGCTTAACAACTGGCCTTTCCTGTAGTCCTACTAAGCCTTAGGTGTTCCTACACTCTCCTGCTCAGTGCCTGGATAACCTCCCAGGTGATAGTGTGCTCTACAAATCTGCATAACTTAAGAGGAATCGTGGCCATGTTTCCCACTGGGGCGCTGGGTCAGGTCACAGTGCAGGTCCTCCATTTAATCACCAATTCTTGCACAGGAAAGTCACTGGTGTGACGCTGAAGCATCACCAAGTCACTGGTAAAACATACAAACACCTTGGAAACTCTTGTGTGTGTGTGCGCTGTATGTTGGAGAGGATAAGTTGTGCCAAATATTTATTTTGGAGTGTTCGAGTAAGCCCAGGTGTCACTCTTCAACCAGCAGTCTGTGGAGTGTGAAAAAAAGTCTCAAAAGAGATTAGATGAAACTACTTCCACCCATGTAATGTTGTTCAGATTCCTCTCCAGGTCCGACAGGGGTTTGGGTTGGAGTTGGAAGTGGAAAGACGCACATCCCCAAAGTAAGTTTTGTGTTGTGCCGGGACAATCACTTGTCCATGGTGACTGAGACCAATCGGATGTGGGGACTGTGTTGTGGTGTTGGTTTATGAAACTATGCTGCTATATAAATAACAAATCACCTGAAAAAAGTGGAACTAGTGCTAATGCGTTGTGGAGCACTGGATCATGAAAGGGTTGGGTTCCAGTGCTTGATTTGAAGCAAAATTACTTCATGTGCACTTATCTTAAGTGTCAGCTGCCAGCGCTGCTGCTTCCAGGATTGTCAAATTTTGAGGATTCCTAGCTTTGGTTACACCTCAAATCTTTCTTCCACCACCCTACCTTATGTGTGTCCTAATTCTTGGAAGTTCTTATTCTATCACTGCTTTTTCCATTCATGAAGGCTTTCCTAGTTTTCTAGTCATTCTTTCTCATCCTAATTTGTCCCTTCTCTGTCTTTTTCTCTCTTGCTCTGGGTTAATGTCAGTTAATTTTAAATAACCTAGGTCCTTAAATACAAGTACTGATGCCCACCACATGCACCTCCTGCACAAATAAGGTATTGGTTGGATCATCATATGTGATGTGGTGGCACCACATCTGAAAGCAACGAATTTCCAGATTGAGAACACTAAGGTGGAACACTGATACTAACTCTGGGGGATAGACATTACAACACATTTACAGGAATACCTGCATTTGTTTTGTTAACATAGCATATGAGCAAAAGCCTAATAGTCCTGGAGATGCCGTGCTTTGAAAAATCCACCTTTCATCTTTTAATCCCCCCAATGAAAAAAAACTTATCACTGAATTGATACTGCTGACGTACCAGAGCAGCTATGCTAATGCACCACTGTATAAGTTTGTGTTTGTTTTTTAGATAGTGATGTAAATGAGAGAAGTCCTAGGAGTTCACATTCTTGAACGTTCCCATTGATAACAGGTTGTGCTTCTGTTTGAATACATATTAACATAACCCACACACTGCCTTAGATTTGAAAGATTGATAGTGTGGTATGTGTGGGGGTGATTAGGCTAGTTTACTTGGAGACTGGAGTTCTTTTTAGTGCATCTTCCAACCACAGGGTATGCCTGCACTAGTGACATGGCCACTTCTCATCCTGCATCACATGCCTTCAGGTTGTGACCAGGATCGCACATTACTCCATTTACTCATTGTCAACAACAGCCTTCTATGCCTGCCAAGCAGGTATCTGAATAGCTTTCTGCATCTCCTTGGCCATTATTGTAACTTGAACCAAGAGCTCTCTCCTTGAAATCAGCATCAGTCTGTTTCTGGCAAATACAGGCCACAGTGAGGCCAGGCAGCTCTTCTTGTACCAGGATCAAGCACCCAACTCAATGCATGTATTTCCTGCTTAACAGAAAAAGCGTCCTCGGCTCTGGTCCTAATGTGTACCTCCAGTGGATTCCTATGTCACCCTGGTGATTAATGAGCTCAGAACAATCCTCTCATGCCGATAATGAGTTCATGGAAGAATGGCGTGAGGATTATGTTCATGGCCTTAGAGGCAGGTGAAGCCACAGCTCAAAACCACACAACAACACACTGCACAAGAGGCTCTGGAAGCGAAATGCTTGATAGTCATCATTAATGCATTGACATTTGTTAAATGGCAAGTGATAACTAGTTGCCTAGAACGTATATGCCCTTACAATTTTTGAGCTCATAGACTATGTCCTTCAAGCTTCCATCTACTGGCACACATTACCAGATGTAGAAGAAGATTGGAGAAAGGTTTTTCTAGTGCCAGGATATATTTTTTTTTTAAATGAGGGCCTGATTTACAGTTTGTCAGACAGGAACTCCATCATAAACCCAATGGAGTACTCTTTCCACCAAACCCTACGTCTGCCAGCTTCATTTAGGGAAGGTTCTACTTTTATTTTCCCTCACTCGACTGAGCCGTCAGTGGCTCCATCAATGAAAAGCTTCCTGTGATGGCTCAAAGCAGATAATGTACTCCACCACCCTTCCAGATGGAGTACCATCCATCAATCCATAAATCAGACCTATAGTCCAAAACACCTAGCAGACAGGCCTTAAAAGCCACTTTAGCTCAAGGTGGTACAATGGAAGTGATTTCCGCAAGCACCATTACCACTACACACCTAGTACTTTTGAGTTTGAACTGGAGTAAACACCTTGATAAACTGGACAATTAAAAACAATTGCTAGATTTTTCAGACACCTTCAGCTAATGCTTCTTAGTCTGATCTGCCTTGTAAAATAGTTCTCCAACAAGGGTCACAAAAACAAATTTTCTAAAAAAAATACAATTTTAGAATAAATAATTAGAAATAATTTCCTTCTTGATTATGCTGATTATTGTTGATGTTTACATTTCACATTGATGACATCCCCTCAAACCTGTGTTGTTTCGATCCATTGACCTCTAGAGCAGAATCCACTGTTCTGTTTAAATAATAGCTAGGATTCTGTGGCGCTGCAGCAAACTCATCTGCAAAGTTCTAACCTGACCTGTTGGGGACTCCTGCTGTAGCGAGTTTTGACTTCCTAATGATTTTCCTGAGTTCCTGTGGACCTTTGTGTGTCAGTGTACTCTTCCTAACATTCTGTAAAACCCGGAACTTTTGGCTTCTCAAGCCCAGAACATTTCTGTAGCAGCAAATCTATTTTAGTGGGACCTCGTGAATAAGTTATTTAGACTCATGGAACCCTCTTCTAGTACAGCCAGCAGCCTTGGCACCCTGGGGATTTCTGAGCTCCAAAAACAGGACTAAGTCTAAATGTAGAACACTTGACTGGGTGAAGGTATCCAGCCAAAAGTATCCAGCTGCTCACCTTCCTGCCTGAAATAACAGCTTCACTAAGACCTCTGCCTATATCTACTGAACATTGTGGATGCCTTCTCGAATAGAGTCTGCAGCCTTGCACCACTGAAGTACTCAGACTTCCATCTTCAAGATTAAGTCATAAGCTACGATCTCTAAGTGGGTCGAACCTGGTTGGGGAAACCAATCTGCGCTCAATCGCACTCAGCCTCAAGTCATGTCTAGGTCTGGGTCTACCACAATCAACTTGCCCACATTGCCGCTTCACACTTTTTGGTGTCATTTTAATTTAAGACTTCAAAAAATTCATTGTCAGCCTAACCAGTGAGCAAACTCCAAAATACAATCGCAAAGCCTTTAGCAATGGACATAAGTGCATGAAACTAAAAAATAATGTTATGGATGCAAGATCTCCTCACCAGTCATATCTTAGTCTATTCAGTTCCCGATTCATTTAGGATTATTTTTCTTTCAAAGGTCAGGTGAATACTTCTGCATAAACAGCAAGAGATCTGTTAGTGTCACATTGACATAAGAAGTGACACCTATCCATCTCTCAGCAGAGGTGGGCCTGAAGGCTGACTACATCAAATGCAGCAAATATTGCCACTCCCTTTCTCCGGCTCGGGGCATTCACCTTTCAGCTTATTGGCTCTTACACATCTTTGATTGGATGCCAAAAGGTCGCTCTGCAGAACACTAATAGTTTTCTTGTATCACATCCAGAACCTGTTCTATGAATAACTCTCCTGCCATGCAGATTACATCCTCCTACGCCTAAATGCGGTGTTGAATGATTTGATCTACAGCTATTTGTCCCCAAATGATTTAGCGTTTTTACATTTATCGCTCCTGCTGAAGAATCTGGCATTTCACATGCTAGCTGGCAACTCGTTGTTCCAGTTGGTTGAATTATGCTGTCTGGTATTAATCCAAAAATAATCACACCATCTAATGTAATGATCTTGGAACAGAGACCCGAATCCTTTCGCCAAAGTTGTACAGACACCAGTATGACACAAAACAACAATAATGTAATCAGCTGCTTGGAAGGCAGAGACAGTCTTTGGGGATTGCGGATAGATGAAGCAGATGCAGAATTACTTTCAAACACAGGACCACAGTTTACAGAGTATTGGTGAAATGTGTACAGTCCTAGTAATTGCTGCTACAACGAACAGCGAACGCTCCTACAGCATGCAGAACTGGGGCTAATAAACACGTGAAAGGTTCTGTGCTGCTTTGAGTGCTACCACAGCCTGTGTGATGTTTTTGGAACTTGTGGCTTCCAAGGTCAGTGGTCTATGTCCAGGGGCTGCTCTTTTGCTGGAAGAGGTATCTTTGTACTTTAACATTTGATCTATCCTACAGCATTCCAAGTCAGCAGAGCCAAACACCATGGAGTTCCTCTGAAGAGCTTTAATATCTGAAAATTCAGGATGTGAGGAAAATAGTTTAGTGAAATGTAAACTCTTTGAATAAGATAATCTCATTAAAAATAGGTTGGATTTTACTGTTAAATGAAGAGTGGGAAAAACAATGAGATGCAAGGACCATCCATCCTATTGCTATGAGGCTCTAATGAAGGCATTTCTGATAACAAAAACAATCAAAGGTTTGTTCTGCTTTATTTGGGAGCTACCACAACCTGTGTCTGTAGAAATAATTTCCACCTCAACGGCAGAAACGGATGCCTTGCCTAGATTCAGAGTGGAATCAGCCTGAGCAAGCTTTCCTTGCACCAGACATTTAAAACGCAACCTACGTGTCTTTCTGCCTTTGCATTACAAGTAGTTTACGTCATAAGCTGGGCTGTGAAGAGGGGTAGCTTAAGTCCACAAGAGGGCGCTATGTACCACAGGAGATGGTAATTAGGTGGGTGAATCGTATGTATTTGCTGCAGTCAGTCTCTTGAATTATCAGAAGGAATAATACAAAGGATTACCATGAACGCAAGAAAAAAACATTTTCCTACTACTTGCACAATTACAACTAGAACCACAAGACAACTTTAGGCAACAACAGGCCATCCTCCTGATAGAATGTGAAAAACGTCTTAAGCAGCAATGTTTCGGATACTGGATATCAACTTTCTACTGGGTGAGTGGAACTAGGAGCAACTTTGCGTGATTTGAGGCAAGAGGCTCGCCTCTGCGACACCTGGTTGAACACCAGAATGTTGTATCTGTCATTTTGATAACCTTCCCCAGTGCTTAATACCTTTAGGTGTTCAGGGAGCTGTAGCAACCCTCAAGGAAACAGAATGTTCTTAGCTTTAGAAATCCGGAGCTAAATATTATATTTTTTTTAAAAATACAGTATAGATGTTATGCTTTCCCAGGTGAAATCCATCTGTACTCACTTCTGGACGCAAAGGTATTTAACTCTGCTGTGGGGTTATGCCCACGTCCCTGGCATTGTATGTTGTGGGTAAAGTGGCAATGCTGATGGACATTCGTTCTATCCGTGCTACTGTGGGACTGGCCTGGTCTGAGTCAGGATACTAGACTGTCGCTGGCAGGAGGGCAATAACTATACCTAACATATTAATCATTATTGCATAACTAGGGCAAGGGCCTGCCTGGTAGATTACTCTTCATGTAATCCTGAAACATTTTTTGATTAAATAAAAATTAGGCCAACAATAGGAAAAATTAAGAGCCGGCATAAGACAGTGCCAAGCCGCTGCATTCGCTTGCCAATGTTCAAAGAGAGAAACGTAAAGTACTTTCAAAATTAGACTTTGTTGAGGAGGATATACTGAATTGTGACCTCACTTATCCGTGTTGCTCCCTGAAGACCAAGTCTCTGCATTGACCAATGAATCCCCAATTTTGGTTCTTTTCATTTGCTACTATGCACGAGATTGGAAGCAAATGTTCTTTCTTCTTTAAAGCAATGCTTTGTGGTTCAGTTTGCATTTAACAAAGATCCCCACAAGGAATACGGTGCCTTGCCCAAGGTTGAGAATAATGGAGCATTATGATATTTTAAAGCACCAGCACCCATTACCCCTTATCCCTGCCCAGTGCATCACAACACTTTAGCTAGTAGAGGGCCTGTAGGAGGATGGCGTGATGGTAACCTATAGAGTAACTTCCAGGAGATGGATGAAGGAGGAAACTTGTGTAGTTGCAGAAGGTGACCTGACATGGAGGCTTACATTGTGCCCTGTGAGGCAACGTTAATTTGGGGCAGGGGTATATGATAGGGGGACTGGAGGAAAACGAAGTCAAAATGAGGGTGACCTATAGGATAATAGTGGTGACTAGCTGACCTAAACGGTGTTTTTCTTTTTTCACAAGACTTACCCCGAGAGTACGGGGCTAACGGAGGCGCATTACTCTCTCAACCGTCTTTCAGTAGCACGAACCTATCTGGCAGTCAAGCACAGATATTCAATTTTTTCCTAGTTAACATTAACTACTTCACTTAAATTACTTCGCACCTGAAACATTTCTTTCATTTGTCGGCCCATTGTGATGATGAATAAGCAACAACAGTTCCCACTAGTTTTGGCTGTCACCTTCTCTATTAGGAAGATTGAACTTTCACGAACAAATTAAATCAGATTAGTCCTATTCTCAAAACAAACCACGAATCCATAACAACAAACCCAGAAACAAGCAAATCACTCATTGGCCAGTCTACCAAAGTATAATATGAATTACTTCCTAGAGAAAGATTAATACAGGCTCGATCATGCCCATTCACATTTAAAAAATGAGCACTGCTGAGCTGACAAAAAATATGCACGCAAAGTAAAAATAGACACAAAAAGAAAATCATAAGACTCGACCATTGTTGTGATACTGATTGGGCTGTCTAGTAGGTTGCTATAGTGTAGCATGTTATATTAATGCATGGAATGTGACGTAGTATGCATTAGAGGTAACGTAGTTGAGATGTGATGTCTTCAGATATGTGTAGGAACAAGCATGGAGTGTGATGTGTTGAGCGGGATGTGAGTGTGGCATAAATAGTGGTGGACCTTGTGATGGTAGGGGCAGTGTAAAGTGCTGTGTGAGGCAGTTGAATTGATAGTGTGAAGTTTCATTAACTGCATCAAGAAGTGAGTAAATATAGAGAGTGATGGTGTGGTGGTGCTGGTGTGTGACATGATGTGCTGTCACGCTATTCAATTTGTTGTCTTGTGGCAGCGAATCATATATATGTACGTTGAGGTATGGTTTGAGAATAAGGTTATTGTGGGACGTATGAAAAATTGGCCACAAGGAAGACAAGGTGAGACAGTAGAAAGAAAGATGATCCTTTGAAAGTGGGGAGGTGAGATTCAGGTAAACAAAGCACAAGAACATCATAAGAGAATGGGTAAGGTGCGGAGAAGAACGGAGAACGGATAGAGGAATGGAGGTGTAAAATGAGAAGGTTAAGAGGCAGAATAGTGAAATTAACAACAGAAAATGAAAAAAGTGAAAGGGAAATGGACTAGATGCAAATAGAAGGGACAACAGGAAAGGTGCTGAGAAAGAAGAGCAGGGGGAGGTGTGGGAATTCTACATGAACAAGAACTTCAAGCTAGCGGCACTGTGAATAACATTTTAGAAAATGTATAAATCTTTCCCCTTTCCCGTTAATCTTCATTTATCCTTAACGCAATTTGGTGCTAGGCAGACTACAGGAATGTATTTCTTTTGCCATGTACTCTGCCGCAGCCACAATATGACCTGCTTGCACAATCGGTAAATGAATAAATATAGAAATAATTTCATCTTACTTGATGGCCTCCTGCTTTAAATCCTGAAACAGGCACAATATTTCCATGCAAAATAGGGGAAATCAATAGTCGATCTTCATATAGACAGGCCACAAGTTATACTCTTAAAATATTCAGCTGTTTTAATGTGTATAATGCATCAAGAAAGGAGTATGCCATTAGCAAGATAAAATAATTTTTTATTTATCAAAAAATGCTGATATTTAGACAACCTCAGCAAATGTTACAAGAGGGAATGGTGCACTACATCTTCATGAGTGTGGAGTGGGTAGAATATTTCATAAACGTCTCCCCTACATTTCCTCTCACATTAAAAAGACCTCTCACGTTAAAAGGACTATGGTTTCATATTAAGATAAATGAACCAATAGAAAAATATGCATTTTAATAAGCCAAGCATTACTGTGGAGGGGTGGAGGATCATACAGAACAATTCCACTTTCACTTCAACATTCCTCGTCATGGAAATCACCGGAAAACCGATGCTGTCAGAACTTCGTACCGTTCAGAGTGCAAAAGGGCAAGGATGCGCCAAGAGGGTGTGAAGAGAAACTGAACGTTTCAGATGTAAAAGAGCCCATCTTGTGATCGACAACATCTCAAGCTAATGGCTCAACACCGTGAGCAAAAAACCTAATGGATGTATTAGGCTGACCAAAACTCCATCAAACGAGGCTGGACCCGGAGACCACTATGTGCGTTTAAGGAAAGCCAAAAGGTGTTGCCTTATGCCAGTGCAAAACAGGGAATGCCCAAGCACATTAAGTACCCTATAGCTCTTGTTACGGACATTAGGAATTTTAGCTTTTAGTTGAGATTCCGATATATCTAATAGAAGCGATTCTTATGCTCATCAGAGACTTCGGCTTTATTTCCATCAATAAGCACTATAACTGATAGGTTCTATGCTTTCCAGAGCTTGCGAGGTTTCGATCTCAGTCAGTCAATAAATAAATCTATCATAGTCCCTTTCAAAAGCATCTGCTTTTGACATTGGTTTCTGTCGAGGGTTATGTACGATTGACAAAGGCAAAGTACTCTTCCCCAACTTCCAAAAACATTCATTATTTGATATCATAACCCTTTAAAAACATGGGCCCTCACGTACTAACGGATTTCCACATAGACACATAATAGGCAAAACAATTTAATAACTATATTTCTAAGGGCATTTCATAAAACATTTCCCCTATTGAAAATAATTTGTAAATATAACTGAGTGATACATTTACAGAACAAGCCAGTTGATTTTCCCGCTCCTTGCACAGTTTTAGAATATGATTATTATGTGCTCCAGCAAGTCAGAATGCATCCCTTTCCATACTGAGATGCGTTACTTATTATAATTACGTTTTGCAGATTGACAGATAACTGGCAATCAAATTTGCAACTGTTTTTAGTGCTATAAAGGCATAGGAACACATTTATATGCAAGAGTCAAACATTCCTGTCAAACACAAATTCCACAAACAAATAAAAAATAGGCTTCACTTTCTAGACTCAGAACTGTGACAAAGAAATGGACTAAGAAATTGGGTTGTAGGTTGACTGATGTGTGAGCCCCGATCAAGCGGCAACCATAATCCTTGTTAGGGTAAGGCACTAGCAAACCCAAATTAACCTGTGCTCAGCCCTGTGGTAGGTTGGCACAGGAACAGCTGGGCTGAACTTGGTGGCAATGTGTAAAGTATTTATGTAGCACCTCAAACAGTAACACAGTTAAAACACAAAAGGAGCCCATAACCCTTACAAAATAGATCTTAATTTAATAAATAAAACAAGACCATAAAGACAGAAATCCAATTAGTAGAACCCAGAGATAATGAATTGGAATGTTTCAGGTAAAAGTATCCCTAAAAGGCATAAATTCCCAACTGTGGATATCTAGTCATGCCAGACGGGATAAAAATCACAAGTTCAGGCGGACGATGATGTAGTCTGGGCCAGCTACAGGGACCCAGTTAGGCATGCTGAAAAGAAGTACCTTCAATACTGGCTTACTGAGCATTGTGGGGCTGGGAACGATGTGTTGGTTCCGAGATGCAGTGAAGCTGCGGTGTCAGGTCCTGTCACATCTATGTCGAGGATTTAATTGACGGGGCTCGTGATGCAAAATCAGGTGTTGGGGAAGTGACGTGCAGTTGGGGCAATGCAGCGCACAGTTGGGGCGATATATGACTTCCAAAGAGCAGTGATGCAGATTCCAGCATCATAGTCTCGAGGCTGCCATTGACGAGAGATGTGAGGGTCTGAACAGAGGATGCATTATGCATTGGTGGCTCCGCGAGCGATGTAGGCTGCAGCAACAATGCAAATCTTTGCGATAGTCTGACCCACACAGCAGCACCAATGAGTTGGTTCTGCTGGAGTTTGCGCCAGACAGCAGAGAAGATGCATCTGTACCACTGTATCCACAGCCTGGCAGAGCACCATACGCCCGCTTCCAAGGGTCTAGAACTAGGGTGGCACCCCTTGGCATGGCAGACTCAAAGATGGCAGAGTATAGGTGCAGATGTAAGGTTGTTGGAAGCCTTGTATGCTCCTGAGGCATTAAATCGGGTGCCCAGCCACTAGCCTTTGGAGTCACTGGGTTAAAAAAAATAAATCAGGTCCAGTCCATCTCTCCCAGACAAGAGGGCGGCAGGTAGCAATTCAGCACAGCAAAGTAGGACTCCACCAGAGTGGCAGCCCTTCAGCAGCACTGCAGTCCTTCTTCCTGGCAGAGCATCTACAGATCCAGCTCCAACAAAGCATTTCAATATACTTTTGTATTCGATATAGCACAAAAATGGCTAAACAGATTTCCATGGAATTTGCAGGATTATGCAATAGGATGTGCAAATGATCCTTCCTGGTACTACAGGTGAGTAGAGTAAGTATTCTTTAAGTTATAGGGCATTTTGAATTGATGATATCTGCTGTGGTAGGTTTTGCAAAATTTCATGGCATTTTGCGGAACTACAGTGGTACATAGAGATGACAAGGTATTATGTGATTAGTTAATTACTGCCTTTACAAAAGTTAAATGCAGCCATGTTATTTCGAGGTACACTTCGGTTTGTGTGCTCCGTTACATCCTTAGATATAGGCAAGTACTAGACTTTATATTTTTCCTATATATTACCACTTCATTATAGTGGTATTAGGTAGGGCCAATTATTTAAACTTTTTATATATAAAAAAAAAAAAATGTATGGAGTACCTTGGTACTTAAGCAGTATTGCAGAACTCAAAATTAACTTAAAAAAAATATATATATATATATATATTTTTTTTTTTTTAATGAAACACTGGATTTTATCTGCAATTTTTTGGTATCCTCAAATATTGCTAAATATTGTGCTCTTGCCATGCACAACAAAGTCATCAGTGATGTCATTTCAGATGTCCTTAGTCAGGTTATCAATTATGTAATAGCGCATGCCATGAGTGATGTAATATGTGAGGTGATGGGCAGTGCCTGGTGGGGTGAAGGTGGAAGCTGTAGTTACTCGTTAGAAACAAAAATTGAAGTTCACCAGTTCTTGTTATGTTTTGTTTCATTTAAACTTACATTTTCACCTAACTACAATGTCACTTGAATTATTGGATTTTTCAATGAATTTATAGGGTGTTTTTAATGTATAGTTATATTTTATTACCATATACCACTAGCCCAACCTCCTATGGTACACTGCAGGGGGTTGAATGCAGGGTCTGCAGCTAGGCTCTGTGAAGAGCCCCCAAGGCTGCCAACCCCTGTGCACACAGCCTTTGGCAGTGTGCAGCGTGTGATTGGCTGCAGGGCCTGGCCCTGCCTAAGTTTGTTGGTTTCACAAACACCCCCAAGCAGACAACCCTCACCGTGCACAGCCTTTGGCTTTGCGTGGTTTGGGGTGGGGTGAGCAGTAGGGTCTGGTCTGTGGGTAGGTCCTGCAATCACCATTTCCCCTCCCAGACAGCCTACCCCTTGCCATGCCAACTGCGCATACGTAGTCAAGCCACCACAGACCCTTACATCCACTTCCATATAAGTTAAAATGCAGGGGTGTCAGAAGGCTCATACAGGGCTGCCTGCTATTTTTTATTTTCCTTAAGACATGCCCATTATGTGTGAGTTTGACTTGATCCCAAGTGTTCCAGCAGAAAGACTGAATGGCTCAAGAGGAAAGGCAAAATCCCCCATCTTTAATGTTTGTGCTTAAGAATTGAATGGTCCAGTCCATCAAAAGACATTCTATTTTCCATAAAACGAGTGAACATACTGCACCTTTTTACCTTAAATGTTGCATGTATTAGCATTGAGAAACTAAGACCATTACCTGATTCATTACTAGCTCCCCTAAAACCAGTTGATGTGGGTGGTATTAAGGTATTAATTTCTCCCCCAGGTTCCAGCCCTTTAAAATCGATTTTGCTGTAATATATTGCTCTTCTACATCAAGTAGTGCAACCAGCCTGTATGGATAATTGAAAGTTAAGAGTTTCTCCTAACATGACAAAACTGTTGCCTCCTAAAGACAGGAAGGAGGTAAACCAGGTTAGATCTTTGCCCTGTACTCCCAGTTCAGTGAAGCAAGATAGTAAAATTGCATCGGAGAGACATTGACAAAGGCCACACTTAAATCTAGGAGTATCAGAGCCTGAGATTTGCTGGTGTTCGCGCAACTGCTGTGTGATGGCCTGAAACCATTCTGAGAGCAATCTAATATTTGATTTGTTCTAAAAAAAAAATTGGTGTTTTCCTCACACTCACTTCTAAAGCCATTGCATTCTGCACTCCGTTTATATTCATGCAACCACATTTCGCTATAGTCAACAAGCTTAATGGCTCTAGGCCAAAAAAACACCCAAAACACCCTCCTTATATCAACCTTCAAAGGCAGATGACGATGTTGATCCACTGAACCCCTGCCTTCCCATGTAAATTCATACCACACCATCCACAAGTATGGTTCCTTTAATCTCTAATCCCGGTCGCTACTGCACAGTAACCTCCATTTTTTCTGCTTCCTCATGAGATTCATTCATTTCAAACTCCAACAACTTCAACAATGCAGCAGCCAACCCAACCAGGTCTGGCCATGCCTTCCATTCCATTATGTAATTCTTCTCTATATGGTAATGGCATGGTAATGAGTTTACTCCAGTGCCCACTTTAACAGCATACAGTTCAGTGCCTATTTAAATAACATATATACTGCATGTGATTGTGTGGAACAAACATGTTCAACAAATCACCTCCCTTCCTTCCTTCCCACTCATTCTTCCTATACCTAGACTTTTGAGTTAATACCAGGTTCATTGTTTTTATTCTGTCAACCTGAACTGGTTATCTGCTACTTTATTAGGTTCACAAAGTGAACCCAATGTCCCTTTCCAGAATGCCCACAAGTTCATGAGGCAACAGACCAATGTTAGAGGGTTTCACACAAAATATGGATGCTAAAATGTATCCATCTCTGGACCCTCTTGTTCCACTTGCACATTCAAAATGGCAAAATTATTAAGATAATTCTTATCACAATGCACAATCAATCCACAACATATCTTGTTTACCTAGGCCTTTTATTTGACCTCCTGACTCACTGCATACATTGTACAAAAATCAAAGAGTGTAGTAGGAAGAGAAGGATCTGCTAGGGCACGGTCGTCATCCTTCTGGAAGTCTTGCCAAGCTTGAGATAAAATCAGTCGTTCCACATTACTCCCTCAGAAAGCTGAAAGGGCAGTAGGTCAAGGACAAAGAATCACATTTTAGGCACACCTGGGATCACACATTTTGACAGCAAGTGGCAATCTCTCTTTAAATAACAATAACATCACCTGCCTAAATTCACACGGATTGCGTTGTTAAACAGAAACCTACATAATACTCAATTGCCTTTTCACTTGGTTTGTGCTACATAAATAGTGCATACATAAATAAAAAAACAAGTCACGCTGCATAGAGCACGTATGTTAAATGGGTGGGCAATGGATAATTATGAGAAATGTTGAGCAATGATACGTTAAACAAGTGGTTAAAAATAAACCATGAAAAATAGAGTTACATATCTACTGTGACCCAAGAGAGATCTGCACCACCTAGTGGTAGGAGGCTGTTCATTAGCATCTTGGTAGTTTGTGTGAATTTATATTTTATTAGCATGGTTCAGGAAAGAGGACTGTGACATTGGTCAGTGTTAGCTTGTCTCTAGGTTGAGAAGATGGAATTTGGGAGTGGTCTTTGAGCACCATGGGGCTCTGCTAGCATTCATCTAAGTGGGGGGACAGGAGTAGGTTTAGTGAACAAAAGCTGAACAGACTACACAGGGTTGAGAACAGCTAGTTGATGAAGGCAAGAGGAGCAACGTGGTTCCCAGCTAAATATTAATTCACTTTTGGGATAAATGGTAATTTTCAGTTGAAAACAGCAGGAGAGTAACTTGCCAACTAGCTGCAATTGACTAAGCAATAACTAAGCTAATTCTTTGTATCTAAATCATGCAGTTTTCTTTACCAGAGTAACATAAAAGCATATTGCTAGTTTGCAGGCAAGGATTGATGCTCTGTTTCTACAATGGGTGTTTTATGGTGCATCATTTTACAAGGGGGATATTAGTTCATCTGAAACATATCAGTAATAAAAGTTGCATTATAGCACGAGGAGCTTACTATTTGTATTAGAAAAAGCAAGAGAGGCATGTTTGCTTTAGGAAATATCAATAGTAAGTTGACAAAAGTCTGCTCTCCCTTCTGAGCTCCAAGTCTATACTTTCCTTGTTTTCTGGCCTGTTTTTTATTTTACTAAGAGTGAATAATCTATTATGAATATATGTGAACTTAGTGGAGTCCTGCAGCAGCCTGAGGCCGCTAGTGACACTGTCGGCTGATGTAACTAGCTATCAGGGTGAGTGTCCATGGCTGGAAATATCCCATTCCTGCCCCAGGGCCCTAATACACCTCAGTGGCTCCCTCATCTGTGACATACTAAAGCATCACTGCTAAAAATAGCCATGGGCACTGCAGGCTTCAGCCCTGCAATTCACCGGGCTACACGCCAATCATCCTGTCATCCCACCTTTTCCAAGCTCATGACAGTTGTGAAATGGTGGTATAAACAAGACTCAAACCTGGCAGCTGCGACTGTGCAGGTTTACATTTTCATGCTCCTGTGCTGGAAGACAAAATGAGCTGTGTGCGTGCCTCGAGGGTAAATAGCAGGAGTCCGTACAGAATCTGCAAAGGCATCATGGTAAGTAAAAAAAAGTGTTTAAATGTGTGCATATCAATAAGCATGTCTGAGAGCATGTGCATCCGTGAGCACATCAGTGTGTTTTATGCGTGAAAGTGAGTCAGTGAAGTGAGTCAGAATGAGTGATAATGAATGAAAATGAGTGGACTGAATGAGAATTATTAAAACTGAGTGAGACTAGGGCCCCATTATGAGTTTGGCAATTAAAGGACTGCCAAACCTGCAGTGGCAGTTGGACTGCCACAATCCTGGCAGTCTGACTGCCAGATTACAATCCTGGTAGTCAGACTGCCAGGGGACCACTGCTGGATCGCAGCCACCGCCAGGATCATGGATCCCGGTGGGGTGGCAGTGGTCGAAATCATGGTCAGCCACAGCGGCACAGAATTCAGCGCCACCATGCTGATCATGAGTCCTCTTCCCCCCGGGGTCCCTGCAATGAAAAGGCAGGCAGTGCTGGGAGCCACAGGGGTTACTCTGTACTGCCCATGGTATGCACCCTTAGAATGCACACTGTCTTCTGTGCAGGCAGTGCACATTCCGAGGGTGTTGATGCGCAAATGCTGTGGCACTCTTTCCGCCAGTCTGACTGGCAGAAATGTCGTAATACAATGTTTCTGCCGGTCAGCCGGGAGGAAACATTTTACCTTGACTAGTCCAGGGTGGAGGGTGGGTAGGGGAATGAGGTCCATCTGTATGATGGCAGCCTCCTCCCCACTGCTTTGGAGGTTGGATCATTCAGACTGCCAAAGTTGTAACAAGACCCTAGGTGACAGAGTGAGACTGAGTATAAGTAAAAATGGGTGCAAATGCAAATGAGAGCAAAGAAATATGAATGAGTTAGTGTGAAACACCAATCAAACCTTCCAAGAAGCTAGGCCAGCTCACTGGAATTTAAACAAAGGATTACGCCCCAGCACGTTTAATTGTCACCAGCTGCCAATAACCAGCTGGTGGAGCAAACACATGAATCATCACAGGAATATCAAATACCTACTTCTTTCTGCTTCCTTCCTGCCTCGAAATAGCTCATATTAAACCTTTCATCTCTAACTGTAAAATAAAGCAAGGATTCTTCACAGAATTTCAAACATTAAGAATGTTTGACCTAAGCGTGTACTGTGTTTAACGGCATTAGACACCCACATAATTTCATTGTCATTGCTAAGCAGATTTAATTAGATTGTCTACTTTGAAAACAAAAAATCCAGAATCAAAATATGAAAGGCATTCTCAACAGTAAAAAATACGTTTTAAACAAATGCTTGGAATAAACCTACATTCACAAAAACTCAAACAAGCTAGTAAGACTGTCTTAGAACTATTGCGTTTATACATAATTCCCAAATGGGAACATTTCATTGCTTGTGCTCTCAGGGAACTAAAGTTCTCAGGCAAATAAACTGTTGAACCAACCAGCATACCTTATCAATATCGTGTGATTCAGCTGGACAAATTATAGGCTTCTGCGTTTATTGTGAATATTAACTCACAGATCCAAAGCAGTCACAAATTTACTCATTATTTGCCAAGGAAAGCTTATTACAAAGTAGGATAAAACCTACTATTTATAGATGCAGAAATGAGGAGCAGTAATTTATTCCCTCGAAATCTAACCTTCGGTCATCAATGATGCACGAAGAGGAAATCTTGCAAGAAAATGAATGAGGGCACTTGGAAGATTAATACCGTTTTAGACCTTAGGATAAGAAGTGTGCAAGCTGTCACTCTGAAGAAATATGGCCCCAGGACACCATGCAGCTAGGTCCAGTGAGATGTGCCCTAGGTGAGATGTCCAAGTCTTTTATTAGTATATTGACATTCCGTATTTCTGACAGACAGGCTGAAGCTACCCTTGGCTTTCAAATTTGATACAGGCAATACGTTTCAGTGCAATCAGGGACAAGTATAAAATGCTAAATAAATCATTTACCAGCCAGAGAGAAGTTTTGCTGACTTGTGGGGTGTTTGTGCGTTCTATGCTCTTCTAAACTCCATTAAGTAATCCATCTTAAAAATTTCTTCATATCGTGTTTTGATTCTGAATCTTCTTCTCTGTTGCTCTGACTTTACAGCCTTTAGACTTGCAATGTTTATTTGAGATATTATGCCCTCATTTAAAATCCAGCAGAAATAGTGGTAATATCCCGCTATGTTAACATAGCCTTTAGGATGTGCAGTATTGCAACTGATTTTAAATATTTCATTACATAAATGCATTTGGTGGCCAGTAGTTTTGGCAGGGACTACAGAAGGCAGTTGCTTCGACATAGGCACATATATACAATCACACCCATGCTTTCACAAATATGCGCACACGCACACCCACTGACAACAAATGTATACATACACACATGCATCAAACTGTTAAAAACATTACCTGAAATACTAGACAATTTACTTCTATTATATGTAGTATATTAAATATCATGTTATAAACACTACCCATACAGGTATCCTATAACCCAAGAATTATACTAAGAATTATTGAGACAGTATTGAGAGGGGGAAATAAATGGTTTCATGAAAAATTTGCTAATGTCACGCTTTCCAATGACTATATGTTACTTCATTTGGGCATTACCCTGCTCCAACTAAAATATACTTTTAATTGAAGCTGAACAAGGAATGAAATAATTTTTACTCCTGTCCCTCCATATTTTCATGTCTGGTTTTGCTTGATTTAAAATGTTTTTCCACTGCTAAAAAGTCCCTTCCCTTCCCAAAAAACATGTGCTGTGCAATCACAATCATAACTCCCTCGATGGGGTGGGGGGAGCCTACCTAGGCATTAGAGAGAGCATTCACACCTAAACATGCCAGTCATTCTACCACAACGGGGGTTAAACTGGCAGGTGGTTCACCACCAAATCTGTTGAATTTCTATGGTTTTGTGTGGGTAAAACATAAACCTAACTGTAACGTCCCTGTAATCTTTGTTTCTTTCAGTGAATTCAATGTTTTTTTTAACATAAAGAAATATAAAATTTCTGTACATTAGTCTTTTTGTAAATCCCTCCCCCACCCCCCTGTTTTTCTCAGCCTGCACTTCATGAATCACCACTTATCTTTCCAGGTAGCAGCTAAACTAACTAGGGAACAAGTTTTGTATATTTCATCAATATTTGTCAAACAATGGCAAATTTACCAGCAAAAAAAAAAACTTGGTCTATGGGAAAAGTTGGTCCTACGCATAACTACTGACTGGCTATAGCAGTAGGAGATATGATATATATATATATTTTGCTTGAAGAGAGCGGAAGTGGCACGCAGCCTTTTCCGCGAGAATGACAGTTGCATTCATCAAATGACAGAAGTAGCAAGACTGGTGGCGCTGAACACATTAACAAAACAAAACATTTGCACATTTGAGGCACTTTGGTAGAAGGTTGGGGGAAAGCAAAGCTTTGGGAATATTTTTTTTCAATTAAGAGAGAGAGAAGCACAATATTTTCCTCCTCCCCTTGGTGCCGCTTAGAGTCACTATCTTGGCTCTAGTGGCTTGGCCTGAAAGATTCCTTGCACTCCCCTATATGAGGGAGACCATGCTTTGGACGCACAGCAGGTGCCCCTCTGATGCACCTGGGGCAAGCCAGTCTGCGCCCATCTGTAATTGGTCAGCAGCCAGCGCCAGCCATGCTGTCCAATTTGCCATATATCAGAGCTGCAGATATCTCAAAGAGGCACTCCTTGCCTTGAATATCAAACCCTTCCTGCCCCAGAAGGTATTTTCTCCTTCTGAAATGGGGAAGAATGTTTACCCCTGTGAAGTGTGTGGGTAACTCTTTAACACCAATGATACTTCTGAACGAGGGCGGATTATTAATGATGCAGGCATGTTTTTACTGCCACCTACAACAGTACCTGCTTCTTTGTAAATTACAGTGGGTTAGAAGGCCGGCCTCAAACCGCAGGACCCTACACAAACATTTGTCTGAAATGTTCCTCCTCCTGACTGACAAATCCTAGGACTTTTTTTTCACATGGAAACATGGTTGAAGAACAGCTCTAATCCGTTTCTTGCCTTGCAATTCCACCAGGATATTGTATCTTGGTGGAAAACCAAGCAAGAACCAAGGCAGGCGAAAGAGTGACTTATTTTCAAATACTTTTCTGAAGCACTTGATACAGCTTTAAGTCACTGTGGAAAAATTGAGATCCTTCTTCTCCAGTTTTAAACTCATACCCTCTCAATTATTCTGACTTGGTGTGTAGATCTCCCGACTGCTTTTCTACTTTGACTTCATAGCCCAGTACTCCCCAATATGCCAATCTGACTGTTTTGGGCCATTTCAGTGCCCATGCAGATGATCCCCACCCATCATAGCCACCCAGCTCATTACAACTTTGTCTGGTTTCATCCTAATTGAATGTGTTCCAGTACATACTCATTGGACAAGCCAAATGCTTGACCAGATATGTACTAATGTCTTGACATTGAGGCATGTCATCTAGAGAAGCTGATCTGGTCTGATCACTTCAGTTTTCATTTGTTTTTTTCAGGGTCCCTCCATACAGACTAGGCTTGCCACAACCCAGGAGATGAAAAGGCAGTGGCAAAATAAGTTGGAGGAATCTGTGGTTTAGTTCCACAGTTGTTCTTAGCTGATTCTGCAAGGACTTGTCAAATCTGACATTCTGTTTAATAGCTGGATTTTTAACTTGCTAGACCACAAAGCTCTCCTAAAAAAGCATGTGGCAAAAAGAGTGCCTGTGTTTTCCCCAGACTTATGAACAGAAAAAGGCAGTGTAAAAAAATTGGAGCTAAATTGGAGGAAATCGCGTAACTCCAATGCTAGGACCATCTATAAAGCATTGCTTTGGATCTTGTGCAAAAAACACAATGCTATGAAATAATATTTTGCACATCATATCAAGACAGTGGCTAATTCTTCCAAGAAGTGTTTAAGATAGTTTTTGTCACTTCATGGGAAACAAAAGAATAGACTATCATCCCTTCAGAAAAACTCTGAAAAATTGTCAGTCTTCTTTGATTAGAAGAATCAAAATATATATTTATATGGACAAGAGCACTCCTATTATGGTGATGCTTCATGATGTGTCTGCGGCGTTCAACAGGATATCACTTTCCAGCTTGCTGAACAGATATATAACCTTAGTATTCAGGGGAAGGCTCTTTCAGGGGTTAAATCCTTCCTGGAGGCCAGTTTCAAAAGGGTATATTTGCACCCTCATTTTTCATCTCCTAAGCCACTGTTATGTGGTATCCCACAGGGTTTTGCCCTGAGCACACAGTTTTTTTTCCCCCCCATTTGTGGATCTCATCGAATTCTGGGGTGTCAAGGTAGTGTCCTCTGCCAACGACATTAAATTGCTTTTTTCTTTCCAAGACAACACTGAGGCGCCTTTGAACAATTTTAAAGAGTGCCTCAGAAGAGTGGCAGCTTGAATGGAGGAAAATTCCCAGATACTAAAGTCTGATAAAACAGACATTTTGCTATTTAATCAAAGTGGACCCCCACTGCCACTGCCTGCCTTGTGGTGGACTGCTGTCCAAATCAACTTTTTAGGCTAGAAATCTTGGTAATATTTTTTGACTTTATTCACTCTTTTACTGTCCAAATGAAACAAATCTCGGTCTGCTAAATGAACATGAATATCTTAAAGAAGTTCCTTTGTCTTTTTTCTAAGAAGACTAGAAAAACACTAGTTCATTACTGTTAGAAATGAGGTTTCTGGTTGGCTAGGGTATTAGCCTCAGCCAGGCAGAACCCATCCACTCTAGTCAGGGCAAGGGAGTTACACGTCCAAGATAACCCCTACTCACCCCTTTGGTAGCTTGGCACGAGCAGTCAGGCCTATCCCAGAGGCAATGTGTAAAGCGTTTGCAGAACACAAGGGACGCACTGTCCCCACCACAAAGGAAACACAACACCAAGTTATGTGAAAATATACTGTATTGTACACAATGCAATTATTAGACCTAACATCACATATCAGTAGTATCCTGCTACCTTAGCCGTTGTCAGAACGTTACACATTAGTTACTCTGCAAACTAGCAGCAGTCACATATAACACACAGGTTACTCAGTATTCTGCAACATAAGCAGTAGTCAGGAAACACGTTACTACACTAAAGCACTTGTCATAAGAATATCATAAATGTCCAAGGTAGGAATATTATAAAATATATGGCAAGTCAGAAAAACATTAGCATGGTATGCCCATAATAGGAACATTTGCATACATATATGAAGGCAATAAAGACAGGTAGGTAATGTAAGCATCCACAAAGTCTGTAGAAAGAACCTATGATATATATTGTCTTTTAGAAAGAGTACCTGGTTTGATGAGGAAGGCACATCCAGTGCCTGGAGAACAAAGAAGGGGGCCCCCGGCGCTCCTCTGTGTTAAACAGGGGCCTCTGATAACCTCTGAGGCAGAGGGGGCACATCTCCTCTGTGCTATTGACGAAACCCTCTAGGGGCCTGCGATAACTGGAGGTCCCCCTGGGCCTCAACTGGCCCTCAAGAGAGGGGGCCAAAATCCTCTAGTGTAGGGTGGAGGAGGGTGCCACACACCCACTCTAATTGGTGACTATCCCCCTCCTGGGGCCCGCGGTCTCTAGTTGTCCCCCCCAGGCCTGCACTGGTCCTCCAAGGCAGGGAGGGGAACCACAGAACTGGCACTGGCCCACAAGGGCCCAACAAGGGACCTGTGGTGCGGGCGAGCCTTCGGCAAGGCTGCCGCCCCGTCCGCAGTCTGACAAGGAGCCCTCCTGGGCTCAGCAGGCCAAGGAGAGGCATCCTTCTCTCCTGCCTGCCTCCGTCGAGATCCAGGCCGGAATCAGGGCCTGCTGAAAGACCCTATTGTGTAAGGTCAGGGCACAGTTTACAAATGTAGGTGTGCTCTGCCTCTCCCTTCTCTCAGCCCAGGAAGACTATTCAGTATGCAGATGCACCTCTGTGACACCTCCACCCTCCCTGTGTACAGGGTGTCTGAAAAGTATGCACAAAGCCCTGCCACTCTGCCCAGACGTGGATTGGAGTCAAGCTGCAAAACGCCAGAGTCACAAGCACAGAGAAATGCACACTTTCTAGAAGTGGCATTTCTGTCATAACAGTAAAAAACACACCTACACCAGTAAGCAGCATTTATTAACACCATCACAACCATACCAAATATGCCTAAGCTACCCCTCATAAATCAGACAATACCCCTCATACGTAAGGCAGGACATTTCTAATGTACTCCTATGAGAAGGCAACACTCACAGCAGTGAGACACCAAGTTAGGCTGTTTGTCACTACCAGGACAGGCCACACAATATGGCACATGTCCTGCCTTCTACATACATCGCACCCTGCCCATAGGGCTAGCTAGGGCGTACCTTAGGGGTTACTTACATGTAGTAAAAGGGGAGTTCTGGGCCTGGAAAGTGAATTTAGATGCCAGGTCCCTGTGGCAGAAAACTGCGCACACAGGCCCGAAAATCTACTTCAATGGCTGGCGCAAGCAGTGCTGCAGGCCCACTAGTAGTATTTAATTTACAGGCCCTGGTTATAGAGATACCAAGGTACAAGGGACTTACAGGTAAATTAAATATGCCAATTAGGTATAAGCCAATCCTACCAACTTTAGATGGGAGAGCACCTGCACTTTAGCACTGGTCAGCAGTAATAAAGTGCTCAGAGTCCTAGAGCCAACAGCGACAGGTCAGAAAAAATAGGAGGCAGGAGGCAGGAGGCAAAAAGACTGGGGATGACCCTGCATAAGGAAAAAAGTCCAACAATTCCTTAGTTACCTCTCATATGGACATCTGGAATGGCCTCTACCTTGGTCTCTCTGTGTACCTGAAATGAAGACTTTAGTTAATCCAGAATGCAGTGGTTAGACTTATTAGGCGAGTCCCTCATCACCATCACATCTCTCCTTTTCTGAGACATCTGCACTTGCTACCGGTAGATCAGCACATTCAATTTAAAATTCTGACATTGGCTTTCAGAGCTTTCCATGACTTTAACTGTCGAATAGATTGACCCTGTGTACTCATGGGTGGGCACTCAGATCCAACAATAGCTATCTCCTACAGATCCTAAAATTCCTGAAGTCTTGCAGTGGAGGCCGCTCCTTTACTGTTCTCACAGCAAAACTATGGGACAACCTTCCACCCAATCTGCAGTTGGCTGAGTCTCTAACTACCTTTAAAAGGCAATTAAAAACCAGTCTGTTGGACCCTGTTTAGCTTCTACATTCTGGCCTGCTTGAACACTGGGCGCTTCTGTTTAAAGCAACTGTGTGTTTTATCTAGTGATGTTTCATATATTAAATAAGTGTGATATTCCTGGGACATTTAGTACTACTGAGCGATCTAAGTCATTTGCAAAACTTACTCCATTTAAAGAATGTGGGCATAGGCTACAGTAAAAAAATTAGGGATGGAAGTAACTGGCTTAATTCTTGGTTGCTTAATTATGTAAAATTACTATTACTCAAAACTCTGCATACCTGTGTGAGCAGCATAATCCTGAATGTATCACTATTTTCCTACTGCTAAATGCACTCTTGAATCCAAAATGGAGCATGGAGGACGCATTTTGCGCTAAGGAAATACCATTACATGCTACAGGACACAAACAGCAGTAGCCAACCACCATTACTCTTTGTGTATTATTTCTGTGCTCCTACTGTAGGACTTCTGCCCCAAATTACTTTTAGTTACACAAGCTGAAGTAATTTTTGTAATTTCACATCACAAAAGCAATGCATAATTACTCCAGTTACTTCAATGTAAATAAAATGATTCCCAGGCCTACAAAGAAATTAAATCCATAATTTTACAGATATGAACAAAAGGTTTGAGACAGGGACAGGTAAAAGTTTAACCAACCTAGTTTGTGATTTTTAACTGATCAAAGCATTAGCATCCTGATTTTGCATATATACTTAAATGTGGCGATCAGATAAATGGCAAAGGATTTATCTACACTGAATTTCAACCTATGCTTATTGATTCTGCTTTCAAATCCTGTCATTTAGGAAATGTAATGAATGAGACTGCACTTCCTCTGAGAGTACACTAGGAGTGGACAATACATTTTGCTCCACTGGTGAAGTTGGCAGAATTTTGTTTCACGTGGCTCACCAATGGTAAGTTGGTGAGCACAAGTGAGATTGGCACCCCCCAATGAGATTTTCCAGCAGTAAGGGGGCACTCAATAAGATTTTCTCACTGTGAAGGCTTGCGGGGGGGAGTCAGGACTGTTCGTGGTGAGAAAGCTGGCATTCAAATAGAAAACCTAATTGAGCAACAGAAAAAAAAAAAAGAACACAGCAGTGCCCTTTGGTACTCTTTGTGGTACAAATTTTGCAGCACAGAAGGAGCTCCTGGCAATAAAAATCCATTTGTGCAGAGGAACATGCAGATTTTTACCTGTTCGCGGAACTCCGCAGAATCTTGCTGAGTTTTTGTGTAAGTAGTTGAATTCTGGTGTGAAACTCCATGAGCTTCGCCCTCCCCAATAGACCTTCTCACAAACACTAGGCCCAACCATACAAGTGGGGTAACATTTTTATCAGATCAAGTAGGCAAACAATGGGTGGTAGGAAAGTTTTGATCTCTGCAGTTTCCAGACGTTTACGTCAAGGTAATGCAGGAAAAATGTCTGAATTTAGGAAAAGTTTAAGGCTTGAAGAGTATTGTGGGTAAGAAAATGTGGTGGGATCTATGTGAAGCACACCACCCTGGACTCTCCAGGTGTCTACTTTTGGGAACTGTCTTGGTCTGGTAGATTTCACCAGGTGGCAGCTTACCAGCCCCACAAAGTACAGCCATTCACCATATCAATTGTCAAAATATTGGGATTTAGCTCCACTCTACTGACCTTTACTTAGTGACACTATTGAGCATAGGTGATTAGAACAAGGTCAATGGGATAACGTGTAGAGCAAAAGCCAATTTTCTCAAATGGTTGAGGCGTGTAATTCATGGTAGACTATATTTTGTAAAGATGTCTGAGGTTGAATGGCTAACTACACCTTATTAGCCAAAGATATATCTGTATCAAGGTCTATACCAGCATGAGACCATTGACATTATAAACAATATGCATGCTACCATTTTGTTTGAGGAAAGGGATATCACTGGGAAGTTATATACAGCTGAGCATGGTCATCCCATCCTTGTTATAAACTTAAGAGCAGCAAATAAAACGATGGAGATAGGTCATCGTTGATGGCAATGTAAAAAGGCAAAAATGTTTTAGTAACATTTTAGGATACTTGAAAGGGGGTGTACACACAATTATGCTTAAACCTGATGCTATATAGATCTAACAAAAGTTGAAGAGTCCTGATTATTGTATAATGTTAGGTCGAGTAAAAGGTAGAAGAAATGCTCATTGACGCATGCTTGAGCGAGCATAACGATCTTGTTGTCTCCTTCCCGTAGCTATCACAGAAAAAGCTGATGGTCGCTTAAGGTTGTGTAGACCTTCATTCACTAAATCAGAGTATTGTTTTAGATACTTTTCCTCTGCAAGTATCAACAAATTGTTTCTGTTAAGAAGGAGGCAGCAAGTATTTTTCAATACTTGATTTAAGGAAACAAATGTAAAGTTTTGGAAGAGATGATCAAATACATTACATATTGGTTGTTCTTATTGGTTAAAGGAGTAAAGGTAAGATAAAAGCAAATCTTGTAAAAGCTATTGTGTTGACGCCTTCCCCTGTTAATAAAGACCAATTACAATAATTGATGTGACCTACAGAGTATTATTCTAAATTTGTAGAGGTATTTGTGAATAAGCAGATCATGATTATGGAAAGGATGCAATTTTGTGTTACCAAAAATGATTTAAACGAAACAGAAAATGAAATCTGCAATGCAAGAGTCATTTTGTTTGATACAAGATTAAAATCAATATTCAAAGTTGATGCTAATGCAACAGTAATAGTGTCAGTACTTACCCAATTATATGAGAACACAGAACAGTTGCATTTGCATCATCTCTGAATGGAATAATTCTGTTTTTGAATGAGAAGCTCTAGCAGTGACCTGAGGCCTTAATATTGTTACTCTTTCAGAGGGGAATACAATTTCTGCAACACACAGACCCTAATCCATTAGTCCCAGGGATCAGCAAGACTTGATGGATAGACAGCTACATTAAAGGAATATTGTTAGGTATTAGAACATATTTAGGGTAGCAACACTATTCAGGCTGATTTTCTTTCACTTTCGTTGACTGATAGACTTGAATCATGTGAAAAGTGCAGTAGCTTCTTTCAGGATGCTGTAGCTTGGTGTGGTAGTACATTAACAACTGAGGGATGGGTGCATGAAATCGACTCAGATGCTACCTTGGAGGTTAATTTTGTCTTTTCAGGCAGTAGGAGAGAGAGCACTATGCCACCATCTGTAGAAACCTGCACTAAGGTTCTGGGTGAAATGACCATATGTGGAAGAAAAATAACGATATTTGTGCCTCAAAGTAGGTTGTGTTTAAGGCTAACAAGTTTATCTCACAAAGTACATCTAGGACAAACTTTGACAAAACAAACACCTAAATCTGAATTTAGGTGACTTGGATTAGATGATCAGGTGGACCACATAGGTAGAAAATTGTGCGGTGAGTGCAAAAAGAGACTAAAGGTGGGTACGAAGTCTACCCTTCCAATTCCTTTTATTATCAATGTGCCAATTTATTTTCTCTGTTTTTAAGATTGTTTTAATTCTATTTAAAATGAATCCATGTATTCAAGAAAACAGCTTCT
Organism: Pleurodeles waltl; assembly: GCF_031143425.1. Lineage (NCBI taxonomy): Eukaryota > Metazoa > Chordata > Amphibia > Caudata > Salamandridae > Pleurodeles > Pleurodeles waltl. The sequence continues at coordinate 798,977,886 of NC_090445.1, read as the reverse complement.
TTCTATCAGTTTGGCACTCATTATCTTTTCAATATATGTTCCACATTTCACTCCTGCATCAGTAAAGAACACTTATGTCAACACACAACCCTGGCAACAGAATGGCATGATTCCAGCTACACAACATGCCTTTTATAAATCCCAAATAAATTAAAGAGAAAACGCAAACTATAAAATTCAAGTAAATTGAATGCAAAAAAAACAAACAAAAAAAACAAAACTACTTAATACTCCATCAATTACATATAAAATCTTTCAACTTTATAGGCAAGTTAATATTTCTTTTTGATGGACGTCGTACCTGATTGCCACTGATAACTGATAACTGTAACAATATCAGATGAATCATAACTATGGGTCACCTTTTCTGTGTTCTCAATAGCAACTACCTTACCCCCAATTTGTTTTCGAGTCTCACCTGACGATACAGATTCCATAATGGGCACTTCATCCAACATGTCATGACCTGCAGTACAAGCTCCATTTATCATCTGTATCACATTTGCATTTGAACATTTGTTCATCAGCGATCATTATCAACCTGTGGTTTTATTAATCTTAAAAGCTACTTCCATCCAAATTATCACTTCTGAACAACTTCTCCTAACCTAATTTAAGAACTACCCAGAAGGCTTTGTTCCACCATCCTTTTTTGTGTGGTAACATGGCACTACTAGAGACGTTATCCACTTGCACAGGTGCAGTAGGCTTAGATGTACCTTTATGATCTGGATTAGGTTGAGGAATATAACCCTTTTTTTTTATTTATTTTTTAACACCACCTTGGGGTTCACTCGATGTACTTTGTTATGATATTCTTTACTCTTTGCGAGTTTCACTTTTATATTATCTCTGACTTCTTCAAAAGCTTCAACAAATCTTTCATTTTCCATGTCAGACTAGCAAAAAGCAGGTGTAATGAAAGAACAACATTCTCTTCTTCCAATTATAAAATAGGGGGCAAACCCCATTGTTGAGTGTGGAGTATTGGTAACTCCACAGCTCTTCTTTGAGAAACATGGTAACATTCAGCTTATTAGCTATGGCAGCCTACATTACATACTCTGTTGGCCCTCTCAACTTGGCCGTTGGCCCTCAGTCAATATGTAAGCCCCTTTTAAGGCTCTAATGCCAAGTTTCTCTAGAAATTGCAATATTTCAGAAATGAACTGCACCCCATTATCTGATATCAAAACCCTTGGAAATCCTCCAGCTTGAAAATATTATCCACAAATCTTATTACTTCATCTGTACAGGGATGACTTAAAATATCATAGAAAAAGCATTTTGAAAATTGTCAAAGAAAATTAAAAGACTTTCTCTGTCCCAGCATATCATAACCCAGTGAAGTCAATAGAAATTTTTTCCCATGGTTTATGTGGAAAATAAGTGGCATTTGATGGTTCACAAGAAACTTTCCAATGCATAGCTGTATTAACACAGATTGGACAAGCAACAATAAATCTCTCAGACAAATTCAAACCAGGCCACCAATAGCGTTTGAGCATTTTTTTTTCCCCTACTAGACACCCCAGAATGTCCATAGCGAGTCAAATTAATTACTTTGTGCTGAAGGCAGCAAAAACAAATCAAGTCTCAGCAAAATGTTAACCTCTACACTCAATTCATCAGACACCTTATGGAAACTTTGGAAACCTGATTCTAAATTTGTATTTGTTTATCCTCTTCACACATCCTGACCCACTCAGATTCTGTCATAACACTGCCACATCTATCTAAAGCATCTACAGCCGCAACCACACACTCATTCTGATTTAAAACTGCCATTGTCATCCCCCACTTGTCGTAATCTAGATAAACAGTCAGCTGTTATGTTACTGCCCCCAGAAATGTATTTTATTTCAATATTGTATTTGGAGGCCACCCTTTCACAAGCTATTGTTTAACTTTACTCATTGTTTATCATCTTCACACATCCTGACCCACTCAGATTCTGTCATAACACCGCTACATTTATCCAAAGCATCTACAGCCACAACCACACACTCATTCTGATTTAAAACAGCCATTATCACCCCCCCTCTTGTGGTTATCTAGATAAACAGTCAGCCATTATATTACTGCCCCCGAAATGTATTTTATTTCAATATTGTATTCCTGCAATCTAGCAATTAGTCTCAAGTCTTGAAGAAGCTTTACCTGATCTTACATCGTTCATCATATAAACCAAAGGCTTCTGGTCCATAAAGAGGACAATTTTCCCCAGAGGATATTCTTAAATCTTTTAAACAGCCCAAATGCAGGTCAAGGCTTCCTTTTCAATTTCAATTGTACTATAGTATAATTCTGCACCTCTAAGTGTTCTAGAAACAAATGAAAACATTTCCTTTTCTATTCACAACCTGACTGAACACAGCTCCTAAGCTAATTGAACTGGCATACACAGTTACATTAAATGTACCCCCAAGATCAAACTTTTCAAGAGCTGGAGATTGTGCAATTAACTTTTTGACTTTATCAAATGCTTTGTCATGCTCTTCAGACCGTGTAAACTGCACACCCTTCCTCAACAAAAATTGCATAACCATTCACAAATCTAGCTTAGTATTCCCCATGTCCGAAGAAAGAGCTCAGTGACTCCTTCCCAAAACTGATTTAATCAGTGCTGTCCAAGTACAGCTCCACTTGTGATTCTATGAACCAGATAATTTCCTTGACTACAAATTTACACTTACTCTCACTCACTTTCATCTCTCATTCCAAAACATTTGAAGGATACAGTCCATCAGCATATTGTGTTCTTCACGTCTTTCAGCAAAGATTAGGATATTGTCCTGGAAGACCTGTACCCTGTCCTGTGTCAACAAGTTTTTGAAATATGCTTGCCACTGAAGCCAGCCCAAATGGCAGTCTGGTATACCTGGACACCCCAAATGGAGTAACAAAGTTTATTAAATCAATTGAATCCTCTTCCAGAACAACCTGATGGTATGCAGATTTAAGATCACAGTCAAAAAATATAGCACCATTAACCGCTGCAACAGTTGTTTAATGATCTCAAATCTGCACAGAGACTTACATCTTCATTTACACAGGGACATACGTCTCCATTTTTTTAATGCTATATTTACAGCTGAAATCCACCCTGAACTGCTAATAGGTTCAATTATACCTTCAGCGCACAACATATCCAAATGTTGTTTAAGCTGATTCCGCACACCCAATGGTACCCTGAGCACCTTATTTTGCAACAGAATAGCTCCTTTTTGTGTTTGATTCAATGTGTAAAACCTTTGACCTGTCCCACTTTGTTAACAAATACAGTCTTATGTTTTTGAATAACATTCTCCACATCAGACTGATGTATCAATTTGATTCAATTACATATCTCTTAAGACAACCAGACATTCAGTTTTAGGACACATCACTCTAAGGTTACCCAAATCATACTAACCAACTATATACTTGCCACTGATTGCCACATAGACCTTTGTATTAATGACAAGCCCTTGGATCTCCAAGTTATCTTCAAAATAGCTGAACATGTCAATGTTAAAATTACCAAATGTCGTAGGATTGACAGTTTTCTTCAATGTCACATTTTTTCCACTTGTTTCTGTAGCGAATTTCTGATATTCTACTTGTACGGAGAGTGAAGAGCCTGTATCAGCCATTATGTTCATTTCAATTTTTCCAATATGTATTATCCCAAGGTGCTCTAAACCTACACTAATATTATGTGCATTAAAAACGCTATCATCATATAATGTGAGAACCACATTTTCCAAACTGTCACTAACCTCTTCTACAGAGTTAACATTTATTCTATTACTAGTTTTTTTATACTCCTGCAAACATTTTGAAATTGTCAAACCTTGCTACACTTGTTACATTTCCTCTTAATAACGGAAAACATAGGATTATTACTTAGATGCGCTTTAGAACCACATCTGAAGCAGTTAAGATTCGATTTCTTTCCATCACAATTAAAAACAAATTGGTCTCATATATTAACATTTCCCCCAGATTCACAATTTGCAGCAAAAAATCACAAAGCTACAACATAGTCTTTAAGTGAGTCCTCCCGAAAGAGTATTGTTTGAAAAAGTTGTGCCGTTCAATATTATGTTCGGATCTTCTGTAAACTGTCTAACAATAGCTTCCTTAAAAGCATCCCATTGTACACCTTCACTTGTGGTGGTGGAATTGGTTGGAAATTTTCAAAAATTAACACTAGCATTACTCACGAAACTGCACAATAATGCTAAAAAAAAAAAAAGCTGCAGAAAATGCCTTACCATTAATTGCAACTAGATAATTTTGAAAAGTCTAATACCATTTTTCCATGTCAGAGGTGGTTTCCCTGGCAATTGAAAGAAAGTTGAGTGCTTAAAAAATATTCTGAATTAGTCATGACAGCATACAAATATAACAGTCTCTGTAACTAGACAAATTATGGTTCAATATGTATATTTTTTAGAATAAATAATTCCTGGTCAGTATTCCGTGTGCAGAGTGCGCATCACTGTTGTGTGTTGTGCAGCAAAATCAGTAAAACTGTACTTGTGTCTTGCAGCTAGATCACTTAGGCAATTAGGCGCAAACATTAAGTGTGCGAGTCACTAATAATGTACCCCACAAGTGTGCACGTCACTGATCCAAAAGTGAGAGTGGTCTAAAATCACACCCGTGGTTGAGCTGCTGTAATAACACAATATATCCTTTGCGCTGCTGAAATTACACTGTTTTCCCTGCACGTGGAAACGAGTAACTGTTTATTACTTCTGAGAAAACAAATTTAGTGTGCACAGCACTGTGTCCAAGGTGCCGGTGATGAATTATGCCAAACAGTGTGCATGTCACTGAAGTAACATGCATCAATTATGCCAAACAATGTGTGCATATTTAAATATCAAGCTTTGAATCTTTCCAAGATTGCCGTTATGTGCGTTGCACGTGTGACGTTACACGTGGACTCCAGCAGCTGCTTCCTATTATAATGATACTGATGTATTGCAAGTGCTGCATGGCTCCTCATGAGCGTTCTCGCCTTTGCTGATCTCCTCATGGGTCTTCATCCTCATATCTCCTCGCTGGTTTCTGCGTAGCTGCATGCGCCGACACAAAAGCATGCTTTCATCAAATAATTACCTCTGAGAGAGAGTAGCTTATATAATTAATATTAACATGAGATGTTTATGAACTAATGTACAATAATGCTGCATAGAAACTGTATTAATATGTTTAGCTAAAAACGTGCACTTGAAATGTGCCCCCAGGGAGTGGCCACCAATATATATGGAAACTAATGAAAATGACTAATGTTTAAATGCAATAATTCATAAATGGTTTTACACTAATTATTAATGGTCGTTATTAAAGTTTTGCTAATAAATCTTTTAGGCCTTAGTTAGCATGAGTCGAGGCCTAGCTGCCTGACTCTCATAATAAATGTGTTTTTTCTAAAACGTGCAGTGTGCGGACATGCTAAAGGACATGAACTCTTGTTTTTCCTTCAAACTAGAAGCTGAATGTAACTATAGTAGGTCCGTTCTCATGAAGTTCAACTTGCTTGTAAGAATATTTTAGCTAAATGCAACAGTGTAGATTTATGTTAGGTACAAGGTCGCCTAAACCGGTACAGACAACGGAGCTACTGACCGAAGATGCGCAAAGAATTACAAGCGGATGAATCATACCGGACATTCTACCTCTAAAAAGGTCAATCATATGGACCAATAAAATACGTGAGAACTGTTATGGGGTGACAAATTCAATGACCTAATGTAAAGTTAATTGGCTAAAGATAGTGGGGTGCAACCCCTTGTCCAATTAGATTTTAGGGGAATGTACAATGAAAATGGGATAAAAACCCTTGACACCAGGAAGTAAATGAGAACTAGAGAGAACAGGAGAGATAGGAGAGAGACTAGGGGAGATGCTGATGCAAATTGCTATGATCCAGACACTTTGTCACTTTGACTAGTGACTTGTTAGTTTAGTTAGAACCATCCTTGCCCTTAGATTGCCCGTTTATACTTTATCTCCTTATGAGGGAATTACCCCCTTTTGCCCTTTACCTGAGCTGAGTTCAAGACTGATGGAGAATCAACTGATGTCCTGAAGACGAAGACCGAAACTGAGTGACCCAAACTTGGAGGGTAACTATACGACGATGAAATTGTAATTGTCTGTTTGTTTTTCCTTTCTAGGTACCAACTGCTTTTCTTTTGACAGAGACCATAGCTAGATGTTTTCAAATTGGTGTTACTAAATTGTTTTGCATGAAGCTCAACATGCCAATGCTAATTTGAGGTTAGTTAAGGGGTTCACTAAACTGACGCAAATAGACAAATGACTGAAGCTATGCTTTGTTGAATAATGTGCTAATGATACTCTGCTAAAGAATAACCTATATTCACGCCTTGTTATGTTCTAATGTTTGTGATTCTTGCTTTGATGAAATCTCATCAGTGTTGTCATATTGTTACTATGCTAGTGAGTTTCTTGGTTTTGAGACTAATCAACTTACTATTAGAATTGTAATTAATAGGGAATAAACATCATAAAATCGTACTAAACGGGTGTGGTTATTCATGACTGAAAGGTCATGGTGGTGTCTTGAGTTTTGTTAAATGTCATTGACTAAGGTGAAATGCATTGTTGTAGTAAATATTGATGACATTATTGACGTATTGATTGACATGTTGATTAGCTATCTCGTCCTAAGGTGTCTTCAATCAGGGTCAAAAAAGATTCATCGGCCTAAAACGAGTCCCAATGTGTGTAAATTAGTCATAAAGGGACACGTTAACACCACCAACGTTGTAAGTAGGAAATTAAATTCCACAATATAATACCTTGTAAGCTGTGATTTGTGGATTTTCAGAAAATGCATGAACAGTGTGGCTCAAGCCCGGTGGAAGGGGAGGGGCAGCACGGGGAATATAGGGCGGAGTCAGTGAGAATAAAAATTAAATTAAAAAAATATTTATAAATAAACACTTAACTTTCTCCATCACACTGTGCCGCATCGCTCCCTCGTTGCAGGCAGGCATAGGATCCCAGTTTGCCCTGCGGCCAATCCTGATGGTGCTTAGAGCAGCGTCAGGATTGGCTGGGAGCGCCCAGCAAGGGTGCTCCCAGGCAAAGTGTATTGCTGGACTGGAGAGAGCCTACCGCGCATGTGTGTTTGGCTGGCCCCAGACGGCCAGCCAAACATGCATGTGCTCTCAGCAGGGAGTGCTGTGCACTCCTACTTAATCACCCCAGTAACCCCGACACTTTAAAAGGAAATGATGATAATAAACACGGTTTATTATTTTTTCCTTGTAAAAGGTTTGCAGCTGCCGCTGCTGGCAGGGGGAGTGACGCTACTCCACCCTAATGGAGGAGCCTTCCCAGTGCATAACATCCAATGGTCAGCAAAGCTGTCAGTCTGTGCCCACTTCTTGTAGTTGCTGGAGTCCCCAGAGTGGGCTGCCATACAAGTCGCTCATTGCCAATTGAAGAAACGATCCCAGGTACAAATTGTAGAGAACTAAATTGAATATTTATTTAAAAAATAACACGAAAAGCCCACTGATGATGAGTAAAGAAACAGATTTCTTCCACCAGTTACGCACTTGTTATCTTGCCAATTTACATTCCACATTCCCCTCCTCCATCAGCAAAGAACGCTTATGTCGTGGCACAACCCTAGCAACAGAATGGCATGATGCCAGCTACACAACAGTCCTCTGTTCTGAAGAAAAGTGAAAAAACATATTGCCATAGCTTTGGGGGAAAACACCTTGCATTAAGGGTTGAAACATGCCAGTGGTCTTTGATGGAGTGAATAAACACCCTTAAACAATAGAGCTGATTGACTCCTTTTAATTCACTGGCGCATGACTGATTTATACGAACATACATATTGGGCTAAATGCCTATGTTTAGGCTTTCTTCTTGACTTTGTAATTAATGATAACCTTAAATGAATTCCTTTAGGAAACATTAAAGTCAGTGTAGATTTTCAGACTGTTCCTAAAGATGGAAGAGGAGCAATCATTTGTTTTTAGATGGGGAATTTGTAGTAGTGTATATGCAGTGCTTGAAGATGTTAACAGTGGTGGATGCGCTACTATAGCACATAGGACGGAGAAGATGTATCCTGACTTGACGTAGGTTCACACTGTGAGTTTAGTTACTGACCATTAGAAGCAGACTCCATGTGTGTCCATGCTGACCTGATTTGTCCCCGTCAATCCTCAAATAGTATAAACGCAGGAGTGTAAGAGTTAAAGGATGGATATACAAGTAGAGGTGCTGAATGTGACCGTCATCAGCACTGTTAAACTCATACCAACCCCCTTGCCCTCGTAATCTAAGATGGTCTGAAATCAAGGTCAGCCAATAATGAAATCATAAGGTAGGGATAGAGAAAATATGGAGTGTTATCTGAACAGGCACCACCTGTCCCTGATCTAATTTTTTTACCATTTTTCCTGCAGATGCCACACCAACTTGAAAGTCCTGGAATTGGTACTGAGCATACATTGATACTCCGAAGCCCCACAGTTGAAATATTCACCTGTCATTATTAGTCTGCTCGATAGTAACTTTTCTGTGTGATTGCCAAGTTGCCAGGGACTTCCAAAATCATGTGGGCCTGTCCCTTAACTCCAGAGGCGATGCCACCACTATGGCGCCAGCAGCAGCATCTGCAAACGTTTTACTACAGAACGATAATAAACTCTGTTTATTATCGTTCTGTAGTAAAAGGGGTAGGACATTGGGGATGAAAGCAATGGAGGGGAATGCACAGAACATTTCCCTTGGTGGGCATGTATGTTTGACCAGCCGTCTCAAGCCGGCCAAACACATGTGCACTGTGCTCTCTCTTTAGCCTGTCACTGTGTTGCCGGGCTGGAGAGAGCAGGCACAGGCTCACAGTCTGGCCCCTGGCTTGGTGCTCTCAGCCAATCCTAATGCTGCTCTGAGCAGCATCAGGATTAGCCGCAGGGCTGGCTGAGAGTCTGTGTTTGCCTGATGAGGAGACAGAGGAGCGGCAGCCCGGAGCAGAGGTAAGGTTTTTTTTTACATTTTTTTTTTCATTTAATTAATATTCACACACCCCCACGAGCCTCCCAGCCCCCTCTAACCCTGATGAGCCGTGACTGCTTAACTCCTAACTTGACTGCTGTACAGTTAGAGTAGTGGAGGATCGGATGATGCTAGCAAAGGAAATGAGGGACATTAATTAAGCAAGCAGTGAGAGGGCACGTGTTTGCATATGCTTGTACATAAAAGGTAGGTTCCTTCTAGATTATCCTTGAGGGACACCATGCGGAGACACGGTCACCTTTTTAGAACTTAATCCCTAAATCCACTATATATTTCTTTTGAAGTACATTGACCCAATTGCCCCAGCAAGGAAATCTTTTCAATTGCTGCTATCCTGGAAAGAACCAGTTTCGAACCGGTATATTTCACCCTCACAGCGAAATGAGGCATCGCTGCACACTATTTTTTAATACATTATCACAAAATATGCTGAAGATTGTCATCCTTCGAGAAGCTTCTCTGCTAAATGAATTGCAGGCATTTTGAGTGTAGGCAACAGCGGACCAACTGTGGAACGCCTACTCCCTCTACTGCATTTGGTGCTCAATCAAAGGAATGTATTTGACTACTGAAAACCCATCTGTTGCTTTCTGCCCATGGACTCTAATGGCTGCTGGACAAATTACCTTATTGGAGTCGCTGTAATAAACACATCGCTCCTCTACTCGTTTTTCCGCGTCACTGGAGAGTGCTCTGGTTCAGTGCCTTAATAGTCGTGAAAACCTTAGTTATTATTTTTAATTCAGAGAAGGAAACTTCCGCTGCAGCTGCCACTCCAGAACCACCAGCTGAACAGCTTAGCAGTGCGGCACAACGTTGAAATAGCTCTTGGAATGACCATACTTGCTTCAGGACTTCTGCATTCATTCTGCTTTGCCAAATTATTCCTAATTTCTAAATACTCTTAGTCCTGATGACATCCTAGGATTGACTCCTATTAGCCTCATACAACCTTCCATTTGATCGAGTGGTTAGATTAACGGGAATAATCGGAAAGTGCAGTAAGTGAAAATGTTTTTCATTGCTCCTTTTCACTATGTATTCATTCATACGTCTGTCTGCCTCTTTCCTGAGACCAGAAGTAGCTAGGGCACTGTCAGAAGCAGAATTGTCTCACCTAAAATGAATGCATAAATGTTCCTTTATTGAAAAAACATCCTATAATCTAAACCTATGACAGCACCAGGGGGAAGCACACCGCATAATGGAAAATTCATTCTTGTCAAATTTAAGAATGTCCTGTCATGGAACACGGCGACACCTTAAAACACGCAGATAAAACTCAAATGGCAGGAATTCAAAGCTAGAATGACTGTGTAACATTGAACTTGCTCTGCATAGTAATAACGTATCTCCCTATTTAGGCATCTGCCGTTAAATTGGAGGTACTGCTAATCTGTGCATTTAGCCGATTTCCTTCTAACAAGCTTCTCTGTGTTTTTAATACACTTATTTTATTTTTATTTTTTTATTTTTACCTTCTGTTTACTTTCTGGCCAGTGCAGTGCCTGCATGGTATCTGGCTACTACCTTCTGTAAGGAATCATTAGATGGGCGGAGCATTGGGTAGTGGAAGCTGTTGAATTATTTTAGGTTGAAACAAGATCAGTTCTTGTATTCTTTGCTTTATCTTCTGCCGACATTTCTGTTTCATTCGGCTGGTTAACAAAGTCGCTAGGGCCCAGTGATGGAAATGTGTTCTTGCATTTTACTACAGCTCATTAATTTTTATTCCCAGAAGTAGTCCCATAGCTTCTGCAGTATGTTGTTGGTACAACTATCTTATACGACTGCAGATATTCACAACCATGCAAGGTTAGGTGTCACCATCTGGCTCATGGACAACAGTGACCAACTCATCGGCTATTTGCTGGAACATGCAGCACTCATTTACAACACATAATTACTCCTTGTGACAGTGGCGCCAGAAATTCTTGACAAGCGCTTATTGAGAAAAGGTTTCATATCTTCAGTTACCTATGTCGAGAACTCCTAGCTGATGTCAGCGAGCGTGGAAGTGAACTATCCATGAGATGTTTGACCACGTCATGCCAGTCAAGATGCCTCGTATGTAAAAACATGCAACTTTACTTGCACTGAAATTGAACGTCAAAGCAAAGGTATTACAAAGATGTCCACTAAAAATGCGGCATCCTCCACAGCTGTCTCGATACATTTCATTTTTTAGATTTTTATATATTAGTAAACAATACATTGCTACTAGAAAATGTATATATAAATTACATGGTAGTACTTCGACCAAAGGTGGTGAAATAAAGATGCAAACCTTAAGCCTATATAGCATAAAAGGCTACTTTATTCATTCAGACTTGTATTTTATAAGAATTACATTTTGACTACATCAAAAACAATAACCAAGCTAGCTAATACAATGTTAACTCCCTTAAATTCGCAAAATATGTAACATTACCAAAACAAATCGCGATACCCCGCAACAATATTTTTTCATCTTGCTTTTGCACCCTTTACTCACATATTCTTCTCACACTCAACCACTCATTTCACAACGAAATCCCTTTCACCAACCTACTCCCTTCTGTGTCTCCCTCCCTCCCCCCAACCCCGAGAATAACTCCACCCCTCCGAAAACTGTGCCACTAACATGACCTACTGTGGAAAACTGATCTAAACATTTTAAAGAGCTCCATGGAATAAAAAAAAAAAAAAAAAAAAAACTCCACACAAAATGAAAATTTTTGGATGGGTGAGCCTCACCGTAACAGCACCTCAACCCTATTTCTCACCCTCACAAAGTGGTGTCACAAGTTGCCTTGAGGCGTTTTTCCTCACGTGACCCAAATATGCCACCTGTGTTGACCCCACCCCTTTTATTGTTCTTAACCTATCCCTGACCTAGGCAGTGTGGTATGTTTCACTTGCATAAAGTTACCCATGGGGATACTGGCTATAGCCTTGCTCCCCCGGGTGCCCACAGTGGGGGGAGGTGATTAGTGGTGAATAGCAGAATCAAATGACAAATACATTCACTATATTAATGATGTCATAGACCAGGTTATTAGTGATGTAATATGTGAGGTCATAAGCAGCACACAGCGGGGTACAAGTTATAGTCAGCTCTGCTGCCATTGGTAAATGTGTGGCTTTTTGAGTTCAAAAGGTTAATGTCACTAAGATATTTACCCAACTACAATGTCACATTAACCTTTGTTTTTTCAGTGAAAACAATGTATACATGGATATGTAAATATATATACACACACGCACACAGACACACATGTACATAAAAATACACATGTATATACATATATTCACTAAAAAAATAAATAAAAAAAAGAACAAAGGTTACAGGGAGGTTAGGTTCACATTTTACACTCACAAAACTGTAGAAATTCAGTAGTTATGTTTATAGTTATCTCAAGTAACTATAATGCATGCTCAAAGATAACTCTTGCCCTCACCATGCGTAGTTTATCAGCAATAATTTTACATCAAATGTTGCACAGATATTATTTGGGGAAATAGCGCATAGGGAGAGCTCGAGTTTTAGTTATCTTAGGGCACAAGTTATAGGTACTTGGGATAACTAACCATGACTGCTGAATTTCTCTGGTTTTATGCTTGTAAAATGTGAACCCAATTATAATGTCCCTGTACTCTTTGGGTTTTTCACAAATGTCTATTTCTTTATTAATGTAATATAATATTTAAATATCATATGTTAATCCAACCTCTGTGATGCACAGCTTTTGGCTGTGTGCAGCAGGGGTTTGGCCACAGCGCCTGGGCCCTGGCCAGGCCCCATGGCCAAACCATCACATGCAGCCAACCCCCTGCAGCACACTGCCTTCAGCTGTGCGCGATGGTGGGTTGGCCACAGGGTCAGTCCCCCAAAGGCACTCACCCTGGTTGCAGGGGCACACAGACCCCTCCTCAGGCCATATTTAGTTCCGTACCCCGTCCTCTGAGATGCATCCCTTAAAATTATGCAGGAGGGAGGCATGCTGCCCCCCTCCCCAGGCTGATTTTAACCTTGGAACGCTGCCTTATTTTTATTCCAGTATTGGCCCCAGGGAGCCCATGCCTTCGGCCGGACCAGTAACTAAATGTTGAGGGGCATGCAACCCCCTCCTCAAGCCAATACTAGTCCTGGGTACCCCATCCCCTCCAGGACCTGGCAAGGCACTAAAGGGGGAGGGGGCATACAGCCCACCTCCCCAAGCCAATATTGGCTCCAGGGACCCCATCCCCCTGGGCCTGGTCAGAAACTAAAGGGGGAGGTGGGCACACAGCCCTCTCCCCGGATCAATATGGCTATGGGACCCCATGACCTGGCCAGTAAAGGGGGTATATGGCCCCCTCTCTGGTCCTATATTGGCACCAGGGTCCCCATCCACAGTGCCTCACCAGTAACTAAAGGGGAAAGGGGGCATGCAGCCCCCTTCCCTTGCCAATAATGACCCAAGGGGCTCCATCCCTCGGGCCTGGCCAGACACTAAAGGGGGAGGGGGCATGTAACCCCTCTTCCGAGCCAATATTTGCTCCAGGGATTTCATCCCCCAGTGCCCAGCCCCTACATGGTAGGTGTCTTGGACCCTACCCTGGGCACCCACTGGCTTTTTGTTGGAGGCTTCTGTCGGAGCCCCAATGCCCCATAACACCAGTCAGCTTCCAGCCTCCTGTGGGAGGCTGTATTGTTCCTGCTTGCAAGGAACAGCTTAATATGATGTTCATTCCCAGCAGGCAGAAGCATTTTACAAGCTCCTGCCGCTGCGAGCGAACTTTCTGTTTGCTCTCACTTGGTGGGAGCTTTCAAATCGCTTCCCCCAAGAGCGAGCAAACAGGGGCTTCCCTGTCCACACCAGGCAAGAAAACAGTTATATCCTGAGGGTGGGCACCTTGGGACATTTAAGTCGGCCCAGGGGGGTGTCAGTCCCCCATGTCACTACTGGCTCCAGGAGGGGGCCACATGCCCCATCCTCCTTTTCCTTGTGCACGGCCATGTGCTTGGGGTGGTGGTCCCCAGAGCCAAAAATGGCCCGCGGTGGAGGCCCATGGCCCCCTCTCCCTTTTCTTTATTGGCCTCATCCAGGGAGCTGGTTTTCTCCCTAAGCTGAAATCAGCCTGGGAGGGGGGACACAAGGCCCCTTAAACACAATCGCAATGCCACCCCCTAATCTACCCTCACTGCCAGATGTGTTCATGTGATAGTCAACAGGAAGGGCTTTCACAATGGCCAGTAAAGCTGTGGAACTTAGCCAGATTTCAGTTAAAATTGTTATGTGGAGAAAGGAGGAATGGAACAGGTCCCAGACTTCAAAGGTGTGTTTCGACAAGGACCTGATGTTATGTTTTTTTTTTTTTTTTTTTAAACAACACAGAATGAGTAAGTGTGCAGGTTACAATATCTGATGGATCAGAGCCTGCGGCTGGGGCAGCCTAAGGCAAGTCAATTGTTTAGGAGCCACAGGTGATCATTTCGGAGCACCATCCATAGCCTGCCATTTACAATATAGGCAAGTGGCTGGGCCTTTTAAATAGTTAGGGAAGACATTGCCACAATGTGCCTCACTGAGGTGTTTCATCTAGTACAATTCAACCACACTAAAAGTAATTTGGTTGGCCGACCTACTATCTGGTCCAAGAGGAGTGGGAGCCATGGCAACGTTCAGGCGTCGATGCACCATCAGCATGTCCACTGCGTGTGTCTGCACCTGCATTTAAAAGAGCCAAGTAAACTAACAACTAGACTGCCTGATTTACTCACTTGCTGTGGGCTTAACAAAGCGCTCCCCCCAACTATAGGTAAACACTGTGGTGGACTGAAGAGCATCAGTGTCTTATAAGTAAGCAGTGAGCAGTTTTCCGAAAAACAGTCAATAATTAAAATCAAAACATTTAAAAATAAAGCTTAAGATACCAGTGTGACCGAGAGCTTTAGCAGAGAGCTGTGCATCCGCACCTGCATCAGCGTTTATAATGGCAGAGTAAACTAACAACTGGACTGCTAGCCCCTGTCCACAAGTAGTGAGTAAATCAGCTAAGGCTCTCTCTACAACAATTGATAAACACCGTGGTGGACCGGAGAATGTTGGTGTCCTATAAGCAAGCAGTTTTGTGAAAACAGTCAATAATTAAAATTAAAATGTTTAGAAATGAAGATTAAACTTTAGCAGAGAGCTGAACGAGGATTGATTTCCATATATTGAGGCTCTGCCCAGTCCTAAGCTTAGGTAAGTGGTGTTTTGGATTGGCCTTAACCCTTGCCACGCGGATAAGACAAAAGCAGCATTGAGAGATGAGCAGAGCATGTGCACGTGGATCTAAGGTAAAATTTAACATGGCACATATTCTATTGGATTGTTTATGTTTTTTTAAGTGTGTGGAAAACGTTTTTAAAGCCAACTTTTTGGCACTTGTGGAATTTCTAATCGGAATCAAGCCCTGAATTTGTTGACAGATATGAGATTTTTCAATCTTGTGTGTGCAATAGGAAGATTGTTCATTGCAATACAGGAATCATTAAAAAGCTGGTCGGATAGTCTGCAAGGAGAGCGATAGGTGGGTAGTCTCACCTCCAGACTGCCCTCCCTCAATCCACTGTGCTTATTCTGCTTAATGTCGTTTTTAATTATCTTTTATCTGTGTACAGCTGCCTCTTTTTATGTCTTTGTATTTATATTGTTAAGTGTTATCTGTGTTCACATGTGTGTAATGATCAATCTTATTTATGGTAATGTTTCTAGACTAAGCTCTAAATAAACTATTTTAACTTAAGTATTTTATTTACTAACAATAGACACATGTAATACACTTACTAGGGACGTAGAAGTAAATTAAACATGCCTATTGGGTATAAGCCAATGTTACCATGTTTGAAGCAGATAAAACAAGCACTTCACCCCTGGTTGGTGGTAAAGTGCGCAGAGTCCTAAGGCCAAAGAAAATGAAATGAGCAACAACTGTAGGACTGAAGGCAATAAGTCTTGGGATGACACTTCAGAAAAGGATACGTCTAACACTCCCATTCCTCAATCTCCTACTATAGCCATGAAAGGCTGTGTGGGTTCTCAGCTGTATAGCAAACCAGTGGCTAGCTCTATGATAGCTTCCATCCAAAAGCCTTTACAGACAACTTCTAGTGAGACAGTTCATTCAAGTGCAATGCAATCGCTCTGAGGTAGAATATTATAAGAAGCAACAACATGAATTGAGCACCCACCTTATTCAGAGAAATTTCCCATATAGTTTGGTGTGGCGTATGGCTGAGGGAGCATGGAACAATACATAAGCCTTGATGGAAATGCATCCCCCAAGCATCAAGGAGCTGTGTGTGCCTTAATGCCCTCTGTAGTTTAGCCTTCATTACCAATAAATCATTCTGCAAGAATTGGCATATCAAATTTAGCTACACCAATGTTTGCATTAAAGCGCAGTAAGAATATGAAAGACAACTTAGTCCACACTAGATCCATAACACATTGGTGTAACACCAGACCATGATATGGTCACTTCGTAAAGTTACAGGAGATTGTTTCTGAGGGTATGCTGAATTATCAGTCAGCCACACCAGCTTAATATGGGATTATTCAAACAGTATGAACTGAGACACCATAGTAACTTCAACTACAGTGGGGTCATATGAAACCTGATTATATGTCCATGTGGCTTAAGGTACGTGGGTATGACCAATCGCTAAGTGAATACATGGATCACAGAGCACTGTATCATGATTTTCTGTTTGTTCACTAACAAACTCAGACACTTCTTAGAAAAAAAAAGTCACTATGAAGATGTGATTTTGTGGACAGTCAATGACAAACCATACCCTTCAGTTTGAGCACACGAATCGATCCATTTCTTATTTCTAAGATAATATAGGTTTTCAGGCTGAAAACCCACACCAAGGGATTAAATGTCAACATTCCCCTGGCTTACCTATATTCGATAGGATACGGAGACTTCAGCTTCACAATGGACCCTTAGAGTTACATCTCTATCTTGTCAGTCACATAGTGTACTGACAGTCAAACTTTAGGAGGTTACCCCTTTACCACAATTGTGACAATACAACTCAGTGTAACCCCCATTAGTCCCTGTTATAGCTTCTGACTCTTCGCGTCACTGTGGCCTGTTGACATAATGCTTTTAGCAGGCCACTTTAAGAAAGGGCAGAATTTGTCAACATGACATTTTTCCTTTTCTTGTGCTCACACTACAATTAGATCAATTACAAGCACGCCTGAACGGATATGCCATCCTTCTGGCTCTTGTTATACATATCAGCAATATATTAAAGCTCCTTGCATTGACAGCGAGACTAGCTACGGCGACGTCAGACGAAGTGCATGTTTACTGCGGTTGCATCCCTGCCTTTTGTTTGGCTGACATCAATACCCACACATCTCTTGCGCGAAGTGCATCTTGCACTCATACAAAATGTAGCTGACTGCTAAGATAAGCGCCACACTGTGCAAACAAAGGCTCCAGGACGTACGTCTCTAATTCTCAAAACCCTTCACAGGCGCTGGGCTCTTTTTCTTAGCTCCAATTCTAGCTCTTACCAATACAGCATGGGACTTCATTTTGAGTCGTTTTGCTCTCCCCACATTAGCGGATAAGTTATGGGTTTCTGGTTCGTGTAATGGCGACCATTTAACGAGGCTATCATTTTCAGTTCCTAGCAATGAACATGCGAATTAGTTTTTTTTTTAGCAGCTCTACTAATTAGAAGTTACACATACTAGTTACAAGTTCGGAGGAGGGTCAGAAAAGCGTACAGAATGTACATCTATCTCCCAGCCGTGTAATCGGAGTTTGCTGCGATTTTTTTCATTTGCTTTGACAAAAGTGCGACTGACTCCCTTTTGATCAAGGAATTTTCTTTTCATTTTGATAGGTCTTTAAGTCACATCCCTGTAGGGCTCGAGTGTTTCGAGTTAAGGCAACAACCGAGGAGTGTGGGTAACCTATTCTACAAAGATGTAGATGTCTCTTTCAGGCATCTTTTCCACATGTTTTTGCAGTGACCAAAGCGTGCATGACCACCATGCTCTTTCCAAGCAAAATACATTTTGTGCTAACACCACCCTTGATCCTTTGACATGGATGGCAAATAGTGTTCTCCTTACCTGTATCCCCCGATTACTATCCACATGCACAGGTGGAGACAATGGTAGAAATCGCCACAAGCACTGTGGAACACTGGTTTTCCTCAAACCTCCCAAAATCTCTCTTCCTCAATCATTAGTAGAGGGACTACGAAATATGGTCCTGAAGAATGCCCGACACCACCTTCAAAGGACTTTGAGTGAGAGAACATGTTGAACCCTATACTACCACTGTGTTGACATTTACCCTCCCCTCTTAATTTCAACCTTTTTGCTTTGTGAGAAAGAATAAAGATAGTTGATAGTCCATCAAGAGATCGTTTAAATTTCACTTTCCCACATATATGTGCTACTCACCCACAACTAAAGCTCACATAGAGACTTCCCTATACCATCCCCAAAAGTCCTTCCACTTTCAGGGAGGATGTAGCCCACACCAAAAGGCCCTACAGGTGGTGAGAGGAGGAACACGATGATGACAGATGCCACCCAGGGGTGGGCAAGGGTTTTTTGTCCTCAACAGAGGAATCTATGGGCAGAAAGACCACATCTGTACGTTGGGGGCATTCTATACAATCCTCACCTCACTTTACAGACAAGGAATACTAGATCAAGCCACTTATTAGATATGTACGATAATTTACTAGCATTATGAGCAGGTTTTACCCATTTATAAGCATAAAAGATAACTCCATACTCCTCATGTGAGGCTTGAGAAACGAGCATGCTGTCTCCAAGTTGCCTTAGATGTTACACACAACATTCGCCTGCTAGAGTTCCTATTGACAAATCCTAACTGAAGGTCTCCCTCTTCCTCGGAAAACAGAATGTCTAAAGTTGCTGTCTTGGAGCATGTGGTTGTCAAGGAACAACCCCTGCAAAATGCACAGTGCTCTCTTGTTGAAAGGTTAAGAGATTGGCGCACTGAGGGAGAATGATTCATATGAGAAGCTGTTTGGATCCAAGAGCTGTTCACTTTGCAGCAGGTGCTATGCAGGAAAGGTCAAGCAACCGATTCACTTCCATGGAATAAGACATGAGATGACCAAGCCTCACCTTGAGATGGCACATGCTGATTATTGCACTTCCTCTGCTGTTGCCCAACTACAGTCCTGCCTTGACAGTGGCTTCTCCATTTACCTATAACTTCCAGAAAACCTCTTAGGGTGGCTAAAAATAGCACAAAATGCTGCACACATGTAATTTCTGGCACATGTTACTGTGACATGAACTCTCCAACCTTGGCCCATTTGCACTGATTGACAAGAAGGACAAATTCTATTGAAATCAATGATCTCAGGGTAATTCATGCCTTTGCTCCTACTTTCCTAACCTCCAAATTTCTGCCACCTAGCATCGGTTAGACTTTCAAATGGCTAAAAGGGACTCCTTCATGGACAGTTTTCTCAGTGGCCAGAGATTCTGTTTGATCTTCACTTGCTGTCTTAACTTTCAATTCATAAAATAATGTAAAAACTTTACTTTATGCTTCATTACCCCAATAAACTTGCTTATGGTTTTTATCTGCTGGATGATGTCATTATGTTATCCTCTAAAATAGATAGTGCTGTTCACATTTTTTTTTTAAATAGTCATTTTATAAACAGACAGAACACACAATATTGGTAACATTACAGAAGTTAAGAATTAAAAGCAAATAGGTTTTTCAACAACAGTGAAAAAAAGAGGAAAATAGTAACATCATGATTTATACCCTAAACATCCTCATGGTGCTACCTTTAAGTGCTAGGCTAGTTCTAGCAGATGAATAAATAATAAACCTGAGTTTGGAAGGTGGTGCACACATCCGGACAACAGGGTTTGTTGTCTGTTTAGAATACTTTGTCAGCTGTTTTCAGCACTAGGCCAAGAGCAAGGAGACCAACTGTGCAAGAACACAATTCTGACACCAGTTAGTGAAAGCAAAATGCTTCACAGAGGCTCCGAAAGTCTTTCTGGAGAATTCATCAGTCAAGGTGGAATCTGGTGCTGTGCTCATCAGATCCTGCAATCTGCGTCTGTGACATGGGTGAAGTTTCTCTCTTCCTAAATGGTCACTTGAGAGGACTTTTATACCGTGGCTTATTTAATATGGAGAATTATGACAACTTTAGGACTGTCTACCATATTTGCTTATGATAAGGTGCCAGAGTCACATACTGATGCATACAGGTTATATCAAAGATACGTCAATTCAGACTACAGTGTTCATGTTATTGTTGTTATCGGACTTTGAAAAATAGATAACAAGGCACTTCTCTCAGACTAGTGTCCCATTAGGTGTTTTTACTGTTGTCATTGTCTGAATGATGGGATACCTGAACAGGTCTTTAGAAAGACAATGACATGCAGCATTTAGACCAGGGATAGAAAGGACAATAACAGGTAGACAAAAGTAGTTTCTGTAAAAAGCACCTAATCATTCGTCATCTTTAGGTTATGTTTACATTAAGCATTCACTGTCTCAACTGTTATCATAGAATGTCATTTAAGGTGTTTGCAAAGTTACAGTTTAGATGAATTATCGGTTTCACAAGTTTTGTGAAAGATAATGACATGCCGCATCTGGACTAACTCTAACCAAACTAGATAGACTAAACTGGAAAGTGCAGCAAAAATGGAACCTGTATGTATGTATTTAAGAACCTAAAACTAAAATAAAGAACCCTAAAAGTAAGTCATTAATCTAGATAAAATAATGGAATTATCAAGTGAAACAGTCATAAAATGTATGCCAGCCCTGAAATCATTTCTCGACAACACAATCCCATTAATCACGGAGTGTAGTTTTTGCATGATATGACCTATCTTACCTTCATGACATATCTATTACATATTTACAAATTAAAAGCACATTCCAAAAATTTGCATTTGATGAAATAGGAATTTATAACTGCTACCTGTTCAATAACATGTCAAAGTGAAATAGAAAGGGATCTCCACACTGAAAGACATGATCTTTACAACACTGTACAGTATCTCTGGTATGTTTAACAATACAAACTCAAGCCTATGGAATCATTCACAGGACATCCCTAATGAGACAATTACAATAGACCTAGGGGTTTTGTCAACTATTCGACTCGGTTCTAAACCACCGTATCTCTGCAGAATTAGCCATCTGATTAGTATTGCACATAAACATTGGGATCAGCATGTGAGAAGGCATTTTATCTGAGCAAGTGAAGATCCATTAAATATGGTGTCAACGCACCATAATTGTGAAATACAAGTCAGACTATCCAAGATGCCACAAAATGTATTTTGTCAGAACTCCATCATAACTATGGGCTCACAAAACCGGCACGATGTGCTGGAGGTCTCATCTCATGGGTCTAGAAGGCTGACAAGCTACCAGTGATTAACTGTGATGTCTTTTCGGGTAGCCACTCATCCCATGTGGTAGAAGGTAGCACCACATGGGACGAGTGGCTACCAGAAGAAAGAACAGCAGGTGTACATCAAAATATCACATAGGAGGGGACAGGGTCTGAATTCGAAAAAGAAAATAAACTCACTGTTTCTTATTCATGCAAATCATGATCGGTGTACTCATGAACACAAGAATGCCACCATTCCAAGTAATAGTGAGGACCGAGAAGCACGCAATCAGGAAACAAAGTCCCATTGTCTACTTTCATATTATCGCCAGAGCCATTTATGTGTGCAATAGCACCCCTTAAGTGAGACTAGACACTTAACTATGTTTACTAGTTGTACACGTGTTAAGTACCAAGCAACTGGTTGCGAATAACAAATGTTACACTGTAAACCTAACCATACCAAATTGAGTGATCAGCTAGTTACATTATTACAAATGTTATTCCTGTTCAATTTCTAATTTCTTTTTGCTTTTTATTTGTGCCTTTTTTACATTTAACTTTTTGTGTTTTTTTTAAAATTTATTTTTTAACTATTGTCTGTATCTTACTGCTTAGAGGGTTAACTGTACTAACCATCACAACACGTTCTAAGAATACCACTACTTTGGTCCTGGTGGGCAGAGACGATCAGTCCTTGTTAAGAAAATACAACTCAGATAACCTGGCACTTAGATTTATTTGTCAGTCTGTTCTCATTTACCTGTAAATAGAAGGTATGTACACTTTTCTCCACTGATGGCATTTTCTGTGGTACCGTTTAGTGTGTCAGTCATGACAATGTTTGCTCTGAAGGGGCTCCTTTTGACGATCTGATTGTTACCACTGCCCTCTGAGGAGAGGATGCTTGCCCCCCTTTCTGCTGGCATTAATATACATTTTGTTACAGATCAGTCTCCGGTATAACCTGTTCCTTTTCATATGCTTAACTCACTGCTCTATTGCCATGTGTTTCAATTTCATTGTGCTTTTAGTATGTGGAGTCATCCTCACAGGTAGCTAATTTCTAGTTTTACTTGGGTACAGGTGTGTACAGAGATGAATAAGTAGCTACCAGATGACTTTCAACAACAATTTTAGGGGTGCATAATGATGGATGCTTGGAAATACGGCACTGGATAATTGTGCTGTCTAATTTATGTGTGGCTTGGAATCCGGCTCAACTTTGGACCATGACCTGACATTACATGGAGCTCCAGATTTATATTATGGAAGCAGTCCAGTGTCACATTTTTTGCACATACTTAGGTCTGTGCACATACTGGAACAGTCCACCACTAGCACAACAAATGTGATGTTACCAGTTGTTAGTAATGGTGTCTCTAGTTGGCAGTCAGTTTGCACCCTGTCCAAGTAGATACCCCATTATTAAAATTGGTGATCAGCGGTGAGGATAGGACTTTTATTCATACTTCGTGATTGGTGTACAATGCTGTTTTATTGCAGACCATTACACTACCACACACTGTTTTTTCTCTTGGATTTCTTTTGATTTTTGTCCTTTTTGGGATCTCTCTGCCTTTTGAGACTTTGCACCTTTAATGAACCTTGTCCAAAAAGATGTCAATCTGGGGAGCCATCAGCTGTTGTCGCAAAAGTGGTGTTTGAGCTGGAGAAGATAGGGAGTTACTCAGTGGCCCAACTCAAGCAACTTGGTAAAGAGATTCAATGCCCAAACACAAGCGCCACCAAGAATGATGAGCTGAGGGCCTGGTTGGCAGCAAAGGAAGCAGAGGGACACAGAGTAGAGGAGAAAATGGCTGTGGTTTAGGAGGTGCAGATAATGCATGGTGATTTGGTGGATAACCTGCCTGGAGGAAGGGCCTCCGGAGCAGGAACCACCTCCTGGGCAGAAAGCAGTGTTTCTTCTCAAAGTTGACCACAGAGGAACTGAGGGACAGACAAGGGGAGGGAAAGCATCATTTGGAGCTTGAGAATCTCAAGGTGGAATTGGCTAGACTGGACAGAGAAGCAGAAGCAAAGAAAATGGCAATGGCCACGGAGAAGAAACATTTTGTTAGTTGATGAGTGGAGCTTAAAGACGGTGGCAACAGTGCCTCAGTGCAACCTGAGAAAAGAGTTTGCATTCCTAAAGATCTAGTAAAGGATTATAAAAGGGAGGATAACATGCACTTGTGGTTTAAGGGTAAGAGTCAGCTCTTTACATGAACCTGGTCCCTGAAGTACACTGGGGGGGGCAGATCTGTGGAAGCACTTTGAGGTAGAAGGGAGGGATACCTTGACAGCACTAATGGATCCTCTGGGGCTCATGAAAGACGCCATACTCACCAGATATGGTCTCACTCCACAGCAGTACAGGGAGAGATTCAGGTCCTACAAGCAGGGGGATTCTCAAACTTGGTTGGGATGACGTGTTGATTCTTTTTGCAGGGCACTGGATGAGGAGGAGCAAGGTAACAACTTACGAGGGGGCTCTATAATTTTTTTGCATGGGATCACTTGAATAGTCTGTTTTCCAGAGCTGCACCAGCACCTGATTGACCCTAAGAAGCGGAGCAGTGGGAGAGCACCAGGGTCCAAAAGTGGTATGGGGAGACTCCACCAAGGGTGGGCAGGGTACCCATCAGAATACGTATGGGGGAGGGAGAGGGTAAGGGTAAACAGGGAGAGTTATCTAAAGGGCACAAACCTAGTTCCCAGGGTAAGGATTCCCAGCTCTCAGGTGAGAATAAGCCATGGATTTCTCGAGGGAAGGAGTCTCCGTAAGTGCTTTGCATGTGATCAAGAGGGTCACATATTGGGGGGACGGAGATCCCAAGTGGGCACCGGCATCCACTGGTGCACAGTCACAGTGTTTGGCCAGGGTATCACTTGGGGAGGAGTTGGTTCCAGGAGAAGGGTGGAAGCCAGATGAGATGACCCTTCTCTCACTCTGGGACAGTGAGATGGTTGAGAAGACCCTTGTGCCAGAGAACACTGAGAAATACAGGCAGTGGGTGACCATCAATGAACAGAGGGTGGAGGCTCTGAGAGACACTGGAGCCAGTGTGACTACTGTCAGGTGTCACCTGGTGTCTGAAGAGCAAGTGGTTCCCAATGTGCTTCAGCAAGTAGTTGCTATAGACAACTCAGGGCACCTGTGTCAGGTGGCAAAGGTTCCCTTTGAATCAGGGGGGGGGGGCAGATTCCTTGAGGGTAGCTGCGAGTCTAACCATGGCTGTCGATTGTATGCTAGGTAAGGACATGGAGGATTCCCCTTGGAGTGAGGTGGACCGCTAGTCACACTTGGAGATGTTGGGTCTGCCTGGGTGGGCATGCATGACCACCCAGTCTATGGCAGCCAGTAAGGGTGATCAGGAGGCCCTGGAGCCTGAAAGATAGGTCCAGGTGCCTGCCAGGAAGAGGAAGGGTTGGGGGTGTGGGAGACCTAGCCTGATGTTCCCACAGTCCAGGAGGAGGCTAAACGTGAGGGGGAACCCCCAGAGCCTACATGGGAGCAAGGGGCTGAACTGGGGGAGGTACCCGAGCTGACCCATGGAAAGCAGGAAGGGGATCCCACCAATGACGAGTTCTGTGAAGTACAGAAGTCATGCCATTCTCTTGAGGGTCTGCAGCGGCAGGCTGCAGACCAGGCATCTGGCAAGGAGTCTGGATCACACTGTATTTACTGGGATGACAGCCTCCTGTATAGTAAGCCTAAGGTTGCTGAGCTCGTGGGCAGCCCATGTGCTGATGGTACCTGAGTGCTTCAGAACATACATAGCGGGCCAGGCTCATGATGTGCCTTAGGAAGGACATTCGGGGCAGGTCAAAAAATTTGAGGATGGTCATTCACTTTTACTGGCCCCAAATGCGCAGGCACTCTGACACCTATTGCAGGTCTTGCCAGACTTCCCAGGCAAGAGACAAGAGACAAGAGTGGGGGGGGGGAGATGCAAAGCTGCCCTCCAACCATCACCTATTGTCAACACCCCTTTTGAGTGGGCAGGGATTGACATTGTGGGGTCTCTTGACCCCAAAACAGCCATGGGCAACTGCTTTATCCTGGTCTTGGTGGACCATGTCTCACTGTACCCAGAGGTCATCCCTCTGAGGTCAGTGAATGCCCCCCCGAGGTGGGCCGGACATTGAAGGGGATTTTTACCCATATGGAGTTCCCCAAGGAGGTGGTATCTGACTGGGGTACCAAATTCATATCTACGTATATGAAGTCTCTGTGGAAGGAGTGCGAGTAACCTACAAGTTCACTACTCCTCACCACCCCCAAGGAAATGGGTTAGTTGAAAGGTTCAATAGCACACTGAAAGGTTCAATAGCATACTGAAAGGCATGATTATGGGTCTGTTAGAACCCATGAGGCATAAGTGGGATGTCCTCTTGCCATGCCTTCTCTTTGCATACAGGGTGGTACCCCAAAAGGGACTTTGTTTTAGCCCCTTTAAGCTGCTGTACAAGCCACCCGGTGAGGGGACCTCAGCCTGGTGAAGGAGGGCTAGGAGAAAGCCCTCAGTAGGCCCAAGAGGACATGCTTAGCTCCGTACTGGCTTTTTGAAACCAGACTGTCCCCTTCAGGAAACTCCCTCAGGTGAACCTAGAAGCCTGCCAGGGGGACAAGAAACAGTGATACACCAGAATGCCACACTGGTTGAGTTTCAGCCTGGCCAGAAAGTGTGGGTCATGGCCCCAGTGGAGCCTTATGCTCTCTAGGACAAGTGGGCTGGGCCTTTTGAGGTAGACGAGTACAAGAATAATGTCACTTATCTGGTAAAATTGGAGACTCCCAGGAACCCCTTGAGAGTCCCACATGTGAACCGCCTCAAATCTCAATTTGAGAGGTCTGAACTGACCATGCTGTTGGCAACAGATTATGGAGTGGA
Organism: Pleurodeles waltl; assembly: GCF_031143425.1. Lineage (NCBI taxonomy): Eukaryota > Metazoa > Chordata > Amphibia > Caudata > Salamandridae > Pleurodeles > Pleurodeles waltl. Next base: position 798,951,513 of record NC_090445.1, on the reverse strand, counting down.
GGAGGAGAGTGAGCCTCTTCCTGACCTCCTGTCTGCCCAAGAAAAGATGGGTCTGTGGAGGGTGTGAGCCTCTCTACCACACTGACCCTTGAACAGCAGGGGGACTGTTGCCAGTTACTGGGGCAGTTTGCCTCTCTGTTTTCCTTGACCCCAGGGTCAATGACCCCAGGGTCAATGACGGCGTTGGTTCCACAGTAGTCCATGCAGAACCTAAGACTGAGGCACACCCCATCCCCCGAGCTGATGAGCTCAGATTGGCTAGGAGCTACCAAGTTCCTCAACACCTGGGTACAGGCAGATTGCCTTGACTGATAGGGCCAAATAGGTCAGCATTTTCAACACCTGAGGGGCACTATGAGTTCAGTGTCACACCCTTTGGTTGAAAAATGCCCGATACCTTTCAGAGGTTGGGCAACCAGGTTTTGGCTGCGCTGGAGGATTTCAGTGCTGCCTACTTGGAGGACATTACAGTGTTCAGCTCCAGATTGGAGGCACACCTGCAGCACCTATGTGAAGTGTTGAGGGCCCTGCAGAAAGCAGGCTTCATTATTAAGGCTAGTAAGTACCAAAAAGGGCAGGGATCTGTGGTTTACCTGCGACACCAGGTGGGAGTGGCCATGTAGCCATCCTACAACCCAAAATTGATGCCATTCTGGCTTGGTGACCAGTGTAAAATCCAGACAGAGGTGAGAGCCTTCTTAGGACTCACCGGTTACTACAGGAGGTTTATCAATGGGTATGGCACCATTGTTGCTCTCTTGACAGGGCTGACTTCAAGGAAGCAGCCCAAGAAAGTGATCTGAACTAAGGCTTGTTAGACCACTTTTGATGCCCTGAAGGTAGCCATTTGCACGGCACCCGTGCTGAAGGCACCCGATTTCTTCAAAGAATTTGTTGTGCAGACTGATGCTTCAGAGCATGGTGTGGGGGTCCTTCTAGCACAGCTAAATGAAGAGGACCTAGATCAGCCTGTAGTCTTCATTAGTAGGTTACTCCCCAGGGAACAGAAGTGGAGTGCAATTGTGAGAGAAGCTTTTGCTGAGGTCTGGGCACTGAAGAAGCTAAGTCCCTACTTGTTTGGGATTCTTTCAGGTTCCGACAGACTACAGGCCCCTCAGATGGTTAATGCAGGTGAGGGGTGAGAACCTAAAATTGTTGAGGTGGTCCATCTCAGGGAATAGACTTTACGGTGAAACACCACCCTGGTACAAATGAGGATGGTCAGTCCAGATTCTTCCACCTTAGTGATGAGAACTCTAATGAGGTTGGGTAGTTCTCCCTATTTTCAGCTGGGGTGGGGGGGAGAGGGGGGACACATGTTCTCCTTGGTGTGGATTCCCCTGTCGTTTTGCTTCTGCTTCCTGTATCTTTGACTGTGTGCTGGACTTGGTTTTTGGTACTCTGGGCACTTTACCACTGCTTACCAGTGCTAAAGCGCAAGTGCTCCCTGTATAGTTTGTGATTATGGTTGGTTATCCCTAATTGGTATATTTGATTTATAGGCAAGTCCCTAGAAAGGCGCACTAGAGGTGCCCAGGGCCTGTAAATCAAATGCTGCTAGAGGGCCTGCAGCACTGATTATGCCACCCACATGAGTAGCCCTGTAAACATGTCTCAGACCTGCCACTGCAGGGTGTGTATGTGCAATTTTGCACTGCTAATTCGACTTGCCAAGTGTACTCACTTGCCAGGCCCAAACCTTCGCTTTTACTACATACAAGTCATCCCTAAGGTGGGTGGACCCTAGGTAGCACAAAAGATAGGACATGTAAAACACACCAGAACATGTCCTAACAGTGAAATACTGCCAAAATTGGTTTTCAGTACTGCAAGGCCTTTTCCTCCCATACGTTAATATGGGGACTGACTTTAAATATCTTATAAGTGCTGTTTCCTATTGAGAGCAGATAGAGATGTGGAGCATGGGGTCTCTGAACTCAATTTAAAAATACATCTTTTGGTAGAGTTGTTTTTTAGATTGTCTGTTTGAAAATGCCACTTTTGCTTAACCATTCTGTGCCTCTGCCTGCCTGTGGAATCCACGTCTGGAGCAGGCGGACATCTGCGCTGTTTGTGAATTCCCTCTAGACAGTGTCACAAAGGGAGCTGGGGTGTGTCCTGCATTTCCTGATGAGTCTCCTGGGCTAGAGTGGGGAGAGAGGAGCTGACACCTGCACCTGAAAGGGCTGTGCCTGTCCACACACAGTGCAGTCTCCAACCCCCTGCAGTCTGTCTGGGGCCAGGCCTGGGCAAGGCAGGATCTTGTGAACAGACATTTCTTTGAAATGTGCCTACTTCAAAAGGCAGAAATGAGTATAAGGAGTGGACCCAAAACCCCAGACATTTAGAACATTTCTGAATCAAGTGTTGGAGTGTGTCTTTTAGAAGCAATATTAATATGAAAAGCTTGCAATATATTGTGTGATGAAGCTGCATAGAAAACGTGTTAACATAGAAAGCTAATGCACGCGTTTGAAATGTGCCCACGGGGAGTGGCTACCAATGTATACGAAAACTAATGAAAAGCTTGTTAATTCTGAATTGTTATGCAATAATGTTTTGAATTTGTATTAGCGTATCATAATTAGAGTTATGTATTAAGAAGCTGCTTATTGAAATTAGAAGGCCTTAGCTTAGCGAGGGTCTGGGCCTAGCTGCCTGGTCTCGTAGTAAACTGCATTTTTCTAAACGTGCAATGTGCTGTTTTCTTGAAGGACATGAAGTTGTACTTTTCCAGAAGTTGTGTGTGTAGCCGTAGTAAATTCTTTCTCATGGGAACTGATTTTCTCAAGGAGACTTTCTTGCAGAATGCAACAGTGTAATTCGTAACAGATGCAAGGTTAACTGTAGTAGGAGAAAACAATGGAGACACTGACTGGAACGCAAACTAACTTTTCCTACCTGACATTCCAACCGATAAAGACGTCAATAACGTGGACCAATCTGCGACATGAGAACTGTGGTTTGTGGAAAAGTCTGGCAAGGTGTGTGAAGAATTATTGGACAGAGATAACGATGCACCAATTATTATCCAATGGGGAGTTATGGGCTAATTAGGTGGTTTTGATTTAACAGAGACCGAAGAAGTGTTGAGAGAGAGAGAGGCGCAGAGACTTTTAGACTCCACTTACTTCACAGAGACTTTTCACTCTTTCGCTTTGTCCCAATACTTTAAACCATCCTCTACCCATTCTTTGCTTGATGCTCACTTCTCCTCCATGTGAGGGAAGAGAGTTCATTCCTTAGCTATGCTATATTGAGACTTTGCCCCGTCCTATCTCTGCTGATGGTGAATCGACTTATATCCTGAGGACGAAGACTGACGCTGTTTGCTGATATGTTGGATTGGTAACTATCTGATGCAAAATTGTAATTGTCCGTTTGCCTTTTCTTTCTAGGTACCAACTGCTATTTTTGGTAGAGGCCATAGTTTACATGTTTTCTAAATTTGTGTTTTCTAAAATGTTTTGCATAAAGCCCAACATGCTAATGCTAATTTGAGGTTAGTTAAGATGTTCACAAATATCTTATGCAAATAGACAAATGAATGAGTTCTCGCATTGTTGAATCATGTATTACTGAGACTTTGCTAAGTTGCTTCATATTAATGACGTGTCTAAATACTGAATGAATATTCTCTATGCATTGATTAATTGTGTTCTAATTGCTAATTAGAAGAGTCCTAATGACGTTTATTGAAATTGAGATTAACAGAGATGACATTAGATTGTAATCAATAGGGAAATAAATATCCTAACACTTAACTAACTTGGTGTGGTTATTCGTGACTGAAAGGCCATGGTGTGTTCAACTTATTGATTCTTATTAAACATTACTGATTAGCTTGTTGATTAGTTACTGAAATATTGATTGGGCCATTGATCTATTGATCTGTGATGCCAAAAAATACATCTCGTACTGGGAAGTCGCCGAACGTGGTCCAAAGGTTCCTCGACCTCAACGTGTCTTCTTGTAAGTTTACTTATCAAGGCTCTGACGCGCTAACAAAAGTGACCTATGCCAAGGAGAAGAGCTGGAAGAGGAGTACTGCCCCTTTGCTGGGTCAGCCTGCGGTTGCTGCTTCTAGCTTAAAGAGGACAAAGACTGGACATTGCTGTCCCTGAGGCTTAACAGGAGGCAAGCTCAGTCCAAGCCCTTGGAGAAACTTCACAAGCAGGATACACAGCAATGTCTTCACCTACCAGCCTCTGGGTACGTTTGCTGTGGTCCGTAACTCGCCAGTGGTGCCTATTCCAGTATCTGGGCCCTTGGGAGTGAAAATTGACCTAAAAACAAAAAGAACCAGGTGTACCGACTCTGCGATGCTGCTGGCAACTGAAACCATGGTCCCTGCTGGAGTGTGATGACCACAACTGACACTGAAGGCCTGATGCTGCTGCAGCCCAGCTGAATGTCCGGTGACTCCTTGAGTCCAAGAGTGCTCTGTCACCGACAGACATGACACCCGACTTCGCCACAAAACCTGTTGCCCCGTGATGTGACCTCGACCCCATGAGGTCACTCAACCTTTGACACGCCGGATTCATCAACCCCCGCAGGATCATCAGCAACAGACACCTAATCACCTCCCCTGCTCTGCAGTAAGGAACTAATGACGCACCGGATCCAGTGACACCTCACCTTCCTGACTCCGTGCACCTGCTTGTTTCCTCATTTAAAAAGGGACTGTACCTGGAGGTCCGTACGACTTCGTGACTGGCGCAGCACTCCTCACGTGTGCCTTTGGATTGTTGTGAAGAACTCAACGATGTTGTGATAGCCCAAGCTGGAGCTATTGTGTTTCTTAGCGCTATATTGAAGTTTAATCTTTGAAAATTCATATCTTTGCATATGTATGTCGGACTTTTGTTGTTTTGGTCTTTTCTTACTCAGATAAATATTGGCTGTTTTTCCTAAACTGGTGTGGAGTGCTTTTCTGGTGTATTTACTGAGTTAATGTGTTTGTACAAATACTTTACACATTGCCTCTGAGATAAGCCTGACTGTTTGTGCCAAGCTACCATGGGGGGGGGAGGAGGGGCAGGGGTTATCTGAGCTGTGCATCTCCCTTCCTCTGATGAGTGAGGGTCTCTACTTGGACAGGGTGTAAACTGACAAATAGAGACCCAATTTTTCACACCAGTGCAGGCATGAGTTTGCTCTAATACAAGTATAAAGATCCACCTGCAATAGGGTGCTTGGGGTGACTGTAGTCCCTGCAGGGATATGTCTTAGGAACCTATGTAACACTGTTCCCCCTTCAATGCAGGGCACCCAGTAGTATGCACTGACTGTGCACCAACTCAATGCGACACAGTCATTGTGCCCACAAACAACTCCTTTGCCTCTGCGCCCACAACTGTAAAACAGCAGACACAAAGTGTTTCTTCCTCCTTATTGGGCAACATTCTTATGCAAATGAGGGAATGCCCTCTATCATATCAGCACACATGAAACACCTGCACAATTTGTATTAATAAAGGGCACAAAGTGGGGGCACAAACCAGTAGCAGCCTAATGTCACTAAGTGCGATGTGTCTCCTAGTCTCCTGTGTTGTGTTGTTCTTGACTTGCGGTATTGGATTAGTGTTGCTTCATATTTTCAGGTTCAGTTGGTATAATAGTTTCTACTACACATGCCATCCATATAATATTTTACCCTGATAGAGGGGTTTTGATGCGAGTAGGCACCATTCTTTTCAGATCAGCAGTTGCTGTCATTGAGGCATTCGACACGGCGTTTTATGCATCCATAGGACAGGTTATAATATTGATGCCAAAGCAGCTCTTTCAAAATACAGCATGGACACTAGGTTTTATTACAGGCAAACGTGGCCATAATGCTCACATTGTTGATGTGTGTGTGCTGTGCGCAATTGTGTTCGACCTCCATCAGTGATTTATTCAGATGCGTTTTTTCATGTGTGATTGTTGAAAAATGTATGTTCTGTACTCAATGTAATTTTGGCCTGTACTTGCATCACATGTGGTTAGTGTGTTTTATCTGGGATGTAGTGTGAAAACACATTAGTTGACTTGCAAATATGACTGCCCCACATCCCAGGATGGGGGTTGATTGCGTTTTTAAGAGAACTCAGGCCTAATTTAATCTCTGAGAGTTGTTGTACAGGTGGTGCGTGTGCTGGCCATTTACCGTCTGTATGTAATCAATGGACATAGCCACATCTTGTTGAACCTTGACGTTGTCTGCTTAAGATCATTTTACCAAATTCACCATCGATTTTTATGTACTTACACAGACAACTGGGGGCTAGTCCAGAACGTGTGAATCTTCATTTAAAAATATTTTAACAGGATACGAAGCTCAAAAATATGTGCATTATGACACACTTATTCGGTGTAATAACTGAATGAGTGAGTACTTAAGTTTCTACCTGAACTACACACGTCTTCTTGACATAAATATACAGGCTTTCTAAGCCAAGTGAGCAACTGTTTCCACCTTCCTGTCTTGTCTCTTCCTCTGATGTATAAGGCACCTTAAGCTTCACTTCCATTTTCTCTGAAATTTATGAGTGCCATTACGGCTGGTTTCAATTTTCATTAATAATGTGTGGAACTGATGTACATTTAAGTGAATTTAATCATATCTAAGTGGCAGGGTTAGCTTAAAGGGAACCTTCACTTACAGATATTAACTACATATCTGCTGAAAAGGTCGTATTTGAACATTTTCCAGACAAATTAGATTTCTCTATGATTTTCTTCCAAGCAGTGCGACAAATCGGATGAACACATGCGAGCTTTAGACATCAAGAAACACTAATAAAAACCAAGCCAACATACGCTTTCAGATAAAGTTTGACCAATGTGAGATTTGCTTTTGTATTTCACCTATCAGTTCTAATGATCTCTGCACAATAAGGGCTGCACCTTCATTAATTAACGGTGAGAAAAAAAATCAACTACAGGTGCAATGCTCAAATTATCAGGCCCACTATATAACCCCGAGATCAGGATACGCTGTTATTTTGGCGACTGAATAGTGAAATTTAAGATTGACTAGCAGATTTGTTGTTAGATATCCCAGGACTGTGTTATATGAATGGGAAGCTCTCCCCATTGATACAACATACTACAGTCCATCTACCACTCCTGGCAGAAGCAAGGGTCCCATCGTGCAGCAACACCCCCATTTTTTTCCACTTCATGCTGCGGTACCCATGATGAACTACAACCAATAATTTGCCACCTTCCACAGAAATATAGTTTTTGTAGTAGTCAATCCTTTCCTGGTTCTTGAAGCAAAGTTTTAAACCCAAATAATGTGGACTAAACCATAGGCTTGGACAGAAGATTAAAACCTGAACCCAAGCTTTCATACAGGATTCCGTCTATCATGTGGGGTAGTCGATAACTAATGCAAATGTTTATCAATATATCCTAGCAAATGCCTCAATATGCAAGTTTAATATATTACAATGCAGCATTTGACAGAGGATGCAGGAATATTGGAAGGGTGCTGGGAAGAAAGCGTGAAATGTTATGATCGCCAAGTCTCAAGTATTTTAGAGAGCTCCTCCGGTGTCAAGTGGGCAGCTCGAAAGTACCTCGGGCACAACAGTTCCCTGAACTCATGGGTCAGCAACTGAATAAATGGCTTCCAGCTGGTTTCATAAGCTCAAGGGCTTACCCCGGGCCACTTAGGGTGACTTTAGCAACACAAAGAAAAATGGACGGAGTGCTGAAACACTCACCCAGATGTGGTTCCTTTGCTTGCTGTGACACTTTATTCAAGCTTATCTGGCTGATGAGGGGTGACACCCCGAAAGCAGTCCCAGGATGCTTGTTTCTTGTCCAGGAAGGACCTGGCATGGCAGTTTGGGCTGGACTGTTACCATGGGGAACAGGGTCAAGACTGATTTGCATTTGGCTGGGTCCAAACCAGGATGAGATGGTGAGCAAAAGAACAATGGATTAAACCCTGATCTGTGATTCGGGGTGAGTGTCTGAAAAGTTTCAGCACTCTCATTATATTTTGGTTTTGCTAGAAATATTTTGTGCATGTGAATGCTCAGGGAAATCTAGGGCTGCCAAAGACTTCTAAAAGGCCTTCTGGGATTTTGTATGAATGCCAAGAACATATAACAAAACTGCTCCAAACAGAAGTAGACTGAAAGACATTGCCTACTGTTTTTGCAAGACATTTGTACGGCCCAGAAAGGCAGCTATGTTCTCTGACCAAGAGAAGCATTTTAAGGTGCAGGTTATATTAAGAACATTTCTGGTGCAACAAAAAACTAACCCTGCAGGTGCAGGATCCACCCATTATGCAAGGGTGCAGGGAGGGAGTGCACTGGGTGCCAGTACCCCTGGTTGCATATAGCCCTGCAGACCAAGAGTCCTGCTCCCGAGCTTCTCTTATTCAAATGTAGTTGTTGTCACTGCAGGTTAGATAAAACTACCATTTGAGGTAGTGGGGGTGCCACTATTTAATTGCACTTTGCAAAGAACCTTCCTCTAGCTAAAGTAAGACCAACTGTTCACGATCATATACTAGATAGTGGCAATGGGGGGGGGGGTGGCAAAGGTGGATGTCCTGCTGAACCAGCTGAGAATGGGGTGGTGAAGCAGGCCCCAACAAACCGGGAGGGGGCATCCTGTGGAATACAGAGAACAAAATGGCTTCCCAGAAACCTCGCTATTGTTCTTTAGCACTGGGGGGATTTAGCCATTGTCTGGTTCAATCAACAGGGATTATCTTAGCTAACCCTCGTTGTTGGGACATAAACCCCACTTAGTGTTGGGGAGAAGGGGAATCTCTTTATGTTCCTGGTGACATTCATCATGGCCTTAGACTGTTAAATCAATTATCAGCTGTGAAAGATCGACTAACTAGTAAAGGCTTAAAATATAACCATGAAGTTCAAATTTTTTCTCCAACAGCACAGATCAAGAAAACTTCCAAATTAAAGCAACCTATGGACTTATGGAGACCGAAAGTTGTAAAATATATTCATGTATTACAACTGACGTGCAATAAGCATAAAAGTGGAAGAATATTTTTTGATAAAGCCTTGTTTAATGACAAATTGTCGTCAACCTTGTAAGAAATCAAGCAATGGAAAGAACATAATCAAAGTTTTGCTGAAGTATCTGTGGGATCAGACATGATCGTGCTGAACGCCCTGTTGCAGATTGATAGGATTTCAAAGCAGAATTGACGTCTAAATAACCTTATGATTTACACGAACACTATGAACCCGACAGCGAAGGAGGAAGATGCAACATGGAGAACTAAACTTAATCCTTGCTAGATATTAAACCTAAACTAATTCTTATGGAGCTCTCCTAGGAAAATGCATGATCACATTATCTGTGAATTTCTTACCACAGCTGATATTGAAGCATGAATCAAATCGTGTTTTTTCTGACCCCAGGAGACAACAGCACTGTTTCCATTTTCTAAAATATCATACGCTTCAGTGTTTGCAGTAGCGATCCTGTTACCTGTGATTGTCGCCCAATCACGGTTTGAAAATTCCCTTAAAGTTAATTATGTAGCCGCAATCTCTTGCACAAGAATATGTAACTAAGGTAAAAACGATGAGCAATAAAATAAGCATCTTCTGAGGCAACACCTGCATAAAAAGGATTGTATTTTTCATGATGGCCCAATTTCCAGATATCTTTTTAGTGAATTGGCGATCAGCTGATTCTTTATGTCCAGAATTAGGGTGACCACCCGTCCGTAAATTTCACGGAGTGCCCATAATTTCGCCCTGCCGTCCGTTGTCCATGATAAAAGGCTTAACAGATGGCATTTATGAGTAATTTTAGCCTTTCACCAAAAGGACAGACGGCAGGGCGAGTTACGGACAGAAAAGTTTCCCCAGCTGGATTGAAAAGCAGGGAGTCTCCTGTGCTCGGAGGGAGGGGCAGACGGATAAGAAAACGCCTTCTTGCCAGGATGTGTCCTTCCCTAAAAAAATGCAAATGTGCACAAATGGTGAATCTCCAAATGCAAAGGGGCTTGAAAACCTGCATTGACTAATCAAAGGAGTCACTTGAAGATTTCTCTTGGCAAAGATATATAAATATATATATATATATATATATATATATATATATATATTTTTAGAGAAGTACTGTAAAGGTGTTCCAAAGTGAGCTGTGTGGTTTTAATGGAGTGTTATAAAAAAGTTTAGTAATAGATATAAACAGTATATTATTCAAATCTATATTTGAGAAGCACTTTTGTTTTTATAACAAACTTATTTGTGCATTTTGTAGCAGCCTATATTATGATGTAATTGTATTTATATAGCGCTTAGTACCCCTGACGAGGCGTCAAATGCATATTTAAAATAAGGACTTACACATTCACAGTTCTTTCAGGCACCTCGGTACCTCATAGTACTAATAAACATTAGTAAAGCCAATAGGTTTCACCTACGCAAGAGTTATTGGCTTTGCCAATGTGTTTTAGCCATGTTATAAACCAGAGTGGCTGCTGTTCATGTGTGGAGTACAGTGGCATAGGAGCAGTGGGGCAGAGTACAGTGCAGTGGGGTACAGTGCAGTTGTTTAGAGTGCATTAGAGTAGAATGCTGTAGTTTAGAGTGCAGTGGCATGGAGTGGTGCGGGGCACAGTAGAGTGGCATAGAGTGCAGTGGAGTAGAGTGGCATACATTAGTGGCAGAGAGTGCAGTAATGCAAAGGGGTCCAGTGTCCGAGTGACATGGATTGAAATGACCATTACATTTGCACAGACATACAGTTTTTCATATCAAACTATACTGTGCACAGACGATGTGTGGAAATTGCATCACCTAGTGCAACGATTTGTTTTAATCATATAAAGGTATTTGTTTCCAGCACAGTTCAGAATTAACAAAATTGTGCTTCATTTGTACTCCTAATTCTGATATATTCCGAAGTTTCTTTAAATACTGCCATGTGATAGAAAAAAAACAGTTTCCTAACCCCAGTATCCAGCAAGATTCTCGCTTAAATCCTCTCACTTTGAAATCAGAGAAAGAAAAATAAACAGTAAGTTCCCACAAACACACAGCCTGACATTTGACTTCGTTCTTTAAATACACAGCAATTGTGATGAGATAAGAACAAGATTCACAGGCCTGCTTACAGAAAGGGGGCACTCAGAAGGATATTGTAAATAAGGTTTGGACAAGGGAAGGGACAAACTCAAGATGCATAGCCTAAAACAAATAAAGCCAGCAAATTGAAAGCAACAAAATGTGAGTTACAGACCACAAGGCCAAGGGCAAACAACGGGCGGAATGCATTCCCAAGGAAGCTCTATGAGTGTACATTAAGTGACAGCCATGGGATACTTTGTGGGGAAAGACCAGTATTTTAGTCCAGTCTGTATCTTGCAGAGGTTTGGCCCCATCACTCAGGTAGTATGACGAGAAGACCTGGAGTGGTTTCCATTTTGCAGGAAAGGTCTGTACACCCATTCCATCAGTTTGCCACCAGTTCCTATGGTGTAGAGCTTCTGGCACACCTCTTGTAGGGTTAGTGTTAGGTGGCAGCCATAAAATAGGGCATTTAAGGATTATTTAAGGTGAGTGTAAGTAAGGTTTTGACTGGGGTGAAGATGGTAGTCTACCACAAGGGTTCAGAAATTTAGTAGCTCGCTGTCCAGAAACAAAACCCCAATTTTAAGACACCTGCAGCATGCAACTAATGGAGTTCAGCCGCCCTCAGAGTGGGAAGGCTTAGCAAAGATAGTGCAGCAGCACAGGGTTTCTTCATGTCAGTGAGCTTACAGGTTCTAGCAAGGCAAGAGAAAGCTGTGCATGATAACCCCAAATGGTGATCCATAGAATGGTCAGTAAGAAACAATGAGCAGTGCATTAAGCCTTCCTTAGAAGTCTTTATTGATAAATCCCATCTCATGCAGGGAGGTGGGCAGAAATCCAGCAAGCCACCCATTGGACCTGTGCAGCTGATTAATAGCATTCTAAGTCCAGAAGACCTAATCCACCCGCAGTCACGGGTAGCTTTACAGTGGAAAGAATTACCCGACAGCGCCACAGCGACCAAATCAGATGTGTGGCATGTCTGAAAAAGGAATGAAGGACGAGCAGGAGAAGGTTTGTAAAATAATACTATCATTGGGGTATCACACCATCTTCACCAGTGCCACGTGGCCCACTACAGAAAGCAGAAGAGAACACCAAAAAGCAAACTGGGTTTGGAGGGACTGTGGCACTGCTGAGACTTCCATCCTGCAAATCAGTGGGAGAATGGTAGATATTAATCACTAGGTATCAAAAGGTAACTGGTTCCCAAGTTCAATCTGAGATCTCATTGTATGTAAAGGGAAAAACAGTGCCCTAGGTTAAAGAAACAGTATATACATTTTAACATTTTTACTTTCTGTTTGTGCAATTTACATACCAAATATTTTGAAGATTCTATATGTACTTGACACTTAGGGATAACCCAGATCACTAGTTTGGCTTTGCTCAATTTCAAAACCATTTAAAGACATGGACAACGCGGGCAAATTGCCTTGCACAACCTTGCAAGGGGTCTGGCCCCTGCTTACCCTTCACAAGCACAGCGGACCATTGCACCAAAAGAGTTTGCCAAGGTGGATAGGTGTTGCTTGTTCAACCACAAGAGTGCCTCTTCTGTTTCTCTCCTGTATGCAGAGACAACTACCCAGGTACCAAATACCTTCAGATAGTCCTGGTGGACCCATCTTGTCTGATTTTAGGAATTGCCCCACTGTGTTTTTCTCTTTCTTATTTATCCAGTTCTTAGCAACAACCCTTTGAATCACGTGCCCTGGATCTCCCATTTGATCTCAATTTCATCCTCCTCTTTTATTATCTATGATTGGTAGTCTGGGCTCCCATTTCTAAGATAAGAGTCCCAGACATACACTCCAGTGCTGTGAGACTACAGACAAGTTGTGGGTACCTCACATCCTGACATTAGGTGTGGGTCTGTCACCCACATCTACCCTGCCTCATTAAAGTTTTTATTAGGTTGAAAGTCCATGGGCGGATGGGGTGAGACAGATATATTGCTTCAATTTGTTTAAACTAGCATAAGGTTAATTACCTTAATGTTTCCCAAACTGTTTGCCAGGGGTTTTAAAATGTTCAGAAACATAATAAAAAAAAATGTTCTTTCTTTCTCTTTAAGAAAGATTGTGTAGATTGGGGAAGAGGTGATGGCATTGACAGTGCTGAAGGGCATTAATTTACTACTGAACAAGGATGTAATGTGACACCTGAATGTAGCATACCAAGAGGCAATCACAAAAAGACCGCAGTGAATAAATATTGCTATGTTAAAAGAGTAAATAAATGCACTGACAAAATAGTGAGGCATGGCCTTTCTTGGGTGTTTGTGTGTAAAACTGACATTTGTTCTTGAATTTTTGGCCTGAATTTTGACCCTTTGTCCTGATTGTTTTTTTACAGTCCTGTCCAGAATTTGCCTCAGTGCCAGGTGGTCACCCTAGTCCAAGATGAAAGGCCAGTGTTTGTTGACGACTGTTCATGCCATTGAGATGGGAGGGGAGTGAGACACGAACCTTTATTTTGTACAGTTTATAGAACAGAATATCTTTAAAACTGCTTTCTGGAGAACTTGCTTTCTAGAGCTTTGTTTCAGACATTAATGAATCTTAAGGCTTGCACTGGGTATCTGATGGGAATCAGTAACTAAATTAAAGTTGTCTGTGCTGCTTTAGCTCTCTTAAGAAACGGTGGCACAAACATTAATTAAGCACAGAGTGCTACCTTGTAATACAAAAAATAAATATGCACCAGGGCACAAAGATTTCTTGGGTATCTGCTGGTGCCGTCCATTGATTACCCCGCTCACTGCCACGGTTATTGTCACCTTTAGAACATAATTTCTTCACATGAATTAGTGCTTACTGCATCACTATCACAATATACAGCGCAAAACTGATTACAAACTATAGTAGCTACAGACACTGTGCTCAGCTCCTCCTGTTCATGACCAAAGGTTGTGTGCGGAGGGTGTGTTGCTTTACACAATTTGTGTCCCACCAGCATCCCCATTGACAAGATGGCGAGAAGAATGCAGTGTTCATATTACACCACCAATCGGAGATTGATGGTCCTTACGCTATGGGTGGGGAGGTCAGGGGACTAGTTAAGCAACTAGTTGCTCTGCACAAGAGTCCTGAAACTGCAGCTTAGGCAGTGAAAGCTGCAGTTTCAAGCCTATTGTGCACTGGCTTGCCCCTTGTGCACTGCACTCAGGGCAGGCTGGTGTCAAGAGGCCTGGGCAGGCTGGTGCAAAAGAGGTCTGAAACTGCAACTTTCGATACCTAATGCCCTGGTCTGAATTCAGGCCAGAGCGTAGGCAGTGAAAGCTGTTTCAGGCCTCCTGTGCACCACTGTGCACAGAATAAAAAATGATGACTTAACAGAGTCCTCCCAGGGGATCCTTGTTGCCAGCAGCCCCGCTCTCTGCCTCCCTCTGCCCCCAGGCTGCTGGTGAAGAGTCTACTGGATCTGGAGCTGGCACCTGAGAGCAGCTCCATCACCGACATCATGCAGAGTGTGCACTACAGCCCAGTTAATGGGCCACACAGTGCAAGTGCAGACTGTCTGTGCTTGTGTTGTGTGATCCATAACTGGGATGCAGTGTGCACGCAGAGAGCTGTGCACTGCTGGTTGGGCTAGTAGAGTTTTTGGTCGAACTTACGGTCCAAGCTTAGGGCGGAGTGTGAAAAAAACTTACCTCTTCCAACAGAGCAGAGCTCACAGCCCACCACCAGTCTAGTACTGCTAGTGATACTTTTTAATTTGATTTATGCCCAGATTTACATGAGATTCATGTTGTGTTAATTAACTTAAGTGTTGAATACAAATCTGCTTTATATACACAAAATGTGAAGTCACTTTTGTGATGCTCAGTGTATTTATCATGTACGTGTGCTGTGCCAATGCCTTACACATTGCCCCTGTGATAAGTCTGATTGCTCCCATAAGGGGTGGGTGCCATCTGATCACCCACCACTGATGGGAGCCGTACGTTCTGCCTGGCTAGGGTCTTGCTCCAGCCAACCAGAGTGCACCACCTTCAAAAGTTTCAACCCTTTATTGCCCAGGGCTACTTGTCAATCAAGGAGCACTCAAGGTCAAGGAGGCTACCTGTGTAGTCAGCAGATGGGTGGGCAAGTCTGTTCCCATTGCCCAGGCATCATCGGAACCAAGAGCGCTGATGACTCAGACATTGGGTTACATGCCATAAAACAGATACTTTGCATGCTTCAGCTGGGCTGGGGTTT
Organism: Pleurodeles waltl; assembly: GCF_031143425.1. Lineage (NCBI taxonomy): Eukaryota > Metazoa > Chordata > Amphibia > Caudata > Salamandridae > Pleurodeles > Pleurodeles waltl. The sequence goes on along the minus strand of NC_090445.1, from coordinate 798,936,239 downwards.
TGAGATTTTTCCAGGGACTGAGACACATTGCAATTGCACATTGCAGTTCTGAAAGTGCCTTAGACTGTTGTTTAGATAGATTGTAACAACATCACAGTCAAACCCCGTGGGAATGGGGGTGAAAATTATATGCAGAAGTATATAAATTGAAGATGAGAACTATGGTATCAAACAAAAAGCATTATAAGTGCATTAAAGCGGATTCCACTAGGGCAATATGCACTAAAATTGGACAGTTTTGGGTGAGGGCGCTACATACTGAAATTATATGTAAATCAGAATTTTCCTGTCTACAAGTAGCAAACCCCAGGATCCCTGTAATGTATGGGGTTCTGAAGACCCACAAAAATGTGTACCTCCTGCCCCCCCCAGACCCATTGTTTCTACTATTGATAGTTGTCTGAATATATACACTTTTCTTAGACCAGGTTCACTTCCTATGTCAAGGACACTTGCCACATGATCTCAAGTATGAGGGGAGCCACACGGTCCTCTCCAACAAGATATAGCCCCTGGGAGTTATTGATGCTGGGTTAAAGGGGGTCCGAAATGTACTCCCTTCACTACTTTTTTTTTTCCCCACTTTGCCCAGGGAGGTGGTGGTCCACACGGGGCAACACACCCCCCTTCTGCACTAAATACTAATGAAACTCTGGGGAGGTGGTGGTCCCCAAGGGAGGGGCCAGACACCCCCTTATTTATTTTATAAACCCCGAGGGAGGTGGCGATACCTGGGGCGGTGGGGGGTGCCAGATGCCCCACCCACTTAACTAGTTGAAGCCCCATGAAGGTGGTGGTCCATGGGGCTGAGCCAAAAAATTATTTTCCCCAGGGAAGTGGTGATTCCAGGGGTGCCAGGCCATGAGGCCGACCCTGCACGAAATTTCCATTTCACCCTAGCGAGATGACGGTCCATGGGGCTGGAGGCACCAGGAGCCACCTCTGCACTAAAAAAAAAAAAAAAAGAAAAATAAGGAAAATGACCCAGGGACCTAGCTCACCCGGGGATTTAATAAATATAAAGCATGGGAGCCCGTGCTTTTTTTTTTTTTTTTTTTTAATATTTTCACCTGATCCGCATATCTGCCACAAGGGGGGTAGGAAGGGGCCCCTCCACCACCACAGCTAAGGTGTCAGGGTGTCTGTACCTTGGCCACCCCTTTATTTTTTATTTTTTGGGGGACTGGGCTACCAAGTTGGCTGCCAACACTTCCTAGTTGAAGTGTTGACAGCCAATCAGATCTCTGCATGAGAGTGGGACAATTTTCATGTCCAATATGATACAAGTTTCCCCTTAATTTCTCTAAAATTACTGAATGGATTTACACCAAAACCAAAAAAGGCAGCTTTCTGGACCAAGACCTACCTTTGTGCCAGATTTGGTGTAATTACTCCATCCAGTAATTTTGGTGCCGCTGCTGTTCAAAATCTCTATGGAAAAATGTTTTTTTGGTATGCCCCCACCTTTTTCCCCGCTCCTCCTTGACGGATCACCCCGAAACATTCCAGACAGCAACAAACGTGACTGGCAATTTTTTTGGGAACGTTTCATGAAGATTTATCAAGCCCCACCAAAGATATAGACAAGTATAAAAAAAAGAAAAAAAAAAAAAAACTTTTTTACATAGAAATTAGGTCCTAGCTAGAACTACCTAGTGATGACCACTACTAGCTAATATACTAGGTAATAATTTTCTTTGTAAATGCATGTGTGGTAATAATGCATGCATTGTTTTGACTGTGTTGTAAAGGCATGTGTGGTAATTGCATGCATGTTTCCATCATACAACCACTGTGTCATTGCTCGGTATAGTTTTTATTCTTCCCATATTACATATGTTTTAACCCTTTCTATTTACTGGCAGAGTTTACCAGTGATATATTTAATGAATTGTATAGCCATTTTGTTTTTTTACTTTTGTTTACAGATGCTATTTTACCATGAACAACAACACTCAATAAAAGGTGAAAAGTGACAAAAAGAGTGAGTGAGTGAGTGAGTGAATGTATGTGTGAGTGTGCTATGCTTGTAAATCTGATACTGGCCCTGGTACACCAGAGTTAATTCTTGTTTTAAGGATGCAGCCATGACAAGAAGCTGACGTACTGGATGCAATCTGTGTCGTATGGTATACTTGACACAAAATTATGGTGCTAAAATTTGGGAGAAATTTCTTGCCATTAATGGGGGACAATGAAGGTATGCGAGAAAGAGTCAGGCAAACATGACAAATAGTGCCTAGTGGTCATTTTTAACATATGGGTCACCTGTAGTAGCTAGAAGCACTCATTTGATATTCTGGGAATGGCATATTGTATTTAAATATTGGTATATGGGAGCACGCGTGACATGGGGGTACTTGTGACAAAATGCTGGCCTCTACACAATGGAGGTAATTGACATAAAAATGCATCTGTGGCAGACCTTGAAATAAATCAATTAGCCCCCTAGGAAGAGTTCGGAATTAAAGTTCATCAATATTGAGTGAATACCCTTTCATAATCTATGGTTTTATTCGAGAATTACGCAATAAAACACACTATTTAAAAAAAATAAAAAATGAAATATTTCGAAGGAGAGAACCCCCTTCAACACAATCTGAAAGAATTTGCTCGCTTGGCTAGCTGGAATTCAGTGCACGTATCACATTCTGCCAGTTTCAAAGATAACCAGTCGGCACTTCAAGTGTCCCATGTGTAATGGCAGATGTACATTACATATTTTCCACAGTCGTTTATGTTGCATAATCGATACACTTCTATTCTGTCTAAACCTGTCAAATTCCTTCCATCGTTATTGCCATTATGTTCATATCTTTGCTCTGTTGCCTTTGATCAGAGGGACTCCTCCTAACTCAGTAAAATCGTGTGCAGCCAGAAGCATTTCAAAATTCAACGGTTGTAGGGTGGAATTTTGTCTGTCTCAGCGACTGAAAACACATTGGCTTCCTCAATGGAGGGGCCCGCGGCGAGTGAGACTCGCTCTAGTCTCTCCGCGGATACATTTGGGAGATGGGAAGTGATGCCGGAGGACAGGATAGGTCACAGGTAGGTGGGGGTGGGTCTAAGGGTAGGAGGATAAAAGGGGCGTGGGGGAAGGGATCGGCCTCTTTCCGCGCCAACCATCAATCGGAATGGAATTTGGCCGAGGGAGGTTTTTTGGGCATGTAGGTAGGCAGTGTGTGTATTGGTATACTGGCCTGAGGCAGTGGGCCTTGCCGGAACAAGTTTTCGGTGGCATTACGCCGCTATTGCTTCAGCGCCATGACAAAAAGCAACGCCGCTGAAGCAGTGAGGGCCGTGCTTCGCATTCTTGTTGAAGCCGGCCGAGCCGATCTCCTCAGGCCTCGTGTACTCGACCAGGCCTGGGTCTGTATGGTGCAGCCGACATGCACCGCGTCGAGCCGGGTAGCAGCAGTAGTCGCCGCATGCACATCACCTGAAAGGGGGGTGGGGGCCCCAAAAAAACTTTTTGAAAATCAACGGGGGGACGTGCATGGGGCGCATCCAGCCCTCCCCAAGACACTGAGGAGCTGGGCACTGGGCAGCAAGAGGAGGGTGCAATAGGGGAGGCAGGACCAGAGATTTTGGGGGAAGAGGCCCCTGAGGACAACCAAGAACTGCTGAATTTTGATGGGCCTGAATTGGCCATAGACCTGGGGGAGCAAATATTGCCTGGGCCCAGTACTGAGTGGGCCCCTTTAGACCTTTCTTGCACCGGGGGTGGTGCCGCACCGGTTAAGGGCCCCAGGCCCCCAATTAAAAGAAGGGGCAAGTGCACAGGCAAAGCAAAGGGTGGCCCTGTTAAGGCCAAGACAGGGAGTGGGCAGGCCAGAAAAGTCAAAGCAGGGGTCGGGGAGGGGCCAGCAGTGCCAGAGATATGGGGGAGGGGACAGGCAGGGCAGGTGGGACCTGGTCGAAGCTCGGGATTTGGAGGCCAGGATCAAGGAACAGCGCCATATTGTGGTGGAGCCTGAAGAAAGGTGGCCCCAGCTGTGCAGAGACAGGGACGAGGCAGGGACATGAGGCAGGCTGCTTAAAAGAGCAGCTGAAGGTATTGAGGGGATGGCACCCCCCACCTACTGTAATGAGGTCCGGCAGGAGGTCTGATCGGCACGGAGAGTCCAGTGGCACATACGGCCACATTAGGCAAGGACGGACATTGTCTGAGGCTGGCAGAAAAAAGGTGATGCCAATGTGGCGCAACACGGCCCCTGCACGTTGGTTTGAAGCACTAGAGGGGACTTCGGCGGCTTTCCCTACACCGCTGGATCAAGGTCTACGGAGAGATGGTGTGCGCCACGAGGGCCCGGAAGAAGTCTCAGCGAGTCATTTAAGAATGAGGGGTGGTGTTGGCAACAGGGGTGAGATGGATGACGAGGATGTGTTTCACCTCGGTTATGAGGAGGATGTGGATGAGTGGGAGGATGGAGAGATTTGTGAAGAGGAGGTGAGCAGCGTCAAAGGGAGGGGGGCGAGGGCGCAAGTGTGGCGCAACCCCTTCTTCTGCTTCTATTTTGCAGGATCCCATGTCTGTTGGCGGGCCACTGGAGGTGAGGCATGGGCCGGCACATGGTCGAGGGTCAAGGAAGGTTGCACGGCCTTTGGGGGCGTAAGGCAGAGGTAAGCGGCAATGGTGGTCGGTTTGGGGGGACAGTTCTGGTTACAGTGGGTCTTGCACGCACAAGTCCATTGGGGTAGGTGATTTCTCGGTTCATGAAACAGCTACGGAAGGGGTAGTGCAGGGTGGGGACAAGCGAAAAGCTAAGGAGGCCCTTATAACAACAGCTAATGAAACAGGTAATCAGATGACTGGGGAGGCCACTGGGTCTGAGGACAAAGAAGGGGGGGGGCACAAGAAGCGGCTTCCATATATGGGTCTTGTCATGCCTTTAGGCTCACACGTAGCAGAAAAAACAAAAGCTAGGATTTGGAAACATGAATATGTGGACGTTTTTAAGCTCCTTTTAAGACATACAGGCCAAAGAGGGATCCAAAGAAGAGGAGTGGGAGTTAGCGCACAGGCCGAGAGTTCCAATCACGATGAATAACTGGACGTCAGCCTTTTTGATTTTTGTCAGCATATATTGTGAGAAGTTCCTGGACAGGGCCATAGCGCTTTTTAAGTACATGGATATTATAAGGAAAGCCCAGATGCATTTTAGGGGTTTCGCTTGGCTGAGCTATGATGAGGAATTCAGGGCTAGGGTAAGCGTCAATCCTGGTAAACCCTGGGGTGACGTAGACCCAGAATTGTGGATGCAGTGGATGGCATCAGCGCAGTCCATGGGGTCTACGCACACTGCAAGTGGCTTGCCTGTAGTTTACAAGCCTTTTCAGGCCCGTCCCGCCCAAGGAGGGGAGGGCGTGGGCCAACAGACCCCGGTGTCCACAGCAGGAGCATGTTGGAACTTTAATAAAGGCTTCTGTTCCAGACAGCCCTGCAAATTTAAACATGACTACTCCAAGTGCGGGGGCCGTCATCCTGTCACACAATGTTTTTCCCTCTCCAGCCCAGCGGAGCAATGGACGGCGTCCAAAGGACAAGGCATGCCAGACGCTCCTGCGCCAAAAGGCTTCTACGCCAATTAGGCTGGAACCCCTTCTGCCCTGGCTTCATAGCTATCTTGATAGCGACACGGCTTGTAAGTTAGTGTGGGGTTTTCGGGAGGGTTTCCGGGTTGGCTACCAAGGTCCATGGCTGAAGAGATGGGCAGACAACTTGCGGTCCCACCAAGGAGATGCACGAGTGGTGCGGGCCAAGGTGGAAAAAGGTTTCTTTAGGCAGAATTGCAGGGCCTTATTATGATTGGCCAAGTGCGGATTGGATGACATCACCTTTTGGGGTAATGCCTAAAAAGGCCCCAGGTGAATTTTGCCTGATTCATAATTTGTTCTGGCTAGAAGGTACCTCTGTTAAGGACTTTATTGCACCAGAGGACACTAGGGTGGTTTATGCATCCGTAGAGGATGCCATCAAGCTGGTCAGGGGGTGTGGCAAAAATGCTGAGTTGGCAAAGTGCGACATTCAATCGGCTTTCCGGCTGATGCCAATGCACTCAGAGGATTTTGATCTGCTGGGTATGCAATGTGACGGGTCAATTTATGTCGACAGGGTGCTTCCTATGGGTTGGGCCATTTCATGTGCACTTTTCGAAGCTTTCAGTACCTTCCTACAGTGGGTTTTTGTCAAACAGAGTGTCATTGGATGGTGACACACTACTTGGATGATTTTCTTATTGTAGGGACAGCCACTTCTGGAGCTTGTGGGAGGGCGCTGATGGTTTTTCAGGAGTTAGCTCAACATGTTGGGGTGCCTTTGGCTCCGGAGAAGACAGAAGGGCCGCAATCAGTCTTAACCTTTTTGGGGATAGAGTTGGATGCAAACATCATGGTGGCCAGATTGCCGGCACCTAAGGTGAAGGAGATGATGGAATTTTGGGGCACAGTGAGGGTACTCAGCTTCTGAGCTGTCTGCAGATCAATCTTGCAGTTAGGCTACCTTAATTTTGCTTGCAGGGTAGTAAGGGGAGGTAGGACTTTCTGTAGGCGTTTAGGTTTAACCATGTCAGGAGCAGTGCTGCCACACCATAGGATCCGGGTCTCGGTAGCTTTGAGGGAGAATATCAAGGTGTGGGAAACGTTTTTGGCAGATTTTAATAGTGTGTCCATGTTTTTCAGCAAAGTCGATACGGTTTGGCAAGTACAAATTTTTTCGGATGCAGCAGGAGCCACAGGTTTTCGGGCTTTTCTGGGATGGAAGGTGGTGAGCAGAAACATGGGCCACGCAATGGCTGCAGCAGGGGCGGAGCATTGCTTTCCTGGACTTTTTTCCATTCTTGGTGGCCTTGGCAATATGGGGGCATGAGTTAGCCAATAGGACAGTGGTTTTTCGGGTTGACAACATGACAGTAGTTGACCTAGTTAACAGACAGAATGAGGGACCTCAGGGTTTTGTGCTTGTTGCACCAGTTTATGCTTCGTTGTTTATCATGAAATGTTATTTTCAAAGCTGCGCACATACCTGGGGTATACAACGAGATTGCAGATTCCCTGTCTCATTCACAGTGGCAACTTTTTCGCACATTGGCACCAGGAGCGGAGTGGAACAAGACTACGGTCCCGACCGACATTTGGAAGTGAGGGGCGTGATGATCACTGGGCTGGTGGAGATGTCCTTAGCGGAATCCACTCGGCAGAGTTACAGGCTGGCATGGTTGGATTTTCAATCCTTCGAATCTTGTTCGGGCAATTTATGGTTACCAAGATCCGATGAGCTAGAGTTACGCTCATTGCGTTTTGTGCTATTTCTGATTGGGGAAGGTTTGTCGCCCCCGACCATTGGTGGCAAGTTGGCAGGGGTCTTTTTTTTGGTAAACTCTTTGTTTAGGGTTAGGTCAAGTTCAGGTAGGGCAGCTAGAGAGCCCATCACCTTTGAGTTATTGTTGGAACTCTTGCATGTTTTGCCAGTATGCTGCTCTGACGAATGAGAGTTGGATTTGTTTCGTTTATGCATGGTGTGGATGTTTTTTGGGGCGTTTCAAGGGTCCGAATTGTTGGGGGTTGGGAGGGGGGTAGGTGTGAAGGTTAAGTTGGTTTTCCTGCATGGGGATCGTTTGGGAATTTGGCTCAGGTACTCTAAGACAGATCAGTTAGGGAAAGGGAAATGGGTATGGCTAGACAGAGACGGTAATGGGGCTGCTTGCCTCGTGTGGGAATGGCTGAGTTTTCAGGGTGCGAGATGTTTGGCGGGAGAAAGTGGAGTTTTTGTGCATGGGTCGGGGGTAAAGCTTACTAGTTTCCAGTTGTTGCATGTGTTACAGATGGCCTTGCGGCAGACGGATCGTCACACCCTTGATTTTGGCACTCATTCCTTCAGGATTGGGGTCGCTACTGCTGCGGCCTATTTGGGGTGGGACTTTGCAAAGATTAGGGCAATAGGTAGATGGAAGTCTAGATGCTGCGAGCGCTACGTGAGGCCGTAGAAAGGCTTAGTTGTTTTGGATCCATGCGGGCTAGTCATTTTTTACATTTGTTTGTGGGTGAGGGTTTAGATCTAGAGACCACCGTTACAGTTCTTTTTTCTTTGCAGGGTGTGTGTCCGGCCCACAGAAGGACAAGATGATCACATGGCTGGTCGGCCATTCTTTTATCCACTGAGCGGCGAAGTTTGCAGAAAAACAGATTTCCAGACGGGTTTGGGACTCCCTAGCAGTCAACATGAAGTTTTCTGGTGGGGTAAAAGCGGCATGAGGTGGGAAGTCTACTTCAGTTTATTACTTCTAGCTTGCCAAACTGGGGTTGTCCCAATTTGCTGTTGATTCAACTGGGGGAAAACAACCTTGTGAAACTGTCAGGGCTCACACTACTGCAACACATGCAGAGAGATTTGCAACTCCTCAAACAGAGGTTGCATGGTACCTGCTTGGTCTTGGCTGAGTTTGTGCCTCGACAAGCATGGAGAGGGGCAGTTAAGCATGGAGCCATGGAGCGGGCTCGCAAAAAGCTTAATTGGGCTATGAGGGTGTTCTGTTGTTCACATGGTATAAAAGTTTTAAAGCATGAGGACATCAAGGAGCAAGATGAGGCACTTTTCAGGGCAGACGGAGTGCACTTGTCACAGTTGGGGAACACAAATTATCTGACAGATTTGAGGTTACTGGTGGGAGATTTGTGGGGAGAAAAGATGTGGCTCAGAGAGCAGGCGTAAGGCAATAAGGTTGCAGTAGTGTGCTTTTTTCTTTTGGTGTGGCAGCAAAACGCCAAGTGGATTTATGCTGGATGGCAGTAGATGGGAGAGGGTGGAGAGTCAGATGCAGGCTTGGCCACCCTTACAGCGGAAACACAAGCAGGCGAAGAATCAGTGTGGGGGATGCACGAAGCAAGTAGTGCATGAAAGGGAAAGGGGAGTGTCTAGGAGAGTGGAAGCGAAAAACGCAGGTTTTGAAGTGAAAAGATGAGCAAGGAAATCTTAAAGGGTGGGATCTGTTAAAGTTGGGGTGTATACGTTGAAAAGTTAAAGTATGTATTATTGTTACAATCCTGTCCTAAATAAATTACCTTTTACACTAACGATTGGTGTCACTGAAGTATGTCCCGATAACACATCGTTCCCAGTGGTGGTGATTGAATTGCATTCTGACCAATACATAAAAGGGAATATTTAATTTGTGCAATGGGTCTCAAGTAGTAACTTCATCAGGCAATTAGATGGCCCCTCGTCCTCTTGAACCTTTCCAGACCCGCACCATGATTAGATTGGTAGCAGTATCCTAGGTGCCCTCAGTCTCCTCGCATGTAGCATTCCCCCTCGCTCAGCAGTGATTATTTCTATGCGGGGAGTTGGACTCTTCGGAAGAGGAGAAGCCCCTTCGCCAAAAATACCCCGTCAGCTCTGCCGTGTGAGGGGAAGAGGCATGTAAACAGAGTAGCATTACAGTACTGCGGTATCCCAGACTGTACAGAGAAGGTTTATTTTAATAAGACTAGTGCCCCGCATAATGCAAAAACTTGAAGTTAGAGGGATCGTTACACCATGCTCTAAAGGCATTATCTTTTTATGTCAGTCCTCATTTTCTGTATGAATTGTGAAGAACACCCTGCTGATTCTAAAGACCGCTCATGTGCTGGGTGACAGGCTGCTATCCACGTAGGCTATGCTGTCTCATTAATGAGTGTTTATTATCTTAAGATAAAATAGAACAGAATGTAAATTTAAAACACTGATTTCTCTTGCACCATACCCATGAGGACATCCATGTCAGCGCTAGTGCCATACATTTAAAAGGTAACACATGCATTTTTTTATTTTTTTTTTATCACGGGTAGCAGACCGGTGTTCAACAATAAGTATTTCCAACACAATTAAGGAAACTATGTGAAAGCAAACACTGATTGTTTTCTTTCTAATGCTAATCAAGCGCAAAGAAAAAAAAAAAAATCTACTTGCATGCTTCATGGGACAGACTATTCCGAGCTCTCTATTATTCACCTCAGTTCTATTTAAATTATATTGCATTTAAGTTATACAAATGTTTTCTAAAATAAAACATTTTCTCACGAAACAGCAGGTGATATTTTAACAAGTCGTGAAAGAAACTTAAATTTTGAAAAGCCAAAATAGAAAATCATAAACTATTGACGTTATTGAATTACCATAACATGAGTGGACGAAGTTGAAGCGCTTTCTTCTTCCATGCACATCAGTAACAACTATTAGCCAGAAAGACAATAAAATTGCAAATCGCCCCATATTTCAACATTTTAGTTATATTTCTGGACTAGAACCATGATCCGTTTCTGTGACCAAAATTAAATGCCCATTAATGAATAAAGATATCAAATGAATCCTTTTCATTACGGTTTTTAATCCGATTGGCTATCATATTATGACCCCCACTTTTTTTTTTTTTTTTTTTTTAAACCCATCATAGCTTTTTTTTGTAACTTTCTGATCTGCAGAAATGTATACCCACACCTACTAGGAACACAGAAATATTAATTGTTCACTTAGTATTACAAACCAATAAAATTCTCCATTTATTCAAAATTGTTAGACTTTTCATCCTTGGCGTGGTCTCGCTTAACTTTTTGCCTCTGTTCCCCAGGTTGTTGATGTGTGCTGGACTCTGATTTTGCTGTTTTTGTTACTCTGGGCACTTTACCACTGCTAACCAGTGCTAAAGTGCAAGTGCCTCTTTACAAAATGTGTATGTAATTGGCATATTTGATGTACTAGTAAGTCCCTAGTAAAGTGCCCGAGAGGTGACCAGGGCCTGTAAACCAAATGCTACTAGTGGGCCTGCAGCCCTGGTTGTGCCACCCACCGAAGTAGCTCTGTAATCATGTCTCAGACCTGCCACTGCAATGTCTGTATTTTTACACTGTAAATTCGACTTGACAAGTGTCCCCACTGGCCAGGCCTAAACCTTCCCTTTTCTTACATCTAAGACACACCTAAGGTAGGCCCTAGGTAGCCCCAAGTGCAGAGTGCAGTGTATGTTTAAGGTAGGACATATAGGGGGTTATTCTAACTTTGGAGGAGGTGTTAATCCGTCCCAAAAGTGACGGAAAAGTGACGGATTTACCACCAGCCGTATTACGAGTCCATTATATCCTATGGAACTCGTAATACGGCTGGTGGTATATCCGTCACTTTACCGTCACTTTTGGGACGGATTAACACTCCTCCAAAGTTAGAATAACCCCCATAGTAATGTGATTTACATGTCCTGACAGTGAAATACTGCTAAATGCGTTTTTCACTGTTGCAAGGCCTGACCCTCTCATACGTTAACATGGGGGTTACCTTTAAATATGAATAAAGTGTAGATTCCCTTTGGGGGTGGATAGACCTGTGGACTTTGGGGTCACTTTTAGAAGGTGAGCATTTTCTTGCTTAAACCATTTCTGTGACTCTGCCTGTTTGTGGATTCCCTGTCTGGGTCAGTTTTTCTAGTAAGAGGTGTAACCAGCTCAACTGTCCGTGACACAAAGGGAGCTGGGGTGTAGTCTGCATTTCCTGATGAGGCATCTGAGCTAGGAGGGAGGGGAGAAGTGGTCACACACCTAAAAGGGCAGTGCCTACCCTCACACAATGCAGTCTCCAACCCCCTGGTGTGTGGCTGGGGCCTGGCCTAGGTAAGGCAGGATCGTGTGTACAACAGAGACTCCTTTGAAGTAGACCTACTTCAAAGGCAGAAAGGGGTATAAGTAGTGGACCCAAAACCCCTGAAATTTAGATCACTTCTGGATTCAAGTGGAACCTCTGCCAAGGAGAAGAGCTGAAGTGCTACCCGTGACTGTGCTTAGTTGGGCTATCCTGCAGTTGCTGCTTATTCCTGTGAAGGGGGACAAAGACTGAACTTTGTGGTATATTCCTGCATGTGAAGAATCTCCCAGGCCTTGAACTGTGCTTGCCTCCTGTTTTGAAGTCTCGGGCCACCAAAGACTTCCTCTGCGAGCATCCCATGTCTCCAAACACTAACTCCCTCTTTTTTTAATTTATTTTAATAAGTCTGATATACACAGTGACAGGGTGGAAGCAAGCTCTAATTCAAAGGTTTCCTTATTGCTGTGTAAGAGAAATGGTTTTGGCCTTCCTTTATAAGCCCCTCCTTCAAATTAAGCTTTATAATGTCAAGTCAAAAGAATGTCAAAACATACACCACTAAAATCTGAAAAATAAGCAGATTTAAATACAATACATATAAATGAGAGGTTTCTAATTCACTATTTACAAACATATTTTATTAACTGTTTTAAAGTGCGTGAATGGAGTGAACAAGACCACTGATATTTTTTTGTTGCAAACAATTACGAATTTTAGGGTATCTAACTTTTTCACAGGTACCTCATAAGCCCCTTTCTTGGATCACCCATGTTTCTATCGCCAACCTTAAAAATATGATATTGAAAATGTCACTTTACATGTGTACTTTCCTCTGATGAGCATAACTGCAATTTGTGTTTGTAAAGCTCTAGTAATCCAGATTCTGTGAGCTATGATGTCATACAACTAATTAGTCTGGTAACCCTCTTTGCACAGGTCTAGTCATACAAGCCACATACAATATTAATAATTTATTTCACGTTCTAGTCACACACCTTTTCTTACAATGAACTAGAAGCCTTTCAAAATAACCTGTGTGGTGCAACATTATAAGCCAAATGTCAAGCCACAATACTGTGCATACTTTAAAGTCCCTTTCTCTACTACACAACCTGGGTAATAGCTCACATGGAGAGACACCCAATTATTTGGGATTGAAATCTCTTCACTTACAGCAATGCTATTTTATCACATTTGCAAATGTTCATTGATGTCCATGCCACGTTCAAATAGTTTGCCTGGACATTTTATAAGCATGCAAGCTAGCTTCCCCTTATGGAGTTGAGATTTGCATGGGTTTGCCACACTGTGGTTTCTAGTTACTATTTTTGAGGACTTCTACCAAAGGACCACATTCTCCTTCCTCCACTAGCGTGATGTTTTATCACTTCCTGTTGCCTTGAAGTAATCACTATGCACATGCAGCTTAGGTCTTAGAGTGTTTGAAAAGTAGACTAATATGACAATCTTGTTGAATTGGATCCTAAGTAGCAGCCTCATCTGTTGCTATTGTGGTGTGTCAAGTGAGTCTAGAAAGGAATCCATCTTCTAGTTCTAAGGTAATTTTAGTTAACAACCCTGCATAACTAGAACCTGCGGTGATAAGATTCCTCCCACTCCTGACAGGTTGCCTTTCAGATACTGGTAAGGAGAGGTACATATTATCGAATGATTGTGTCCCATCCACAGGACCGTCTATGGAAGTAGGAATAACGACCTAAAGGCATCCTAGTTAACCCTTCAGATGAATAGACGTGTTCCAGCACATCCTATCTTATGCATTTTACTGAAGGACGCATTCATTGTACGGAGTGTATCTAAATTTAGAGTGAAGTCTGGGATCATGAAGAGTATTTCTTGTTCCACTCAGGATAGGAGCCAGATTAGATTATGTAAGAACCCGTATGTTTCAGTACCACTGGCAACACAGGAGACGCAAAAGTACATTGCCCCTTTGTGACAATTTATCAAACTACGACTAGACCACCAGAAGTGTTCAATTTCCAGCCACAACATTTTCTGCATAATGGTGGATTTGCATTATATATGCTACAAAACCCACTGTGTTTTTCGTAATCTGCGGATTTTAATAAAAGTGTTTCTAGCTCAAATGTAACAAGTCTTACTAAAATGCTGCAACACATTACCTCACAGTTAAAGACCCTTCTCAAACCTAAGCTAGCCATCTGCTCCTCATTGCAGTAGTTGGTTGTTAAATTGAACATATGTTTGTCACATTAGTGCCAGACAGTGTATAAATGACCAAATAATAAAGGAAAGCTTTCACAGAATGTGCTGCATTAACTTGCCTTTTCTTGCTGCATAATTCAGTACATAGCTCTGCATAATTTGGCCCTACCCTAATTCCAGCGGCCACAACTGGGAGTGTTTTTGCAAAATCACATCCATATTTTTTGTAAGAATGCATGGGACCTAATGATTTTAATTAATTTTACAGAAAACAAATCAAACTAAACATGAGTTGGTGGTAATTTAAAAAGCGTTGTTAGTTTATTTTTTTCATCTTTTTTTTACTTCCGAATTGTACATGTGTACCTGAAACATCAGTTATCTAGTTATAGCCAACCGTATGGTTAAACGTACACACTACCGAATTCGCTCTTTCTTTACTTTAGCTCTCTTTCATATTGCCATTTTCTCCTGTTCCATCGACATCCCCCCGACAGACTTCATTTCAACCTTCTGTTGCAAAAACGACCTTGCATCCAATTGTCTAAAAGTCACAACAGTCAGTCGCCTTAAGTTTGGAATGCACGTTCAATTTATTACCATGTTTAACAAGTTTTCTGCATGAATTCAGCTCAGAGATTCTGGGAATCACTTAGTATAAAGGTTCAGTTGGAATTTCCATACAAATATCAGCATATCAATTATTATTTTGATTAATATGAATTATCCCCATTCTTGTGTTCCACTAATGAAAAATGTTTTTACCTTCATTTTTTGATGAAGCCGTAACCTTCTCTGCTGAGATAATGGAACTATTTTTTAGGTTTATCTCTCATATAGCACTCTACGAAAGAACGCGTATCGCACCTTACTCTAGCTCTTTTGCGTAGACAGTGCTCCTGCTCTCTCTCTTGCCCACACTACCTCTCATTCTTCATCTTTATCCTCCCAGCTTCCCGCCTAGAACATCACTTTGTGCTCTCTGGCCCTTCCTCACTCACGGGTTACCTCTTCCCTGCCTCGAAGACCTCAAGTACCTTATAGGTTTACCCATAGACGAAGGTGGAGATACTCTTGACTGTTCCCTGCCATTCTAGGTGGCAGATGGTGGGGGTGGTGATATACTGAGTGCTGTCTCACAGCGCTTTTGTATGCCATAGCCCTTTCTTCCTTTTTCGCCCCTCTCACACTTCATGCTCTCCTCTGCTGCTGGATTCACCAGTGCTTGATGCTTTCAAAGTATGCCAGCAGTGGCTTTTTCAAATGAATAAACTATTTCTCTTATACCTAATATGGCTACCATGTTCCATGATGCAACATGGGGGCCAAACTGAAAGGAGTGAAAACATTTACTTTCTACAAGACTGCATTGCATCATATCACATTGAATCAACTAACCTGACAGACATCTTGAAATATAAGAAATACCTGTTGAAGATGGCTAGTTATGCCTACTAGGTTTGTCAATAGTGATACATCTTAAAAACAAGTTACACTAGCAAAATCAATGCTTGTTTTATAGTAACAGGTATAGGAATTCCTCAAGCTTTTGCTCACTACGACTTTAGCCCAGTTTGACATATCTCCCAATAACTTTACAAGACACACAGCTTTTTCTACGTTGGCAGAGGATGGAAAGTTTTGCTGTGATTGGTATAGCGGGGGCAAACATAAAGAGAGGATGGGCTGTGGTTCCAAAACACATTTTTCCACCAATGTATTTCCCATAAACCTTTCTCTGACATAGCACTAAATGGCTAAACAGATTTCCATTACATTTGGCAAAATTATACATTATGGTGAGCAGAGGATCCTTTTAGATGTTTAAGGTAAGTAGGATAAGTATTTTTGGACTCTTAAGGCATTACATTTTTGTGACATCTGTTTTCACTGTAGTTTGAGAGTTTCATGAAACTACTGTGATACCGAGTGTTAAAGCATTACGTGATAAAGACACCCATGCGGTTTTCAATACATGTTGGCTATGTTCTGTGTTACGCTCTTAGTGCTAGGTGTAAAGTTTTTGTGCCAACACACACAGTAACCTAATGAAAACACTACAAAATGACAACACCAGTTTAGAAAAATAAGAAATATTTATCTAAACAAAACAAGACAAGACCAAAACAAGTAAAATCCACAATACACAAGTTAAGTTATTCATAAAAATGCAAAAAGAGTCTTTAAGTAGTTTTAAATACACACTAACGCTGTTAGCGTGAAAAAGGACCTTGGGTGCACGGGCGAGCGTGCTTCAAAAAGGGCTTGCGATGTGTCGATTCCACTCATGAGCGGGACCTTGTGTCGTTTCTCCTTTCGTTGGGCCGGGCGCGTTGTTTCTTCTATCCGCAGAAGAGCAATGCGTCGATCGGGTCAGCGCGCTCCGGTCCTGGCAGGCCTTGTGTTGTTTTTACACGCCCAGGGGTACTTGAGTCGGAAATCCAGCCGCACAATGATCCGAAAACCACGCAGTGTGGGTTGCAATCTCCCATCCTCCGTCAGCGATGCTTCACGCCATTTCTCCAGCTCCGTGCATCGATTCTTGGGTTGAGTTTCCGGCGAGTGTCGATTTTCAGCTGCAGAGCCGGTGGTGTGGTGTTTTTTCAGCCACAGATCGGAGTCGCGACGATCTTTTCCCCGCACTGCACTCTGTGCATGGATTTCCTTTTCTTTAGGCTGCCAGCTTCTCCTTTCAGGGTCCCAGCAACTGGATGGGCACCACAGGGCAGAGTAGGAGTCTCTCCAGAGACTCCAGGTGCTGGCAGAGAGAAGTCTGTGCTGTCCCTGAGACTTCAAACAGAAGGCAAGCTCTAAATTAAGCCGTTGGAGATTTCTTCTCAAGATGGAAGGCACACAAAGTCCAGTCTTTGCCCTCTTACTCTGGCAGAAGCAGCAACTGCAGGATAGCTCCAACAAGCACAGTCACAGGCAGGGCAGCACTTCTCCAGGTAGAGGTTCCTCTTGTTTCCAGAAGGGTTTCTAAGTCTGTGGTTTTGTTTGTCCTTCCTATACCCAATTTCTCCTTTGAAGTAGGCCTACTTCAAAGTAAAGTCTCTTTTTAATGTGAAATCCTGCCCTGCCCAGGCCAGGCCCCAGACACTGACCGGGGGGTTGGTGACTGCATTGTGTGAGGACAGGCACAGCCCTTTCAGGTGTAAGTGACCACTCCTCCTCTCCCTCCTAGCACAGATGGCTCATCAGGAAATGCAGACTACACCCCAGCTCCCTTTGTGTCACTGTCTCGTTGAGGTGCAACCAGCCTAACTTACAAACTGACCCAGACAGGGAATCCACAAACAGGCAGAATCACAGAAATGGTATACGCAAGAAAATGCTCACTTTCTAAAAGTGGCATTTTCAAACACACAATCTTAAAATCAACTTTACTAAAAGATGTATTTTTAAATTGTGAGCTCAGAGACCCC
Source organism: Pleurodeles waltl (assembly GCF_031143425.1). Classification (NCBI taxonomy): domain Eukaryota; kingdom Metazoa; phylum Chordata; class Amphibia; order Caudata; family Salamandridae; genus Pleurodeles; species Pleurodeles waltl. The sequence continues at coordinate 798,919,013 of NC_090445.1, read as the reverse complement.
AAACTCCACATGTCCATCCACTCCCAAAGGGAATCTACACTTTAATCAGATTTAAAGGCAGCCCCCATATTAACCTATGAGAGGGACAGGCCTTGCAACAGTGAAAAACGAATATAGCAATATTTCACTGTCGGGACATGTTAGAAATGGGGTCTTTGGTTGACAGTCAGGTTACCCCCTGTTCAAGCAAGGACCCTCACTCTAGTTAGGATAAAAGAGAATCACCCTCAGCTAACCCCTGCTTACCCCCTTGGTAGCTTGGCAGAGCAGTAGGCTTAACCTCAGAGTGCTGGGTGTAAAGTATTTGTACCAACACAAACAGTAACTTAATGAAAACACTACAAAATGACACAACACCAGTTTAGAAAAATAGGAAATATTTATCTAGACAAAACAAGACCAAAACGACAAAAATCCAACATACACAAGTCAAGTTATGATTTTTTAAAGGTTTAAAATAAAAAGAGTCTTTAGGTAGTTGTAACAACACACTAGCGCTGCTAGCGTGAAAATGTACCTGGTTTGCGGCAAAAATAACCCCGCACGGGCGGTGTGCGTCGAAAATAACCCTGCACGGGTATATGCGTCGAAAACAGCTCGGCACGGCGAGGCGCGTCGAAAAAGCCAGCCACGCGACAGTCCGAAAGTCCCGCGGCGCTGGTTGCGATCTCTCAGCCTTCGTCAGCGATGCTGCGCGTCGTTTCTCCTGCTCCGGGCGTCGATTCTTCGGTCGCGTTTCCTGCGGCGTCGTTTCTCAGCTGCGGAGCCGGCGTCGCGTCGTTTTCTCAGCCGCGATCGGATTCGCGTCGATCTTTTCTCCGCACGGTGCTCGGTGCGTGTATTTTTGTCCTTAGGCTGCCAGCCTCTCCTTTCAGGGTCCCAGGAACTGGAAGGGCACCACAGAGCAGAGTAGGGGTCTCTCCAGAGACTCCAGGTGCTGGCAGGAAGAAGTCTTTGCTATCCCTGAGACTTCAATAACAGGAGGCAAGCTCTACATCAAGCCCTTGGAGATTTCTTCTTCAAGATGGAAGGCACACAAAGTCCAGTCTTTGCCCTCTTACTCTGGCAGAAGCAGCACTGCCGGAAAGCTCCACAAAGCACAGTCACAGGCAGGGCAGCACTTGTTCCTCAGCGATCAGCTCTTCTCCAGGCAGAGGTTCCCCTTGATTCCAGAAGTGTTTCTAAAGTTTGTAAGTTTGGGTGCCCTTCTTATACCCATTTTAGTCTTTGAAGTCACCTTCCTTCAAAGGGGACTCACACCTTCTTGTGAAATCCTGCCTTGCCCAGGCAAGGCCTCAGACACACACCAGGGGGTTGGAGACAGCATTGTCAGAGGCAGGCACAGTCCTTTCAGAGGAGAGTGACCACTCCACCCCTCCCTCCTAGCAGAGATGGCTAATCAGGAAATGCAGATCACACCCCAGCTCCCTTTGTGTCACTGTCTGGTGTGAGGTAAAAAACAACCCAACTGTCAAACTGACCCAGACAGGGAATCCACAAACAAGGCAGAGTCACAGAATGGTTTAAGCAAGAAAATGCTCACTTTCTAAAAGGGGCATTTTCAAACTCACAATCTTAAAATCAACTTTACTAAAAGATGTATTTTTAAATTGTGAGTTCAGGGATCCCAAACTCCACCCGTCCATCTACTCTCTAGGGGAATCTACACTTTAATCATATTTAAAGGTAGCCCCCATATTATCCTATGAGAGAGACAGACCTTGCAACAGTGAAAACGAAATTGGTAGTATTTCACTGTTAGGACATATAAACCACATTACTATATGTCCTACCTTATCCATACACTGCACCCTGCCCTTGGGGCTACCTAGGGCATACCTTAGGGGTGCCTTACATGTAAGGAAAGGGAAGGTTTAGGCCTAGCAAGTGGGTACACTTGCCAAGTCGACTTTACAGTGTAAAAATACACACACAGACACTGCAGTGGCAGGTCTGAGACATGATTACAGAGCTACTTATGTGGGTGGCACAACCAGTGCTGCAGGCCCACTAGTAGCATTTGATTTACAGGCCCTGGCACCTCTAGTGCCCCTTACTAGGGACTTACTGGTAAATCAAATATGCCAATCATGGATAAACCACTTACATACAATTTAAGAAGGAGAGCATATGCACTTTAGCACTGGTTAGCAGTGGTAAAGTGCTCAGAGTTGAAAAGCCAACAGCGACAGGTCAGAAAAAAATAGGAGGCAGGAGGCAAAAAAGTCTGGGGATGACCCTGCAAAAGCAAAAGTCCAACACGACCCCCTACCAGCCTAAAGCCAGGGGAGAACAATCAATACCTTGATGTACTTCCCTGATTGGGGCGATAGAACAAGGACCCAGGCCCACAACAGCAGGGGCATGCTCCAGTTCTACGCCTTCCTGACTCCAGTTGGATCCCTCTGTCCATACTCTCAGGGCCCACTAAGCTAACCCATGGGGAACCCTTCTCCACATCTACAGACACCATCTGTGCAACACCTAACTTTACTTTGCTCACAGATGTATTGCAATGGGCAGATAGTACCACCAGGGCCAACACAATGGTGTTGCCCACTTCACCCCCGGGGTGTGACTCTCGTCCTCCCCCCCCCAGGGGCAACTCTGTCCACCAGGACAGCAAGCCACAGTGGCCCCAGACAACTGTCAGGGATGAGAGCCCGACCTCAGGCCTCTCTAACCACTGTGACTGTGGAGAGTGGGGGGTGGTAGCCCCAGGTGCCTGGCACCCTTTGACCACTCTCTCTTCCACCAGGTCAGGGATGTTAACCTGACCCTGGTCCTCCCCTCTGGGGCTCTGTACCCTCCCTGCAGAAGCGGCACCCCCAGAGTCAAAAACTGTCAGGGTGCTTGTAGAAGCAGTCCTGCACAATTCTTCCATCAGTGCAGGGATGTTAACCTGCAACTGATCCTCCAACCTGGGGTCTGTACCTTCAGGTTGGACCAGGGCCAGGGGTGAGGCTTCCCTCCCCCTGCCCTCTCTTCTGGGGTCCTGAACCACCCAACTAGGAGTGGCCCCCCCAGAAGACAACATGGTAGGGGCACTGTTAGCAGTAGCCCCTTCCTCCAGGTCAGGGGGGACACCCTTAACCTGGCCTCCCAATCCAGGGTCTGTACCCACAGACGGGATCACTGCCTGGCAAACCAGGACTTCCTGGGGGGCATACCTACCCCCTACCAGGTCAGAGTTTACCCTCTGAACCTGGTCATCCAACCCAGGGTCACCACCCTGCGGTTGAACCACTGCCTGGCACACCAGGACTTCCTTGGGAGCACACTTACCCCCCATCAGGTCAGAGTTTACCCCCTGAACCTGATCATTCAACCCAGAGTCACCACCCTGCGGTTGAACCATTGCCTGGCACACCAGGACTTCCAGGGGGGCACACTTACCCCCCTCAAGGGACACACTGTCCCGAAGGGCCACACAAGAGTCTGGCTGGCGCAGGTCTCCTGACCTCTGCCCATCTGACAGAGTCTGGATTCCCCCCAACCCAGAAATGGTCTCACCAAGGTCATTCATGGGGGGCTCTGCTCTCAGAGCTGACCCCTGACCCTCCAGGTTCTCCACTGGGGTCCGCAACCCCCTCTCAACCCTCTGTCTGGACTTCTGCACCCCCTCACTAGGAGTGGTACTGCCAGACACCAGAACTGGTGGGACGCTGGCTACAGCGGCCCCCCCAAGTTCTCCTGACACTGTGGGGTCTCCCTCAACAGATGGCCCTATGGTACAGGCTAGGCTCCCCTCCTGGTGTTCCCGCAGGGAACCCTCCAGGACCTGGGACCGGATCTCGGGCACCTTGGGCCTCAACCCATCCCCATTCCCTCTCCTCTGAGACTGGACATGGGGTCCCTCACCCATCCCACTACACTGGGACCTACCTGGGACACTACAATCCTTCCCTACCTCACCTGGTTGGGAACTACCTAGACCACTCCTCTCAGGAGCACCCCCAAATGCCTCTTCAGACTCTCTGGTACTCACCCAGAAGTCTGCCTCCATTGTAAGCTCCCTGGGGTCAGAGAACTCACACTCCACCTGGTGTTGGCATAGCTCTGGAAAATAAGGACTAGACATATGCTCTCCAGCAATTACATCACTCAGCCCCTCACATGAATTAACCAAAGTACCCTTCACCCAACCATCCAGTGACTCTGCTTTGACAAAGCACCCCACATCACCCTCCTGAGACTGGTGAGACAGTACCTGACTGTCCCTGACACTCAACCCACACTCTTCTGGGATGTCTTCACACTCCATAACCAGGACTTCTACCTGGGGGGAACTCCTCTCCCTGTCACTCTCAACTAGAGTCAGTAGAGTGTCCCTCCCACCAGTAGGAATATGACTCCCCATGCCAGTTCCCCAATCTACCTCAGAGACCCTGTGCATCACTGGAGCTACCTCATACCCCTGAACCTCCTGGCGTGTGTTAACTCCCTCCTTCAAGTAGGGCACCACCTCTCTGGGCATGTGCACTTCTGCAGCATCACTGGATATACAATTGTTGCTGCCACCATTCCAGCTGGACTCAGCCCTCATGACTTCCAGCTCTTTCAATTTAAGCTCGTAAGCATAAATCATTTTTTTAATCTCTAAGTTCCTCCTCCTTTCTTCCAGCTCCCAATCGAGCTTTTTCTGTTCCACCTCAAGGGTCAGCTTTCTCTGTTCCACCTCTAGACTGAGCCTTTTCAGCTCCAACTGGTACTCCCTCTCTGCCTGTCTGTCCTGTAACTCTCCAGGTGTCAGACTCTTGGAGGACACACTGCTACCTGCCCTGGAGATTCTCCCCTGAGACATAGCAGGCCCACCCACTACATCAGTGTGAGTGACTTGCAACTCCTCTTCCCCCTCTGGCTCCTCATCTGTGTGCCCCTCAGCTGCTTTGGCTGTCACCCAGGCCCTCAGCGCCTTTTGCAACTCATCCTTCTTGGATGAGCTCTCAATGGGACAGCCAACATTCCTACAAAACTGCTTCAACTGAGCCACCTTGTAGCTCTCCAATTTCTCCAAATCAAAAGCAGTTTCAGCTAGGGCATCTCCAGACTGAGACATGATGAGAGGTTAAAAAAATATGCACAGTTCCAAAAACAGAAAAGCAAGTTCTCAAATGAAGTTTCAGCAAAGTCAATCCCGGGATCAGTGAAAAAAAAAGAAACTGAATGCAGAGAAAAACAGTCCAAGTAAAAAAACAAAAATCACAAGACTAGTAGTATGTGGTCACGTAGTGGTCTGAGATCAAAACAGTAGTGTACACTTAATTACTGTATGTCAAGTACAAATACAAGTCCAAATCCCGACCGCTGGTCACCAATGTTAGAAATGGGGTCTTTGGTTGACAGTCAGGTTACCCCCTGTTCAAGCAAGGACCCTCACTCTAGTTAGGATAAAAGAGAATCACCCTCAGCTAACCCCTGCTTACCCCCTTGGTAGCTTGGCAGAGCAGTAGGCTTAACCTCAGAGTGCTGGGCGTAAAGTATTTGTACCAACACAAACAGTAACTTAATGAAAACACTACAAAATGACACAACACCAGTTTAGAAAAATAAGAAATATTTATCTAGACAAAACAAGACCAAAACGACAAAAATCCAACATACACAAGTCAAGTTATGATTTTTTAAAGGTTTAAAATAAAAAGAGTCTTTAGGTAGTTGTAACAACACACTAGCGCTGCTAGCGTGAAAATGTACCTGGTTTGCGGCAAAAATAACCCCGCACGGGCGGTGTGCGTCGAAAATAACCCTGCACGGGTATATGCGTCGAAAACAGCTCGGCACGGCGAGGCGCGTCGAAAAAGCCAGCCACGCGACGGTCCGAAAGTCCCGCGGCGCTGGTTGCGATCTCTCAGCCTTCGTCAGCGATGCTGCGCGTCGTTTCTCCTGCTCCGGGCGTCGATTCTTCGGTCGCGTTTCCTGCGGCGTCGTTTCTCAGCTGCGGAGCCGGCGTCGCGTCGTTTTCTCAGCCGCGATCGGATTCGCGTCGATCTTTTCTCCGCACGGTGCTCGGTGCGTGTATTTTTGTCCTTAGGCTGCCAGCCTCTCCTTTCAGGGTCCCAGGAACTGGAAGGGCACCACAGAGCAGAGTAGGGGTCTCTCCAGAGACTCCAGGTGCTGGCAGGAAGAAGTCTTTGCTATCCCTGAGACTTCAATAACAGGAGGCAAGCTCTACATCAAGCCCTTGGAGATTTCTTCTTCAAGATGGAAGGCACACAAAGTCCAGTCTTTGCCCTCTTACTCTGGCAGAAGCAGCACTGCCGGAAAGCTCCACAAAGCACAGTCACAGGCAGGGCAGCACTTGTTCCTCAGCGATCAGCTCTTCTCCAGGCAGAGGTTCCCCTTGATTCCAGAAGTGTTTCTAAAGTTTGTAAGTTTGGGTGCCCTTCTTATACCCATTTTAGTCTTTGAAGTCACCTTCCTTCAAAGGGGACTCACACCTTCTTGTGAAATCCTGCCTTGCCCAGGCAAGGCCTCAGACACACACCAGGGGGTTGGAGACAGCATTGTCAGAGGCAGGCACAGTCCTTTCAGAGGAGAGTGACCACTCCACCCCTCCCTCCTAGCAGAGATGGCTAATCAGGAAATGCAGATTACACCCCAGCTCCCTTTGTGTCACTGTCTGGTGTGAGGTAAAAAACAACCCAACTGTCAAACTGACCCAGACAGGGAATCCACAAACAAGGCAGAGTCACAGAATGGTTTAAGCAAGAAAATGCTCACTTTCTAAAAGGGGCATTTTCAAACTCACAATCTTAAAATCAACTTTACTAAAAGATGTATTTTTAAATTGTGAGTTGAGGGATCCCAAACTCCACCCGTCCATCTACTCTCTAGGGGAATCTACACTTTAATCATATTTAAAGGTAGCCCCCATATTATCCTATGAGAGAGACAGACCTTGCAACAGTGAAAACGAAATTGGTAGTATTTCACTGTTAGGACATATAAACCACATTACTATATGTCCTACCTTATCCATACACTGCACCCTGCCCTTGGGGCTACCTAGGGCATACCTTAGGGGTGCCTTACATGTAAGGAAAGGGAAGGTTTAGGCCTAGCAAGTGGGTACACTTGCCAAGTCGACTTTACAGTGTAAAAATACACACACAGACACTGCAGTGGCAGGTCTGAGACATGATTACAGAGCTACTTATGTGGGTGGCACAACCAGTGCTGCAGGCCCACTAGTAGCATTTGATTTACAGGCCCTGGCACCTCTAGTGCCCCTTACTAGGGACTTACTGGTAAATCAAATATGCCAATCATGGATAAACCACTTACATACAATTTAAACAGGAGAGCATATGCACTTTAGCACTGGTTAGCAGTGGTAAAGTGCTCAGAGTTGAAAAGCCAACAGCGACAGGTCAGAAAAAAATAGGAGGCAGGAGGCAAAAAAGTCTGGGGATGACCCTGCAAAAGCAAAAGTCCAACAGGACATATAAAGCACATTACCATATATGCTACGTTAACCATACAGTGCACCCTGCCCTTGGGGCTATCTAAGGCCTACCTTAGGGGTGTCTGACATATAAGAAAAGGGAAGGTTTATGCCTGGCAAGTGGGTACACTTGCTGAGTCAAACTTACAGTTAAAACTACACACACAGACACTGCAATGGCAGGTCTGAGACATGATTACAGAGCTATGTATGTGGGTGGCACAACCAGTGCTACAGGCCCACTAGTAGCATTTGATTTACAGGCCCTGGGCACCTGTAGTGCACTGTACTAGGGACTTACTATTAAACCAAATATCCTAATCATGGATAAACCAATCATCAATACAATTTACACGGAGAGCATATGCACTTTAGCAGTGGTTAGCAGTGGTAAAGTGCTCAGAGTTCAAAATCCAACAGCAACAGGTCAGAAAAAATAGGAGGCAGGAGGCAAAAAGATTGGGGATGACCCTGCATAAGCACAAAAGTCCAACATATATAATATGTTAACTCTTAAATGATTTAGAATTTTAAATCCTCTTTTAATGGTAAAGTTAGGTTTTAAGCCACAATTCTGAAAATCCCACTGTCATAACGTTGACATATTGTACCAAGGCAAATGTGATGTGTCCTGGGTTACATGAATGTTGGGGTTTGTGACAAAAAAGGGCTTTAGGTGTGGACATGATTGGCCATCCTGGCAGGATTGTTGAAAGGAGCTGCACCCAGCCTCACTTTAATTTTAAAGAACTTTGCCTCTCACATACAGAATGGAATCTGACAAGAGGGCATGCCATGCCTTTTGCCATTCCAGAATTCTAGGAGCATTGATAGGGGCAGGTGAGAACTTTCCAGAATGCGATGTGTGGGTAGTATAGGCAATACCCTCACTTCAAAGGCTGGTTCCAGGTATAATTATTGACCCCCCAGAGCCACTTTTCAGTAGACTGCTGAACCAGTGGATATTACAGAAGAACTGCTTCCATTGAGTCGTGGACTTCAGCGGGGCTGCAGCGGCGTCAGGCCTGCGAAGGTCATCGTGTTACAGTGAAGAGCACAGAGTTGGTTGCAGGCGGTGTCACCGGATTCAGCAGTGGCGTCAGTCCGAAGTCATCCCAGGGACTAGATAGGGCACTACTTGTCAGAGCCGGAGGCTCTCCAGAGACTACAGGTACTGGCAGAGAGAAGTCTTTGCTGTCCCTGAGACTTCAAACAACAGGAGGAAAGCTCTAAATCAAGCCCTTGGAGATTTCTTCACAAGATGGAAGGCACACAAAGTCCAGTCTTTGCCTTCTTACTCTGGCAGAAGCAGCAACTGCAGCATAGCTCCACAATGCACAGTCACAGGCAGGGCAGAACGTCTCCTCAGCTCTTCTCCAGGCAGAGGTTCCTCTTGATGTCCAGAAATTATCTAAAGTCTGGCTTTGGGTGCCCTTCTTATACCCAATTTCTCCTTTGAAGTAGGTCTACTTCAAACTAAAGTCTCTATTGAATGTGAAATCCTGCCTTTCCCAGGCCAGGCCCCAGACACTCACCAGGGGGTCAGAGACGGCATTGTGTGAGGACAGGCACAGCCCTTTCATGTGTAAGTGACCACTCCTCGCCTCCCTCCTAGCAGAGATGGCTCATCAGGAAATGCAGACTACACCCCAGCTCCCTTTGTGTCACTGTCTAGTGTGAGGTGCAACCTGCCCGACTGTCAAACTGACCCAGACAGGGAATCCACAAACAGGCAGAGTCACAGAAATGGTATAAGCAAGAAAATGCTCACTTTCTAAAAGTGGCATTTTCAAACACACAATCTTAAAATTAACTTTACTAAAAGATGTATTTTTAAATTGTGAGCTCAGAGACCCCAAACTCCACATGTCCATCCGCTCCCAAAGGGAATCTACACTTTAATCAGATTTAAAGGTAGCCCCCATGTTGACATATGAGAGGGACAGGCCTTGCAACAGTGAAAAACGAATTTAGCAATATTTCACTGTCAGGACATATAAAACACATTACTATATGCCCTACCTTAACCATACACTGCACCCTGCCCTGGGGCTTCCTAGGGCCTACCTTAGGGGAGTCTTAAATGTAAAGGGAAGGGCTAGGCCTGGCAAGTGGGTACACTTGCCAAGTCGAATTTATAGTTAAAACTGCACACACAGACACTGCAGTGGCAGGTCTGAGACATGATTACAGAGCTACTCATGTGGGTTGCACAACCAGTGCTGCAGGCCCATTTGATTTGCAGCCCCTGGCACCTCTAGTGCACTTTACTAGGGACTTACTAGTAAATCAAATATGCCAATCATGGATAAACCAATCAACAATACAATTTACACAGAGCAAATACACTTTAGCACTGGTTAGCAGCGGTAAAGTGCTCAGGGTTCAAAATCCAACAGCAACAGGTCAGAAAAAATAGGAGGCAGGAGGCACAAAGATTGGGGATGACCCTGCATCCAAAAAAAAAGTCCAACAGTATAAGTGTTATAATATAAATGGGTGGAAACACTGCATGGAGAAGACACAAGGTATACAGATTTGAAAATACAGTGGATGGAGGTGTGAGAGTTCTACTTCTACCTTTAATTTATAGTTTAACACCTTCAAATTATTATAATTTAAGAATTTGAGATTTTTCTGTAGTCTAAATTTGGTTTGCAGGTAAAGAATAAATAAAGCTTTCTTAATTTAAAAGTGGCAAGTAACTTATACACAAATTACAAATCATTAAATTTATAAGTTTGGTTTGTATAGAAATAATAAATACATTTTCCTAAATATAATAAAGGTTTGACCTTTGTTTTTTTAATTGAATTATTATATATTTATATAAATAAATATATCAATCACACTCCGTTCCACCTATACTCTAGAAAGGGCTGGAATAAGCAAGCCACACTGGTATTGTTTCCAGTCAAGGATTTTAATGGCAAAGGAAAACAACGTGTTTCAACCAAAAGTTATACCTAAACAAGACTGGCTTTTGGTCAAAAATTGTTGTTTCCTTTGAGTGTAATTTGTACAACAATGACACCTCCTGCACGTACCCCAGCCCGGTTGCTGGAGTGGTGTATTTTTAGGGTTACAGGGATGTTATAGATAGACTCAAATTTTAAACGTGCAAAACAATAGAAATTCAGTAGAGTTATCTCAAGTAACTATAACTTGTGCCCTAAGGTAACTATTACTCACACCCCTGCCATGCACGGTTTTCTGTTAAAAAACTTTACTGCATATGCTGCACTGATATTACCAATGATGTTATCAGAGATGTCATGAGTGATGTGTTATATGGGGCAATTATCAGTGCATGGTGAGGACGTGAATATAGTCACCTTAGGGCACAAGTTATAGTTCCTTGAGATAACTAACTGATGAATTTCTATGATTTGCTACATTTAAAATGTGAGCCTAGCTATAAAATCCCTGTAACCTTTGTTGTTCATCAGTGAATTTCTATATTTTTTTTAATGATTATTATACGTTAATCCAACCACAAAATGCACACAGTGTTGGCTGCAGAGCCTGGCCTGTGGCAAGGCCCTGCGGGCAGCCCCTATAACAACCCAACCCCACAGGGCCACCCCATACCCAGCCTGATCTCTACCCCGGGGACGCTATTCCCAAGGGCCTGGAATAAACATTTGATTTTCAGGGAGTGGGACTTCCTGGCACCCCTCCCCGGGGACCAGATCGGCAATGGGGACTTCATCCCCCAGGGCCCAGCCATGTGACATAGGTGCCCTCCTAGAGCACCCAGTGACAATGATGAGGACCGCCGGGGGAGCCTGAAGACCCCCATGGTCCCAGCCGGATCCCCACTTTGTGGGAGCCAACATTGCTGACACAGAGAAGGAGCTGGTAAAGCAGCTCCGTCTCTATGAGAACAATGTTTCCACTGTTTCGCTGACTGCATCTCCACAGGCAGGGGAACACAGGAAACCTCTGCTCACATGAAGTGATATTTGTTTGACTGCCCTGACTTAATCCAAGCGGAGTGCTTGCTGTGTCTTCCAGTCAAGTCACAGCAAACATATGTCTTGGTGGTGGGCACTCTGGTTCAAAGCAGGAGCTGGCTCTGGGTGGTGGTGGTGGTCCCCAAGGCCATTATTGGATTCTCTAGGGGGCCTGTGTCCCCCCCCCGAACATCAATAGACCCAGGGAGGTGTTGTCCCCAGGGCCGGGAGGTCCAAAACTGACCACCAGTCTCTTTTTAAAATTAGCCCCAGGAAGGTGGTGGCCCCCAGGGCTGCATGAGAGCCCAGAAGCCCCTTGCATTACTTTTGATAATTGCCCCGGGGAGGTGCTGGTGGTCCACAGGACTGTGGGGAAAGGGGGTGCCGAATGGCCCCTGTGCTAATTTTACATTGGTGTCCTGGTGGGTGGCATTCTCTGGGGCTGTGTGGGAGGGAACGTGTCCCCCCACATCTCTTGATTTAAAGCTATGGGGAGGTGGCAGTCCCTAGGGCTGAGGGGGCCAGGTGCCCCCCACATTGTTTTTGACTAAAACCCTTGGCTGCTCCCAACCGGGCCCGTCCAGGGACCTCACAGAAGCAAGCACAGGAGGCATCCATGGATCCGCTGTGACTTCTGCCAAAAAGTGTTTCTAAAAATGTTTTTTTTTTTTTTTTTTGCCCTGGGGGTATCCTGAAGCTAAGTCCCAAGATGGCTGCCAACACTTTCTTATTGAAGTGTTGGCACTTAATCCAATCTCAGCACAAGATCGGGAGGGTTCGGGAAGCATTTGCATCCCTATACATGACAATTTGAATATTCTCAAAAACCACTGAACAAATTTACACCAAGTAACAAAGGGTGCTTTCTGGACCAAGAGCTACCTTTCTGCCAAATATGGTGTAGTTCCGTCCAGTGGTTTTGGCCCCATCGCTGTTGAAAATCTGTATGAAAAAATGAATGGGAAAAAAGAGTTTTGGAACACCCTCTATTTCTCGGCCCCCACTTGACATATCATCCCGAAACTTTACAGACAGATGCTGAAGTGAGTTGTATTTCCTTGGAAAATTGTGTTAAGATTCAGCAAACTGCACAAAGTTTTTAGCAAAACAAAATGTTTTCTATAGAAACTGGGTCCTAATGATAACTACCTAGTGGCAATCATAACTAGATAAAAGATAGATAGATCTCCACACACGAGTTAAACACCCAAAATCAAGTTAATCCTAGCAATCATTTACCCTTTCCCACCTCTAAACATTACCAACCCCACCACTAAACCCTATATTTAATGTTTATTTATTCATTTGCTTTAGGTGAACACCCCAATCCCTCTTTTTTAAATTTACTCCTAACCTTATTATACCACTACCTGCCCTGAAGCCATACATTTATCCTTCCATCCTTTTACCAGCCCAAAGCTCTAAAATTACCCATGCCTCTCGTTACCACTGTTCACCCCTAAACTCTAAATGTAGCCTTATTTGAAAAAAATATTTATATTCCCACAATTCAGTTACATCACAACTTACCTTGCCTACAATTAAAAGCGTGGATAAGGCATTGCGTGGTAAAGGCTGTTTCCTATTGTGATAAATATTGTTGAGTTTATGGCATACATCCTGCATGGTGGTGTTCTGTGCAAACATTGCAACTCCAGTAGTAGCAAGAAGTCCGTGCCCAGCATTTTTTAGGACAAACGTTAGAAGAAAGGAGAGCCTGGTGCCACAGACAGTCATTTTTTTTCCTACAACTTTGATCTTCTATGTTTAAGTTTCATCTGAGTACTCCATTGTTCCTTACAGTAGTTCACTGCAGTTGTAAGGTCCAGCTCATTTAGACGTTGTTCCCTAGTATCGAGATGGGTTCCTAGAGTGTTGATTTCCCCCTCTGTGACTTCAGCGTATTGTTAATTTCAGCATTGTTTCAACATTGAGATGAAGAATTGCCTGGATGCCTTGCTTCTGGATATTTGGCCCGTTAACAGGAATTGGCATAGCAACAATAGTAGGCTTTATCAGGTCTGTAAGGACAATATGATTAGATGGGTCAATACATCTGTAAACCACAGTCACAGGACCAGCAGCAAAGAAACAGGGCCCCAAACCCTGTGTACAGAACCTATACTCTCCATATTGTTTTTAGTGGTAAAGACCAGGAAAATAAAAAAGGACCATCCTGCATTTCCTAAAACATCCAGGAGGTGTCACTGTAGAAAAAAATTCACTGGTCAGTTGTAGCATGAATTGGCTCAGCAAGGACTTGCCTATTCATCCTTTGGGCCTGCTCGCTTCTCCCAATCCAAGATGGGGGGGGTCCTCCTGGAGTGTGGGCTCATACTTCGCCCCTTCTGATTGTTCCCAATCAGGACCACTCTATGCGACAGTCAGCACACAATAGTGTAGTCGTAGTGATTCTGGAGGCAGCTTGCTATAAAAAGGTCATGCAAGAGCACCAGCAGCTCCCAGTGGAGCATGAATGTAACGGCAATGTGTGGCATATCTGTAGAGACACAGTCCATGGGCCGATACCAAAGAGGGGACGTGGACCACCCAGTTGACACTGTAGACCTTTGTAAGGTCTGGGGACCTCGCCAACTGATTTGCCTGGTGTTAGGAAAAGGGTCTCTAGTTGGCAATGGTGTGCATCCTGTCCAAGCAGGGACCCTCACTCCAGTCAGGGTGAGGGAGTCACATGGCTAAGATAACCCCTGCTCACCCCCTTGGTAGCTTGGCAAAAGCAGTCAGGCTTACCTCTGAGGCAATGTGTAAAGTATTCTCTCCCCCCCACCCCCACCCCCCCACACACACACACCACCAGTTTAGAAAAATAGCCAATATTTATCTTATGAAAACAAGATTGAAATGACAAATCCAACATACACAAGCAAAGATATTAATTTTAAAATATTAAATCCTAGCAAAGCACTTCAAAACAAAATCGCTCCATCTGGGGCTATCACAACGTCTTTGATGGAGTCGTTCCCAAAAGCCCTATATCAGTTGTGAGGTAGTGTGGGCTCGTCATGTTGTTGCACAGACCCAGGGCACAGTAGCTTTGAAAAAATGAGGAAACCAAGTCACTGTGCGGAGCTGGGAGATGAGGTGTCGCAGGAGCCAGTTCAGCGTCTGTTCATTACCGCTACTGGGGAGGTGTGGCATTGGTTCCTTACTGTGCGAAAGGGGAGGTGAAGTGTTGGTACCTTATGGATGCAGAGGAGGTGATGAGGCATTGGTGGTGAGGTGTTGGTTCCTACAAACCAGCAGGGGTGAATGAATCCAGAAAGTCAAGATGAGAGACATTGATTTTGCAGTGTGGCGATCACTCCACGGGGTCACAGTTGCTGTGGCAGGGCCAAAGCCAGGTGTCTCAGATGTCAGTGACACAGCACTTGGGGCGCATGCTGCGGCATCAGTCATTATTGTTGCACTCAGCGGGGACCACTGCTCCAGTGCAGGCAGCAGTGTGGAGTCAGACAGCAGCGCTGGTTCGGAAGTCATTCTGAAGTCGATTTACTTGGTTTCTTCTTGCTTTCATGAGAACTCGCTGTCAAGGGCCCAGGAACTGGATTTAGCATCATTTGACGAGTCAGGACCCAGCAAGAGAGCCTAGGTGCTGACAGATTAAGCACCTGAGTCTTAACAGGGGGCAAGCTCAGTCCACGACCTTGGAGAACCTTTGTAAGCAGGATACAGACATCAAAGTCCAGTCCTTTCACTCCCAGGACAGAAGCAGTAAGCAGCAGGCCAGCACAGTAAAGCAACAATGAGAGTGTCAGTCCCTCCCACAACATCTAGCTCTTCTTCCTGGCATAATGTCCTCAGTCCAGAAGGATTCTAAAGTTGTGGTCTCAGAGGTCCAATACTTATACTAATTTCTACCTTTGAATTAGTCAAACTTTAAAGAAAAGTCTTTGAAGTGCACACAACCCTGCCTTTCCTGCCCTGGTTCCTGACACTCCAGCCTATTCAGGAGCAAGTGTCAGCTCCTCCCATCAATTAAGCCCAGGACAACCCATCAGGATAGGCAGGGGATATATCAGCTCCCTTTGTGTGTGACTGTCTAGAGTGAATTCATAAACAGCCCAACTGTCATCCGAACCCAGACATGTATTTCACAGTCAGGCAGAGGCACAGAATGGTTAAGTAAGAAAATGCCAACTTCTAAAAGTTTCATTTTCAAACTTACAATTATAAACAAACTTCACCGAAAGATGTTTTTTTAAATACCGAGTTCAGAGACCCCAAACTCTAAATTTCTATCTGCTCCAAAGGGGAAATTACACTTAAAAGATTTCAAGGCAATCCCCAGCTTACCCTATGAGAGAGATAGGCCTTCCAATTGTGAAAAATGAATTTAGCAGTATTTCACTATCAGGACATGTAAAACACACTATTACGTGTCCTACACTTTAAATACACTGCACCCAGCCCATGGGGTTGCCTTTGGCCTACCTTAGGGGTGACATACGTAGTAAAAGTGAAGGCTTATGCCAGGCAAGTGGGAGCACTTGTCGGGTCGCACTGGCAGTAAAAACTGCACATAGGGACACTGTAGTGGCAAGTCTGAGACATGTCTACAGGGCTACTCATGTGGTTGGCACAATCAGCGCTGCAGGCCCAATAGCAGCATTTGATTTACAGGCCCTGGGGACACACTGTGTACGTAATGCCAATGATGGATAGAGCAATCACCAATACCATTTAGACAGAGAGCACTTGCACTTTACACTGGTCAACAGTGGTACAATGCCCAGGGTCCTAGAGCCAACAAAAACAAAAATCAGCACAGGATGAAGAACAGGAGATCAGAAGCCAAAAAGACAGGGGAAACCACACCAAGTGTTAACAGACCTAACACATGGTCTCTGTTAAAAGTGCTGCTCTTTAGAGAGCTGAGTCCATGCAGCAATGGATCTGATAAACATATCAAATACAGCACAATTGTGTGAAATTAGGCCATATATTTGTCCTGTAGAGTAGGGCACTCACGAAGACACACTGGTGAGTTGTCATTGCTCCACCTCCACATTCTTCAGTCTGAGGATGAGATGACTAGGGTTACAGTATTACAAATGTACACTAGTAAGGGCAATCATCTGTGGCATAACTAAGGTTCTGGCAGTCCCTGCAGTGCGGAGGGCTCAAAGCTCCAGGGGGCCCCCTCAGCACAGTACTGTTCACGGGCAGCAGGCCTCTGAATGGGACCAGAGGGGAGGGGTTCCCTCTCAAGGTACATTGCAAGGGTGTGGTATTGATAAATACAATTAGGGAGTTTCACTGGACAAGAACACCATGACACCACCCAAGCAGGGAGGTCTGCACAGGAGATTAGAGCATAGACAATTAATCCTGCGACTCTTTAAATGATCTTTAAAAGACACCTCTCCTGCCATCAGCTGCTTAGATCTAATCCCTCTCTGCCCGGAAATTCCTCGTCCTTCTATCACCATGGTACCTTATCTGTTGGAATCAATTCTGGTTAGAGAAGCCCCCATTAAGCCTTATGTGTCTTAAACCAGTACAAGCATAACTATCTTTGCCTCAGTGTCCAAGCTCCCTTTCTGTTGGTGCAGCTCAAGGAGTATATTCCAGATTTTCCCCATGCTTTAACATTCTGCTGTTGCCGGAGTCGGTATGGCCAATAGTACAGTGTAAGCCCTTGTACAGTGTTGACAGATAGCGGGCCTGGGCACTGTCCTTCCTGTCTCCCTGCATGGCTACCATTCATGATGTGAAGCTGGAGATGAGCATTATCACATTGCACGCCATGACTTCAGTACCTCCTCATCTCACCGCACATGGATACATTTTAAGGTAAATGGACACACTCAGGTATACTTTTTTTCAGTCATGCTGCCTCGTCCCTGTGTGCGCTGCTTTTTATATTTACTTTTTTCTTATTGATTGCCTCCCCTCAAAGTTCGTATTAGGACCATGAGCAATGAAGGAAGTTATCACTATAAGCGAGTGTTGTCAAATAAGCATAACATCTGCCCCAGAAAGACCCTTTAACGCTGAAAGATTTGTCAACAATTCAGCCATGATAACCACGTCTTACTTGGTAATTGTGAATAGCAGTGATATAAATAATGACACATGCATCAGGCAACCTCTTCCTTCACCCACCCTTTGAAACAGGACAAACGATGCCGCATATTTTAGTAGAGAAGTGGAACTGTATGTGTCATTCGTGATTAGAGACTGCAAAATGAAAGATTTTAACTTATTCTAAAAAAGAAAATCACATTTTTAAAATTGCTTCAAAGCGAAATCCCTGTTACCTCACAAAAACAGTACTTTATAATGGCTTTTGAAGTTTTTACAGCACTGCTAATGTTTTATTGTGTTGAATGTGAACCGCAAAATCACGATACTGTGCATAAAAGCCAGAGTTGGACATGACACAAATCGATTCTTTGCCGCACTAGGATCTGAGATACTGACCTGATGAGTCCTCCTTATATAAGGAGTTTGAGGAACGCTGGTCTAATTGGCCTGGCGCTCACTTTCTGCAACTGCGTATGAAATGCTTGATTTGGTGATCAAATAAATGTGCACCAGTGTGGGAACCTTTGTGATGCATATTAGATAAGACAATCGTAAAGTTTGTAGCATAAACAAAGTATTCACAATACATCTGTCTGTCAATTTACATTGCAAGCAGAGGTTGGCCGCCGTCACCAGGACCAGCTTTTGAAATGCATTGGGTAGAACTGCAATGAGACAGCTTAGCTAGCTTCAAGACAAGCACTTCTTGATATCTGCATGCTGACTGAGTAGTGCACGGTGTATGAGACCCCCCCCCCGGTTAACATTTCCTGCTATCCCTATCGTCCTAGCATAGAGAGAGAAGGTGAAGCTCACCACGGTGTGCACTGGTTATGGCAACAACAGGCCTATCCAGACCTTCACAGTGCCTTAAATGAAATTTCAACAATGAGGTCTGTGGAGGAGTATACCTTATAAAACATAATTCACACTGGCTGTTCCTTGATCCTGTTTACCTGATATTATTAGCTATTTTGTTTTGTAATATTGTATATATGGTTATTTAACAACATTAGCTTAGCATTTTTTTAGGCTACAAAAGCAACACTTCAGCCATCAATCAATATGATAGCTTAAGGCATGTTCCCGTAGAAAAAGACTTCACAGATTCTTCTCACCAACTTAACTTTACTGCATTTCCACACTAATATCCTTGGTGACTTCAACTTCAAAGGCAGCAAAAACATTAAAAAACAGCCTAATCAATGCACTGAATGTGGTTCCACGTGCAGCCCCATAAACAAATAAAGGCCAAATCCTCGACAGAGAAGACAAGATCACCAACCATTACCTGAAACTTCCCATACTCCTGGACTAAAATTACCAACTTGCGCTCTCCATCACCTTGCTTACTGGTGTGCTTGAAAGAAGTCAACCCAAAAGAGAACCACAAATCTTCAATCCATCAGAGACTTCTACCTGAACAACAAAAAACATGAACTCTTCTCTTATATGCAATACCAAGCACCCTTCTTGCAGCACCCTGCCCAATGGTCCTTCCCTGACCCACCACCTCCTTTTTTAGACAGAGGCCACGGGAGCGGAAAAGGGAGAAGGAAAGAGGTGCAGTGGTGCCCAAAAGAGGACACCACAGAGAACCTAACACTCAGAGAAGCCACCCCAGGGAGAAGCAAGACGCAATAAATGATGATTCAGACAAGAAGATCAACATCATAAACTTGAGCAACCGGACACTGAGCGAATTCGAAACCCGAGCATTAAGTAAAAGGTTTAAATTTTGTACCTACACCACAAATTGATCTGTTCAAAACCAGAACAGAATTAGCAGGTTTGTTCCGCAAGATTCGCCTCAAAACCTTCTTTCTTGGTAAAGAGTTTGAGGCTCCTGAACAGAACACAGGACTGCGTCCTAAGTCCGTCTTCTGTCCATCGGCATGGCAAATGCCTCCAGAGGTTTTGGCATTCGAGAAATCAGTGTCCCTTAAGATCAATGGGCTCACAAAGACATCAAACAGAGTATTTTACAACATGAGTAAGGAGGAGCTCAAGGCGCTGACATGTCTGACATCCGACCCCAGCATCATTATAAAACCAGCCGACAAAGGCGGAGCAACGGTGATTCTACCACAAAAGATGTACAGAGATGAGTGTGAGTGACTTTTGGGCAACATTAAACATTACAAACGCCTTGCCCGTGACCCCACTCCAGATATCCAAGAAGAGATCTCCTTCTTGGTGGCTAAAGGTATGGAGAACAACTAGCTCACTGAACACAAGGCAGCTTTTCTAATACAGACTAACCCTAAGATCCCTTACTTCTACATTCTGCCAAAGGTACATAAAGAAAAGATTCCCCCTCCATGCAGACCTATAGTATCCGGGATCGGCTCAGCATTAGAGCCCTTGTCTAAGTTTGTGGATTTCTTTTTACAACCATTAGTGAAAATAATCCCTACCTACCTCAAGGATACCACTGATGTCCTACTACTACTGGAATCCATATCTTTTGACAAGACTAAAGAACTCCTGATTACTCTAGATGTGGAACCTCTATATACTAACATCCCCCAGGAGGCCACACTGGAAGTGATCAGTAATCTGTTAGAAGCAAATATGGGTGAATCTATAACCCCACCCGAATTCATACTGGACCTCGTGCATCTTGCGCTCACGAGGAACTATTTCAAATTCGAAGAAAGTTTCTTCTTACAAACACAAGGGACATCTATGGGCAGCACATTTGCCCCCAGTTTGGCATGCCTATATGTCGACAATTTCGAGAGACTTGTGGTCCTTCACGATGACAACCCATACCGAGACCAGATAAAACTCTGGAAGCGGAACGTAGACTACGTCCTGCTGGTTTGGACGGGAAATAAGGAAGAGGCCCTTGCTTTTGCTGTCTGGCTCAATGGGGCTAAGCCCTTCCTCACCTTCACCCTGACCATAGGTGAAAACAAACTACCTTTCCTCGACCTTCTCATCTATGAGCACGAAGGTGGCTTGGCAACTGAAGTATACTATAAACCAACGGACCGTAACAATCTGCTACAATACCAGTTTTTTCATCCATGAACTCTGAAGGATAACCTCCCAGTGGGACAATTCCTACGACTGAGACGGAACTGCTCGTCTGTAGCGGATTACCGCAAACATGCTGACAAACTAGCCACCAAATTACAAGCAAAGGATTATCCCACACATCTGGTCAACTGGGCTCGCAAGAGAGCATGCAACAACAACAGGGACCAGTTGCTGCAGCCTCGGGCAGTGAAACCAGACCTAGAGAAGATTGTGTGTGTCACCACCTTTGGCCCCTTATCCAATAGGATTCAGAAGATTATTAAAGATGACTGGAAGATCCTCACATCAGGTGGCTTACCATTCCAGCAGCCACTACATGCATATAAGAGAGCATCCAACATACGTGACCTAGTGGTCCATACAAGACCTAAAGAAAAGCCCGTCCCAGACAGACTATGCTCTGGCATCTCCCACCCCCAGCAGGCCACTACCCTTGTGGCAATTGCAGTGTGTGTTGCCTAACCCTTAAATCTACCACCATTAACCTCGACCTCAAAACCCCATGGGTACAAAAATCTCTTACGAACTGTAATAGCAAGAATGAAGTTTACTTGATCAAATGTCCCTGCCAACTCAAATACGTGGGTATGACCACCAGAAAGGTCAGTACTAGAATCTGCGAACACAGAAGCAAGATCCGGTGTAAACGCGATGCCACCAAATTGACCAGTCACTTCCTTTTGAAGAACCACTCTCCGGACGACATGTCCTGGACGGTCCTCGAGCAACTTCCCCCAACAACCCCCAACATGTCACAAAAACTGTTTCGGGCCGAACAACGCTGGGTGTGGGGGTTGCACACAGATACTGCTGGTCTGAACGACGAGATACCCTGGTTCTCTATCCACAATTAGGTCCTCCGCTAGTTGCCTACTGAACCAAGTCGGTCTTTCTGCCACCCCTGTCTTCTCCCTCTGTTCTTGCAGTCTGTGCCTTTTCGTGTTCCCTTCACATCCACTTCCATTGCACCTTTTAGCTCCCTTTCCTTTCCCCCCATCCTACCCTTCCGTCGCCCCCGTATCTCCCCCCTTTTCTTTCTTTTATCTTTTTCTTTTCTCTCTCCCCCTTCGTCCTGCCCTGCCTCCCCCACTGTGTCTTTTCCCCTTCACCGATTCATCCTGGCTCCTTCCCTTCCACCCTCCTCTTTTTCTCCCCCCTCCTTGCTTTCCTTTGTTTTTTT
Source organism: Pleurodeles waltl (assembly GCF_031143425.1). Taxonomy (NCBI): domain Eukaryota; kingdom Metazoa; phylum Chordata; class Amphibia; order Caudata; family Salamandridae; genus Pleurodeles; species Pleurodeles waltl. Next base: position 798,897,337 of record NC_090445.1, on the reverse strand, counting down.
CCTTCTCTAGCCCCCTCCTTTCTTTTTTCCCCCCATTACCCCTCTCATCTTAACCCCTTAACCATAACAACCTCTCTTACCCCCCTACTTCCCCCCCCTCTTTTTCCCTTTTCTTTTTCTTTCTTCTTTTTCTTTTTTCCTCTTTTTGTCCCCCCTGGGCCCCTTCCCTTTCCCCCCACCCCTTCTTCATTCTCTTTTCTCCCATCCCTCTTTCCTTCCTTTATTAATTTTTTTCATCCCCCCTCTTTCCTGGCCTCCCCTCTTGAGCTCCCGCCACCCCACCCCCCCATCCTCCATTTTCCCCTTCTGATGCCTTCCCCTTCCCTCTCCTTTCCCCTTTTTATTTTATTTTATTTTATTTCCTTTCCTTATCTTCGCTTCATTCTTCTAGGTCGCGGGCCGCCGGGCAGACTTGTTCCCCGCGGCCACCGGGGAACTACGTTTCCTGGCGTCCCCCGCGGGCCTACATCACTTCCTGACGTGGGCACCTGCGGCACGGCGGAGACAACGAACCGGCCAACCGCAATGGAAGCTCCTCTTCCGGGTCCCACGTCCAATTATCGTTCGGACCACGGGCTGCGGTGATGGCCTCCACCTGTTTACAATCCACCCTGGCGATTATCACTATATTAACCCGTCTCTCCCAGACCACTTCATCCAAGCGGTCCAGGGACAGGACGGTTTAGGTGCACAGTGAGCACCCACCTTTGATGCAGTGAGTGATCCGGCAACCACTGGACAACACAGATAAGATTTCAATGCGCTTCCTACTCTTTCATTCCTTTCTCTTTCCCTTTTTCCTCCTTCACCTATTTCTCTCCTGTTTCCTCTTTCTTTCTTCTTTCTCTTTTTCTTGTTGTTTTTTCTTTTTCCTCTTTCTTTTCTCTTCCTTTCTTTCTTTTTTCTTCAGTCATCTTCTCCTGTTTCTTTTTCCTTTTTTCCTTTTCTTTTAACTGTTCTTTCTTTTCTCCTTTCCTTTCTCTCCTATCTGATCTTTTCGTCCTTTTTTTCTACCATCCCCCCTTCCTCGCTGGGTCAGGCGCTTTTTTGTGTTATGGAACCAAGCAGGTGTCCTTCCACCAAGGGGCCTCGCCTTTTGATCTCTAGAGGCAGGTCATTTCCTTTTGGTTTCTAATTTTGGTTTTTATCTTCACGTTCTCCCCTTTCTCCCCCTTCTTTTGAACCTTAGTGTCCGACTATAAGGGGACACTCCCTCTCCTGGACACCAGAGGCCAGTAGCCTCTAGGGACAGGGTAAGAACTTCCTACATACCGTCCTAGTAATACTGTCCACTACCTAGTTGTGATTTTGTCCATAAATTATATGTGATGAATGTTTTGTGCACCCAGTAATTCTGTTTGCTGCATGATTATCTGCTTCACGTGTGCTGTGGTTTGCTGTGCAGTTATGTGTCACAATGCTACTTTCATTGTCGGTCTGTTTTACTTCCCATAGGCCCCCTCCCAGGTAGTTTCCTGGCAAAGTAGGCCCCTTCTTTTTTTACTCACTTTTTTCATATCCTTAGCATGAGTAGCAGGGATCCTTCGCCCTGATGAATGCCCCAAGACTTTCCAGAGCTCATTACTGAGGGCAGAAACATGTTGGCTCCTTCCTCCTAGATAGGTGACCCTGTGAGTCCTTGTTCTCACAGAGGTGTCCCGATCTCCATTTTTTAACCACACCAAACAGAACCTTTTATTAAATACACACACAGGTATTTGTTTAGGTGTTTTTATTCCTTAGTTTAGCTGGATCCCTCTATTTCCAGAATCAGAATTAATTTACGCACTCCCTCCTGTTCCTTTAACAGTGAGGTTGAGTCCGCCCAGGTGGCACTGTCCTACCTGGGTGGGGCTAGGTGGTCATATGATGAAGCATGACACTATATAGTGTGTGAAACCACCTAGTCCGTAAAGGAAATTCCTCCCCTCCCTGTTTTCCAGACCCTCTGCAGTACCATAGCTAACTGATACCCCGCCTCCAATTGAGGAACACAAGGGAGCTGGTGTCACAATTGATGCACCATTGATCCATCCCTCGTTATACTAAAAGAACCCCGTACTCCTTTTTGTGTTTTTGCTCTTCTCTTGACCTTCTGCCTCCACATATGCCAATATGCCAAAGACTTAACCAATTACAAGCACTCCATCCATAGACGGGAAAGCCAGAACCGCCAATTGACAGCTGCACAGAGGCACTTCAGTAGCTTGAGGTAGAAAACTCATCACAACAGCCAAAGCAAGCACCATACTGATATCCTTAGTGAAGCCGGCAACAGAATATTCTTCAAGGCAATCACACACTGCATCAGCATAGTGCCTGATTCTGCCCCAGTACAGAGATCTGGGCCTAAATCCATCGTTTTTTTGCTACCCATGCCGTTCCAGTTTGGACCCAGCCATATGCAAATCAGTCTTTACCCTGTTCCCCCCCTGGTAACAGTCCAGACCGAACTGCCAGGCCAGGTCCTCCCTGGACTAGAAACATGCATCCTAGGACCAGTTTTAGGGTATCACCCTTCATCAGCCAGGCTAGCTTGATTCCAGTGGCATGGGGAGCACGGGACCCACGTCTGGGCATACCCTTCCCACCCGGGGCAGCAAATGCAAAAAGAACAAGTGATGGACTTAAAGCTGAACAATGTCAAACATTCACCCCCCAGTACAGAGATCTGGGCCTAAATCCATTGTTTTTTGCTACCCATGCCGTTCCAGTTTGGACCCAGCCATATGCAAATTAGTCCATAATGCGTTTGTGTTGCTCAAGTTGCCCTAAGTGGGGAAGGGTATGCCCAGACGTGGGCCCCTTGCTCACTGTACCACTGGATTTAAGCTAGCCTGGCTGATGAAGGGTGATACCCTGAAACCGGTCCCAGGATGCTTGTTTCCGGTCCAGGGAGGACCTGAATTGGAAGTTCGGGCTGGGCTGTTCCCATGAGGAACAGGGTCAAGACTGATTTGCATATGGCTGGGTCCAAACTGGGGTGGCATGATGAGAAAAAGAACAATGGATTACACCCAGACCTGTGACTGGGGATGAGTGCTTGCATTGTCCAACACTCCGTCCATCATCCTTTGCAGTACATTTCCAACACCAAGCCTGCTTCTTCACTGACATCCATACATTTCTGTTTTGTACCACTATGGTTATCCTTCAAACTGCTGTCTCTGGCACACCTGGGCCCCTCAATATAAAGGATTCATCGTTCCCTTTGATACTAACTTGCATACAACTCTTTTGCTAGCAAATTGCCGCTCATTGTCAGCACATAAATTAGACATTAATCTTTTGTTAAGCGACACCGCTCCTGCGTCCCTGTTTCTCACTGAGACATGGCTGCACGAGGGGTCTAGGCCTGACATAGCTCTGGCAATACCCCCAGGATACTTGATAGCAAGGATGGATAGAACCACCTCAAGGGGGGAGGAGTCGCCATCATATGTAAGCAAGAATTCAAGCTTAGCTCTTGCTCCCCTTCGATTAATAGACTGTGAAGGTATGTTTTTTTCTTTGACCGTTAATCCTAATTTCACCCTTGCAGGAGTTTTGCTCTATCGGCTGCCGGGACCATCAGATAATTTCTATTTCTCTTCCCGACCAGCTTACCGATCTAATATGTAATAAACCCAATCTAACTATTTTAGGTGACTTCAATATTCAAATAGATCATTCGGATCTGACAGTGGCCAGACGCCTTTTGGTGGACATGGAAGCTCTTGGAATAAGGCAATTGGTTAAAGGCCTGGCGCACGATAGGGGACATACTATTGACCTAGTCTTTAGCAACTTAGCAGTGCTTTGCTCCATGCCCCCCCTCTCCCACTGGTATGGTCTGCCCACTTACTAATTCCACTAAAATTACCCATCTTCACCGCTAAGGGTTCCCCTCAGCCCACAGTCTGGTTTGGAAGGCATTGGCATAATCTCAATACTGGTGAATGGATGAGGCTGCTAGATAGCCGGAAATCTACCTCTCTCAAAGTCAATGAGATAGAAATTGATCCATTCAATGATTGGATTACCGACTGTCTTGACACCCTTCTCCCCCATAAGATAATAACTGGTAATCATCGGATAGCTGACGCTCAGTGGTTCACCCCACATCTGTCATCACTTAAAAGAAAGTGTAGAAGCCTGGAGAGAAAGTGAAGGAAATACTTAGACCAGACTGCAAGGGAGGAATATAGGCAGTCTGTCAGGCTCAACCATGCAGAAATTAGATCAGCACAAGGCTCATACTATTCTGGTAGAATTGAACAGCCCTCGGGCTCCTCTAAAATGGTTTTTCAGGTGCTCCAAGAAATTCTTCACTCCCCTAAAGATGGTGACCCAACTGCAGCCTCAGAAGAACATAGTAATAACCTAGCTAGGTTCAACAAAACATGTGTGTTATTTATTCAAACTTCTCAAGGGATAAGGCCAAGTTGATAGTTCAAGCTAATCCCTCAAAAAGATATAGCCACCTTGTCACATTTCTCCCCCCTATCTCAGGAACAGATTGTCTCTTTCCTCACTACACTAAAGTCAGGTTCACCTCTGGATCTGGCTCCTCCTTCTGTACTACCTCTTGGGGTCCCGGCCATTGCCCCTACACTTACCTAATTTCTGAACTCTTCCCTTACCAAAGGCTCTGTCCCTGAACAGTGGAAACATGCGTTAGTTAAGCCCCTGTTGAAAAAACTGAACTTAGATGCCACAGATCTCAAAAATTATAGGTCCATATCACTACTTCGTGCAAGGTCTAAAATACTGGATAAATACATTAACTCCCAATCATCCATATTCTTGGAAGATAATAGTATTCTCCATCCCACTCAGATGGGCTTCAGGCCTCTTCACAGTACCGAATCTGCATTGATAGTGGTCATGGAAGAGGTGAGAAAGCAAATAAATCAAGAAGTATAACGGCTGTCATATGGCCCTGATCTGAGTGCTGCCTTCGATACAGTAGATCATCATCTGTTTATCCAAAGGATAGAGGAGATTGGAATCAAAGGTCTAGCACTCAGTTGGCTTACCTCGTTTCTAGAGGACAGATCATTCAAGGTTCTTGACCGTTCCTATTTTTCCAATAGGTTGAACTTGAGCTGTGGGGTCCCTCAGGGCACCTTGCTTAGCCCTACATTATTCAACATTTATATGGCCCCCCTGCAAAGCTGGTGGAGTCTTTTGGACTGTCATTGGTCTCCTACGCAGATGATTCCCAGCTAGTGGTTTCATTCTTTACGTACGAAGGGTCAGAAGAATCCCCTTTGCCTTTAGGCAATATCTAGTTGGATGACAAACAATATGCTCTAACTCAATGGGGACAAAACATTGTCGGCCACCACCAAGACCCTGGCAACAATCCCCGATCTAACTCCCCGCTGGAGTTTCTGCCTACTCCCAAGAAGTATATTAAAAACCTGGGAATCTGGTTAGACCCTCATTTCACTCTGGAACATCAAGCCAAGAAAATCTCGTCTGCCTGCTCTGGGTCACTAAGACTTTTGAAAAAGGTATTTGTAATACTTAATCCTCTTGCAAAAAGACTGATTGTTCAGGCAATTATTCTGTCCCGACTTGACTATGGCAGCAGTCTATTTCTTGGCTCCCCTAAATATGTGGTTAGGAAATTGCAGGTGGTCCAGAATGCCACGGCACATCTTCTACTACACATCCCAAGGCATACTTCTGTTAAACTGGCTTTGTCCTCTCTCCACTGGCTTCCAGTGGAACAGCATATAAAATTTAAAACCCTATGTATCATCCACAAATCACTACATAATAGAGGACCCCATTTGCCAAAAACCCTAGCCACCTTCAACAAAACCACCAGAGCCCTTAGATCAGCATCTGCAGCACTGGCTATACTACATAATATCCAAAAAGCCAGATGGGGTGGTGCTACGATGGAACATCGTGGAGCCAAATTGTGGAACTCCCTCCCCCTCAGTATTCCATTAAACAGTCATGAACTTAATTTTCAAAAGGCTATTAAAACCTGGCTTTTTAAAATCTAGTCTTCCCTTCCTTTTGCTCTTGTTGTCCTTTTAGCGCTGCGAGGCCTTCGGGTAGTCAGGCGCTTTATAAGTGCCAATAACATAACAACCTTATTAAAACGTATTGTTCCCTCATAGCCACCCTCATAGGAAGATGATGTCCTACAGACTTCCGTTAAAACCCTTCCCTCAGAAGCTCTTGCCCTTACTTACCTTAATCAACAGGTGAAAAACCAGAGACAATTGGTAAACCCAGAGCTTAGACAGGTGTGTGCTCTAGCCATGGATGAAATGTATGTTACACCAGCATAATCTAGCATAATTTAGTCAATTTTGTGCTCATCTTGTTATTTATTTATTTTTTTGCAAAGTGTCATTACATCGAAGGTGGGCAAGAGGATGTGTTTTGCTCTGAAAGAGCACAACATGCCAGTTTTAGATTAAACAGAATGAAGCATAATGTTTCAGAAATGTCCTTTAATTACACAAAAGTAAAGTTAAACCAATTTCCTACACCACTGAATAAGTACCAAATACTCCAACGGTTTTGCAACAACTGCAGAAATGTAGAAGGCTGTCATTTGTGACATTCTGTACTCAAACTACACCAGTCTAGCTTTTTAAACAGAATAGCTGTTTTAAGAACTTTCAAACCTTTTTCTACGCAAGTATCAGTCACGCGTAGACAAAATAGCAGTTCATCCTACATTTTACGTTTATTTTTAAAATATCACCAGGTAGGAATTGTTCTAGTGTTGTGTGGTTGGTGCTTACTTATTTCCCTTTGCTCTAATACATAAGAAATGCAAAGTGCTTAACGTCAATCTATTATTGCATCAAGTAATTGAGTTTAATAACCATGGGCTCCTCAGAGAAGTCTGGTAATGGGAAATCATTTACTGCTAAACAAAAAGAGCCCTCAGGGGTTCCAGAAAAAGTGCCATTTGTATAATGCACACATCAATAACATAACGATAGGTCTAATTGTATCACTAAGAATCAAAGAAGCGTGATTCCCAGCAACATCTGGGGCCATCTAATTTAAGTGGAGTCTTTGGCAAATTAGGGTATTGTTTTTCAGTTTCTAACATTCACAAGCTCCAAGTTCTTAATTGGTCAATTTACTTAGTCTTGTAAACAGTTTTCTAAGTGCTTGAGAGCACCCTTCACATCTGCACATCATATTTCTGAATAAACACCATTACATCTGCAAGTGTCAGCGTTGATCTATGCATGGTGTGCTGCTAAAAGGATACCATGTGCATTAATGGAGGATAGGATTGCTATGTGCTCAACTGTTTGATTTAGGCAAGATTCCTTTGGGTGCAGTAAAATAGTAATTTTCAAATATGTATATATTTTTTTAAACCTTGTTAGAGGTAGTATGTGCTACATAAATCCACTGCTTTATAGTACATTACGTCCTATAAAAAATGGCTTTATAACGATCCAAAGTCGTCATATCTTTAGGTATGTGTTTTTAAAAAAACTGCCCCCTCAAGCATGGTTCCAAAGAATCAGAATGCGTCAAAATGGTTCATTTTGCATTAAAAGGGTTGCGAAAAACATCCCACTCCCCTGTTAAGCTGCATGTGTGAATAAAGTGAGACCTTTTAAAAACAATATCTAGTTATAGAAATGATTAAAATATATAGACCACGCACAACTGATTGTTGTGAGAACAGTGGTGTATTAAACGTGTGGTTGCGTGACCTCTTTGTGTAATACACTAACGTTACCAGCTTTGGTCCAGTCAGGTTAGTTTCTTTAACTTTTGCTCAACCTGAGTAGCTGTGGCTTCAAGCAGTCTGACTTAAACAAGGGTACATGTTTAATCCATCTGGGGCCACGGACGTAATGGTTATGTCCGGTGGCTCAGCACTGCTGCACCACGGTGTAACAATTATGTCCTGGCACTGGCCCATTGGGGGGGCAGCGATAGCACTCACCCCCCCCCCCATGGGCCTCCCCCACAGGACAGGGATGGAAGGGGAATCGCTTCCCCTTCCGTCCCCACCCTAGTGATGATTGATGACATCAGCGCGCAATCGCGTGCTCACCTCAGAGGTCGTCCCATGAGCAAGTGGATGACAAACGAAAGCATTTCTCTTCTCCAATCGGGGGGTGGTGGGGGGCATCGGAGAGACATGAAAGGAAAGGCTTTTCCTTTCATGCCTCTGAGCATTTCTACAGCCCGATCGGTAAGTAAATTTTTTTGAAGAAATCGACACCCGGGGGCGACCTTTGCCCTTTGGGAATGGGTCACTCCGCAAGGGTTTTTTTTTTTTATAAGGCCATTTCTGCCCCCCTAGGGGGGAGATCGGCATATATTAATTAGGCTCATCTGTCCCCAAGGGGGGCAGAAACCTCTGCACACCAGGGATAAAAAATGCTTTTCCTTTAACAGGAGGTGAGCAACCCCTTAGGCAAGGGTCCCCTGGGGGCCAAATTTATTTTAGGCCATTTCTGTCACCCTTGGGGACAGATCGACCTATTTTTATGGGGCCAAATCTGCCTCACGGGGGCAGAAACCAATGGATACCAGGGATTTTTAATGATAATTTCACGAGAGGGGAGCGACCCCTTAGGCAAAGGTCACTCCCCTGGGGGACAAATTTATTTTAGGCCATTTCTGTCCCTTGGGGGCAGATTGAGCTATTTTAAATTAGGCCTTTCTGCCCCCAAGGGTGGGGGGGGGGGGAGAAAAACCTCTGGGCACCAGGGACATTTTTTTTTTTTTTACAGATGGGGAGTGACCCCTTAGGCAAGGGTCACTCCCCTGGGGAGCAATTTTATGTTAGGCCATTTCTGCCCCCCTTCGGCCTATTTCTATTGGGCCATCTGCCCACAAGGAGGGCTGAAACCACTTAGGCACCAGGGATTGGTGTGTGTGTGTTTTGTTTGGGGGGGGGGGGGCAGCCCCTTGGGCAAGGGTCACTCTCATGGGGCATATTACTGTTGGCCATTTCAGATCGGCCTATTTTTCTAAGGCCCCTCTGCCCCCAAGAGAGACAGGAAGCCCACTAGACACCAGAAAAGTTTTTTTTTTTTTTTTTTTTAAGAAAAGGGTGGGGGTATGGCCATACCCCCACCCCAAATAAATGGGAAAGTAATCTGTTCTGCCCACCGGTGCGCAGATTGGGCAATTACCCCTGATCCACTCCCTGTGAGGGCAGAAAGCCTACTAGATGCCAGGATGGGAAAAAAAGAAAAATAGTGGGGTGGTGGCTACCGGCCAGTATGGGCATGGTTATGCCCTTACCCCAACTGAAGGGGGTAACAGTCTTTCAGCTCTCCCCTTGCACACTAAAAGATCTATCCCAACGGCAAGCAAGATGACATTGATTTTGGTTTTACATTTGGGCCGTGAGAGATTGGCTAACTCTCAAAATCATCCCACTTGGAATGGTGAGGGCTGCATTTTTTGGACTTTGGAACGCTGCCACCTAGAAAAATCTACAAGCCCCAGACACATCTGAAAACTAAATATCTGGGTGAGTCCAGGGTGGTGTGATTCACATGCACCCAGCACTGTTTTCTTACCCACAATGCCCGGCAAACCAACTTTGCTTGAAATCACACATTTACCCACATTTTTGTGATGGAACCTTCCGGGATCTGCAGGAATCCACATAATTCCTACAACCCAGAATTGTCACATCAATTTTGCACCACTTGTTTATCCGGAGACCGAGGGGAACGTTGGGTGGTAAGAAATTTGTGCCGGTGCGGTGATCCCACACAGAAATGTGGAGATTTTTTAGGTAAATTTTGCTGAGGATTCTGGGTAAGAAAACACTGGGGAATCCACGCAAGACATACCTCCCTGGACTCCCTCGGGTGTCTAGTTTTCAGTAATGTCTGGGTCCGGTAGGTTTCCCTAGATGGCTGCTGAGCACAGGACCAAAAACACAGGTCCCCCCCCGCAAAAACAGATAGTTTTGTTCTTGATCATTTTGATGTGTCCACATAGTGTTTTGGGGCATTTCGTGTTGCAGGCACTAGGCCTACTCACACAAGTGAGGTACCATTTTTAATCGGGAGACTTGGGGGAATGTTAGGTGGAAGGAAATTTATGGCTGCTTGCAGATTCCAGAAATGGGAGGAAAAAGTATTTTTTTGCCAAATTGAGGTTTGCAAAGGATTCTAGGCAACAGATCCTGGTGAAAGCACCACAAATGACCCCATCTTGGGTTCCCCTAGTTCTCAAAAATGCAGGTTTGCTAGGTTTCCCTACGTGCTGGCTGAGCTAGAGGTCAAAATCCACAGCTAGGCACTTTGCAAAAAACAGGTCAGTTTTCTTTGGGAAAATGTGATGTGTCCATTTTGTGTTCTGGGGCATTTCCTGTCGCAGGCACCAGGCCTACCAACACAAGTGAGGTACCATTTTTATTGGGAGACTTGGGGAAACACAGAATAGAAGTGTTATTGCCCCTTGTCTTTCTCTACATTTCCAAATATAAGACAGTGTGTAAAAAAAGAAGTCTATTTGAGAAATGTCCTGTAATTCACATGCTAGTATGGGGACCACGGAACTCAGATGTGCAAAAAAACACTGCTTCAACACCTTATCCTGTGCTCATTTCGGAAATACAAAGGTTTCCTTGATACTTATTTTTCACCCTATATACTTCAGCAAATGAATTGCTGTATACCCGATAAACAATGAAAACCCATTGCAAGATGCCACTTCACATATTGGCTCTTGGTACATAGGGTTCTTGATGAACCTACAAGCCGTATCTATCCCAGCAGCTAGAAGAGTCCAGACAATGTAATGGTATATTGCTTTCAAAAATCTGTCATAGCTGGAAAAAGCTATTAAAGAAAATGTGGACAGAATTTTTTTCACCACAAGTTCTTTATTTTTTTTTATTTTAGCTGTTTTTCAGAAATGCTGATCGGTCTGTGGTCCAGCATTGGTTTCACACCCATTTCTGTCATTAACTGGAAAGAGGCTGAAAGCACACAAAAAAAAAAGTAAAAATGGGTATGTCCCAGCAAAATACAAAATTGTGTTGAAAAATGCGGTTTTCTGATTCAAGTCTGCCTGTTCATGAAAGCTGGGAAGATGGTGATTTCAGCCCTGCAAACCCTTTGTTGATGCCTTTTTCAGGTGAAAAAAATACATGCTTTCTTCTGCAGCCCTTTTTCACCCCCCTCCCCAATTTGTTTGGAAAAAAGCTAAATAATAAATCACAACACAATAGAAAGCGGACATCAATTTACAGAAATAGATCTTGTTTTTAAGAATTTTTAGACAACAAAATGAACAAAATTGATGGGAGGATTCCAGAAATATAGATTTTTAGGTAAAATTAAAATAACAGCTTTTTATTCAAAATGCAAACAAGCATTGGCAACCACTGTGGTTAGAATAAATTTTGTATAAAAGATATGCTTGGGTACTCCTGCCTGCTTTGGTCAACCTACACTGACAGGAAAGAGGTTAAGAGGACTAATAGGAATTTCTAGGACAGTTAACTTGTCACCAAAGCAGTCTCCAGTCCAGTTCTAGGCTCTATGGGTGAACCACCATAAACTTCTTTGGAATGGTCCTGATTCAAGGGATTAAAGATGCTGAAGATACTGTAGGATAATGTGTGGTCGTTACGGGGCAGAGTACTTGCTGGTGTTACTCCACTTTCTTGGTGGGGTGACTTTGGCCATAGGGGTCAATGTCCGTCAAAACTCCAGTTGCCACTGACTACTGATCTCCAATCACAGCTAAACCTGCAGTTCCATTTGATTAAGGCTCCTGTCCATCTTGGGCAACCAAATTGCACTCCATTGACTCTCCCAGGTCCAGCAGTGTCAGGTGCAAATTCTGAGTGCTGGTACTTGGTCTCCCCAGCTGCACGCCAGCTGTCAGTGGCAATCAGCCAAAAAGGCAATAAGGCTATTGTGGCTACTTGATGGCCAGGACAGGCTTCCTCAGTTTTTGTTGCCCTGGTGCAATGGCAGAAAGTCAAGCAACTACCTCTGAGTTAAACTCTTATCGATGAGGCTTGGGAGCCACTTTTCCATGAGCCAGGCACCACAGGCATACCCCTCTTTTTGCTGGCCCAAAGTACCAGCGGATGCAGTTCAGCAGATGCTGCATCCTCTTGTCTGACCTGGGGAAAAGCAGCGAAGTCCTTCAGATCTCTCTCCATTCCAGATGTGATCTGAGGTCTGGGTGCAGGGGCTGGAATATATATGTCCAGAAAGTGCCCTCTGGATTGCAATGGTTACTAGTCACTGGGCAACCAGGAGCGTTCCCACCTGATGACAACTTCCTGCAAGCAGTGGCATTTAGTGTTCCTAGAGTCTACTATTCTGCCCACCCCCCAAGATGGCAACATCCCCCTCCACAGTGTGGAGCCTGAGAGCTGCACAAACACTGAAAAAATTGCAATTAGCCTCCGTCTCTGATCCGAACACCAACTCATCTACCTGAACAAAAGAGCAGCCTATCTTTTGTGTGCCCACCATTTGGTCTTTAATGGGAGATCCCACCTTGGAGCTTACCTTTTGGGCCCACATCCTGTCTGGATTTCTTCCAGAAAGAGATGAAGCCTCTTCCAAAGGCAGACTTCTATTTTTCCTTTTCCTGTGAACCGTTCACATCTCTCCAAAGGAGGGTAAAATGCTGTCCCATGGCCAACATCTGAACAACAGAGTGACAGCATTCTAAATTTCCCAAAAGCTTAGAGGTTACATTGAATTCAGCTAGGGTATCAAGTCTGGTTTTGATACCATGAATTACCAACGTTCAGGGTCCCATTGAGGAGTTAGCTCAGCTGAGTTGGTATGTGTTAGAAATTGGGTCTTTGGTGGACAGTCAGGTTACCCCCTGTCCAACCAAGGACCCTCACTCTAGTCAGGGTAAAAGAGAATCACCCTCAGCTAACCCCTGCTTACCTCCTTGGTAGCTTGGCTGAGCAGTAGGCTTAACTTCAGAGTGCTAGGTGTAAAGTATTTGTACCAACACTACAAAATGACAACACCAGTTTAGAAAAATAGGAAATATTTATCTAAACAAAACAAGACCAAAACGACAAGAATCCGACATACACACGTCAAGTTATGAAATTTTAAAGACTAAACTCAAAAATAGCGCTTAGAAACACAAAATGCTTCGATGAGGTGTTAACACTGCGTCATGACGGAGTTGTCCCCAACAAGCTGACACCAGCGGCGCCGGACTTGGAGTCGCTTAGACCCCCAAGTACAATACCTTTGGTGAAGAGTGAAAACAAGTTGATGCATGAAGTCGGGAATTGTGGCATCTGTGCGAAAAGTTGAATCCGTGCACTTACATGGAGGTGCGGACTTCAGCGGGGCTGCAGCGGCGTCAGGCCTGCAAAGGTCACCGTGTTCCAGCGAAGATCACAGAGTCGGTTGCAGGCGGCGTTACCGGATTCAGCAGCGGCGTCAGTCCGAAGCAATTACTTCAAAGTAAAGTCTCTTTTGAATGTGAAATCCTGCCTTTCCCAGGACAGGCCCCAGACACTCACCAGGGGGTCGGAGACTGCATTGTGTGAGGACAGGCACAGCCCTTTCAGGTGTGAGTGACCACTCCTCCCCTCCCTCCTAGCACAGATGGCTCATCAGGAAATGCAGGCTAAACCCCAGCTCCCTTTGTGTCACTGTCTAGTGTGAGGTACAACCAGCCCAACTGTCAAACTGACCCAGACAGGCAATCCACAAACAGGCAGAGTCACATAAATGGTATAAGAAAAAAAATGCTCACTTTCTAAAAGTGGCGTTTTCAAAAACGCCATCTTAAAATCAACTTTACTAAAAGATGTATTTTTAATTTGTGATCTCAGAGACCCAAACTCCACAGGTCTATCCGCTCCCAAAGGAAGTCTACACTTTAATCAGATATAAAGGTAGCCCCCATGTTAACCTATGAGAGGGACAGGCCTTGCAAAAGTGATAAACGAATTTAGCAATATTTCACTGTCAGGACATATAAAACACATTATTATATGTCCTGCCTTAACCATACACTGCATCCTGCCCTTGGGGCTACCTAGGACCTACCTTAGGGGTGTCTGACATGTAAGAAAATGTAAGGTTTAGGTCTGGCAAGTGGGTACACTTGCCAAGTTGAATTTACAGTTAAACCTGCACACACAGACACTGCAGTGGCCGGACTGAGACATGATTACAGAGCTACTTATGTGGGTGGCACAACCAGTGCTGCAGACCCACTAGTAGCAATTGATTTACAGGCCCTGGCACCTCTAATGCGCTTTACTAGGGACTTATACTAAATCAAGTATGCCAATCATGGATAAACCATTTACATACAATTTACACAGAGAGCCTATGCACTTTACCACTGCTAACCAGTGCTAAAGTGCTCAGAGTTCATAAGCCAACAACAACAGGTCAGAAAAAATAAGCGGCAGGAGGCAAAAAGATTGGGGGATGACCCTGCATAAGCAAAAAAGTCCAACAGTATCACTTATTGTTTTAACCGTGGAAAGGTCAGAGGCCCCACTGATGAGTACAATATATGAATTTTACTGTGAAGACATAAAAACATATGCCTCACTTAAGGTATAGTGCTATATCTAAGAATGGATTCAATTGCTGTAGGGATGACTTCTATATATTAGAAAGTAAGGTTTGGGCTTTGTCATTTAAGCTAGTGACAAAGACAAGTTAGTAGTTTTGAAAATGCTCTACCAGTCTGCGGTGGCAGGTTGGTAGACATCTTTGACTGTCACACTCCGTGTCACACAAAAAGGGCGTCTGCTATGAGGGGCAACTTAAGTTCCTAGTATATGATAGCATGGATAACCATGCCCTGTAAGTTAAATAATGCCAATTGGATGTAACACAATCAACAAAATAAGGGTCAGTGCACTGGTGTCTGGCTAGCAGGACTCACCGTCCTCCGAGTAAAAAAAAAAAAAAAACAGCAACATCAGTCTAGAAAATTGAGGGTGATCATGTAAAAAGAGGCATTTCCTTACAGTTGTACTTGAAGATTTTGTGGGGGTGGGGGGGTCTTTAGAGGCTCAGTATAGCATTTTCTGATCTGATGCTTCACATTTCTACCAGATGAAGTGAAACAGATCTGCTTTCTCATAATAGGGCTAGGTAATTTAGTTATGTTCTATTTCTTGGCATTTGTTTGATTCTTTTCCCAAGCTAGTTTTCTAAGAAATGATTTGAAATTGAGATTTATTGTTTTATCACACTAATCAGTTTTAGGAAATGTCCACTTTTGCAGGATGCCATCCAATTTTGCCTTATCTGTTTTGCTTGTTTTAATATTGGTTAGCAGGAGTAAAGGACACAGTTTCAAAGTGTCTGTGCTCCAACTTCAAACATGGTTGAACTGGCATACTCCAAATATTTGCATTTTACTTTTCTCAAAGTCCCTAATAGATGGTATAATATCTACCCAGCACCCAGAAGCTAAAAATACAAGTAGTTAAATTCAGCATTTATTGCATCATCCACTAGGGTGGCAGTTTAAACATGATTTCAGGCCAACTATTCTAGTCTGACTGTAGCAGTGTAAAAACTGCAAAAAACCTCCCTTTTAAATTGTAAAAAGTCTCCTCATGTAAGTTTTTTTTAGCCCACAAGTCAGGGTGCATGGTATTGGCTAGTAGGACACGTACAAACAATGTTAACATGTCCTTACAGTGGCTAGCAAATGTAAGTGATTTTTGCTGTAAGAAGGATGGCTGACCCTTAGCAAAACATTAGGAAGCAATATTAAATATTAATTCTTCTATCTCTGTGTAGGGACAAGCTGCAGAAATGACTCAACCCTCTTTTAATATTTATTAAGAGCTTAACCCAATCATGAAGTCAGATTAAAAACTAAAATGAAAAGTAACTTTTAGAAAGTTGCCTTTTTCATGCCAGAGACATACAGAGCCCTTTCCCGAATATTCTCAGTTCACTAGTTTCAACAGGACCTGATCTAGACCCTGCTGGTGGCATCATCTGCTGTAGAGTCCTGCCCGCCTCACCCCCACCAATTGTTGTTCCTCTGGTTCTAAGATCCTTGGCTCTGCCTGGCCTGACTTCTCCCACCGCTCCTTAAACGTTTTTCAATATTAACATCTCTGGAGGATCAAAACAAACCTGCCAAGCTAAACCACCCAAGATGCTTTGCGGCCAGGCTGAATAAGCATGTTTCTGCCGCTGAGAGCTTCATTTCAACAGCAAATCTAGTTCAGCAGTGTTAGAAATGGGGTTTTTGGTTGGCAGTCAGGTTACCCCCTGTCCAAGCAAAAGCCCTCACTCTAGTCAGGGTAAGTCACACACAATCCAAGATTATCCTGTGCCCACCCTCTGGTAGCTTGGCACGAGCAGTCAGGCTTAACTTAGAAGGCAATGTGTAAAGTATTTGTGCAATAAATCATACAATACCACCATATAGCACCACAAAAATACACCACACAGTGTTTAGAAAAATATAGAATATTTATCAGGATAATTGTAGGTCAAAAAGAATAAAGTTGCAATGGAAAATTGTAGAACTATCACAGAAAAGTGATATAAAGTGTCTTAAGTCTTTAGAATATAAACAAAGTCTCTTTCAAGCACAAGTACCTGGTTGGGAGTGGAAAAATCTCCTCAGAGGGCCACAAGAGAAGAGGTGCGTGGAAAAAGGGTGTGTGCGTCGATTTCTCCTCAGCACACATGGACTTGCGTCGTTATTTTCCACGCGGCGAAGTCGGGCGTCGTGTTCCGACGCGTGGACAGTCTCTTTCTGTGGATCGCGGGGATTACCGGATGTCCCAGGTCTGTGATTGGATTTTCCTGCTTGTTCTCCGGCTGCACGTCGATCTGCGGGGCTGCGCGTCGAATTTACGATCTCACGGCAGGCGTCGCGTCGATTTCTCCTCTAGACTTCGATCTGCGGGGCTGCGCGTTGAAATTACGATCTCACGGCAGGCGTCGCGTCGATTTCTCCTCTAGAGGTCGGGCGGCGTTATCCGTGCGAGGCCGTGCGTCGGATCTTCGATCGTCCCAAGAGCGTCGCGTCGATCAGCGTCGGTGTGTGGCGTTTTTCTCGCCGCGAAACAAGCTGTGCGTCGAAATTTTCGGCGCACAGAGCGTCCAAGTCAAAGAGAGAAGTCTTTTTGATCCTGAGACTTCAGGGAACAGGAGGCAAGCTTTATCCAAGCCCTTGGAGAGCACTTTCACAGCCAGACAAGAGTTCAGCAAGGCAGCAGGGCAACAGCAAGGCAGCAGTCCTTTGTAGAAAGCAGACAGGTGAGTCCTTTGAGCAGCCAGGCAGTTCTTCTTGGCAGGATGTAGTTTCTGGTTCAGGTTTCTTCTCCAGCAAGTGTCTGATGAGGTAGGGCAGAGGCCCTGTTTTATACCCAAATGTGCCTTTGAAGTGGGGGAGACTTCAAAGAGTGGCTAAGAAGTGCACCAGGTCCCCTTTCAGTTCAATCCTGTCTGCCAGGGTCCCAGTAGGGGGTGTGGCAGTCCTTTGTGTGAGAGCAGGCCCTCCACCCTCCCAGCCCAGGAAGACCCATTCAAAATGCAGATGTATGCAAGTGAGGCTGAGTACCCTGTGTTTGGGGTGTGTCTGAGTGAATGCACAAGGAGCTGTCAACCAAGCCCAGCCAGACGTGGATTGTAAGGCACAGAAGGATTTAAGTGCAAAGAAATGCTCACTTTCTAAAAGTGGCATTTCTAGAATAGTAATATTAAATCCGACTTCACCAGTCAGTAGGACTTTGTATTACCATTCTGGCCATACTAAATATGACCTTCCTGCTCCTTTCAGATCAGCAGCTGCCACTTCAACAGTGTATGAGGGCAGCCCCAATGTTAGCCTATGAAGGGAGCAGGCCTCACAGTAGTGTGAAAACGAATTTAGGAGTTTTACACTACCAGGACATATAACTAGACAGGTACATGTCCTGCCTTTTACCTACACAGCACCCTGTTCTAGGGGTTACCTAGGGCACACATTAAGGGTGACTTATATGTAGAAAAAGGGGAGTTCTAGGCTTGGCAAGTACTTTTAAATGCCAAGTCGAGGTGGCAGTGTAACTGCACACACAGGCCTTGCAATGGCAGGCCTGAGACAAGGGAAAGGGGCTACTTAAGTGGGTGGCACAACCAGTGCTGCAGGCCCACTAGTAGCATTTAATTTACCAGCCCTATGCACATAAAGTGCACCTTACTAGGGACTTATAAGTAAATTAATAGTCCAATCAGGTATGATTCAAGGTTACCATGTTTTAAGGGAGAGAGCATATGCACTTTAGCACTGGTTAGCAGTGGTAAAGTGCGCAGAGTCTATAAACCAGCAATAACAGTGTCCAAAAAGTGGAGGGAGGCAGGCAAAAAGTTATGGGTGACTACCCTAAGGCTGTCAGTTCTAACATGTGTCCCCCCCAGCTGAAAGTGGGGAGAGCTACCCGACCTCCTGGGAGCTCTCATCGCTAAGGCGGAAGTACCTGGAGAGACCATCAGCATTGGCGTGGTCAACCCCTGGGCGATGTTCCACCGTAAAGTCCATCCCCTGTAGGGAAAGGGACCACCTCAAGAGTTTTGGATTCTCACCCCTCATCTGCATGAGCCATCTGAGGGGCCTGTGGTCTGTCTGAACCCAGAAGTGAGTCCCAAACAGGTAGGGTCTTAGCTTCTTCAGTGCCCAGACCACAGCAAAAGCTTCTCGTTCAATAGCACTCCACCTCTGTTCCCGTGGTAATAGCCTTCTGCTAATAAAGACTACCGGTTGATCTCTGCCCTCCTCATTTAGCTGTGCTAGGACTGCCCCTATGCCATGCTCTGAAGCGTCTGTCTGCACAATAAATTCCTGGGAGTAGTCAGGGGCCATGAGTACGGGGGGCGTGCACATGGCTTCCTTCAGGGCGTCAAAGGCTTTCTGACAAGCCTCTGTCCAATTCACCAACCTAGGTTGTTTCTTGGAAGTGAGTTCTGTCAAGGGTGTGACAATGGTACCATAGCCCTTGACAAATCGGCGGTAGTATCCTGTGAGGACTAGAAAGGCTCTCACCTCAGTCTGCGTTCGGGGTGGTTGCCAGGCCTTGATAGTTTCAATCTTGGCCTGGAGTGGCTGCACCTTGCCACCACCCACTAGGTGTCCCAAGTACACCACGGAACCCTGCCCAATCTGGCACTTACTGGCCTTGATGGTCAGGCCTGCCTGCTGCAGGGCCTGAAGCACCTCCTTGAGGTGAAGCAGGTGTTCCTCCCAGCTGGAACTGTAGACAGCTAGGTCATCCAGGTAGGCTGCACAGAAGGCATCCTTGCCAGCTAGGACCCCGTTAACCAACCGTTGGAAGGTAGCGGGGGCATTTTTCAAACCAAACGGCATCACCCGGAACTGGTAATGGCCATCCGGGGTTGAAAATGCGGATCTTTCCTTGACCCCCTCAGTTAGGGCGATCTGCCAGTACCCTGAAGTAAGATCAAACGTACTCAGGAACTTGGCAGCGCCTAGCCTGTCCACAAGCTCATCAGCTCAGGGGATGGGGTGAGCATCAGTCCGTGTGACTGAGTTGAGACCCCGGTAGTCCACACAGAACCGGAGTTCTGGCTTCGCACCTGGGGCAGTAGCCTTAGGGACCAACACCACTGGGCTGGCCCAGGGACTACTGGATTTCTCAATAACCCCTAAAGTCAACATCTTAGAGACCTCCTCCTTGATGCTGGCCTTCACCTTATCCGACAACCTGTACATTTAGTTTTTTACAGGGAGACTGTCACCAGTGTCAATATCATGAACACAGAGGTGGGTCAGTCCAGGAGTAAGGGAGAACAGGGGGGAGAACTGCTCCAACAGCTCATAGCAGTCTCCTTTCTGATTTAGAGTCAGGGAGTCAGACAGAATGACCCCACTTACTGACCCATAACCTTCTTGGGCAGAGAGGAGGTCAGGGAGAGGTTCACTCTCCTCTTCCGTTCCTTCATCTGTGGCCAGAAGCATGTTCATTTCCGACCTCTCAAAATGAGCTTTTAGTCGGTTCACATGGAGCACCCTTAGGGGATTCCTAGGGGTTTTGAGGTCCACTAGGTAAGTGGCCTCCCCTTTCCGCTCCTTTATTTCAAATGGGCCAGACCAGCGGTCCTGGAGAGCTCTGGGCTCTACTGGCTCCATTACCCACACTTTGTCTCCAGGTTGAAACTCTACCAGGGTGGCCTTCTGGTCATATCATTGTTTCATCACCTCTTGACTGGCCTCAAGGTTATCTTGGGCCTCTTTCCAGAAGCGGGTCATCTGGTTGCGGAGGGCCAACATATAGCTGACCACATCCTGAGGGGGTGTCTTTGGAGCTTTCTCCAATCCCTCCTGGACAATGCTTAAGGGTCCCCTGACAGGGTACCCGTAGAGAAGTTCAAAGGGACTGAACCCTACCCCTCTCTGGGGGACCTCTCTGTAAGCAAAGAGAAGGCATGGTAAGAGGACGTCTCACTTACGCCTCATGGCCTCAGGGAGGCCACCAATCATGCCTTTCAGGGTCTTGTTGAATCTCTCCACAAGACCATTCGACTGGGGGTGATAGGGTGTGGTGAACTTG
The DNA here is from genome assembly GCF_031143425.1 of Pleurodeles waltl. Lineage (NCBI taxonomy): Eukaryota > Metazoa > Chordata > Amphibia > Caudata > Salamandridae > Pleurodeles > Pleurodeles waltl. Next base: position 798,876,828 of record NC_090445.1, on the reverse strand, counting down.
TAAGTTACACCACACGCATCCCACAGAGACTTCATGTAGGCAGACATGAAGTTAGTGCCTCTGTCAGACTATTTCCTTGGGGAATCCCACAAGGGTAAATATCCCCATCAGGGTCCTGGCCACCACCTGTGCAGTTACTGTCCTCAGAGGGATTGCCTCTGGGTAACGGGTGGCATGGTCCACCAAAACCAGGATGAACCTGTTGCCTAAGGCAGTTTTGGGGTCCAAGGGGCCAACGATGTCGATGCCCACCCTTTCAAAGGGGGTGCCAACGACAGGGAGTGGAATCAGGGGGGTTTTAACCCTTTTTCCTGCTTTACCACTGGCCTGGCAGGTAGGACAGGATCTGCAGAACTTGTCTGAGTGTGTCCTCATTTTGGGCCAATAAAAGTGGGTGACAAGCCTGTTAAAGGTCTTGCCCTGCCCCAAATGTCCTGCCAGGGGAATGTCGTGAGCCAGACCCAGTAGGAAGGTTCGGTAACATTGGGGGACCACCAGCGTACGTGCTGCCCCAAAGCCCGGAACCTTAGGCTCACTGTAGAGGAGATCATTCTCCCAATATAGGTGGTGATCGCCAGAGGCGTCGCCTGCTGCCTGGTTTGAGGCTTGTTTCCTCAAACCTTCTAGAGTGGGACATTCTTTCTGCGCCTTGCAGAATTCCTCCCTGGTGGGTCCACCCTCAACTTGCCAGCCAGCAAGCTCAGGTAAGTCACCTAGGGCGGCAATGTCTTCCCCAGTTGGCTCGGGAGCCTCCTCCTCAGGAGCCCCGTCAGCCACTGTGGGAACTGCTGGGGCCGGTTTCCCGCACCCCTGGTCCCTCCTCCTGGCAGCTCTCTGGGCCATCGTTCCAGGCTCCAGATGCCCTTGACTTCCCTCTCGGTCAGCCATGGACCGTGTGGTCATGCAGACCCACTCAGGTAACCCTAACATCTCCAGGTGAGACCTGAGCTCCACTTCTTTCCAAGCAGTGTGCTCAAGGTCATTGCCTAACAGACAATCTACAGGCATGGCAGGACTCACAGCTACTTTCAGAGTACCAGAGACCCCCCCCCCACTCAAAGGGAACCAGAGCCACCGGTAGGTGACTCTCGCGATTGTCAGCGACTCAGACCTGGTGGAATGTATTAGGTACTATCTGCTCTGTTGACACCAGCTGACTCTTGATAGTAGTCATACTGGCTCCTGTGTCACGCAGAGCCTCCACCTTCTGCCCATCAATGGTGACCCACTGCTGGTACTTAGAAGTATTTCTGGGCATGTGGGCCTTGGGCGCCATTTCTCCTTCTCCCAGGGACACTAGGGAAATCTCTACCTGCTCCCCAAAGCTAGTTGGGTCCATCTCCTCCCCGAGTGCTACACTAGTCAACCCAGGTGCCTGTCCAGTAGTGGACGGTGCCCTCTTGGGGCACTGTGGATCGCCTTTGTAGTGACCATACTGGTAACACTCCATGCATTTGGGGCTAGATTTCCCTGACTTGACAAATGTCCCTGGCTTTTTCCCAAATTTGGAAAAGGAAGGGTTGCCACCCCCTCCCTGGGAATTCTTTTGGGGGCCTTTAGAGAGTTCCTTATCTGTAAGTTTATCTCCCCCCTCTTTCTTCTGTTGGGAACCCTGACCACCTTTGTGGGAGTCCCCCCCAGGTACCTTTTTGGACACTCTGGTGCTAACCCAGAGGTCCGCCTCCTCAGCAAGCTTCCTGGGATCAGTCAGCTTACTATCCACTAGGTGCTGGCGCAAATCTGTATAAGTAACATTAAGCATATGCTCTCTCAGAATCAAGTCATATAAACCCTTATAATCTGCTACTTTGTTGCCCCGCACCCATCCATTCAGTGCCTTACTAGAGAAATCAAAGAAATCTACCCATGTTTGTGTGGTTTGTTTGGTGCTGTCCCTGAACCTCTGACGGTATCCCTCAGGGGTCAGCCCAAACTTGGCAAGTAAAGTGGCTTTCTGAAGTGGGTATGTGTTTTGATCCGGTGGATCCAATGTGAGAAGTGTGTCCCTCCCCAATGGCGGCACATAACCCCACATAGCTACCCCCCATTGCCCTTCAGGAACCTCATGAGCCCTTAGTGCAACTTCATAAGCAGCTAACCATTTATCTATGTCATCTCCCACCACAAAACTGGGCACCACATTTTTGGGTATACGAACCTTCTTTTCTCCAGCAGGTCCTGTCTGTATGCTGCCACCATTATTGCTGGATTCAGACTGTCTTGCCTTGATCTCCAGCTCCTTGAGACTCAGTTCATGAGCCAACAATAGTTTCTTTTCAGCCAAAGCTCTTTCAGCTTCCACTTGTTTGGCTGCTCTTTCAGCTTCCGCTTGTTTGGCTGCTCTTTCAGCCTCAGCTTGTTTGGCTTCTCTCTCTGCCCTCCTCTCTTCCTGTTGAGCCTCAATTTTCAGTTTTGCCATTTGCAATTGGAACTCCCTTTCCTCTCTCCTTTCCTCTGCGGTCAGGCTTTGCATGGAGACACTGCTCCCTGGTCTGGAAGGGTGCACAATTGCTGTGGTAACACCATCCACAGATAGTGAAAATCCTTCTGAGGGGCCATTTTCTGGCTCCTCTTCCTCATCATCCTCTAAATGGGCTTCTGCCCAGGCCCTCAGCGCCACTTGAAAGTCCTCCTTTCTGGAGGCCCCTTGGGTGGGTACCCTTAATGCCCTGCAGAATCCTCTTAGTTGTTTGACCGTGTATGTATCCAACTGGACTAGGTCAAAGTCCCCTGTCTGAGACCCAGTCAGAGACATGTTGAGTGAGGATTTAGTTTTTGAAAATTGTCAGGAAAAAACGGATTTTCAAAAAGAGATAAAAACCAAGTTGACCTTCAACTGTGGGTAGGTAGTGAAATACTTAGCTACTGTATGTCACTGCACAAATACAAGTCCTATCCTCACCGCTGATCACCAATGTTAGAAATGGGGTTTTTGGTTGGCAGTCAGGTTACCCCCTGTCCAAGCAAAAGCCCTCACTCTAGTCAGGGTAAGTCACACACAATCCAAGATTATCCTGTGCCCACCCTCTGGTAGCTTGGCACGAGCAGTCAGGCTTAACTTAGAAGGCAATGTGTAAAGTATTTGTGCAATAAATCATACAATACCACCATATAGCACCACAAAAATACACCACACAGTGTTTAGAAAAATATAGAATATTTATCAGGATAATTGTAGGTCAAAAAGAATAAAGTTGCAATGGAAAATTGTAGAACTATCACAGAAAAGTGATATAAAGTGTCTTAAGTCTTTAGAATATAAACAAAGTCTCTTTCAAGCACAAGTACCTGGTTGGGAGTGGAAAAATCTCCTCAGAGGGCCACAAGAGAAGAGGTGCGTGGAAAAAGGGTGTGTGCGTCGATTTGTCCTCAGCACACACGGACTTGCGTCATTATTTTCCACGCGGCGAAGTCGGGCGTCGTGTTCCGACGCGTGGACAGTCTCTTTCTGTGGATCGCAGGGATTACCAGATGTCCCGGGTCTGTGCGTGGATTTTCCTGCTTGTTCTCCGGCTGCGCGTCGATCTGCGGGGCTGCGCATCGAATTTACGATCTCACGGCAGGCGTCGCGTCGATTTCTCCTCTAGACTTCGATCTGCGGGGCTGCGCGTTGAAATTACGATCTCACGGCAGGCGTCGCGTCGATTTCTCCTCTAGAGGTCGGGCGGCGTTATCATTACGAGGCCGTGCGTCGGATCTTCGATCGTCCCAAGAGCGTCGCGTCGATCAGCGTCGGTGTGCGGCGTTTTTCTCGCCGCGAAACAAGCTGTGCGTCGAAATTTTCGGCGCACGGAGCGTCCAAGTCAAAGAGAGCAGTCTTTTTGGTCCTGAGACTTCAGGGAACAGGAGGCAAGCTCTATCCAAGCCCTTGGAGAGCACTTTCACAGCCAGACAAGAGTTCAGCAAGGCAGCAGGGCAACAGCAAGGCAGCAGTCCTTTGTAGAAAGCAGACAGGTGAGTCCTTTGAGCAGCCAGGCAGTTCTTCTTGGCAGGATGTAGCTCTGGTTCAGGTTTCTTCTCCAGCAAGTGTCTGATGAGGTAGGGCAGAGGCCCTGTTTTATACCCAAATGTGCCTTTGAAGTGGGGGAGACTTCAAAGAGTGGCTAAGAAGTGCACCAGGTCCCCTTTCAGTTCAATCCTGTCTGCCAGGGTCCCAGTAGGGGGTGTGGCAGTCCTTTGTGTGAGAGCAGGCCCTCCACCCTCCCAGCCCAGGAAGACCCATTCAAAATGCAGATGTATGCAAGTGAGGCTGAGTACCCTGTGTTTGGGGTGTGTCTGAGTGAATGCACAAGGAGCTGTCAACCAAGCCCAGCCAGACGTGGATTGTAAGGCACAGAAGGATTTAAGTGCAAAGAAATGCTCACTTTCTAAAAGTGGCATTTCTAGAATAGTAATATTAAATCCGACTTCACCAGTCAGTAGGACTTTATATTACCATTCTGGCCATACTAAATATGACCTTCCTGCTCCTTTCAGATCAGCAGCTGCCACTTCAACAGTGTATGAGGGCAGCCCCAATGTTAGCCTATGAAGGGAGCAGGCCTCACAGTAGTGTGAAAACGAATTTAGGAGTTTTACACTACCAGGACATATAACTAGACAGGTACATGTCCTGCCTTTTACCTACACAGCACCCTGTTCTAGGGGTTACCTAGGGCACACATTAAGGGTGACATATGTAGAAAAAGGGGAGTTCTAGGCTTGGCAAGTACTTTTAAATGCCAAGTCGAGGTGGCAGTGAAACTGCACACACAGGCCTTGCAATGGCAGGCCTGAGACAAGGGAAAGGGGCTACTTAAGTGGGTGGCACAACCAGTGCTGCAGGCCCACTAGTAGCATTTAATTTACCAGCCCTATGCACATAAAGTGCACCTTACTAGGGACTTATAAGTAAATTAATAGTCCAATCAGGTATGATTCAAGGTTACCATGTTTTAAGGGAGAGAGCATATGCACTTTAGCACTGGTTAGCAGTGGTAAAGTGCGCAGAGTCTATAAACCAGCAAAAACAGTGTCCAAAAAGTGGAGGGAGGCAGGCAAAAAGTTAGGGGTGACTACCCTAAGGCTGTCAGGTCTAACAAGCAGGTTCTCGTGGGGATGGTATCAAGCCTTGCTGGTCCCTTGTTAGATAAAGGCACCTGCCTTGCTCCCCTGGAGGATTCAGAGTTCAGAAAAAGTCTAAGTGTGCAAATAGAAATCTTGACCAGTGGAAATACATCAAAAGTATCCAATAGGTGAGAGGATTTCAATTGGTGCAAAATTCTAATTTTTCCAGCTCCGAGTTGTTCCAACCAAAACCAATGGCTTCAGCAGGACATAGTCTAATAGCTATCCAACCTCATGAGGCCCTTTTTGCTAAAGCCTGCTGCTTTGCTTAAGATTTCCAGCTTCCATTTTTTAAACCAAAAAGTAAAACCTCCAACTGGACCATGCTCAAGTCACAGCTATGTGAAAGTCTACTGCGACCAGTTGATTCTCGCTGGAAGTTTGTGCTCTTTTGTTTCCATTTTTACCTCGAACTTTACACATTTATATTTCTAGTTCCCCTTATTGGAGTTCATGTAGTTTATTAAAAAATCAACTTTATTTTTGTGAATTTGATTTAGTGCATAGACAACAATGGGATGTAGATTTTGGTGACCAGGAAATCCGTCACTGTTGTGATGGTGTAACCCCTCTGCAGAGATGTAAATCAGGCCCTTAGTCTTTTTACTTCATTAATGTTTTGGAACTTCATGGTTACTTAACACATTGCCCTATATTAAGCAAGTTTTCTCTTTGCCACAGATAGACAGTTGCGCCTACCCTAATTTAGTAGCGTTAATGGTGCACCCCAGCATTAATGTAATTTTTTTTTTTTTTTTTTAAAGAGGTGAGAAGGCACTCGCTCCAACTGTTATTTTTCATTTAAAATTTCTACCTATCACGCCAGTATTATGATTTTGCTGAAATGAAATCGCATGAAGCAATTGTCATGCCTGCCCCCATATGGTAAGCGATGGCTGAGAAATTGTTCTATAGTAAACCACAAAAGTGTCAAAAATATTTCTTCAGCTCTGGCATGATTTGAAGGTAAAACGTTAATATATTTCTATGAACTTTTATGTTCAGTCGATAATTGAGAAAAAACATGTAAGAAAATATGTGCCAAGTTGAGTCGATTGACACAGAGTATCATGAATCGTAAAATTAAAATATTATACTGTGTTGGGCTGAATTAGAACTCTGGTCACAAAGAATGAGGGTGTTTTAATAAAAAGGATAAAAGATACAGAGAAGTCCATCAGGATTGTTTGTGTACGCCAAGTTATTGCTTATACGATATGCACGGGCGGCTCCTTTTCAAATAGTGTGCACTGCGAAGGTGCTGATCAGCCTACTTTGTGCTACAAGATAGCACTCTGCTCCTTTAAGGGAGCTGAGTGATCTCATAGTGCTGTTCCTGCCGGTCTTTTTTGACTTCGATGGTCCCACCACGGGACCACCAAAGCCACAGAGACGACATTACTGCCATGGAATCCCCCCACCCTATCACAATGTTCCTGCCTGTCTTAACAGTGGGAACATTGCAATAGAGTGTTCCAGTCAGACAAACTGACAGGAGCAGTGCTACGAGATAGCACTCGGCTCCTTTAAAGGGAGCCAAATGGTATCTTGTAGCACAGAGGGGGACAAACAGCTCCCTCTGAATGCACACTGTCTGCAAAACAGACAGTGCACATTCCAATAGTGCTGGGCAGGGGGACACCTGCACTGCCCATGCCAGCACACCCTCACTGCCAGCCTTTCCATGTTGGTGAAACCGCCATGGTCAGACTGACTAAGGGGAGATGTAATCAGCCAGGAAGCACTGAGTTTATCGCTGCCATGGTTGAGTGCATCTCTGACCGCTATCATGCCATTTGAAATCAGGTTCCTGGCGGGGATGGGATTTGAAGAAAAGAAAAAATATATTAAATAAAGTAGTTTGCTAAGCTCAGTGTGCCCCTCTGAAAGCAGATGGCGTGGGACCAGCTCAGCCATGCCAAAAGCAAGCCAGGACATTTAACACTAGTTCATGATAGTTTCAATGCCTGATACATAACATCCATTGGGGAAACATATTAGAACTTTGATCTCAGTAGCTGGAGAAAACCTTTAATTATCTTGAGTTCTCAAAACATTTGAGTAGAAAACAAAATCTGTTTTTGATTTTCTCATCTATTCCTAGGCAGAGAATGTCTGCATGCATTTTCCCCCAATTTCCCTAATGGAAATACATGCATGCCTGCACTTGACAGGGCCTCTGCATCGATGGTGGGAAATAACGCACAAAATAGTTGTGATTCCCCATAAACCTGGCAATTCCTGTCCCTAATCATACATTTGTAAATGCTACCGGTCCACTAAACTGGTATACCAGGGAGGATGTACACCCTGGCTACATTTACATTTCAGGGTCAAATTACTTTGATGTTAAGGATGCTTATGGTTAATTGATGCAAAATGTATCACAGGGTACGTTTAAAGTCTAGGCAGAGCCCATACTCTGTTCACATAACGAATATTTGAGACATTGGAGTAAAAAAAAAAAAAAAGGAGTTTGGTTGTTGTGTTTTGCTAGAGACATCATTACTGAAACAATTCCGCAAATTACACAAGCTCTTTACAGATACCCTTGTGTAATATATTTACAACATTTTCCGTGCGATCCATAGATCAGTACTGTATTTAATATGGCAGCCTAAATCTGGCCCCTTGCTTTTCCAGCGTTGATTTATTTCCAAATCTCTCTGTCATAACACTCCTCCTTGTGAACTTCCGCCATCCTTTTCACCAAAGTCTCCGTGCGATCTCACTTTAGACATGTGAAGAAAATGGGACCGAGGAAGTGATTGACACTAGCCAAGAAATCCAGCCTATCTTTCTCAGCTCCACATGTCACAGATGATTCTTTAGTCTTTTCTTCACACACCTAACCTTGACCTTAAAAGGCTCAAATGTTCAAAGGGTTAAAGGCAGCGCAGTGGATGGGGCAGATATTCATCACTTATTCTACAGTTAGTCTGCATGCATTTTAGCACCAGTAGTGACCGCCCTCCTTAAATCGCTCATTAGTGGACCAGGTAAACAAGAACTTTTGGAATACATTACCCTACTTGTGCATTTCTCAGGCAGTCTGTGCTGAATAGGGTGCATCAATAACAGTGCATTAAAAAGCTTTTGTTTTGGTTTAAACGTCATTTAATAGATTAAGCGGACAAGATGCACAAATAAAAGGATATGCAGCGGTTAGTAGACTGTATGCTTCATGGGGAATTTCAGATGTACATGTTACAGGCTTCTGTGGGAGAATGTGTTATCATGGTAACCTGTGTGTCGGCTTCAAATGCAAATTAAATGTAAATACCAAGAAAAAAGCACACCCAAAGATGGATTCAAATTTATTAGTCTGAGGTGCACGTAAACGAGTTCAAAAAAATCTACAGAACAGTACACAAAGATAGCTATCTGATCGTTTTTTTCGGTTGACAGAGAAAGAATGTTTTAATTTAGATCAATGCGACTTAAATTCTGCAAAGAGTCTGCGAATGGTTTGACTGGAGCGCTGAAGTTCGAGTGGAACATATTTGCTCTTTATTTTAAATATTAGTTTATATATTAACACCTCTAAAACGTACCAGTAAATCCAATGAAATTTCACTGTGGACAACTTTGGTCATTACTACTGATGCGTGGTACTCTAATATGTATGACCTCCTACTAAAATTATCTCTGTAAAGGCCTGTTTAAAGTTTATTAGAATATACGCATCTAAAATCTTCTGAAGAAAAATTTAAATAGTAATTAACGTGAAACACACGAGCCTTCTGTCAGGAGTGTGTCCAACAGGCAAATGCAGAAACCTATTAGCTTACATCCAATATATGTGAAATTCCTCCCCGCTATAGAAGGACGCAAAAAGGTTGTCATACAGAACGCACTTCTGGTTTTTCACTCTCAAAATAAGGCAAAGGAACTGTTTGGCGCTGGAAGCACCTGTGTCATGCTTTTTTTGACTTATTAATTTTGGATGCAGGAAACAATGCAGTGTAGATTTATTAGTGCTTTCAATATTATTTAACATGACATCCTGCTCCAAAGTATCAAAGAGTGCAGGATTCTTCAGGCCCTTGCTGAGATGGAAGTTTTCCTGGAAAACCGTAGAAAATTTGTCTCGCGTGGCCCCTTTTCATCCCCAGAAAAGAATGTGAGATCAAGAGCTCCACAGGTCTCATTGCTTAGCCCTACATTATTATCTACATGGCTCCCCATATTACAATGATCTCAGCCTTTGGTCATGAAACCACCTCTTATGCGGATAATACGCAGCTGATCCCATCATTTTATAGAGCCTCATGTGGTTCTGAAACCATTTAAAAAAATTGCCTTTGTGAAGTTATTCGGTGAATGCAACTTAATCTAAAATGAAACACCAAACAAACTGAGATCATGCTACTTGGAAAAATACATTTTACTGTGCCAGCCAAAAGGTGGTCTTCTTCAGTGCCCCCCCCCCCCCCCTCCCTCTCCCCCTCTTTAACCTGCTTCTGTAGACATGGTAAAAGACAACCTTGGGGTGAAATTTGATGCTCCTTTATCTCTCCAAGCACTGGCAGTTGCCGGCATGTGCTTAAATGTAATAAAGACTAAGAAAATTCTTTGATCTTCTTCCATTGGCTTCTAGAAAGATAGTTGCCTTCTCCGCAATCACCTCTAGACTAGATTGCAGCAAAAGTCTATTCAGGGTCTTCAAAACAAGCCATCCATAAACTTCAGGTTGACCAGCATGCAGTAGCCATACTTGTCTTACAACTCCTCAGATGCTTCTCGGTAGCCCTAAATGTACTTCATTGGCTTCCAAACGGTTTCAACTTTGGGAAAAGAGGACTGCAGAAGAAGTCTTGTGTTTTTTTTTCCCTGAAAATGGCATCAACAAAGGGTTTGTGGTGCTAAACTCACCATCTTCCAAGCTTTCAGGAACAGGCAGACTTGAATCAGAAAACCCAAATTTTCAACACAATTGTGGCATTTTACTGGGACATACCCCATTTTCACTATTTTTTGTGCTTTCAGCCTCCTTCCACTTAGTGACAGAAATGAGTGTGAAACCTATGCTGGATCTCAGAAAGCTAAACATTTCTGAAAAGTAGACAAAATGCTGAATTCAGCAAGGGTAAATTTGTGTAGATCCTGCAAGTGTTTCCTACGGATAATACCGGCTGAAATAAAAAATAAAATTGAAATTGAGGTGAAACAAACAGCCATTTTTCTCCATGTTTTAGTCTAACTTTTTCCTGCAGTGTCAGATTTTCAAAAGCAATATACTGTTATGTCTGCTGGACTCTTCTGGTTACAGGGTTATATAGGGCTTGCAGGTTCATCAAGAATCCAAGGTACCCAGAGCCAATAAATGAGCTGCACCTTGCAATGGGTTTTCAATCTATACCGGGTATACAGCAATTCATTTGCTGAAATATAAACAGTGAAATATAGGTATCAAGAAAACCTTTGTAATCCAAAATGGGCATAAGATAAGATGATGAGAAGCAGTGGTCATTTGTACATCTCAGAATTCTGGGGTGTCCATACTAGCATGTGAATTACAAGGCATTTCTCAAATAGACTTCTTTTTTACACACTTACATTTGGAAGGAAAAAATATAGAGAAAGACAAGGGGCAATAACACTTGTTTCACTATTCTGTGTTCCCACAAGTCTCCCAATAGATGGGGGAATGACCCCCCCGACCAAGAGTATGTAGTTCAAAAAGTGCAAGATGCATACAATGCCCACGAAAAGACTTACCACTCCAAAGGGAAATACCGGTGGCTGTACCTACATGCTGGCGGCGGGGGCGCCCACTATTTAAGGGGAGTGGTTAATTGTGAGGAATGTCATAAATGCAGCGCTGGAAGGATCTGGTGTCATGGGTCCATACTTCCGGAAACGCCGCATACGTTCCCATGACGCCGGATCGTTCCGGATGCATTTACGCCAGCATGTAGCAGTGTGGCGAGTAGTGTATCAAAGTCGGTTTGCGCAATGGGTACAGCCACGTAAGTGTACATTGAAAGAGCCCTAGAAGTGCAGTTTATTGGAAACAGCATTAAGCATTCTATCTGTGATAATTCTACAAGTCAATGACAGAACCAGCAATACAGTCCAAGGTGTTACCAAAGGAAGAAAAGTGAGAAACGTGACAAATGGTTGAGAAGTCGATGAGAAGGCTCTTATTCGCAAGCAGTAAGATATTGCCCATGGCTCTTAATGGAAATTAAACTTGTTTTACAGATTAGCATTAAGAAAATACAAAATGCAAAGTTTTAAGATCTTCATAAAACTCTACAGAAGAACACACTGAAATGTGTGAGTACCAAAACAAAGACCTTACCCTTAAGATTGATATAGCTGCTAGGCATAAAACTGTGGTTGTTTTCCTGCAAGGTGTCAAAAATGTTCTGTTAAAAGCAGAAAACTTTGACAATACCAATTGATTTTAGTTTGGGTTAAACCAAGCATGATCAACTTGTTACATTTTGGCAAATACAGAAAAATTAAAGCAATTGCAACAGAACACCATTTTGAACTCCCTGGACACTCCGGGTCTTTCCCGAAACCGCGCATCCCAGTTCCATGTTTGTTTGCTGCTTCTAGTCTGACTGGTTGGATAATGTGAAACTGTGCCCCTGCTGGGGAAGATACATGTAGTTTCCTTTGTCAAGTCTGCAATCAAACATGGAATTAGGAGCTTCAGTCAAATTGTGTGCTACAGTGAACACTATGTAGCAGAGTATCTTTACATTTTGCTCTGCCAGTCACTAGACCACAGTAGCTGTGAATATGATGTGCAATTAAAACGTGTCAGCATTTTAGCAAGTCAGTTATTTTCTTCTGACGTTCATTTTCGTATGCTCAGTCTACCACATCGCAGTCAAACTGTGGTTGTCTGGGAAGAATGTATGAGCTCTGTGCTGGTGGATGAGACAGTTGCAAAGGCTTCATTGTGAGCAAGACAAAACTAATATATGCGTTTGTTATTAAACACAAGGAGGCACAACACCACTAATGTGACTTCATGTATCTACATAACCAATAGGTATTTGTGTCTCAATTTGGCTGATTCATTAAACAGAGTAAAGGGATGACATAATGGATGTAAGAAATATCAATTTTGAATGTTTCATCGAAGTTTTGTTTTCAAAGGAAGTTGGAGTCACAATGAGAGAAATTCATTTCGTCTTAAAACTTAGGTACAGGCAAAAATAATCTTGGATTCACTCGGTTGATGCATGCTTGTTCTTAACAGTCATAAGATGCAAGATGAACAATTCTCCATCAAATGGAGCTGGTACAAAGGGTGGAATTTCTAGGAGGATTGGACATCGTAGTAAGTATGATATAATATTTGTGGTGTAAAGTTCCAGAGTTCCTTGCAGTGACTGCTAAATAACTGCATGACAACTAAATCATGAGCAGTTAGTAAATTTGTTTCCCAATTTACCATGTTAGAGATATGTCACTTGTTTTGTATGCCCTGATTTAACAACATTGTTCAGATAGACCCTTTACCACCTTTTTGGAATGAGTCTATAAAGCAGCTGCTCTATAAGTGAGGGCCAAAATCTGAACCGCTATGCTACAGATTTATTGCATTAATAGATGTGGAGATGCAAATCTTTGCCAAACATCTGTTAAATTCCCATCAGACTGGCCAGCTGATAAATATGCAATTCCATCAAAAGGATTCAGATCATGCTAATAAATGCTTGACAACATCATACCCTTAAACAGCATAGCTAATAACTCTAAAAGGAAAAAGCTGGTTGCACACCTTATAGATTATTGAACAGCTTTTGATAGTCTTTAAAAAACAAACTGATCAATATTCTTTTGTTTATTACATTTTACTTTGATTATTTTATTCAGATTGTTTTGCAGCGTATAATGGAACTTCACACTGATACTTCGGTGCAAATGAAACTATGTGATGAGAGTTCTAACCACAATAATACAAACAAATGAAGATTTTAGACAACGGAACATTTTAGCACCACTTCTCTTTTCCTTACATATTACAAATATGTATGCAGTGTTGTAACAAAAATATGACTCACTAAAGCATGGCCACACTATTTACCCACCAAACATACGCAGATTTGGTCTTTTCATCAACAACTAAAATTGGTTTACAGCTTCAGTTAACCAGATTACAAAATTACAATTACAGCAACAAATTAGAAAACAAAGGGGAAATAAACGGTGTTTTGGCAATTCTGTAATCAAATGTAATTGGCAACAAGAACAAAAAAGTCTCAATATTGGAGCAAACTATCCCTATCTTGGTGTTGCAAAACAAAAATCCAACTGGTCAAATCATATCTGACATCCCATATACTTATGTACCAATATTGAGGGAGCAATTAAACATTTCTCCAATAAATACTGAAGAGGTGCCATTAGACCTACCAGCATAACTATCAATATTAAGCTAAGAACTATGATAACATACTTACGAATAAATATGAGCAAACAACATATTCTAAAAAACTCAACACAGCTGTGTTAAAAGCCTATTGAAATTAAAATCTTCAACACCTCTCTCCAGATTAAGTTTAGTGTGCAAGGTTCAAACAAGCTTGCATTAAATACCAAAAACTTCTGTGACTGTTTCATCTCAGATGGAACGCATTAAAAAAAATGAATTAAAAAAAGCCTTGAATTTTCCAGGTAACAAACACTGACCCAAAATCATTTAGCTGTGATCCCGAATGAATCTAGTTTATTAGCACTTTCCATTCTCCTGAAGATGAGCAGAACATAAATTGCTAATAAATGTAATCTGTAAACATGAGCTAATTCAGGACATAGTTAATATTTTTATATTTAAGTGTTGTATTAATAAGTCCTTCCTTTCCATACAAAAGTCAAGCATATATGGACCGGAGCATAAATACACAAGTTAAAAAGTCCTTTCAGCTCCTTTATATATTTCTGCAATAATTTAAAGAATCTTGAAAGACAAATAATTTCTATGACTGTGCTTTTCTTATAATGAGTCCAGCAAGTATACTTTATAGTTATGAAACAGGCTACACAAGTAATACTCCAAATCTCTTTTAATGTTATAATCGGGACAATAACATAAGCCTCTTTTTTTCTGTCCACCCCTCCATGCAGAAAGCAATCTATTGGTTGCACCACTACATTTTCACCCACATCGGTGAATACGCTAAAATCCTTAATGTGGCTGAGAACAGTCTGTTTTCAAACACTCAGAATCTTCAGGAAAAAAAAGGGCAGCTGTGAAAGATCAAGCAAATAAAATACTAGTTTTGACTGCTTTGAATTTTATTTGGCATTTATGATTTTAGAATGTATGTTAATTTAAGCTGGTTTTACTTGCATATCAGTTATGCCATATCTTTTTTTTTTTTAGAACAGATTTTATTATTGTGATTTTTTTTTAAAAACCTAACAACATATAATCAAATAGATTATTTATTTAGAAACCTAATTAAAAAAGACAACTTGCAGTTAACAATATACAGGGACTTAGGGCCTGATTATGACCTTGGTAGATGGGATACCTCATCACAAACGTGATGATATCCCATCCGCCATATTACAAGTTCCATTATATCCTTGTAAAATGTTGGTCTGGATATCAGTCATGTTTGTGACGGAGTATCCAATTTGCCAAGGCTGTAATCCGGCCCTTAACCCCTTCTGTGCCGCGGACGTAGTGGTTACGTCCCGCGGCACAGTGCTGCTGTGCCGAGGACGTAACCACTACGTCCTCGGCACACAGCCCAGAGGGAGCGCTCTCGCTCCCTCTGTGTGCTTCCCTCCCACCCCCCAAAGTCGGGGATGGAAGGGGAAGCCCTTCCCCTTCCACCTCCGACCCCCCCACCCCCCCATAATGACGTCAGCGCGCGATCGCGCGCTGACTTCATTATGGGTTCCTCGCCGCACAGGAAGCCATTTGCTTCCTGTGCGGCGACGAGAGAAGAGGTGAGTTCCTCTTCCCGGTGGGTGGGGGGTTGGGGTTAAAGAGGCACCGGGGAAAAGGAAAGGCTTTTCCTTTTCCCCGGTGTCTCTTTGAGCATTCCTGCTGCCCGATCGCATTGCGATCGGGCAGCAGGAATGCCCACTAGACACCAAGGATTTGTTTTCTTCATTGTTTTTTTACGGTTTTTGGCACACGGGGAGCGGCCCCTTGGGCAAGGGTCGCTCCCCTTTAGGGGGGCAATTACTACGGCCATTTCTGCCCCCTTTGGGGGCAGATTGGCTACTTTTCAGCCAGATCTGCCCCCAAGGGGGGCAGAAAACACTAGATCACCAAGGATTATTATTTGTTTTTGCATTTATGTGTTGGGTGTGCCCCCTTGGGCAAGGGGCGCCCCCCCCAAGGGGGCAGAGAACTGTTGGCCTTTTCTGCCCCCCTTGGGGGCAGATCGGCCTATTTTTTTAGGTCCATCTGCCCCCAAGGGGGGCAGAAGCCACTTAGGCACCAGGGATTGTGTGTGTAGTGGATGGGGGGGCGCCCCCTTGGGCAAGGGTCGCTCCCCTTTGGAGGGCATGTCTTTTCGGGCCATTTCTGCCCCCCTTGAGGGCAGATTGGCTACTTTTTAGCCAGATCTGCCCCCAAGGGGGGCAGAAAACACTAGATCACCAGGGTTTTTTATTTTTATGTGTATTTATGTGGGGGGGGGTGCCCCCTTGGGCAAGGGGCGCCCCCCCCAAGGGGGCAGAGAACTGTTGGCCTTTCCTGCCCCCCTTGGGGGCAAATCGGCCTATTTTTTTTAGGTCCATCTGCCCCCAAGGGGAGCAGAAGCCACTTAGGCACCAGGGATTGTGTGTGTAGTGGATGGGGGGGCGCCCCCTTGGGCAAGGGTCGCTCCCCTTTGGGGGGCATGTCTTTTAGGGCCATTTCTGCCCCCCTTGAGGGCAGATCAGCCTATTATTTTTAGGCTGGTCTGCCCCCAAGGGAGGCAGAAACTACTAGAACGCCAGGGATTTTTTTTTATTTGTTTATTTTTGTGGGGGGGGCGTCCCCTTGGTCACGGGGCGCCCCCCCAAGGGGGGCATTGACCTGTTGCCCATTTCTACACCCCCTGGGGGCAGATGGGCCTATTTTCTTAGGTCCACCTGCCCCCAAGGGGGGCAGAAGCCACTTAGACACCAGGGATAGTGTGTGTGTGTGTGTGTGTGTGTGTGTTAGTGGATGGGTGGGGCCTTGGGCAAGGGTCGCCCCCCACTTTGGGGGCACATGTACCCAGGCCATTTCTGCACCCCTTGGAGACAGATCAGCCTATTATTTTTAGGCTGGTCTGCCCCCAAGGGGGGCAGAAACTACTAGAACGCCAGGGATTTTTTTTTATTTGTTTATTTTTGTGGGGGGGGCGTCCCCTTGGTCACGGGGCGCCCCCCCAAGGGGGGCATTGACCGGTTGCCCATTTCTACACCCCCTGGGGGCAGATGGGCCTATTTTCTTAGGCCCACCTGCCCCCAAGGGGGGCAGAAGCCACTTAGACACCAGGGATAGTGTGTGTGTGTGTGTGTGTGTGTGTGTGTGTTAGTGGATGGGTGGGGCCTTGGGCAAGGGTCGCCCCCCACTTTGGGGGCACATGTACCCAGGCCATTTCTGCACCCCTTGGAGACAGATCAGCCTATTATTTTTAGGCTGGTCTGCCCCCAAGGGGGGCAGAAACTACTAGAACGCCAGGGTTTTTTTTAAATTTGTTTATTTTTGTGGGGGGGCGTCCCCTTGGTCACGGGGCGCCCCCCCCAAGGGGGGCATTGACCGGTTGCCCATTTCTACACCCCCTGGGGGCAGATGGGCCTATTTTCTTAGGCCCACCTGCCCCCAAGGGGGGCAGAAGCCACTTAGGCACCAGGGATAGTGTTGTGTGTGTTTTTGTTTTTTTGTTGCTTTTTTTTTTGAGGGCTGTCCCCTTTGGCAAGGGTCGCTCTCCATGGGGACACACTACTAAAGGTATTTTCTGGCTTCCTTGGGGTAGACAGGTCTATTTTATTAGTAGGCCCATCTGCCCCATGGCAGAATCCACTTAGGCACCAATTTCTAAATGTTTGATGGTGGGGTGTTTGTCAACTGAAGAAGTCTTTGCATTTGTGATAAAAAATGTTTTCCTCCTTTTTGTTCTAGTTCAAAACTTTTGCTTTATTTGCTGTGGCTCCTTGCGGTTTTGGCGGTGGTTGACCTGCAGTTTGCACAGTTGCATGTTTTAGGTAAGTAAAAACAATTTACTCCAAAGGAGTATTGTTGCCATGCATGAATGACATGTTTGTAGGGGGTGTACTAAATGCAGGATTGTGTGTGAAATTGTCCTTAGGTTTGTGCACAATGATATTTGTTTTGTCTTATTTCTAATTTGCCTTTCTTTCTTTATTTTTAGTGGGATATCATTGGTGATTGCTGTGTAGTTGCTGGTGAATCAAGCTTTTTCAGGCAAGTGAGCGGTATAGTTTTTGAGTTTACAACTCTTACTAACAAAGCTACACTTTGTCACTTGTCTTACACAGTGCTGGTTGTTGGTGGTGAATTTGTCCAGTTAATTTTAGCAGGAGATATCATGGCTAGCCGCAGGATGACCGCTCAGCAGGTGGTTGGTATGCTTTTTGAGTCACAGTCTGATCATGACTATGAGACAGACTCTGCATCTGAGGCAGAGGAGGAAGTCAGAGATTCTGGCAGTGATGTTTCTCTTGGAGGGGAATCTTCTGATGATGAAGCCACACTCAGTGCAGATGAAGGGCCTGTTGTAGAGGAGGACATTGATGTGCCAATAGTGCAGCAACCTGGGGCTGAAAGGTTTCCCGTTATAAGACCTGATGTCTGGGTTGCTCCAAACATGCAGCAGCCAGAGTTGCCTGCCTTTACTGGTCTCCCGGGGTGTAACGCCAATACAGAGAACTTTATGCCTATCAATTTCTTTGAGTTATTCATGGATGATGTGTTTTTGGAAGAGATTGTTGAGCAGACTAATTTGTATGCGGAGCAGCATTTGAGGGACAACGCTGCTAGACCTAGGCCACACTCTAGAGCTGCCCAGTGGATTCCCACTAATTTGGAGGAGTTAAAAAAGTTTTGGGGTTTGACTTTTTTGATGGGGTTGATAAGGAAGCCGTCACTGGCTTCTTATTGGTCTACTAGTCCCTTGATGGCAACAGCTATATTTCCAGCGACCATGAGTCGTAATCGGTATTTGCTTCTTCTTAGGATGCTGCATTTTGTTGACAATGCATTAGCCTTGCCACAAGATCACCCAGATTCTGACCGTCTTTTTAAGATTAGGCCTGTCCTTGATCATTTTGTAGATCGGTTTTCGGAGGTCTATGTTCCAGGCAAAGAGTTAAGTGTGGACGAGTCTTTGGTCCTCTTCAAGGGTCGTTTGGTTTTTAGGCAGTACATTCCTAGCAAAAGGGCACGATATGGAATTAAATTGTATATGCTGTCTGAAAGTAGGACAGGATATGTGTATAGTTTCCGTGTGTACACTGGTAGGGATTCCAATATTGACCCCCCTGGTTGTCCTCCCACTTTTGGAGTTACTGAGAAAATTGTGTGGGATCTTGGTAGACGACTGTTCAACAAAGGTCACCATTTGTATGTAGATAACTTCTACACTGGTGTGCAATTGTTCAAGGAATTGTTTAGAGTGGACACAGTTGCTTGTGGCACAATCCGTTCTAACCGGAAAGGCTATCCAAGGGAGCTTGTCTGTAAAAAACTTGAGAGAGGACAGTGCTGTGCCTTGCGGAACGAGGAGCTGCTAGCTTTGAAATTTTCAGATAAGAGGGATGTCTACATGCTAAGTACCATCCATGATGAGAGTACTTCCCCTGTGACTGTTTGGGGCCAGGTTGCTGAAGTGCGCAAACCTGTGTGCATTTTAGATTATAATAAGCACATGGGAGGTGTAGATAGAGTTGACCAGAGGTTGGAACCTTATACTGCTATTCGTAAGTCTTACGTTTGGTATAAGAAGTTAGCACTTCACCTCTTCCACTTAGCAACCTTCAATGCTTTTATTGTGTTTAGGGATAGGTCTCCAGAGTCAAAGATGACATTTGTGAAATTTCAGGAGTCAGTGATAGAGAGCCTTATTGTGGTGGAACAGGCCAGAGTTCCTAGAGAAGCAGTGGTGGAGGATGTGGCTAGATTGAAAGATCGCCACTTTGCTGAGCACATTCCTCCCACACCCAAAAAAGACTTTCCAGCTAAGAAATGTAGAGTGTGTTTTCGAAGAGGTATCCGGAGGGAGTCTCGAATGTACTGCCCGGATTGTCCTTCCAAGCCTGGGCTGTGTGTCGGTGCTTGTTTTAAGAATTACCACACCCAGAAGAATTTCTGGGAACAGCCATGAGTGTAAACTCATGTCTGTTTTTTATTTTCATGTGTTTAGTTTCATGGTTAGCATTTCTGTCATGTTCTTAGAATTACAAAACTACAAACACAAAAGCTCTAAATTTCTACTTAGTTAGGGGTTCCTCTGTTAAAAAAAAAAAAAAAAAAAATGATGCCATTGTGGGTGGAGTGGGGCTTGGCTGAGAGTGTACATATTGACTTGCTGTTGGCTACTGCAACGCACTGCCAGCCAAACACCAGTCCACACACTCCCATCAGCTGGTGTGATTGTTGTATCAGGCACGTGGGCGTATGTAAGTGATGGGCCCTTGAGTGGCGCTGTCTGTCGATGTGAGTGTTGTAATGTGCTGGGCCCGTGGCTGGCGGTGTGAATGGCCTTGTGTGTGTCATGTATGAAAGTTGTGTGAATGGACTGTAAAGCGGTTGGTGCCTTGTCGCGGCTTTACAGCTCACGAGCTGTGAGTCATTGGTTCAGTTTTTTGCCTTTCAGTTACTAACAGTGCATTTCATTTTTGTGAAAGCTCTTGTTAGTAAAATTTGATCCACTGAACCATCACTCACCCTCGTGCCAAATCCAACCAGTATGTGTGGTAAAAATGACAAAACCTGCTCCGCTGTAATCAGGCGTCGCAGCACACCTGTGACACGCTAGGTGCCTCAGGTGGGACCCCGATGATGAAGCATGCCACCAACTTTGTTGGTGGGTGAGGGGTCTTTTTCACATAACCTAACTGTGTTTCTTTTCAAAAAATTTGTGTTTGGCACATCACAGACGTATGTGGGCACATCAAAACGATATATTACAAAACTACCTGTGTTTGGGGGGAGAGGGCACCTATGTTTTTGGTCCTGTGTGCGGCCTTCATGTAGGGAAACCTACCAAACCCAGACATTTTATAAAACTAGACACCCCAAGGAGTCCAGGGAGGTGTGGCTTGCGTGGTTCCCCCAACATTTTCTTACCCAGACTCCTCTGTAAACCTCAATGTGCTTAAAAAAAGCATATTTTCCTGACTTTTCTTCGTAGGATCACCACTCCAGCACAACATTCCTACTCCCCAGTGTTCCCCTCAGCCTCCCAAGTAAAATGACACCTCACTTATGTGGGTCCCCAAAGCAGAGTCAGTCTAAAGATGTATAAAAGAATATGTCCTTATAAACTTGCTGTGCTATCCCCTCTATCTCTACAAGTTTTGGGCCTTATTCTGTTGCAGGCACCTGGCCCACCCACACAAGTGAGGTATAATTTTTATCGGGAGACGTAGGGGAACGCTGGGGGGAAGGAAATTCGTGGCTCCTCTCAGATTCCAGAACTTTCTGCCACAAAAATGTGAGGAACATGTGTTTTTTTTAGCCAAATTTTGAGGTTTGCAAAGGATTCTGGGTAACAGAACCTGGTCCGAGCCACACAAGTCACCCCATCTTGGATTCCCCTAGGTCTCTAGTTTTCAGAAATGCACAGCTTTGGTAGGTTTCCCTAGGTGGCGGCTGAGCTACAGGCCAAAATCTACAGGTAGGCACTTTGCAAAAAACACCTCTGTTTTCCTTCACCAATTTGGCTGTGTCCACGTTGCGCTTTGGGGCGTTTCCTGTCGCGGGCGCTAGGCCTACCCACACAAGTGAGGTATCATTTTTATCGGGAGACATGGGGGAACGCTGGGTGGAAGGAAATTCGTGGCTCCTCTCAGATTCCAGAACTTTCTGCCACAAAAATGTGAGGAACATGTGTTTTTTTAGCCAAATTTTGAGGTTTGCAAAGGATTCTGGGTAACAGAACCTGGTCCGAGCCACACAAGTCACCCCATCTTGGATTCCCCTAGGTCTCTAGTTTTCAGAAATGCAAAGGTTTGGTAGGTTTCCCTAGGTGGCGGCTGAGCTACAGGCCAAAATCTACAGGTAGGCACTTTGCAAAAAACACCTCTGTTTTCTGTGATGTGTCCACGTTGTGTTTTGGGGCATATCCTGTCGCGGGCGCTAGGCCTACCCACACAAGTGAGGTATCATTTTTATCGGGAGACTTGGCGGAACATAGAATAGCAAAACAAGTGTTATTGCCCCTTGTCTTTCTCTACATTTTTTCCTTCCAAATGTAAGACAGTGTGTAAAAAACACATCTATTTGAGAAATGCCCTGTAATTCACATGCTAGTATGGGCACCCCGGAATTCAGAGATGTGCAAATAACCACTGCTTCTCAACACCTTATCTTGTGCCCATTTTGGAAATACAAAGGTTTTCTTGATAGCTATTTTTTACTCTTTATATTTCAGCAAATGAATTGCTGTATACCCGGCATAGATTGAAAACCCACTGCAGGGTGCAGGTCATTTATTGGCTCTGGGTAGCTAGAGTTCTTGATGAACCTATAAGCCCTATATATCCCCGCAACCAGAAGAGTCCAGCAGACGTAACGGTATATTGCTTTCGAAAATCTGACATTGCTGGAAAAAGTTACAGAGTAAAACGTAGAGAAAAATTGATGTTTTTTTCACCTCAATTTCAATATTTTTCTTTTTCAGTTGTTATTTTCTGTAGGAAACCCTTGTAGGATCTACACAACTGACCCCTTGCTGAATTCAGATTTTTGTCTACTTTTCAAAAATGTTGCGGTTTCTGAGATCCAGCGTTGGTTTCATGCCCATTTCTGTCACTGACTGGAAGGAGGCTGAAAGCACAAAAAATCGTAAAAATGGGGTATGTCCCAGTAAAATGCCAAAATTGTGTTGAAAAATTGGGTTTTCTGATTCCTGGAAGCTGGGAAGCTGGTGATTTTATCACTGCAAACCCTTTGTTGATGCCCTTTTCAGGGAAAAAAACACAAGCCTTCTTCTGCAGCCCATGTTCCCAATTTTTTGAAAAACACGAAATTTTCACTCTTTTTTGGCTAATTTCTTGGCCTCCTTCTGGGGAACCCACAAAGTCTGGGTACCTCTAGAATCCCTAGGATGTTGGAAAAAAAGGACGCAAATTTGGCGTGGGTAGCTTATGTGAACAAAAAGTTATGAGGGCCTAAGCGCGAACTGCTCCAAATAGCCAAAAAAAGGCTCGGCACAGGAGGGGGAAAAGGCCTGGCAGCGAAGGGGTTAATGTGTAACCCATAAGCCACATTTTTATTCAGAGCTGCTGTATTCTCTCTGGGCTTGCCCCATGAGTCAGGTTACTTCAGTACCAAACATCTTTTCTTTGTCCTGTACAACCATTGAAACACCTGTGGAGAACAAATGATGTGGGAACCTACACATGTCGCATTGAAGTGCCCTTGCCATGAGTATCCTGGTGAGTGTGAACTTTCTCTTCTTGGATATGGGACCAAATGCCTTTTGATAATGGGTCTATATACACCAATATTGAAAATACACCTATCCCTCTGTTATGCTGCCACAAAAAATATTATGCTAGAGCCAGATCAGATTCTGGAAAAAAAAGGCAATGGAATAAACAGTCGATGCTGTACCATGAACATGTCAGGATGGTTCCTGAAACCAATTAAAAGACTCACACTCATGACATGACAACGCATGAGTTCCTGCAGAGATCCATACAGATAAGAATGTCTGTTGATGACAATAGGCAAAAGAGGATACATATGGCATCCTACAATGATTTCTGCAGTAGTATGTACAAAAATCCAGTGTTCTATTATTGAGGAACTCTTAGATAGTGTACTTCCCTCGGCTCAACCAACATTTAAGAGAAACATGGAAACCAATGTGAACGGTACCAATAAATGGCTGTTGCCATAAACCAAGTTGCCCTGTTCTAAAAAGGCCCCTCTAACTGAATTACATCTACTTCGCCATGGTTTACTGCTGATCTTAGGGTGGAGAAAAGTCCTTGTAACCATTTGGAGGAGAGTTGGTGAAAACATGATGATTCTGCCAAGAAGTAATAAAAAGAAGAGCTAAATAATTATCAAAAAAGACCAGGAAATCCCATAAGGATTTATTTTCACCTAAAGTTGCCTCTACAGCCAATGCTCCAAGAGAAATTTAGATAATTGTGCATTTGTTTCTTGCATTAGCAGCTTGTCATCTTAGGTTTTCCCATCCAGGTAAACTTCGCAACAATCTATCCAACCCTTTCCACAGTAAAATAGTCTAGTTAAATGGAACTGGCAGAGGATGTGGCCCAACTGAATGACGCACAGAGCGACATTTTTTATGTTACAGTATTTAGTATGAGCTCTATAGAAGAACTGACTAGTGCATCATTCAGTTGTAGATCTCGTTCCATTAAATTGGGAAAAGGCCAGCTTGCATGCTTTTTAAATACAAAACCTTAATGTGGATCCAACTATGTAAAATTATGTAGTAAGTTAGTGTTTCTAGGGACTTTCAAAGGGTGACTTGTAAGGGCTGAAAAAGATTTGTTTAAAACTCTCCTCTGATAAATTAACCAGCCTGTTCTTTGTGACCAAGACTTAACCTTGGTAGCACAGTTGATGGACATCAGAACTGTCTGCACCCCAGCCCTACACCGACATGGGGTTCACATTCAATAAGGATCAATCCTTTCTTCTACAAATTCAATCAGTCACGTTTACCTGCTCTGTTCCTTTGAGATCGCTCAAGAAAGTTGTTGACAGACCCGACAAACAATAATGCATGCTCTGCTGACTGCCAGATTGGACTTCGTGGCTTAAGGTAACTATAACACATCACCTTACCATGCATAGTTTCCTGCTTTCAGTGGAATGTGCTTCATGCCAGAATAAAACCTTCCCTGCAAGCCACCTTTTAAAAAAAAATTAAAAACATCTCTGGACCATGGGGGAGCCTCAAGGCACAACAGACCCAGCCGGCTTGATGCCCTCAGTGGGAGCCTGCATTCCTCCTGCACTAAGAACTGCTGGAACCATAGCTCCCTGCATGCCGGAGAAATACTTTCATCTCGTTCCCTGGCCACATGTCTGTGGGCAGGGAAAGATTAAAACTCTGCTTCCAGCAAGTGGGAGTCACAGCCTAAATATACAAATTTGAATTTCCTTTACTACTTAACAGATTTACACCAAACTAAAAGTGTGCTTTCTGGACCAAGAGCTACCTTTCTGTCAAATTTGGTGTAATCCCCTCCAGCGGTTTGGGCTGTAGTTGCATCTCTGGGAATTAACATGAAAAACACACTTATTTTGACCTCCCCCCCTCCCTTTTTTCTCATCCCCCTCTTGACTTGATCACACCAAAAGTTTCCATGCACAACAAGACCCAACTTATATTCAGCACCAAATATGTAGCCAAGTCAAAGAACGCTCTTCCTATAGAAGCAAGGTCCTCATTATAACTACCTGCTGGTGATGACCAGTGTGAGATATATATATATATATATATATATATATATATATATCACACACACATATATACACATATACATATACACATATACATATATACATATACACATATATATACATACATACATATATATATATATATATATATTTCTAAACAAAAGCAGTCTGAGTGGCGCTTGTGACGGAGACCATCCACGTCCATATATAAGTAACAAAGAATTTTCACAGCACTCCACAAGCCCAATTCCCTGGGCTGATTTGTATATGTTACTATAGCTCGTATCCTAAAGCAACTGTAACTCACACCCTCGCCATGCATTGCTAAGTACAACACATTACATCACTCATAACATGTTCTACAACATCAATGCAACATCTGAAATACCATAATTGATTACAACAGTGCATGGCAGGGATGCGAGTTAGTTATACTATATAACTAGAAAGAGGATTTTCAGTGGGTTTGTTCATTGAAAACAGTATGTTTAACCTGACATTTTCACCTCACTATAACGTCCCTTTAAACTTCCTATGTGTGTATAAATATAAACAGAGATTTGCTACCTTTGTGGCTGGGTTTATCATGGCAAACCGATTAAGATTTTGAAAAATAGTTTGAGTGCAAACGTAGTATAAGAGTCACAATATCAAGTAGGGTGAGGATGCTCGTTCATGTACGTTTGGCAGGAAGAAGAGTGTGGTGAAATCGTAAATAGATCTGGCAGACAACTATATATCTATACACACACATGCATATATACACACACACACACACACACACACACAACCCCCCCCTCCCCATTACCATGTCCCGCCCTCAGCACACACAGACAAAGAACGTC
The DNA here is from genome assembly GCF_031143425.1 of Pleurodeles waltl. NCBI lineage: Eukaryota > Metazoa > Chordata > Amphibia > Caudata > Salamandridae > Pleurodeles > Pleurodeles waltl. The sequence goes on along the minus strand of NC_090445.1, from coordinate 798,851,286 downwards.
TTGGGATGCACGTTATCTTTGGAGTAGGGCCAAAGGAGCACCAGGTCAACAATTTTATGGACGAGCTGATATGGAATTTTGGAGCATATGCTGCTGAACCACACCACTATCATCCATTTTAGTGCAGTATCTGTGGAAGCTCGGCTTATTTATTCTTACGTCTGATGCGTAAGTTTCACGAAGCAGTTAAGTCTGCATGTCTATTTGAACATGAGACCTGCTCACTAATAGTGTTCACCTTGATATCATGTCACTACTTTTAATTTTGTTGTCCGACTGATGGAAAGGCAAGGGGATTTTTTTTTAAAAAAATGGAAAAACTCTAACTACGTTGTGCGTTTAGATAAAGAAAGCCACAACCTAAAGAGACTCATGAAACACAACAAACCCATTTGTGCTCAGTGTTTCCATAACGTCCCCTTTCTTCTTTTAAGTTATGAAGCTTGTGCATTCACATGTTAATGTAACACTGTACATCACTGGAATGGCTGCTTTTTAATGTGAACTTGGGAAAGGTCATTTCCAAGGAATGGTTCAGAGGAGAAGATTCTTATAAAATGAGTAAACAAGGGCAATATGAAGCATTCTAAGAAGTTCAAATGCTTCTTTGGGTCAGATCGAAAATTAGCGCAATTCTACAGTGACATCCGGCAACCTCTCATGTGCGCACAGCTGTTTATAGATCGGGTTCAAGGGATTCTTCAAAGAAAGTCATGTGGACGTCCGGATAGGTACAAAGACAGTGCCAGGACCGGCTTTAGCATTAGTGTCTCCTAGTGCGACAATCTTTGTTTTGGCGCCCCCACACAAGAGGTGTCTTGGCATTTTAATTGCTTCCTGAAGGTTGGACGCACAAGGAACTGTTCAGCAGGTGCTTATAAATTGCAGGTTTAAGTTATTGCTAAACACAGCGTCCCCCCCCCATCCAGGTCATCACCCGTTGCAGCTGCATCGCTCGCACCGCCCCAAAGCTGACCCTGGACAATGCACAGCTACAACAGGGAACATGCAGCACACGACAATAGAATGGTGCACCCATCACTCCTTGACAATTTTTTGTTTCAAATATTTACTATTCTTTTTTAATATTTGATAAGACCTGAAAGACACCACATAATGTTCATTACCTCCCGTCCCTCACTCGCCTTCCTTTAAAGACCAATGAGGCTCCTTGCCTCCCCTAGAAGCCTCCTTTCCCCTTTAAAAAAGTATCTCCGCCCCAACACCTCCTGCTTTTTTTTTTGTCTAGCCTGCTAGACTTATCTTCTCTTTCTCCTCCACGGCAGGGCCTGGAAGGGCATTGTGTTGCTTTTCAGCAGGTACGGTGCTCCTCACGGTGGGATCCCGACCGGAGCTTCTTCCTGGAGGTGTGATGGGCTGCCTTGCTGGAGGCTGCTTCAGGGTCGGCTGAGTTATTCGGCTCTTTGGTGGCTGGGGCTGCACTTCCAGATCTTTGCTTCGCGTTGCTGGCGAGTTTGCCAGTTGGTTCCTCTTCTCTGTTACAGTAGGGCGGGTTGTTTCAGCCCACATTTGTATTTGATTTTCGTTGATTGGTGTCACATTTTTTTATTTGCTGATGGGAGGGGTTTCTCTCCCCTATTTAGTTGGCTGCTGTTTGGCATTGGCTAGTTTGTCATGTTGGTGCAGGGATGTGGTAAAAGACGCCAGATTGTTTCTTCTTCCTCCTTGGAGGGGGGGCGGGGCGGTTCCGGTTCCTGTTCAGCAGCCTGGTGGGTGCCATGTTACACTGGGGATTCTTGCCTCTCTTATGTCTAGGGAGGAGGTTCAGGACATGAATGAGGTGGCTGTGTCCAAAGCTCTTCAGGCTGGGCGCCCCACCCTGGACGTCCTGCTGCCTCTCAGCCCTCGGTGGCAGCAGAGGGGTCCTCTTCCTCGGATGATGACTCTCCTTCTACGTCTTCAGGTAGAAAGTATGTCTTAAGGGAGGAGATATGTGATGTTCTGGCTCATTCCTACTTGTTTCCGCAGTATGTTAGTCCTTCTTGGTTTGCCATGCCTTTCCAGGGTCTGGTTATGGATTTGGTTTTCCGTGAGTGGAAGGAGGTGGCCAAGGCTCCTCGTTTTCTTTGGCAGTTGTACTTGCTGGAGGGGGAGGAGGGGTTGCCTCCTTCCTTTAAGGGTGATTCCATTTTGGCTACTTTGATTGGCAAAACTGCTGTCAATCCGGAGGACTGTATTCCGGCTGAAGCCACTGACAGGGAAAGTGGATTCGGGTCTGAAGAGGGCTTTTGCTGCTGAAAATTTGGCTCTCAGAGCTGGTATTTTCTCTGCGTATTCTGCACAATCTTTGGTTCAGGACTTTGACAGACTTGTGGTGGCTGTGCATGAGGGCTCTGAATGTTCAGAGCTGCTGGCGGTTATGTCTTCTGATGTGGTCTGCACTGTGGCTCTTGTGGCTGGGGCCTTGATTGTGGACCAGAGATCTCTCTGGTTGCGGCTGTGGAAAGCTGATCCGGGGAAGAAAGCTGCTCTCCTGGGGCTTCCTTTTGAAGGTCAGACACTGTTTGGGGATCAATTGTCTTCCATGATTTCCAAGGCTTTAAAGGAGAGAAAGCGCGCCTTGCCTTAGAAGGGTGGTTCCGCGTCAGGTAAAGGTTGGCGGAAGCATTCTCAGTAGAGGCCATCTCCCAGGTTCCTGTGGGGCAACAGGGCCAGGGTGCTTATTCCCTCTTGTTCCGAAGGTGTCAGGGTTTTTTTGTCCAGTCCCAAATCTACAGTGAGTGAATTCCTGGATCAAGACTACATTTCTGGATTTTGTCCATTCAGACGATTTTTCCTCTGGTGAGCCCGGGGGATTTACTCGGGTCTCTACATCTGCAGAATGCTTACCTGCATGCCCCTGTCGCCCTGTCAGAGGTTCCTTCGCTTTGCAATAGGCCAAGAACATTTTCAGTTCTGTGTTCTTCCATTCGGCCTCAAATCCTCGTCCAGAATTTTCACCAAGGTGCTGGCTCCCCTTGTGGCTCTTCTCCATTCCGAGGGGGTGTTTGTCCATCCGTATTTTAACAATGTTTCAATTAAGGCTCCGGCAGGGAACAGGTGGGAGCTCATGTGTCAAGCGTTTTGATGGTCGTAAAGGGTCACAGGTTTTTGGTAAATTGGGGGGGAAGTCAGATTTGGTTCCTTCCCAGGACCTGGTGTTCATAAGGGTGCGGTTTCTGATGCTGCAGGGGTTGGTGACCGTTGGAGAGGCGGCTGTTGGGCATACGTGCACAGGTGATTACTGTTTTGTCACAGGGAGCTCCCAGGGCTCGTCAGTGGTTGCATCTGCAGGGTCACTTGGCTTCAGTGATTTTTCTGGTGCCTTCGGCAAGGTTTCATCATCTTTGCCTGGTAATCTGGTTCCTCTCCTGTTGGTCTCCAGATCTGTGCGATCTTTAGGCGAGGATTCCTGTGTCGTGGTTCATTCGCAGGGAGTTGGGTCGGTGGCTGGTGCACGCTTATCTTGGGTTGGGGGTGCCTTTGTCCCCTTTGGTGCCTGTAGTGGTGATGACCGATGCCAGTCTGTCCGGATGGGGCGCATGGATGGGGTCGGAGCAGGTCCAGGAGGTTTTGGTCTCTCTAGGAGTCGGTCAGGTCCTCAAATTGGAGGGAATTGAAGGCAGTTCTTCTTGCTCTGGTGCATTTTCAGGCGCTAGTGCGGGACAAGGCTGTGCTTATCTGGATGGACAGCTTGGTCACCAAGTCTTACATCACCAGGCAGTGTGGGACCCCGGTCTCTGTTTTGGATTGTGAAGGCCATTTTCGTTTAGGCTCAGAGCTAGGTTCTGTCTCTTCAGGCCAAGGGGTGGTCAATGTTTGTTCGATCAGTTGAGCAGCGTCATTTCTTCATCCCAGATTTGTTTCCTCCGGTTGTCTATTCCATCATCTGGTAAGGATTTGGGATCATCCTGTGCTGAATTTGTTTGCCTGCCCAGAAAATGCGAAGGTGATGCCCTACTGCTCCCTGTTTCGGTGCCCTCAGTCTTGGGCAGTGGACAGAATGCTGTGTCCTTGGCCATGGGGTCTTTTTTATGCATTTCCCCCTTTCATTTGCTCTGCGCCTTTCTGGTGAGGGGACGTCTGCTGAGGGATTTTGATCGCTCCTCATTGGCTGCGGGCGAATTAGTTTCCATTGCTTCGATTGATGGCCTCTGGTCAGGAGTGGACTGTTCCTCTCCTCTAACATTTCCTTGCCTCTCCCAGGGGTCGTTGCAAAGGTTGCACTTGACGGCTTGGAAGTTGAACAGTGGGGGGTTTACAGGTTTGGGGGTTCCTGATCCTTTGACTACAACTTTGCTTGCCTCCAGACGTCATTCTACATTGCTTTCCTTTGGTCGTCAGGGGAAGGTAGTTTCTGCTTGGTGTTTGCGTCACCAAGTGGCCTCCCTGTGGAGATGCCGTTTTTGCAGGATGGGGCTCACTTGGGTTTGTCTGTTACTCTGCAGGTGCAGAGGGCAGCTATTCAGGGTTTTAGGGGACCTTGGAGTAATTTGTCTGATGAGGGACATTTGATGCCTTAATTAACTTGTTTCCTCGTCTGGTGCTTTCCTTTCCTGCCTGGAATCTTGTGTTGCTATTTGAGGTCTTGTCGGGCCCTCCCTTTGAGCCTCTGGAGGCCTGTGATTTGAGTCATCTTATGTTGAAGACTTTTTTTCTGGTTGCCATCATTTCGGCCTGGCGTTTGGGGGGAGTTGGGGGCGTTTCACTGCACTTTTCCATTTTGCAAAGTTTTTCCAGGTCTGGTTGTTCTTGTGCCTGTTCCCTCTTTTGTTCCGAAGGTGAATTTGGCTTTCCATGCTCATCAGGAGGTTATTCTCCTTGCTTTTTGTCCTGACCCTTCCTTGGATGAAAAGGTCCGGTTGCATTCTTGGATGTGCGTAGGCCATTGTTTGAGTACCTGAAGGTGGTTGCTCCTTTCTGGAAGGATGATTCATGGTTTGTAAATTTTGAGCCGGCTCGGAAGGGGGAGAAACTGTCCGCAGCTTCTTTGGTTTATGGTTTTTCTGACCTATTCTTTGAATGGGGCTGTGCCTCCTGGAGGCATTCAGGGGTGTTCTACTCGGGGTATGACTACTACAGTGGCCGAGTTGCAGGGTGCATCAGTGGAGGAAATTAGTAGGGCAGCTACTTGGGCCTCTCCCTCCACCTTAATTCCGCAATTCTGTATTGCTGAACAAAGGTGTTTGGAATCTGTTTGGTCACCATGTATTGTCCTCTGATGTAATAGGGGTGTTCCTTTCTGGTGTCCTGATTTGTTGTGATTACATTTGTTTTATGTTGCAACTCGGTGTCCGTCGCCTGTTTTTCTCTTGCTACATCTCATTGGTCTTTAAAGGAAGGCGAGGGAGGGAGAGGAGGTAATGCATCCATTACTTACCGGTAATGGCATTTCTCCTAGTCCTACTCCCTCACCTTCCATTTCGCTCCCTCCCTCCCCACCCGGTATGGATTGCCTGAGTTGCTGTTTTGGGCTTGTTTCTGTACAGGGGATGTTGGGGGTCAGGGGGGAGGGCTTTTTAAAGGGGAAGAGAGGGGTCTATCGGAGGCAAGGAGCCTCATTGGTTTTTAAAGGAAGGCGAGGGAGTAGGACTAGGAATAATGCCATTACCGGTAAGTAATGGACGCATTTAAAATTGTACACCTACAAGAAAGAAACGGAACATGTGCTCCATTCAAATAGTGTGTTTTTATGCCAGTTGTAGTATCACCCTCATAAGAGTCCAAGGAACCTTCCATGTCTTCCTACAGCACCAACTCAAAGGATTCCCTGTATGTCAGACATATTGTGATTGGCAGAAATTTGGTGGGCCTAAGTGCCTGATTGTATTCTTCTATACAGTAATGTGAGCGCATAGTAAGTCCAGGAGTTTGTTTTGCAAGGCTTAACACTCTCCTTTGAGGAGTTGCTGTTCTCATGCTCAAACATTTGGCACTGCATTAAGGGGCCATAAGGTACCCTGTGGTGTATTAAGCAGACTCAAAACAAGTCCCATTCGATTTACTGTATCAGATTCATGAATTTGGGAGTTTTAATGCATTATTTACCATCTTATAGTCTGAAAGGATTTTCTAAACTAATGCAAGCAACAAGGTATTTGAACGTTAGTTTTAACTAATCTATTAGAAAACAAATATTGGCAAGAACGTTTGTTTCAACTCACAAGTATTAACTATTGAAAATCATGTCATAACATTAGTCATAACCAACCCTGATGGCTTGCTGGAACTATGATTTGAATCATTCATTTTTGGCATCCCATAATTAACAAATCATGTCACTTCTGATATCTAGCAATCCCTCTTTTTTCAACGTACATTATTACAGCCTTCACTTTGACCCGCTGCTCTTCCACTTAGAAAATACCATTCCTCTACTAAACAACATTAATATGACCGCAACACAGGTAAACACTCAGAAACATAATCCTGCCCACCTCATTTCACTCACTGTGCCAATCTAGACAGAAGCCCACCATTGCAGATCAGTCCTAACCTTGCTCCTCATTAGAGCAACTCAGGTCTCACTGCGAAATGAGGACCCCGCCGGAGAGAAACAATCACAGAGTCCTTTCAGTCTCTTTGGGCCTCATCAGTGGGGTACAGCTCAAGTCCTATGGCACAGTGAGCACAGTATTCACATCTAGGCATACTTGTCAAACGTAGGGCATCAATTACCATTATAACAAGGGGATAGATAAAAAGCTTGAATTAATGTCACCCACTATGCACCCTGTTCCAGTAGGGACCACAATCCTGGTCAGGGTAAGTCAAATACACACCTTGTATCTGTTAACCTGGGCTCGCCCTCTGGTATCTTGGCACAGAGCAGTAGGGATTAACTTAAAAGGCAATGTGTAAAATATTTGTGCAACACTTAAGTACAGTAACTCAGTTAAACACCACAAAAAGACTCCATGCCAGCTTAGAAAAATATAAAATGTTTATCTGATTAAAATGAGACCAAAATGATAAAGATCCAATCAGTACTTTGCAAGCTATACTATTTTCAAGAATGCATATAATATAGTGATGAAAAAAAATTGTTCATTGCGGCAAGTGCTAGAAAAGCTATTATGATTGCTGGGTTGTTGCAGTTTTACTTAGAATGGGGTGATTGACAGGGGATCCCTCCTAGAGGATGATTGCTATGTGTGCAGTAATTGAACAAATTTATGGGGGCACGCAAATGAGCCACAAGTCCCTGGGAACTGCTAGAAAAAAGTCACTCAGTTGCCGTGCCGCGGGGGATGAACAGAGGACTTTGCAGGTCCCATCCCTGAACAGAGCACCTCTTGGTGCAGGAGAGGCCCTCCTGATGCAAGTGGTGCGACATTGGGCTGTGCAAGGCTATCCTCAGTGGACAAAGCAGGTTTGGTGAGTTTACCCTCCTCTGTGGCATACAGTGAGGTTTCAGCTGATGTGTCATCACAGGGAAGCCTGGTTGTTATGGCAATGGTGGAGATGCACTGATAGGCTTCTCTCAGTGCTGAGTCATCAGCATGGGCTAAAAGTGATGAATTTAATCAGAGCCTGTTGCTGGTCTTGAATGCAATATAAAAGGGGAGTGTGGTTTCAGTGAGTGTAGTGCTCGATCTTTGCAGCAAAGCCATTCTTGGTGCTGGGTGATACGCTGGGGACACACTGGTGGTCATGGGATGGCTATTGTGGCAGAGTAACACAAAGGTGGAGCAAACCAACAAGCCCTTGGAGTTACTGAGGGTTTAAAAGTTGTAGAGTATGTTTCAGTCCTTCTCACTACCAGAGACAGCAGGCAAACACAACAAAGCAAGTTGCAATGTGGCAGTTCGTCCTGGAAGAACAGCTCCTCTTCTTGTAGAGTCTCCTCAGGACCCCAAAATGAACTGATTTGGCAGAGTTTGGGGCCTAGTACTCATAATCAAATGTGACTTTGAAGTGGGGAGACTTTAAAGAGGCCTTTGAAGAGCTCAAGGTCCCTGTCCTTCCTTCCTCGTCTCTAGACACTCAGCAGGAGGGTATGAAGCCCTTTGTATGAAGAGAGGCATAGCCCTATTCAGGTGTAGGTGTCAGTTTCTCCCACCCATCTAGCCCAGAAAGACCAATCAGCCTGGTGATGGGCCATCAGGATTTAACTGTCAGACCCAAGCTCCCTGTGTGTGAGACTGTCTAGAGGGAAGGTAGAAAGTCCAGTTTCCATCTAACCCGGACTTGCATTGAGAGACAGGCAGAGGCACAAAATGGTTTCAGAAAAAAAAAAAAAAAGAGCCATTTTCTGTCCTGCAATCTAAATAAACAACTTCACAAAAACAAAAAAACAAAAAAAAAATTGTGAGTACAGAGACACCAAACTCCAAGGTTCCATTTGATACCAATGGGAAATTACACTTAAGGGGTATTTTAAGGCAATCCTCATGTTAACCTGTGGGAGAGATAGGACCTTGCATTAGTGAAACACAGATTTTGTAGTTTTTCACTACCTGGACATGTTAAACCTACAATCACATGTCCAACTTTTTAAAAAACACTGCACTGTGCCCTTGGGGACACCCAGGGCCTAACTTAGGAGTGACAGATATAATAAAAAGGAAGGTTTGCACCTGGCAAGTGGGTTTACTTGCCAGGCTGAGATGAGAGTTTAAAACTGCCCACGTGGCTCTGCAGTGGGAGGCCTGAGACATGTTGGAAAGGCTACTGTAGGGGGGTGGCATAATCCGTGGAACTGCAGTACAGAGCACCTGCATTTTAGCACTGCTCCGCAGTGGTTACGTGCCCAGAGTCCCAAAGCCAACAAAATGGAATTCAGCAAAAAGTGGAGTTAAAAGGCTCAAAGTCTGGGGATGACCCTGCAAAAAGGGCCAGGTCCAACGCCACTGTAAAAGGCCAGTGATAAATAAATCAGTACTGAAGCACTAAACACAAAAGTGGGCATTTTTTTAGCCAGCCGATGGTAATTCAATCTCCCAAAAAAATGAATTGCCTCGATATATGACACGCATCAGATTCTACTATGACAGACTGTGCTTTAGTTTTGATTTTCACAAGCACCTGGGACTACATTTCACAGTCACTCACGCTCTAATACAAGGTAGATACAGAAGATTACAAAAAAACACTAAGACCTTTGCTTTATCATTTATAATACATGGAGGATGCAAGTAAGGTTGGGAAAGGGTTGAAGCTCACTGAAGCACGATCAACAACTTCAGTAGCACAATCCTAATGTCAGGAGAGTCCCCCAGTCCAGTGAAGTTCCTGAGCACTACACTGGGGTCTGGCGTTGGATGTGACAAATTGTGCACGAGTTCACATTACGTTTTAATACATTTCAAATAAATAAAAGATTGATCAGGAAATCACGTGGCCACATTATCATATTGATGGTTTATTGTTTCCTAACTCTTAATTGTAAAACAATTGATCAGCTTAATATGGCCCCAATAAAGCGGCCCAGACTATTACAAATATTAATGGCATGCTCCCTTTTCCTCGTAATGCTCGAGCCACTGCAATTTACAATGTGGGAAAATGGATAGCTACATGCGTTGTGCGCGGTCAATCTGGAGGAAGATAAAACACCATTTACTCTGATGCTCTTTCAAATTCACCGTGTGATTTTTACAACCACTTTGCTTCCTGAAATTTCACTTTAACTAGTCGCTCCCACCTAGTCTTTATTCGATTCCTGGGATTGGTCTCGATCACTTTTATGGGCAGGCAGACGTAGATAAATGCGCTGTCAAACTAATCTTGACACGGTGTCTCTTCTAAGCCATCTAACCTTAAAGCGAGGATAAATTAGAAAAAGCCGCGAGTGGTCCTCTGTTTACATGGAGTCTGGCAGCTCGAACCGAAGTCTGGCAGCAATAATGCCCAATGGCAACTGATGATACAAATTAAGGCCCTCGGTATGTCAATCAAATCCAGAAAATTACACTCCATAGCGTTGATTCGTCTCAGAAATTACCACTGTACGCACGGAGTAGTTGCCAGGTATTTCTGGGCAGTCTGGCCAGGTTTGTCTGAAATTTCTCTTTTCCGGTGGTGTTTATACAGACAAACAAAAATGTAAAACCTTGGTTTTTTAGGCCATAGAAGTGAAAATGTAATAGTCAATGGCAGTGCTTAATTTGTAATAGAATCTGTGCAAGTGCCCAAAGCTTTGCTCAGAAAGCTGCAGCTGGTGCTTTTAAACCAGAATACCAAGGCTGAGTAGTCGTGAATGAGACTCGTGGCTCTGTCATCCACTACCACACTTGCAGTTCTACACTTTCCCACTTTTTTTCCTACTTCTTTTTCTTCCTACTTTTTTCCACTGTGAACTTTCCCTTTCTTGCTATCAATGTCTGAAGAAAAAAAACTGGATAGCGCACCACTTGTCAGGGTAGGAGTCTTAGCAGGGAGTCCAGGGGCTTGTAGGGAAAGTATTTGATGGCCCTGAGTCTTCAGAACAGGGGGGAAAGCTTGGAGATTCTTTTTTAGATACTGTTTTTGCTGGTTTTAAGCCTTTGTGCACTTTATCACTTCTAACCAGTGCTATAGTGCATATTCTCTCTCCTTTTAAACATGGTAACATTGGATCTCACCCAACTGGACTATTTAATTTACTTCTAAGTCCCTAGTAGAGTGCAATGTGTGTGCCCAGGGCCTGTAGGGCCTGTAGATTATGTGCTACTAGTGGGCCTGCAGCACTGATTGTGTCACCCGCTTAAGTAGCCCCTTAACCTTGTCTCAGGCCTGCGATTGCAAGGCCTGTGTTTGCAGTTTCACTGCCAATTCGACTGGGCATTTAAAAGTACTTGCCAAGCCTAAAACTCCCCTTTTTCTGCATATACGTCACCCTTAAGTTATGCCCTAGGTAATCTATAGGGCAGGGTACTGTGTAGGTGAAAGGCAGGACGTGCACCTATGTAGTTTACATGTCCTGGTAGCGTAAAACTCCTAAATTAGTTTTTTACATTGCTGTGAGGCCTGCTCTCTTTATAGGCCAACATTGGGGCTGCCCTCATACATTGCTTGAGTGATAGCAGCTGATCTGAAAGGAGTAGGAAGGTCATATTTAGTATAGCCAGAATGGTGATACAAAACCCTGCTGACTGGTGAAGTTGGATTTAATATTACTATATTAAAAATGCCACTTTTAGAAAGTGAGCATTTCTCTGCTCTTAAATATTTCTCTGCCTTACAATCCACGTCTGGTTGGGTTTAGTTAACAGCTCCTTGTGCATTCACTCAGACACACTGCAAACACAGGATACTCAGCCTCATTTGCATACATCTGCATTTTGAATGGGTCTTTCTGGGCTGGGAGGGAGAGGGCCTCCTCTCACACAAAGGTCTGCCACCCCCCCTACTGGGACCCTGGCAGACAGGATTGAACTGAAAGGGGACCTGGGGCACTTCTAAACCACCCTTTGAAGTCTCCCCCACTTCAAAGGCACATTTGGGTATATAAACAGGGCCTCTGCCCCTACCAACTAAGACACTTCCTGGGGAAGAAACTTGTAACCAGAACCTGCATCCTGCCAAGAAGAACTGCCTGGCTGCCCAAAGGACTCACCTAGCTACTTTCTGTGAAGGACTGCTGCCTTACTGCTCTCTGGCTGAGGTGAAGTGCTCTCCAAGGGCTAGGATAGAGCTTGCAATCTGTTCCCCTAAGTCTCAGGTCCAAAAACACTTCATCTCTTCAAGAAGGACTCCTTGTGCAGTGAAATTCGATGCACAGCCTGCATTGCAAAGAAAATTTCACCACACGCCGAACCAGAATGATGCAGCCCGACTTCACAACGAGAAGATTGCCGCAGTGCCAGCGTAGCGACTGGAAATTCGATGCACAGCCCACTGGATTGACGCACACCCAAGCCAGAACAACGCAGCCAGACGTCAGAGAGGAATCGACGCAGCGCCTGCCGTGCGGTGGAAAATTTGACGCAACGCCCTCCGGATCGACGCAGCTCCTGTGACTTTGTCCTGCTAGTGCAGGAAATCCACGCACCGTCCCTGGGGCGTCTGAAAACCCTGCAACCCGAAGAGGATCCACGACCGAGTGCCAGAAATCAATGCACAGCCGTCCCTGCATGAAAGCTATGGAACGCATCGCTGTGTGCAGCCCGAGAAATCAACTCACACCCCTTTGTTTCCACACTTCTCCTCCTCTGCCGTTCTTTGCTGAGATTTTTCACGGGAACCAGGTACTTTGTGCTTGAAAGAGATTTTGCTATCAAAACACTTAAGACAATTTATATCACTTTTCAGTGATATCTCTACATTTACTTATTGCATCTTTGATCATTTTGACCTGCATTTATCCAGATAAATATTATACATTTTTCTAAACACTGTGTGGTATATTTTTGTGGTGCTATATGGTGCTGTTGTATGATTTATTGCACAAATACTTTACACATTGCCTTCTAAGTTAAGTCTGACTGCTCAGTGCCAAGCTACCAGAGGGTGGGCACAGGATAATTTGGATTGGGTGTGACTTACCCGGACTAGAGTGAGGGCTTTTACTTGGACAGGGGGTAACCTGACTGCAAACCAAAGACACCATTTCTAACACAGTGGTTTTGGGTCCACTACTTATAGTCCTTTCTGCCTTTGAAGTAGGCAAACTTCAAAGAAAAAAGTCTCTCGTTTGTAGGATCCTGCCTTGCCCAGGCCAGGCCCCAGACACGCACTAGGGGGTTGGAGACTGCATTTTGTGAGGGCAGGCACAGCCCTTCAGGTGTGAGTGACCACTCCTCCCCTCCCTCCCAGCACAGATGGCTCAGCAGGATATGCAAGCTACACCCCAGCTCCCTTTGTGTCACTGTCTAGAGCAAGGTGCAAACAGCCCAACTATCAAATTGACCCAGACAGGCAATCCACAGTCAGTCTCACAGAATGGTTTAAGCAAGAAAACTTCCTACTTTCTAAAAGTGGCATTTTGAAACTAAATCTAAAAAAACAACTTCACTAAACCATGTATTTTTAAATTGTGAGCTCAGTGTCCCTAAACTCCATTTTTCTATATGCTCCCAAAGGGAATATGCGCTTTAATGTTAAAGGCAGCCCCCATGTTAACCTGTGAGAGAGATAGGCCTTGCATAGTCCATACCAAATTTGTTTGTATTCCACTGTAAGCACAATTACAACACCTTCGTACACGTCCGACTTAAAACATACCCCGCCCATGGGGCTACCTAGGGCCTACCATAGGGGTGTCTTAGATGTAAGAAAAGGGAAGGTTTAGGCCTGGCAAGAACATACACTTGCCAAGTCGAATTGGCAGTTTAAAACTTCAGACACTGCAGTGGCAGGTCTGAGACATGATTACAGGGCTACTAAGTTGGATGGCACAACCAATGCTGCAGGCTCACTAGTAGCATTTCATTTACAGGCCCTGGGCACCTCTAGGGAACTTTACTAGGGACTTACTAGTAAATCAAACATGCCAATCATGGATAATCCACCCAACAATACAATTTACACAGAGGGCATATGCATTTTACTACTGCTAACCAGTGCCAAAATGTCAGAGTCCTAAAACCAACAACAACAGGCCAGAAAAAATAAGAGGAAGGAGGCAAAAAGATTGGAGATCACCCTGCAAAAGGGAAAATGCCCAACACTGAGGATGCTAGCACTGGGGCCAGTTAATTATAGATGCTCAGACATCCCATATTGAACAACTACTGCAAAATGATTCCTCTCTCCTCATGACCACCCAGTATGAGAAAATGTTCGCACAGCACCTTTTACCTTGTTCAATTTTGTAAAACACTGTCCTGCCATAAAACACATCGTTTATCTTTTTAAAGAACCATTTTCTTCCCGGAGCATAGTATGTAGAGCACTATCCAGTGATTCCACGTGCATTGCTCCCATTTGTACAGCACCACAATCAAGCATTTCCCAGACAGATAAAGGTTCACGGCCTTCTTCTGCCAGCCTCTGGAGCCTGGTATTGTATTTTCACCAAAACTGGTTCTTCAAATTTCATAATTTGTTTGAAATAAAACCCTCCTATATCACTTTTTTAGCTTTTTCCACTTCTTTTTGCTCTCATTTGAATATGCTAATCAGATCATTCTTTGCAAGGTAATTCCTTTCAAGAAGCCAACTAAACTTGAATAGCCTGAAACACATGTATATCACAATATTCTATACCAACTATAAATGTAGGCATAGAAGACCCCACTAACCACTTCAGGGAATGTGTGGAATATCAAAGCTCCTCCTTAAGGAACCCGAGTGCAGCAAAGCAGAATATGGCCCTCATTCTGACCTTGGCGGGCGGCGGAGGCCGCCCGCCAAAGTCCCGCCGTCAGGTTACCGTTCCGCGGTCGAAAGACCGCGGCGGTAATTCTGACTTTCCCGCTGGGCTGGCGGGCGGTCTCGTTCAGACCGCCAGCCAGCCCAGCGGGAAAGAGGCTTCCACGATGAAGCCGGCTCGGAATCGAGCCGGCGGAGTGGAAGCTGTGCGACGGGTGCAGTTGCACCCGTCGCGTATTTCACTGTCTGCGCAGCAGACAGTGAAATACATGTAGGGGCCCTCTTACGGGGGCCCCTGCAATGCCCATGCCAGTGGCATGGGCACTGCAGGGGCCCCCAGGGGCCCCGCGACCCCCCCTACCGCCATCCGGATCTCGGCGGTCCGACCGCCGGGATCTGGATGGCGGTAGGGGGGGTCAGAATCCCCGCGGCGGTGCAGCAAGCTGCGCCGCCGCGGAGGATTCAATGGGGCCGCGGTACACTGGCGGGACCCCGCCAGTGGTGCCGGTCCGACCGCGGCTTTACCGCCGCGGTCGGAATCCCCATTGAAGCACCGCCGGCTTGTCGGCGGTGCTCCCGCGGTCCTCCGCCCTGGCGGTCAAAGACCGCCAGGGTCAGAATGAGGGCCTATGTCTGCTACTTTAAGTTTATAAACCTGAGATTGGAGATCCTGCCTTCTGGCTGTTCTCAGAGGAGAAGTTTAGCATTGATTAACCTTAGCAGAACTGAGGGCTAAGCAGAAAGCCACACAACGCCTTCCTTTGGTAGAACCACACTCAATGTGCCCCAGCAGCACCTGGTTCTCTCACTTCCTGTGTCAAGGCATACCAGTATCTCACCCAGTGATAGGCTGTGTCAAAGCTTTCAGCCAACTGCAGGATGCTGATGGGTGCTTGTTTCAAAATCCCTCATCCAAACATTCATTTATTATCGGCTACAGGTACTATGTATACCCCCTTGAAAATTCAACATTCTATCCATAATTGCTTAGCCATTAAGATCAAGAAATTGACTAAATGTTGTTGTAATGCCGAATTCCTGTTACAAAAGCCTCTGGATGGCTACACCCCAAAAGAATGAATGCCCTATTGTACTTCGTTGCCTGATTATAATTCTGAATCTGTGAAAACATTTTCTTAAGATAGTAATTTTCTGCTATTAGAAAAGCTAAACCAAAACGACAGTTACTTATAAATTAGCACATGGAGGGCAGTGATTGACTCCCTTAATGCATGAAATAGGTTGCCAACCCTTCACCACCCAAGCTGTACAATGTAATGTCCCTAGGCACTCCTATTACTCGAATGACATTGCTGCGGGCCCAGAGTATTGTGGAAACTGGTCTGCATCAATGCATCTCCAGAGTGACTTTCTGTTCCATGATGCATGCTGCAGAAAATGCATCAGTCAAATATTCTTTAAATCATGTTGACTAGTTTGAGATTTTTTTTTTCTAAAGTAGTTTTCAATAATGGATTACACATAGATTTACTTGCCGTTCTAAAGATGGCTGTGAGCTGTACAGTGTGATAAGGCCTGTGGGTTGAGACTGGAAACTCCAGGGCTGGCTGGAGGAATGTGTAGAGAATTTCCCCCACACAGACTTGTGGATTTCTGCAATCCTGAGAGTTGGGTGAGACACACTGGAGGAAGGAAGAGCCAGGCTTATTAATATACTTCAACAAGGACCTGGATTCTGAAACGGGTCACTCGTCAAAGGGGCTTGGACGCATCTCAGGAAGGTGGTGTGGCTGGTCAGGAAATCATGAAGCGTGAGGCTGGAGCCCTATGGCAAACTTTTGAAGCATAGATCACTAATGTCGACATCCTCTAGTCTCTAATACAGCCCATGTTTGGAGATATAAAAATCGGAGACTGTCCTTGTGTGATAGACTGAAGTTTGTGTTTGGAGGAGGGAGGGGTAGACCACTCTGAAGTAACCCAATACTCTGTCAAGCTCTTCCTGCAGACAGCAAAGACAGACACTGGACCACATTTATGTCTGGAAATGCACCATGAAAAGGGTAGCTTGAAACTCCCAAGTTGTCAAACTGACACTGTACATCAACATGGAGAAGCTCAGCATGAGTTCTACCTGTTGTGACCAGGACTGGGGACTAAGGGTCTGCCAGTCACCCGTGCAGGGTAAGGAGGGTAAGGAGGGTCCTTACCTAGGAGACTCAAGAACACTTGCCTGGAGCCCTAACTTCTGCCTAAACTAAGACCAGAGTACTCCAGGAAGAGCAGGAGATCACCTAGCGTAAGCAAGGTTGGGTGGGGATAATTCAGGGTGGATCCCAGGAGCAATGTGTGAGATTAAGGTCCATAGCAACTACCACCTCATTTGGGTTGTCTGCCTGTGTATGCTGTTGGAACCCCTATGTGCCAGGTGGGGGGACTTAGTGAAGACTAAGTGTTATTGACCTTGGTGCCATACTTTTGAGAGAAGGGTGGTCACCCTGTGCAGTCTTATGACTTAAGGACCATTCCCTTATGGTCTGCTTATAAACCCTGCATGCCAGGTGAGTGCTGCACAGAATATTGAAGGCTATCGCCCAGGAGCATCCTGTGTGGTGAGGGGGTGTTGCCTGGTGCAGTGCTGGGACCTGAAGGGACCATCAACCTGTGTGCCTCTGATCATGACCGCTGATGTGCTAGGAAGGGAGCAGTCGCCTTGTCTGAGTGTGCAGCCATGAAGAAGAAACAGGCTGTCGCTTGCAGAATAATATCAACAATTCAGCTACCCAACTCAGGCGCACCAATGGCTTGTCAATGGATTCAAAAAGACTTAACATGTGACAGGAGGAGCACTGTGGAGGCATGCATCCAACTGCAAGATCCAGATCTTTCCTCAATGCAGGCTGCAGACATGTGCTTGGAAACTCTGCCCTGGCACTCCAGGGCGAGGAGGTAAGAATAAATACCAGGTCCTCGTGGTAACTTGCTCTTACCTATGTGCCAAGGCACAGGAACACTGACTTTGCCAAGACAGTGTGCAGATTCTTGGAGTAACGCAATAGTGGGGCCTAGGTTTGATGTTCTCACATAACTGGGAAATCACAATGGACCTTACACAAAGAGGTGGTACTTGAGAAGCTGACCCTACATCTGCTAGTCAGCCTGCCTTGAGTAGGCTATGTAATATTTGTGATGCACAGTATTGTAGTTTGTGTATTTAAATACGGCCAACTGTAGGAAAGCAACCATTTGACTGGACACTCATTTATTTAGGATTGCTATATGTTTGTTGAGTTGTCAGTCTGTGTCCACCCTACACCTACCTCCCCCCGAGAAGCCATAGTCCGTTCGACCTGTGCTACCATTCACAGTTAAGTGCTGAAGGGGTACTTGGCCCCATTGCTCAGAACTCATCGAAAGTCAGGCTCCAGGACATCAGAAGTAAAAAGGGTCAACCAACAAAGATGGGTTCAGTTACTCCTACATGCCCTGGGGCCCTCTGAAATTGATTGTGTTCTATTGTGTAAAGATAGATTTTATTGTGAATCAATACTTCACCAAAGTGTGTTAGTGTATATAACACATGAACAACAGGGCGCTAGGGGCATTAATCAAAGAACTAGCATGCAGAATGGTAAATATAAAATAAAACCTACATGATTCTTTAAAGACTTAAGAACAATTCTGTATACAAAATAGGAAAACAGTATTCGAAATAAAGCACAGTAGATAGGAATTTATGATGGGTTTTCAGCCTCCATCAATACATTCAATATTTAGAGAGAGAACTATTTTGACACTATGAAAGTTGTAAAGAGACTTTAAGATGCCCCATGTCAGAAAATGGCTTTTTGTGTGATCACACCAATTGTTTTGGGCTGATGCTCCTGGGTTTTTGACTCTGCACTCTAAAAAGGATCCAGTACATGCGCTTACCCCTAAAATGTTGAAATTGGCTATATATTGAGCCACCGCTAAAGTAACAATGCAAAACATGACTGTAGGCCTGGCACCAGTAACTTGGTTGTGTAGATCTCAACTGCTAATTCGACCTGTCAAAATAACCCCTTTTTTACAGGACTAAATCCTTCTTTAAAATATTAGTTGGTCACCCCTAAGGAAGTCTTAAATCCCCATATAAAAGAGTATGAAAATTAAAAGTAGGATATGTAAACATTTAATGTTAAACATGTCCTAACTTTGTCAATGCTGGAAAAAAAATGCAATACCAGCAATAGCTGTTTCATAGGAAAGAATTGGGATACATTGTTATAAGTAAACAACATTATCTCTGCCTAGGAACCAGATCAAAAGTTAATTCTTGGTCGTATTAAACTATTAATTGCAAAACAAACTATTTAATAAAGTCTGGCCTCTTGTAAATGTCTTACAAAAGATACTTTTATTAAGTTACCATTAACTTGCCTAAAGCATCTCTAAGCTCATTTGTCTTATCTTCCAACTTTCAGTCAGGAGCGGACTACCTCCTTGATGAGGTGTGAATTGGCTCCTCATCCTGAGTTAAAGGCCTAGGGTGTGGGGGAGAAGTGACAGGATGACCTGAGGGCTGTGCCCTACCCTTTGCATATCTTCAAAGGATATCACTGGCTGATGTAGTCCACACCTGTGCCTGCCTCCCTTTCATCTTTCTACCAAGCCAGGCACCAATCCTAATGGGAGAGGAGCTGCTCCCACATCCTTTTTTGAGTGACCATAGAAGAGGGGCTGCTCATTTCCCTGGTCACGCCTCTAGGGTGGGCTCAAGAGGTCTGCACATCCAAAGAAAGTTTGTATGTTCAATCTTCTTGGTTTTAGATAGAGGGGCACTGTGGGATTATTTGCAGTACAGCACATAAAATGCTACAAAAGTGTGCAGGGGTACCGAATGGAATGTCCCCATTGGTTAGGGTGGGCGAGGAGACACCCCCATCCACAATCTAGTGCCGCGCATATATATATTGCACCCCCGGCCTTCCTCTTCAGAACACAACTGGCTGTGGAACACAGAAGGACTGCACCCAATGTTGATATTTGTGGAGAGGACTCCAAGGGCTGGACTTGCTTCCACTTGCACCCAGGACAAGTAAATGGGCTCCAAGGGTCTGTTGTATGACCTCTTGTTAAGGTATAGAGAAACAAAAGCTGCAAGAAACCACTTTCCTGAAAGAGCCTAGCTGACCATTTCCAACTGACCAGCTCTATACCGTAGTGAGCTCTGATACCTATGTGCTGTTCCTGAGGTCCTGGAACCCATGGATGGTCTGAAAGTGTACTCCACCTGCTTACCTCAAATGTTGGGACTTGGAAAATTGTTCAGAAAATATTTTGCCTCAAGTACTAATGTGGGGCCAAGAGCAACCTGCCATCCAATCGGCTGAGAGTGCACCTACAGTGGGCTGGATTTAACCATAGCTTTTGCTACATCCTCTGCTCGATGCAGTGGCTATCAATGACAACCCCACTTCAACTCCATCCCCTAGCTCCCTTGACCCATATGATGCTAAAGACCTTTGAGGCTCAAAAAAAACCTTAACCTTACCACCAGATCCTTTCCCACCTATATCAATAGTTTCACTGAGGCTCCATCTTGACACTGACTTCAGTCGATGCTGCCACCCCCTCCCCCCCCCTTTTGTCGGTACCATCCACTCCCTGCTTTCTGTGAAGGCGGTCATTACTGAGGAGGTAATGTTTCCATCAGGAAAAACGTAGCCCTTGTATCCAACGTATGTTTCATCGCAGTTAAACAGAAAACTTACCCTTGCCCAGGTCAAGTGCAACCAGTTGCCTCTGGTTGGCACTTTGCACTTATTGGAGCTATTTTTAATTAAGAGTTTGATAATTTATATCTAAATTTCCCATTATTGGATTTTTGTCATTTCGTCCATTAAAATAGTCTGTATTTTTATGAAATGGTGTGGGATTTTATTGTTTTGGGTTTGACTTAACAGTTTTGATACTTCTAAATGCTTGATTATATTTAAGTTAAGTTTGTCTGCTCTGTGCCCTAGCTACCACAGGTTGAGATCAGGTTTAAATTAGTAAAACCTTTACTGGACCCAACAAGTATAGTGAAATTTTTGCTTGTGGTACACTGCCACCCACCCAAACTAACATTCAGTCTTCTCATATCCCCATTTCCTACTAAGTCTGCAAATCTCTCCACAGAGGGGCTACTTTAGACCATGACACAAGGAGGAAGTCTTCTTTTCACGATATAGGGAGAAACAGCATACTCTCACTACAAAATGCTGTGACTCAGCTTAAACAGAAGCATCTTCAGATGCAATCAGGAATAAATGAGTAGCAACCATCGCATCTTCAATCGCTTCAAGTAAGATGCAAAGTAACACTCAGACAATATGCAGAACTACTCGAACACTTAACAAAACAATTAAGACAAATCCGTTTATCTACAACAATTAATATTTCTAACATGATGTCAATGCTTTCAACCTGTCCTCATTCTCTCAGTAGCCGTTATTGTTCTATTTTTTGACTAAGGTTTTCAATAATGTAATTAAGGTTTCATGTAATTGTGGTATTGGAACTTTTAATCTAACGTTTATGAATAGTTTATTAAGTTGTAAAATATGGTAGTTTTCAGAATTCCTTAATTAGTTTCATAATTAAGTATGCAATAGTAAATACCTTTAAAATGTATTATAGGCATCGCAAAGTGATATCTGGTAACAGCCCTACGGGGAACTTTAGAAGTGAATAATATGTTAGGACAAATTTAAGATAAACCATTACTGACGATAAAACGGCACATGGAATAGATTACATATAATTGAATAATCAAGCTTTGCCTTTCTTATTTAAGGTAACTGACCTGCTAAGTAAAGCACCCTGAAAAGTTGGCAACAAAAGTATCGCTTTTGATAAATTAACAATATCTATTCGACGTTAAATCCTGGAACAACCCGATAATCTTGTCAATGGTCCGATTGGGAGGGAGGCAGAGCAATGTTAATTTATTTTTAGTAACATTGTGCAATTAAATTGTTTTTACTTAACAGTCCTATTATTGCCTTAACTGTCAATCTGCCATTGTTTGTTCAAATAATACAGAATAATTTAATAGCCTAAACCGTCTTTGCTTAATTTGTCAGTATTTTAACCCATTCTTTCCTGAAAAGAACATATTTCACAGGAGACTTCAGTTATATTCAAAACCAATTTAAATTTTTAAGCGTGGACAATCCTTAGCATCTAAACCTCATGAAACATTTAAAACAGATCCAAGAACTGGATTCCTGACATTTATTTTCAGCCATGGCAAGTCGTCTGTGGGCAGTTGGAGTGAGAAGGCACAGCACCTTTGGGTAAATAGCAAATTAGTTTAGTGCAATCCCTTTATATGTTAAGGGAACAATGAATCCGTCAAAAAGATGAATAGGAGCATTAGGTAGATATATATTCAGGAAGAAATGCCATGCCCATAAATTTCATGTCAAAGCCAGGAAGAGAAGGAATAACGTCTTAAATGTGCTAATTCCTACATAAAAGAGTTGCCACATTGTTCAGTATCATAAATACACCATGAGCAGGTTTGCACTGCTGCCAAGTCTTAATGGATATGGCCATCATAGACTGGAATTGTGTGCCCCATTAACCAAAAAAAAAAAAGCTACTCGCAATGCATGTGGTAACTCAGCAGTCAGTGCACCATTTGTGTTTCAGTGTCTGTATGCCTCCGACCTTTGTGAAGCGTTTGGAAGTCCACGTTGAAGAGCGGTGCAGTCACCGACCACAAACGTTTGTGTAGGCATTCGAAGTTTAGTGCAAGAAGCACAAACAGTGCAGCGCCCCTGCTGCACTCAATGTCTCTCGAGGTGTTGGAGTGTAGCTTTTTAAATCGAAAATTAACATGAACTGCTTGCAAAATAATGTGTAATGAAGCTGCATAGAAAACGCATTAATATGTTTCTAATGTACGCATTTGAAATGTGCCCACGGGGAGTGGCCACCAATGCATACGATGATTGATGAAATTGACTAATAATTAATTATTAAATGTACTACTGTATGATTCTGTTTTAGCATTAAGAGTTATATGTTAAGGGTTTGCTGAATAAATCATTAGGCCTTAGTTAGCAAGAGTCTGGGCCTAGCTGCCTGGTCTCATATTAAATGTGTTTTTCTAACGTGCAATGTGCTGTCTTCCTGAAGGACATAAAGCGTACTTTTCCAGAAGTTAGAGATGTGTGTAACCGTAGTGAATTCTTTCTCATGAGACCCGACTTGCTCAAGGAGACATTCTTGTTTAATGCAACAGTGTAATTCGCAACAGGTACAAGGTCGTCTGAACTGGTAAAAACAATGGAGCTATTGACTGAAGCTGTGCGTGTAACTTTTCCTCCCTGTCATCTCACCCGATGAAGACGTAAATCACAGGCACCAATGAACTGTATGAGAACTGTCTTAGGTGAAAATTCTAGTAAGGTGACCACTTAACCATTGGACAGAGATAGTGGTGCACCAAATACTGACTAATGGGAAATTAGAGACTTGTCTGGCAAATTCAATTTAACGTCATGTCACAAGGAGACATCAGCCATTAGAGGGACACCCCTGCTGTTACTCTGGCATTCCATCTTCACCTTTGCTGGTTTGATTCTTCAAACCATCCTCATCTTGTCTTGCCCTATATCTAGTTCTTTCCCCCATTAAGAGGGAAGAACTTTCTGCCCTAGTTTCTGAAACTTTGCTGTTCTATCCTGGCGGATGGCAAATCGACTACTGTCCTGAGGACAAAGACTGAGGCCCTCATTCCAACCCTGGCGGTCTCTGACCACCAGGGCGGAGGGCAGCGGAAGCACCGCCAACAGGCTGGCGGTGCTTCCTGGGCTATTCTGACCGCGGCGGTAAAAAGCGGTCAGAAAAGGGGAACCAGCGGTTTCCTGCCGGTTTTCCCCTGGCCCAGGGAATCCTCCATGGGATTCCGACCCCCTTCCCGCCAGCCTGTTTCTGGCGGTTCTCACCGCCAGAACCAGGATGGCGGGAATGGGTGTCGTGGGGCCCCTGGGAGCCCCTGCACTGCCCATGCCACTGGCCCCATACAGATTTTCACTGTCTGCTTTGCAGACAGTGAAAATCGCGACGGGTGCCACTGCACCCGTCGCACCCCTGCAACTCCGCCGGCTCCATTCGGAGCCGGCTTCCTCGTTGCAGGGGCTTTCCCGCTGGGCCGGCGGGCGGCCTTTTGGCGGTCGCCCTCCGGCCCAGCGGGAAAGCCAGAATGACCGCGGAGCGGCCATTCGGCGGTAACCGCATGGCGGGCGGCGACCGCCGCCCGCCGCGGTCAGAATGACCATCTGACTCTGTATGCTGACCCATTACGGAGGGTAACTATATGATAATGAAATTTCATTTGTCTGCTTGCCTTTCCTTCCTAGGTACCAACTGCTTTTGACAGAGACCATAGTTATATGTTTTCCAAATTTGTGTTACTAAATTGTTTTGCATGAAGCTCAACATGCTGATGCTAATACGAGGTTTGTCACGGAGTTCACAAATATCGGATGCAAACAGACAAAATGACTGAATCTTTGCTATGTTGAATAGATGCGCTAATGATGCACTGCTAAATAGATACATGTTGACGCTGTGTTTTGTCCTGATGTTTATAAACTTTGCTTCGCTCAAATCTTATTCGAGTTGCCACATTATAACACTGTTGATGTGTTTTCTGGTGTTGAGACTAATAAACTTGCTAGTAGAGTGTAACCAATAGGGAATAAATATCATAAATCTTCCTAAATTTGTGTGGTTATTCATGGCTGAAAGGTCATGTTGCGTTTCAAATTCATGTTGATGTGATTAACTAATTTGTTACTGTGACTATTGATGAGGATATTGATCTATTGATCGACATGCTGGACAGAGATCTCGTCTTAAGGTGTCTCCAATCAGGGTCAAAAGGTTAATTGGCCTAAAACGAGTATCAGACTAAATAAATTACCTAGGGGGGACGCGTTATCAGAGGTGCATCCCCTTCTTTCTTTGAAGGAGAGCACAGATGACTGCGTGATGGTGCAGTTTTTCAATGTTTTTCCTTTTTCCTTCAGGTCCTCTAGAAACCGGAATTCCTCCACTTTAAAGTGTCACATTGAAAGATGCAGTGTAAGCTTTAATTGAACAGGGTGCACTAACACCTTATAACCATTATTTTAAATGGAAAGCATAAGTTTGGAAACATGATGCTTCGCAAAGTGAGATATAGTAGACATTCCTTGATCCAACTCACCATCACCTACTGTTTAATCTTCATAAATATCAATGTTTACATTTATATTAGGAATACTATCCTGTTCCTGAGCGGGTGAGATTTTTATCCAAACATGTTGACAAAAGGAAATGTAAGCATGATGAAATTACGAATTACCAACATGTCAGATGTGTTAGATGCGAAATATATAATGAATGAGGAAGTGAAAAGAAATATGCTTTTGTATCAGACTAAGGCCTATATTTATACTTTTTTAGCGCCGCATTAGCGTCATTATTTGACACAAAAGCAGCGCAAACATACAAAATACAATTATATTTTGCAAGTTTGCGCCGCTTTTGCATCAAAGAGTGACGCAAATGTGGCGCTAAAAAAAGTATAAATATGGGCCTAAGACTTTAGGTTACTGGTAGCGGGAGGCCCTACTCAAGCAGCAACCACAATGTTTGCGTTTCACCTTGGCAAGAAAGCCTCAAATTAATCTCTACTCAACCATCTGTTAGCTTGCCACACAGCAGTCAGGCTTAGCTTATAAGTGATATTCAAAGTATTTAAGCAGCACTTCAAACAGTAATAATGTGAAAACAAAACACAAGAAAAATACCACACAATTTAGAAAAAGAGTAAAATGTAATAAATTGAGACCAAAATAATAAAAATCCAGTTAGCAGAACCGGAGACGTCCAGCTTTAAAGGTTTGCCTAAAAATTGTGCTTAAAAGCACAGAGTGACAAATGTGGTTATCTAGTCCTGCCAGACTTGAAAAAAGCCAATTTCAGGCTGACCAGGATGGAGCACAAGCCAGATACGGGGACCAAGTTAGGCCTGCTGAACAAAGCACCTTAAACCCTGGTTTGCAGGGGTGCTTTGAAAGACTTCATGTCATCTGGCATTGGTTCCAAGAGGCTGCGAGATGACGTCCTGCATTGGGTTGCATCGGACTGAGCCTGTTCCAAGAAGCAGTGCAGCAATGCTTTGCGAGGCTTTGTGTCGAGTCACATTGGTTCCGATGAAGCTAGCGGCAGGGAAGCAAGGCTTGGTATCACTTGGTATCAATTCAGTTGAGGCTGGCAGCTTTGCAGAAAGACTTTGCAGGGCTTCACTTCTCACTAAATCTGACGAAACTTGTAGCTGTGTGGCGAGGCTTTGTATCACTTCACGCCAGATTTGGTGAAGAAACCTGTGGTGGCAGAGCACTTTCATCCTCACTTCCAAGGATCCAGGACTGGAGAGTACAATTTAAGTAGACTTAGAATTCACAGCAGGCATAATCCAGGAGCGTTGTTCGAGAGAGCTCAAACCTTTTCTGTCCCAGAGTCTCTGATCAGTAGGCCAATCAACTAGTCTTTGGAGTCAGTCAGAGAGTCCTGGGTTCAGATTCAGGTCCAGTCCTCGCGCAGGCAGTAATGCAGCACAGCAGTTATTCTTCAGAGTTTTCCAAAGGGGCAGATGTGTACTGAGGAGTTGGCTACGAGGGCCCAATAGTTATACCTGATGGCAGCTTTGAGGTAGGAGAAGTTTCTAGAGGCTTTCACTCTAAAAGTGTTTTGAATTTTCTGCCTCCCTAACCTGACTTCACCTTGTCCGAGGTCATAATTGACTGGGTTGAAACCCTTTTCCTAAATGTACTCAAGCAGTGCCCTTGTGATGTCAAAGTGTGGTAGGTTACAGTTCCACCCCCATTTCAAGTCATAGAGTAGCCATCCTGCCAACACCTATTCCTCCTTTGCCTCACTGTCTGAGAGTAATACCCAAAGATCAACTGCCAGCTACACCTAGTCATGTGACCTTCAGGCAACAAATTATTGGGACAAAAAAATGCGAACTACTTGAAAGTGACCTTTTTAAGAATTATAACTGAAAATCCAACTTTTCCATTAAAGAGGGATTTAAATTGGAATTCTTAGGTACCAAACTCTACTTTCCTAGCTGTTCCCAATTGAAAGTTATCATGTATTAAATTTATTAAGATAACCTAATGCTATCCTATGGGAGTGGTGAAAAACTAATTCAAGAGATTTCTACTAGAAGGGCATGTAAAAGTTACAAGTATATGTCTAACTATTTAAATATACTGCACCTTGCCCTATGGACTGGTTAGCGCCTGCCCTGGGTGTGACGTATGGGATAAAAAGGAAGTCTTAACCCTGGAAAATGGTTTATGTTGCTAAGGTGAAATGACAGTTTAAGACTGCACACACTGGCTGCAATGGCAGGCCCGAGACATGTTTCAAAAGGCTACTTAAGTGGGTGGCACAATCAGTGCTGAAGGCCCAGTAGTATAATTTAATTCACAGGCCCTGTGTATATGTAGAACCACACTGCTAGGGACTTACAAGAAAATTAAATGTTACAATTAGGTGTAAGCTAATTTTATCCTGTTTAAAGGAGAGAGCACAACCATTTTAGCACTGGTTAGCGGGAGTAAAGCATGCAGTATCCTGAAGTGAGCAAAAACAGGTGAAGTGAAGGCCAAAAGTTGGGGAAAACCCCACCAAGGATATTAAATGCATGCACTAGGTTAATTAACCTATAAAGCTACTCAGGCCCTCATTGGGAGTTTGGTGGGTGGAAAAGGTTGCCTGCCAAACTCCCGCACGACAGGAGGCCGCCAGTTCAGTCACCTTCCCGCTGGACCTCTGATGTGTTTTCCGCTGGTCCAGTGGGAGAAGCAAAGCATTAACATTGGCTCATAATAGAGCCGGACGCAATGCTATTGCGTGTCGGGTGCACCAGCACCCGTTGTGCAAATCACTGTCTGCAAAGCAGACTTATTTGTGCTACAGGACTGGCCACGGGGGCCCGCGCACTGCCCATGCCTATTGCCTAAGCAGTGCAGGGCGCCCCATGGGGCCCCCTACATCCTGTCTCTGGCAGCATTTATATGGCAGTGAAACCGCCATGTTAATGCCAGCAGAGAGGAGAGTCGTAATCCCCAGGGTAGCGCTGCTTGCAGCACTGCCCTGGTGGTTTGGACTGCCAGCACCACCAGGCTGCCTAAATGTGGCTGTGCCGGCAGTCCGACCGTGGTGCTTTCGCCATGGTAGTAATGTTGCGGTCGGACCGCCGCTTTGGCCGAATGTGACCCTGGTTGTCTGGTGACTGCCAGGGTCATGAGGCCCTCAGTGTTTATATTTGTAACAAGTTGTGAATGCAGTGCTTTCAGCTTTAAAAAAATACAAAAGGTTCTAAAACAGTGCTTCCCAAAATGTTTAGAACCACAAATCATAATTTAGCACTTTGTTGACCCACCTAGCTTTAATGGACATGAGGCGGGCAACGTTTAAATGTATTAAAGCATCATCTGGTAACACACTGTTTTTTGCAGTTAGCACATTTCCATGGATATGTTCACTAAGTTCTCACAGACATGCAGTTTATTGATAAAACTAAATTCCACACAAATGACAATTGTGTGGAAATCAAGTTTCAGTGAATAGTTATTATTTTGTGCATCACCAAGTAAAGTGTCTTGATTGGTTCTGATCCTACTAAGGTATTTGCTTCCATCACACTTCAGAATTACAAAATAGTGCTTCATTTTGCTTCCAAACTGCTGAATGTGAACATTTCACCTTCAGGTATTTACTTTTTGCTCTGTGTTAGTCTGTGTGAAAGGAAAGTGAGGATTTCATTTTTAACTGTCACATAATTCACTATTTTCTTTCTTTTCTGACTGAAAATTGAGAAGGGTTGGGAAGCACTCCTCTCCGGGGTTAAACATAAGCACCTGAAGACATATTTGACCTCCTTCTTTGAAGCACATCAAAAGTGATAACAAATACAGAATTTAAAGACATCTTTATGTATTGCCTGGACTTTAGAGACCCACCAAAAATTGGCTTGTGACCCCCACAGTTTGAGCAGCACCTACCTAAAGCACAGTATAAAGAAGCATTGCTTGTCCTGATTTCAACTCAGAATAATAAAATGCTGAACGTCTCCACTGCACCGATTCAGGTTAGAAAATGGTCAGCCACATGCACATTAAAGGCTTAATTATGACACTGGTGATCCCAGCGGCAGGGAGGATCCCACCAGCACCCACCACAGTCGTATTACAATTTCCCAGCCAGGCTGACCAGCAGAAACATTTTATTGAGACGTTCGCGCCTGGCTGACCGACAGTACAGAGCTATAGTACTGGTCTCGGCTCCCTTAAGCGACTCGAGGCCAATACCATAGCAAAGCAGCACCATCGGAATGAGCACTGTCTGCAAAGCAGACCTTGTGCATTCCAATGGTGCTGGGCAGTAGCGCTCCCGGCACTGGCTTTCTGCCAGATCTTACATGGCAGAGTGACCGCCATGGAAAGGCTGGTGGAAAGCTGGGTTGTAATAAGCATGGCGGTGCAGAGTTCAGTGCCGTCGTGGCCGAGGACAACTCAGACCGCCATCAGGAACAACTTTCCTGGCGTTGATTGCGGTCTTTAGGCGGTCACACCCACCAGGGTCATAATGTGGCAGTCAGACCACCTGGAGTCCGGCAGTCCCACCGCCCCTGAGTGTGGCGGTCTGAAAACTGCCACACTCGTAATGAGGCCTTAAGTAACAAAACCACTTCACACATTTATTAAAATAATAAATAAATAAAAAATTAGAAATTCCACAAGTTGAAAGAGACCAACATTATTTCCCAGAAAAAACAATGCATATTTCAGATTAAAATAGAACTGAACAGAAAATGCGAATGCAATTTTTACGAAATCTCGAACTGTGTTATGTTGGAAAATAAGTTCATTGTGAAACCTAGGCATAAATCACCCAGGTCTGGGAACATCGTGAAACTATATATGCAATCAAGTTGAGACAATATTAAATCTTGAGGCAAGTATAGTTAATTCTCATGCAGGCACAATTACACGCATATGAGTAAAATAAGCAGGTCATATTTTACGATTATCTGTGAAATACCCATGCATTTACTGTTAAGTGCATATAAAAGAGCACGGGCTCACGCCTAAATGTTGTAAAAAAAAAATCTCGAAATAATTACGGACATTTTATTCTATAAGGAGGGATTTGTAGCCCTCAGTTCCCAAATGTACGTTTCTAAAAAACTAAAAAAAAAAAATGTAAATACAATATCTTCACAGGCTATATAATTAATGTTGATCTGCATCAACGTTGATTGATTGGGTTATTGAATGTTGCCCCAAATGTAGTGTTTATGTTAGGAAAGAGGTTCCACACTCTCTAAGGTACCTCTTGTAGAAAATAATTCAAATATGTGTTTAATAAACCGGTTCAGCAGATGAGTTGGGTGCTAAAACCAATGCCAATGTGCAACCCTAGGTTTTAATCAGTTATATTTAAAGTGATGTATTTTTCATTTAACACAATAAAACGTAATATTAAGACACTTGTGAATAATGCTATTACTTGTTCCCTGAAGCAGAACTAAACCCAATAAAAAAAATAAAAAAATACATATGTATATATATATATATAGATATACACATACACATACATACACACACACACACACATATATATACATATATATAAGTCTTTAGTAATATGATGTGAATCTCCCCACATTGTTAACATAGCCAAGAGATGCATTTTTCTTCTTCTCCAAAGTTTTACAGGTTGCTTCTTCCCCAGCAACCACTAAAACATTGTAAATATTGTGGGACTCTACAACAATGTTTTGTCACATGATTTTTGACTCTTAACTCAGATTTATTTAAGGACTCAATCTGAAAAACAGTTTAATTCTGCTCTATTTCAAGGTGATTAGCTTGCTGGACTCCAAAATAGATATTTCAAAAAGTGATGTGGTGTGATCAAAGTGTTTTATGCGTGCACTGTACAAAAGCAAAGTCCACAAATATATTTGGCAAGCATTAAAGAAAAACAAATTAGCATTCACTGTGTTAATTTACACATTTATTACTGTACTGAACTAGTTAAAAGAGGACTAAATGTTGGCGAAATGTACCGTCATTTGGCAGATCCAAAGTTGCTATCTAAACTGAGGAATTCCGCAGCATGTTTTTCTTCTCTGAATAACAGTCCAGATGCCTGCATATTTATACGTCAGCGTAGTGATGTGCTGATCACAAGGAATGTAGCGTGTTTATTATGCATTAACATAGCTACAAATGAACAATCCGCCGTTAAGTAGCTAATGCTAATCAAATTAGAACAGAAGGATGAGCAAGAGCCATTCCTGAAAAACAACCTACTAAATATACGTTTTGTGAAAAGCTAAAACATCTGTAAAATGCATAAGTGAGGAACGGGTCATTCAACAAGAATGAGACATTAGAAACTTGGAAAATAATGCCTCGGAGAGGTGACAATAGAGCTATTCCTGTGCTAAAAACAATATCGAAACTTATTTGTATAGCATTCTCAATACTATAGCCAGATGCTTAAGAGCAACCAGTCATCAGGAATGGTCAAAATTTAAGTGGACCCTATGACAGCTTTAAAGGTAGAGGTTCTCTCTTCTCATGTTTAAGCCAAAACTAATTTTTGGAGAATGTGCAAGTTAAAGGGGAGGGGGGGATGGGGGGCGCTAACATAAAAGATGAGTATTAAAGATGAATGTAACTTTTAACTTGAGATGGACCCAATCCGGTTTCCTTTAACCAAAATGAAAAAATAATAGTAAAAGACAGATTATCTCTGCAATCCATTCACTGTTACCAAATTGCAATTTCAACCAATAGACTCCTATCCAGATGTGAATTCTACTGCCTATGTAAAAAGTCAAAATGGGTCAATTTATCAGGAAGCAACAAAGCCCAAGAAACAAATTGTAGCAGCTCTAAATGTATTAGCTAGGGAGGGCGTTGGAGTGGTGTTTATTTCTATAAACTACATATTCTAAAGAGTTTAAAGAACCAACTATAGATTTTCTTCCTCAAAGTTATCTTTCCTCATGCAAATATCTTGCCCTGTAGGGGGCCCAAGAGGTGACCTTGTTTGCAACAGAGGAGTCTACCAATTTGCAGAATGATGGGGGACAACAAGGATTGATTCCTTGTGAGCTACAATCCCCCTCACTGATGTGGATACCAGAAGCAGGTAAGCAGTGTTCCAGGTGTCCGGTGGGATATCTCCCACCATGGTCGGAGCCAGAGTTTTATCTGAGAAAGGCATAACTGGAAAAACATTACATTCTTATTTCAGCTCATGTTAATGCACCAAGAATGCTGTGTGTTTAACATTTTATTGAGAACGTATTACCTGATGCCAGAGAGGAGACCGAAAGGAGCAGGGTTAAGGGAGAAGACAGAACATTCCAGAACAGACATACCACTAGTAGTGATGACAAGTTTATCAATAACAGACAATAATGTGCCATCAGACATGTTCACTGTATTTGCTGAGTAATGATTTCTAATAGGGCAACAAAGGTCTCTTTGAACTAACTTAGAGTTTAGGCTCCACTATTTAAGGAAAATCCTCATCAGGGCACAAAAGGTGCAGGTGGCCTTCACCCACTTCGAAATCTAATTCCTCCTTATATAGGATTCTACCAGAGATAACCACTTTTGAAACTTTAGTAATAAAGGAGAAGGTATTTTGGTCACAAGATCACTCTACATACCTAACATTATCACATTTTAACCCAGTGCTTTCACTATGTCAAAGTGCTACATCTCCATGACCATAAACTGTAGACAAAGGTTTATGGATATACATACAGAGAGATACATAGTGCTCCAACCGCGAAAGCTGTCGGAAATGTGAAAATTAACCCTTATCTTGACAGGATGCACTAACAAAAGACATTACTGGCAAATAATTGATGGATAAGCTTAAAGAGTGGTACAATTATCACAAAAATAAAAAATCCAGGACCCCTGCAAAATACACACCACCCAAAATCAATCAACAATGTTAAACCCCAGTGCATCAAGTAGTGTCAGATGTGGTGCCATATTGGAATCTCTTGGGAAACAGACTGCCTTAGTTATATATATTTTTTTTAAAAAGATTGCTGAGATCAAAGGTCCCTGGAGATACAGTCCACGGAGTCAAGTGGGAATCCCGGATGAGCACTCGTGCATATGTGACCTTTGATCCCCCAGCATTTGCTCCCAATAGGCTTGTGTATTCTCCGTTGCCATGGTTTTAGATGTGGATAATCTCCAGTTTTCAATCAACTCACACTGTATAGAATGGTTGGGTAACTCTCTTGGTCTTGCATGGAATGTGCTGGAATGCTTATCTCCTGCTCAGTATTGGTTAGGAGAACAAGAGTCTTAAATGTCCTGATAAAATCTGCACATCTTGTGAAGCAGATGAAACATGTCGACCTAGAATAGACCCACTGGCTCACGAAACGTCCCTTTGTTTCATTTTATGTTTTTAACCATATCACAAGACCCTTTTTATTAAAAATCTGGGTTTGGTTGCCGGGGAGATCGTCTTAATTTTTTCTGCCCTAGGGTCTCATTAAGAACAGAGAATATCAAAGTGCTCCCACTCACTGCTAGTTTGAGCCCACTTGGTGCTGATCACATCACCAGGTGAGGACCAGATGATGATGCAGGCCACATGCTAAGCATGTGGGTGGGGGTTCTGTTAGAAGCAAGGCATAGTGGCAGGGCATAGTGGCTACTTGTTTTGGAGATACCCTCCACTTTTCGTTTATATATATAAGTTCGGGGAATGGAGGGCCTTTCTAACATAACTGTTCCCCTTCCTTCTCATTGGTTTAGAAAAATACAACACAAATTAATAAATAAAACAAGACCAGAAAGCCAAAAATCCAATGAGTAGAATCGGTGATAAGTTTTTACAGAATAAAGTGTAAAAAAGCACAGAAATGCAAAAGGTGCCAACCACAGCTATCTAGTCATGCTGTACCGGGTCACAGTGAAAGGTTCAACCAGATGGTTGGTTCTTTAAACTCTTTGGGACGCTTTGCAGCTGGGTCCAGAATCTGGTGTAGGATGTTGAGGAGCCTTCTATGTTCCTGAGGCTCAGATCTGGAGGCCAGTAGACTAGCCCTTGGAGTTACTCTGGGGTACTGGGTTCAAGATGAAGTTGCAAGTCAAGTTGTCCTTCCCCATACAGGAGAGCAGCATATCTGTCAACATTATGGCCGCATGAGCGCGCACTCTAGGGCCTGCCTGATACCGGAATC
Source organism: Pleurodeles waltl (assembly GCF_031143425.1). Classification (NCBI taxonomy): domain Eukaryota; kingdom Metazoa; phylum Chordata; class Amphibia; order Caudata; family Salamandridae; genus Pleurodeles; species Pleurodeles waltl. Next base: position 798,817,751 of record NC_090445.1, on the reverse strand, counting down.
TGTGCATTACTGTTTCCGCCACACAGTCTTAGTCCAGAAACTGCCATTTGCAGAATCTAGTAGCTGCTGCAGCGCACTATACGCGCATTATCATTTATTCATTGCATTGGTCCCAAGTATCTTTATAACAGCCATCTTAGGCGGGGCACTTTGGGTGTGGCACTTGGGGCGGGGAACAAGTCTATTTAAGTGACCCCACCCAGTTCTCATTGCTCACTATTCTGAGGATCTCGTGAGGACCGGAGCTTTTCTGTTTGAAGTCGGGTGTTTCCATGTTCCTGCTTGTTCACCTGGTATTTCCCCGTGTTGAGGCATTTGAAGCAGTAAGTAGCAGACACTCAGGGCGGTAAAACGGATGGTGATTTCTAGCTTCCATCATCTGTTTTCATATTTGATAAAACTGTTTAAAGGTTGATATTCTTTTTTTAGGAGAAAGTAGTAATCTTTGGCAATCAGCTGTAGATATTTATAATGTAACAAACTAACCGAATGGTTTGCTGTTACAGCTTTCTCGCGGTTACTTTTCAACTTCAGCTGCTTACTTGTGGAGTCGCTCGGTAGCAACAGAGATACATTGTATAAGTGCGGATATTCAGAAGAGGTTTAAATGGTTATGAATAAATGCTAAGGCAATAATTTGAACTCAAGAGAATATTTGATTGTGGTTAATGTAAAATACGGACACAAACTGGAATCTTGTATCTTGGAAAGTTTTTGAAATGTGAAATAACATTTCTTTGAGTGAATACCGTGTTAACCTTTCATTTCTTGAAACTTATGAGAGGCGCTATGATTTACTATTGTTCCAAGCGACTGCTGGATTTATAGTTGACAGATTCCGAAGAGTTCTGTGATTGATATTTCTCTGTATTATCTGTGATTCTTGTTTCCGCAGGTCTCTTTCCCCGCTGTACCCTTCCTTAACTCCCTACCCACCACTTGGCCACTCTACGACTCTGCGCTGTTAAGGCTTGTAGAGTTGGAGCTGCCAGGAGGTGGGCCTATTGGCAACAACACATGTACCCTGAGTATTTGGCCTCGCTGACAAGATCAGAACGGAGGGCAGCAGTTTTTTCAGCACAGCAGTCCAAACAGTCCAGCAGTGTGGCAGTCCTTGTAGCAGCAAAGCATTCCTTCTTCCTGGCAGAGTACGCACAGGTTCAGAAGTGTAGTGAAGAGCTGGTGTCTGAAGGTCCAGTTTTTAGACAGTTGTGCCTTTGAATTGGGAAGAAGCTGCTAGAGGCGTGCCTTTGATGTGCACAGAGGCATACCTTTGCTGTGCACAGATGCCCTGCCTTCCTGGCCATGGCTCCAGACTAACTACCAGGGGTATGCAGCTTTTTGTGTGGAGACAGCCTCACACCTTAATAGGCTGTGTTCTGAGCCCAGCTCTTCTATCCCATCCTTCCAGTGGTGACCAGTTGAGTCACACCTAAGCTCCCCAATGTGTGTGGCTGTCTCGGGGGGATAGAGGAAGCCCAACTGTCAAGTGCACCCAGTCATGTGATTCAGAGACAGGGGCCTGGCACCAGACGGCAAAGGCAATAAAATGTAAACTTTCCAGAAGTGACATTTTCAGAATTGCAATTTAAAATCAGACTTCAACATGAGTTAGGGTTGCAAATTGTGATTTCAGACACCAACTGTGAACCAGTTACCTATTCCCATATGGAAATTACACTTATAAAATGTAATGGAGGTAACTCCAATGTTATGGTAGGGGTGAAGTAGACCTTGGAGTAGTGAAAAGTGAATTTAAGAGGTTTTAACTACCAGGACAAAGTTTAAAAGTACGTCTCCTACTTTTTAAATACATTGTGTCCTGCCCCCTGGGCTACTTAGGGCCTACCCTAGGGTTGACTTGTATGCATTAAAAAGGAAGGTTTGTGCCTGGCAAAAGGTTTAATCTCTTAGGTCAAAATGGCAGTTTAAAAACTGCACACAAAAGCTGCAATGGCAGGCCTGAGACATGTTTAAAGGGCTACTAAAATGGGTGACTCAATTACTGCTGCAGACTACTAGTGAGAATTTAATGTACAGGGCCTGGGCCTATGTAGTGCAATTTTACTAGGGACTTATAAGTAACATATATACCAATTGGGTATAAGCTGATATAACACTGTTTTAAGCAGAGAGCACAAGCCCAATAAAAACCAATTCAGCAATAAGTGGAAGGCACAGACAAAACAGTTAGGGATGACCCTGCAGAAAGAGCCCTATCCAATATGCAGACAGTTTATTTTGTGTGTCTGGAAATTGCATTGAAGCTTTGCAACTAGGGGTCAAATCACTGGCTTTGTAAGTGGACAAACATGCTTTCAACAATGGACCTCTTCCAAATTACAAAGTAACAAAGTTCAGCTTTTTCTTCTATTTCATACAAACATATCACCTCACCACTCTGCTTTGTAAATTGAATGTGCTCTAGATTAACTCTTCAGCACTGCATTCCAATATATGGAGAATATTATCCAATGAAAATTTGTAAGACAGTTGATTATAGCACAGCCTGTCATAAATAATTGGTTGTAAATGCATTGATTTCTATTGCCGTCCACCTCTGAAATGGAAATATTTTAGGACTTAAGTATTGGTTTAATTGCATCACTTTCCGAATTAATTATTATCATACAATCTGATAGCAAGTTTCACCTCTGGTTTATGTCACTGTATATCGGATCAGATATCCAATGATTGAGGCACAAATGCAAGGCACTCCATCAAGGTTCAAAATGCGGCATTTAAGTATCTGGAAGCTTTTCACATTAGAAATCTGGACTGAATAAATTCTGTCACCATGCAATATAAACCCTTACTGTAGTTTTTGTTGGAGGAGTACTCATGCACTTTATTGCATGACATTGTGTTCTTCAGATGCATATGTGAAGAAAACAAATTACATGTCATGCTTTAGTTCCTACAGCAATAGGGGTATTGTAGTTTTTAAAGACCAAGGCAAGAGGCCAATTTTGAAATACTCAGCATGCCTAAAATTCCTATAAACTTTGTACATGCTCTTTAATTTCCCCCAGTAAACTGATGAACACCTCCACTTTACTCAGGAGCTAACCTGCATTGCAGCACCTCATCACAGCAGCGGCATAATGCAAACTGATGGTGTCACCCTACAAAATTTGATGAGGGACCTCTGAGTATCCCACTTCTCACGGATATTCATCGGGCTTGAACTAAATGGGGGAATTCCCTAAAGTGTTTGTGTGGGGGGGAGGGAACACTGCAGGTGTTCCAGAGGACTGCATTATGCTGCTGCTTCATAGCCCTGCAAGGCCTTCATTTGCATTAATGTGTTGTGCTCAGTCTCAGCCCATGCCACTGCTTTGGGGATCAATGCAGGGCCAAGGAAAATGTCCCTACTCCTAGTCATACATTCTCCACACAGTAGGTGTTGGACTGTCAGCTACAGATACTCATAGGAGTGTTGACAGTCAAAGAATTTAGATGTGCATGCTAATAAGCATCCTTCAATTTTATTGACGGGATCTTAACCCACCTGGTCCTGTGGAATCACTATTGGCCTCTTCCATGCATCCACTTTTCCATTTCCATGGCCACAGTGCACGCACACTCATGCACCCCGCCTACAGGAAATTGAACCAGATCTCTGAGGAGCAACTTAACACCTGCAGCAACTCACCATCCCCCAACACAAGATACCAACATCTCAGCTCGCATCCTCCACAAATGGATCACCAACTGTGCCAACACCCTTGCCTCTCTCTGGACGACCAAAGGAAAACAGCACCCCGCACTCCAGGAATCAAAGCGTTCATGCAGGAGGCTGGAGAGGAAGTAGAGAAACAGCAAATCTCCGTAAGACCTTGCAACCTTCAAATCCACCAGAAGATCCCACCACAGCCTCATCAGGTCTACCAGGAAATCCAGCCTGCAGGACCACATCAACTCCATCACACACAACACTAAAGAACTCTTCAAAGTTGTCAAAGAATTTGGCAAACCACAAGCTGAGACCACCAACATCCCTTCATCTCAGGATCTCTGCGACAGACTGACCACATTCTTCCATCGAAAGTTCAGGGACATCTACAACAATTTCAGACCCCAAGACTCTGAGCTCACCAACACTCCTGACAGGATCTGCCAAACCCCCACAACTTCTACACTCCTGGGCTCCTACTCACAACAGATGAGACCCACTCTATCATGAGCAGCATCCACTCTGGAGCCCTGACTGACCCCTGCCCACACTACATCTTCAACAAGGCCAGCCCATCGATCGTGCCCAACTCTGCAAGACCATCAACTACTGCCTAGAGTCAGCAACCTACTGCAAAGAAAGAAAGCACGCCGAGATCCGCCCCCTTATGAAAAAAACAACTGCCGACCTAAAGGACCTCGAGAACTACCACCCAATCTTGCAGATTCCCTTCCCAGCTAAGGTCGCTGAGAAAGCAATCAACACTCAGTTACGCCAACACATCGAGGACAACATCCTGGACGTCTCCCAATCAGGATGCAGAACTAACCACAGTACCACCCTGCTCACCGTCCTAGATGACATCCGCTCCCTCCTCGACTGCGGACAAGCAGCAGTCCTCATCCTACTTGATCTTTCAGCCACCTTCAATACAGTGTCTCACCGCACACTATGCTCCAGACTCCCTTGATTACCCCTGGTAATTATTTGGTAGTGATATACCTATTCAAATCTCACATAGTAAGATCTATCTTTTATGGGGCTATTTTCAAAGTGTATCCTCATTATGATACATAAATACATGTAGTAGGCCGCAATAGTAACTGTAGGTACCATAGTTTTTCAGTTTCCTTTCCTTTTTCTCTCTTTCCCAATGGAAACTTCTGCTTTTCTTCCTGTACCCTCCTGCTTTGGGACTCAGTTAAGATACTAGCAGCCTGGGTAGGGACAAGTGTTCTGGTTATTTTTCGGTATCTTATTTTCCTCAGTCATTTCAACTTGACTCATGGGCGAAATAATGACAAAAAACCTATAACCCAACATCTGGACACCTTCTCATCTAATGGCCTCTCTTTCCACCATTTGTTTCCACCTGTTTTCAAGACACTCCTTTGGGTGGAGATAAGGGATGTCTGGCCTGTATGCTTTAACCCTTGATCATTTCAGTTGTCATCGGTGAGAGCTCGTGCTCATCAGGGGACTGGTGACATTTTTTTTGTACTGGGGATCCTCAGCTGGAGCCGTCTGTTCTTTAGCCATTGATACAATAGCAAGAAGTCATACATCTCTTCCCTCAGTCCCAAACACATAATCTCTACACTTCTGATGAGTACAGAAACATGAAAAGGGTTTGGGCTAAGACTGAACATTCAAGTTACTAGTGTGATTAAGAACTTCTTGTACTATACATCTGCCAGGAGACCCTGAGGATGTGTGGCAAACTTGTTGTCTAATGCGACACCCCACTCCCACAACTGTCAGACCAAAAAGACGCTATATTCATTTCCATGTGTTTACGTTGTCAGATTGTCACTAAAGCACTAAGGGGGACATAAAGAACTTTATTACAGAGACTGCAATTGATTCTTAGACAATCTGGTATTACTCAGAAAATTCTTAAACTAAAACGTCGTACGCTCCATACAAATGGCCACTATATGTACATGCATATCAAGTTCTACCAGCCTTCTAACCACCTCTGTTCTTAAAGTTTGCTGAGAAATAAAGTTGTTGAGAAAAGTGTGTTTTAAAATATGCAAAAACCGTCTTTGAAAAACAATGTACAAGTAGGAGCATTTTCAGCAACATGACAAAACAAACGACAGTAAGGTGAGGAAGGCCAGGTGTGAAGCTAGAACTAACCATAAACCGAAGTTATTTCACCTCCATTCACTTCTTCTGTAAAACTCAAGATCGTAAACATGCTTATATGAATGTATTTCAATCATTCAAGTATTCAGGGGTCTCTTGGCAAACTATCAAGGCAAAAAAAAAAAAAAGTCACTTACTCCCGATTTGTTATACATGGCAAGGGTAACTGTACTGTTTTATTGTGATGCTCCATGAACACCTCGTAATTGTTATTTACTATATGTTAATGATCTATATGAACATTAAAACTCGTTTCTAATTTACATCCGGTTTTATGATACTAATGGGCTGAAATGTTTGATTTACATAGATTTTTTTATTGCATGTAGTGACAAGAGGCAGCAGATTCTGGTGCTTCGTCCTCATTAGTACACATCAGCTATAAAACAGGGAGGAAACAAGCCTACTCAGCTTCGTTTTAAACTCCCTTGCGTCGAGTAGTTTAATTAAAAGGGGATGTGTTCGTAGCTGCGATTCTTATCACTTGACCATATAGTTTTATTTTTGCCACATGGGTCCCAGTAGTAGACTCAAAAATCACCCGCATATTTTGCGTTCAATTAGGCCCGTGAGAAAAGATGAGTCACATTAAAATTGTATAACAATGCGAAATTAGGCATGGGATGAAGAGACAAAAAAATAACAAAGTTACACAAATAGGTGTGAATGAAGAGAAATGGGAAAACACAAGGATTACAACATGGAGCAATCAAGGAGATACTATAAAGTGGAAAAGATCAGGTAAAGACCGAAGACAGAAGTGATTAAGACTAGACATAGCTCAAAGAAAAAATGCAACTTGTGTTACACCCTCATAAGGCCCTATTTTTGTGTGTGACAGAAAAAACAAGAGTAAACTGTGTGTGTGATAGAATGAATGATTGTGAGAAAGGGTATGCATTCATGCCTCATCAATTGTGGTAGAAAACAGCGGTCACACTGGAGTACACAAGTGCCCATGTAGTTCTGGAGGCGAGGTAGATCTGCCTGAGCCAAAGCTGAGAAAGTTTAGATGAAGCTATTAAAGGGAATTAAAATGTCAAGAGTGCATTAAACAATACCTGAAAGTAACACAGATACTCGATTTGTTGACAGCAAGCAGCATAACAGGAAAATCGAATGATGAATTACTCCAGTGCACACAGGGCAAATTCAGTAAAAAGCTATAAATGCTAAGGAAAATACGTGTATAAAACAGAGTGGAGTCTTGGCTCAAGACAAGTACATAGGTAAAAATTCGGCTATTTTTTGCTATTTTGAAAAAATATAGATAGGAACACGTGTCCGCAAAAGAATTCCTTCAGAGGCAACACCATGTTTTGGGACAAAAAAAGTCCTTCACATAAAGAATCCTGCAAGACCTAACATACTATGGTGAAGAACACCTAAACAGCACTCTGATCTTTGTATACATCAGAGGTACATGAGCTTAGTGCATATATTAGGTGACGACTGTAAAGTAGATTGCAGAAACCTAGATCAAATACCACTCAAAGTGCTGCTAAAATGGACTCAGGTGCTAACCAACGATGCCTGTCTTTTAAAATAAGATCTGCTTCTGTGTAGCCAGGCTAAGAGGCTGAAGACTGGTTGCACACGATTACCTGTGCTCACACATGTAATCTCTGGTCAGGTAGAACTTGTATAAATTAGGCTACTATCGGTTCATATGTAGCCTGTGGAAGATGGGAATTGATTGATTTGTTTATGGCTTTGGCAAGCTATAGAATCTGAGTGACACTTAAAAAGACATGTTGCCATTTCTTTTGGACTATTGTGCAGGTCTGCAGTACTTAACTGTATTTACACCATAGGCGAAAGCTGCCCCAAAGCATAACTTTGCATTGGCTGGGCATACAGAGGTTCAAACTGCACCCTATGTAAACACGTGTCCGGAGTGAAAGCCTAACACTATTTTCATCAAATGTTTACTCCTCCATGTACTTTGGTTATATTTTACTGCCAGTCCCTAATTAAATGTAGGTTCTGAGTTATCATATTGGGCGCAGTTAAATACTCTACTGGCCACAAGGTAGATCAAAGCTTTACCCACACAATAAGCCAAGCTGGGAGGGATTACACCTGTTCCTGGGAGATGAAGGTTACAGACAGACTTTCTGTAGGTAAATTACAGTTAGGCTATCAAGCCTGCACAAGCCCTTCCAAGTGAAGCGAGAAGGGAGCACCCAGACCTCTGTCGCCATTCAGTCTATAAGCCTCCTATACAATTGGTGAGAAGGAGACAGCTGGGCAGTCAGTTATGGGTGGATCTTAAGGAGCTGAGATCAGTGACCATTTCAAGTTGTCATTTTGGAAAGTCCCCACCCAGATAATGTGCAGGAGAGATAGCACACAGGAGGAGTTTATGCCCCTTTTGGATTGGGCAAAGGTGTCTAGTTTCTGGAACTTCCCATCACCACTTAAAAGTCCTTGCACAAGGGAGGGACCTTGAGAAGCTGCCCATTCTCTGGGACCCCAGGATTGAATGACCTCATGTGGATGAAACCCTGTATAGAGTGGTGTGGCACACTTTTATTGACCTAGGTTCTCTAAATTTGTGTCTCAAAGGCCAGTAGCACAGAAACCTCCACTCCCTCTGGGGACAGTAGAGCGGTTGACATACTGAGGGAACTCGAGAACAAGATACCACTGGAACCCCTGTGTACTTGCCTCGTGGAGAAATGACCCTTGAAAAAAGCATCCCCCACCCTCCACAACCGACTCCTGCTGGACAAACATGGACCCTGCAAGTGACTAGGAGGTATGTGTTGCCTTGGAATTTCTAGCAGGTATGGTGCTCTGCCAAGAGGGCTTGGGGTGCTGTGGAAGAAAATCTCAGGGAAAGTAAAGGTGCCAGGGGCCTAGAGAGATGAGAAGGTCCTGGGTCCTGCACAACCAATGTTGCTAAGGGAAGCACATAGTGTGTTTGAGCTCCTAGAGTGTACTAAGGAACAGGGGTTGTCCAAAGACCACCTGTGAGCAGGGGCAATAAAAAGCATAAAACAGTTCTTTGTGGAGTAATCAGTTGCATGAAGGCCATTGGTAATTACTCATGAGTACATACAATAGGCACGCAATAAGTGGTGACATTGGACATAGATTATTTTCTTGCATGCAAAAATGTTTTATCATGACTGTGCTCAGGTAATGAAAGTGAACGAGAGTATTAAAAAATATATATATTTGTTGATTGCACTTTCCAAGTCACTGATATCTAAACAACCAAAGAATCCATTTAAAAAGGGGTCCTAGAGAACCAATGGTCTCTGGAAATATTATGATTAAAAGGTCAAGAAGGCAAGTTACTTCACTTGATCGGAGTGAATCTAAAAGGGAAAATAAATGAGCACAATAAATGTGAGGAGTAGTAAAGTGGGGCAACCAGTGAGCCATCACAAAAAATAATTGAAACTTATTCGGGGATAAATGATAAATTGCAAGTCAGTCATTTGATATTTAGCTCTGGAGTGATCACCAGCAACAGATTCCGCTGAACGGTTCAGGATTGCTACAGCAAGGTTCAGAATTGTTTAAACAGCCATACGGAAGGGGACAGACTATTACCTGGTATGCTGAAGGAGCTGGTAAAGGATAGTTGGTTGGGGCCCCTCCGAAGGGGGTTTTGGGGGGGGAGAGCCGGAATCGGCTATCTCCCCCCCGGGAAATTTTGCGAGAGTGGGATAAGCCCACGCGCGCCAATTTTTGGGCGTTTTTTGGGCTACACTTAGTTTTGAAGGGACAGCCCAGGGCTACAGCATAAAAGGTGGGCGACATTTTAGGTCGCCACCATTTTGTAGTGACAGGGCTCGACAGTGGTCGAACTTTTTCGCTGCGGCGGTTTTTGTGTGGCAGGGAGATTTTGGTAGCGTAGCTGGAAGCGGGAGGTGTCAGGTGCTTACAGAATTAACAGTGCAGTAAATTGTCTGCGTACCAAGTAGACAGATTAGGCCGGAAGGAAGGTTACTCACGCTATAGAGCGGTGTTCGGCAGTCGTCATGGATAGACGGGTGAGACAGGCTTTGGCACTGCTTAAAGAGGCAGGGCGCCTCGATCTCCTGGCGGCCCCCGTTGCGCCGAAGGAGAGGCCGGTCCGGAAAGCTGCGAGCGGCGTGGCGGCCGCTGTGGTGGCGTGCTCGCCGCCTCGCGAGCGCACGCAGGTGAGCAGGGCGGTTAGGGGGCGGAGTGGGAGGCTGGCCCTTGCTGCTAGAGGGCGTGTTAAGGTGGCCCCGAAGGGGCGGCCTCGCCCCTTGGGGGCGCGGCGGCCTCTGGGGAGAGACGGAGGAGCGGCCGGAGGAGCGGCAGGGATTTCCCCAGTGGCGCAGCGCCGGGGACAGCGGGGAGCCCCTTCTGGTTTGTCGGTGGGGCAGGGGGAAGGGGGGAGGGAAGAAAGGCCCCGATCGGAGGCCGGAGAGAAAATCGGTGGGCCAGAGGAGCACCGGGAGGGCAAGAGTGAGGGAAATAAGGTGTCGACTGGGCTGATGACACAGCCCACGGGGACGAGGGGTGCCTGGGGAGTGGGGCCGGCAGGAGGAGAGGAGGGTCATGTTTTAACACAGGAGACAGTATCCAATAGCAGTGAGGAAGGATCTGGGTGCACAGTGGGTAGATGGTATGGGGCCACGGGAGAGAAGTAAGTCACTTCCTGGAGCGGAGTGACGTTTCTGAGCAGGAGGGGGGGGGCTCCATGGACGAAGAAGTTACAGAGCTTAAGGTGCGCCCCCCCATTCGGACATATGGGGTTGCAGGTAGAAGTGAGGCGGGGCGAGAGGGCCTTGGCAGGTATGAGGAAGGGGAGGGTAGGCAGGCAAAATTAGGGGTAGGAACAAGCAGCATAAATGACCGCGATATGGGGTTTTTGCAGGGATCAAAGACTAAGAGAGTGGATGGGGACCCAGGAGAGCTTTTGACGGGCTTGGAACCCTGGGAAGAGGAAGAAGTGCTGGCGGGGTCCAGTACGGCTAGCTGGACAGGATACCGTTGTGGCGGTAAGGCGGTGCGAGCCAAGGATTTAGTTCAGCAGCGGGCCACGGGACTGGGTTCTGCGCCCCCCAGTGGCAGGGTGAGTGAGGGAAAGCGGCCTGGCTACGCATCACAAGGGAAGGGGCAGATAACGCCCCTGCGGCGACCGCGTGTTCCAGCGGCGCAGCTGGTGGATTTATTAAAGGAGGCGCGTTTTGGACAGCAAACAGGGGGTACGGATACGGATGAGGAGGACGGTGGGGATGGGTTGGACTTTGACGAGGACAGTTTTGAGGAAGGGGAGATCCGGGAGGAGGAAGCTTGGTGGTCAATGGGGGGGGGATCTAATGTTGTGCATAAGTCGTTGCAGGTGACAGAGGATGCGGAAAGAGGGAAGAGGGCAGCAAAGCGGACGGTTATGGAGCGGCCCCCGTTGCTGGAAAAAGGTGAGAAACGGATATCGGTGACACAGGTTGGGGTGGCGGTAGGGACGGAGGACTTGGAAGGGTATGACCGGAGGAGGCTCTGCAAAGGGGTGTATGTAGTCGATGCAGGTGTGGGTCCCGATGAGGTGAAAGGGGAGGGGGCTCAGGAAGAAAAAGGGAAAGGTACGGATAAGGGGTCAGAAAAAAGCGGCGAGGAATTTGGAGTGGGGAAAATTGGAGGTAAGCACAAGCGTCTGCCATATATGGGAACTGCTAAACCTCTGGGCGCGCATCTTATGCCGGCGATGAAGGAGAAGATCTGCAAAGGGGAGTATGTGGACATGCTAAAATTGTTGCACAGGGAGGTACGGGCCAAAGAAGGGTCTAAGGAGGAGGAATACGAGCTGGCAAAGCGGCCCAGAGTTCCGGTGACGATAGAGAATTGGACGGCGGCATTCTTGATTTACGCCTCGGTATATTGCGAGCGGCACCCAGATAGGTCGGTGGCGCTATTCAAATACATGGACATAATTAGGAAGGCATATCTGAATTTTGGGGGGTATGCGTGGGCGCAGTACGACGAGGAATTCAGGCCGCGTATGGCGGCGGAGGAGGATACGCAGTGGGGCGAAATTGACTCAGACTTGTGGCAGCACACAATGGGCCCAGCCAAATTTGGGAAAACACTATTTACGGCTAGTGGGCTGCCAATTATTTATAGGCCCTTTTGGGATCGCCCCACCCAGAGTGGGGCAAACGCTACCAATTCAGGTGACAAAGGGGCAACGGCTTCCGCAAACTACGGGGTATGGAAATCAGGCGCGTGCTGGGACTTTAACAAGGGCTTATGCACGAGGGAGTACTGCAGATTTAAACACGAGTGCTCCAAATGCGGGGGAAAACACCCTCTCACCAATTGTTTCGGGGGAGCCGGCGGCGGGCACCAGTTCGCGGCGTCGGGAGGGAACGTCGGGGGAAATGCAAATCAGCCCAAGCCCAAGGGGCAGGGGTCTATGGGAAAAAGCTTCTACACCGGTTAATTTGGTGCGCTTACGGTTCTGGGCGAGGAGGTACCCGGTGAGGGAGCACGCGCGATTGATCATACAGGGTTTCTCGGAAGGTTTTGAATTGGGATACACGGGGCCGCGGGAACGTCGGTGGGCGGAGAACTTACGATCGGTTCGGGGGAAGGAGGAGCTTGTGCGGCTCAAATTGGACAAAGAGGTTGCGGAGGGAAGGATGGAAGGCCCTTTTACAGATTGGCCTTTGGATAAGTTGATGGTGTCCCCTATTGGTGTGGTGCCCAAGAAAGAGCCTGGGCAATATCGCTTAATACATCATTTGTCGTGGCCGGAAGGGGCGTCGGTTAACGATTTCATTCCGGAGGAAGCTACGAAGGTGTCATATGCCTCGGTTGACGTGGCAATGGCACTAGTGGAAGAATTGGGTCGGGGCACACTGATGGCAAAAACAGACATAAAATCGGCTTTTCGTTTGCTGCCGGTGCATCCAAAAGACTATGAATTACTTGGCATTCAATTCCAGGGCAGCTGGTATGTGGACAAAGCTCTGCCCATGGGTTGTTCGAGCTCGTGTTTTTTATTTGAATGTTTCAGCACCTTTTTGCAATGGATTTTTGTGACAGAGATGGGTCACAAGTCGGTCACGCATTATTTAGACGATTTTTTCATTGCAGGGCCAGGAAATTCGGAATCCTGCTCGGGTCACTTGAACTTAGCGTGCAGGGTGGTGCGCGCGGGTAGGACTTTCTGCAGACGACTCGGGATGGCGCTGGCGGGGGGCACGGCGCCGCATCATCACGTGCGCCTCAGCGCTGGGGTGAAGGAGGACTTGAGGATGTGGTGCACATTTTTGGAATCGTTTAATGGCATTCCGATCCAGACATGGCCACTCTGTGAGTGGGATGTGCAAATTTTTTTTCGGACGCGGCGGGGGCGTCAGGGTTCGGCGTGTATTGGCAGGGGAAGTTCTGTGCGGAACCGTGTCCGGACAGTTGGCGTGCGGGGGGTCGGAGTATTGCGTTTCTGGAATTATTTCCACTGGTGGTAGCAGTGCAATTATGGGGGCATTGTTTAGAGCACAAGCGGGTACTATTTCGAGTGGACAATTTGGCGGTAGTACAGGTGATAAACAGGCAGTCAGAGAGGGAGGCACAGGTATGGCAGTTACTTCGGGTTTTTGTATTGGAGTGCTTGCGGCGCGACATTTATTTCCGGGCGAGACACGTGGCGGGAGTGGATAATGACATTGCGGATGCTTTATCTCGTTCGCAGTGGCAGAGGTTCCGTGGGTTGGTCGCGGACACCCAGGTGCACAGGATGCAGATGCCAGCAGCCTTGTGGAGAGTAGGAGAGAAAGGATTCTCCGGTTGGTCGTGAATTCATTGGCCCCCTCGACCCAGTGCAAGTATGTTAAGGCGTGGCAGGAATTTCTGCAGTCGGGAGCGCGTAGACGGCGGCGAACACAGGATCGGGCGGAGGATGTGATTACTTTTGTGATGAATATGATTGACAAAGGTTTATCCAAAGTGTCCATTGCAGGGAAACTAGCAGGGGTAGCGTTTATGGGTAAGTTGTTGTGGGGTTATGCTCCGTCGGCGGGGGAATTCGGGCAAAGGCTTTTGGAAGGTTGGGCGAGGGAGCGGGTAGGGAAACGGGGCGGCGACCGCCGATTTCGTTGGATATGTTGAGGGCGATGTTGATAGCGGCGGCAAACGTTTGTCGTAGTCGGGAGGAAGCGTTGTTGTTTACGACGTTGATGTCATGGATGTTTTTTGGGGCGTTTCGCGTATCTGAATTATTGGGATCTAAGTTTTGGAAAGGGGTTCAGTGGGGCGATGTATCTATCTCTAAGAAATGAGTCGGTATATTCTTGAGACGTTCCAAGACGGATCAGAAAGGGAGCGGGAGGCAGGTTTTTATGCGGACTTACCCTGTGCAGGAAATGTGCCCTAGGCATTTGGCTCGCCGTTTACGGGGGGAGGAGGCGTGTTGGCAGGTTTGGTTTTTTGTCATGCGAACGGTGAAGCAGTATCAGCATATCAGCTGTTGGCGGTGATGAGATCTTGTTTGACGGATGTAGGTGTTGATGCGTCGCGGTTTGGGACGCATTCATTTAGGATTGGCATGGCGACTGAGGCGGGGCGGCGGGGATGGCAGAGGGAAGCGTTGCAGGATTTGGGTAGGTGGAAGTCAGACGCTTATAAGACATACGTGAGGTAACATGGATATGTATTAGGTGGCTAATGCTTATTTCTTTGCTGCAGGTTCGGTGCCAGGACCATCGATGCAGAAGTTGTACATTTGGGTCGTGGGACATTCCTTCATTAAGTGGGCGGCGAGACAAGCTCAGTCAACAAGATTGGGGTCAAATTTGGGTTTGGATGCAAATCGTTATTGTGTTCGCTGGGAGGGGAGGGGGGGCATGTGTTGGCAGGAATAAGTGGGGACATTGCAGAGGCTCAAAGGGAGGGGACATTGTCCGGACGTATTGCTGATACACCTAGGAGAGAATGACATGGTAAAGAGGACGGGTTTGGACATAATGAGAGACATGAAGAAGGATTTGGCTTTAGTTAGACAGCAGTGGTACGGGTGTCATCTGATGTGGACGGCTTTTGTGCCTCGCCTCATTTGGAGGGGTGCTCGTAGACCGGGTGCCATTGAAAAGGCCAGGAGGAAAATTAATAAGGAAATGAAGAATTATTGTGACGAGCAGGGTTTCACATACGTGGAACATGTAGATATCCGTTTTGAAGATAAATAATTCTTTAGGGGCGACGGGGTACACCTATCATTTTTGGGCATGGAGCTGTACTTGCTCCAATTGAAAGAAGTGCTGTCGCGGGTTTTTAAAGAAGGATAAGCTGAAATTTTTGCAAGGAAAATGGTTTGGGATGGGGGGGCAGAAAAGGAGAGGAAGGCTAGAGGGCCGTTCCTCGTCCTTTTCTGGTGGCGGAGACAGAGAACGGGCACATGACAGACGTGAACGGACGGGAAGAAAACAAGACAAGACAAATGCTGATTGGATAAGGGTGGACAGTAGCAGGGAGACATAGTTAATATCGAAGGTGAAGGGCTGGAGACTTGCACGCTCAAGACGCTAGCAAACGTCTATTAAGGTACTTGGCAGAGTAGATAGGACCACGAAGTAAGGAGGACTGGACTATGGAGCGGCAAGTGCAAAAGGGGAGGGAAGGGGGAGGGTGGATAGGGGAGGGGGGGTACTTGATAGGAGAATTTATGTATAGTGAGGTGTTAGTTTTGTAAGGCTCAAGGCCAAGGGATTGAATATTGTGAGTGCACCTGTTTCCAATAAAGCGGCCTTTTACACACAAAATTGGTGGTGATGGTGCAATACTTATCTCTCGCAAATCATAAGGTCACCTGGAAATACCTGAAAACGCAGTCCGATGCTCAGGTTACAAGGATAAGGGGGCTTAATAAATATACAATTCGTCAACTGAAGAAACCGACCTCCGAAGTACTGAGGCTAAACCTCAGGAGTCAGTGCTCAGAAACCGATTCAGTGAGAGAAGAAGCGCATGCCTTGGAGCTTCCTTTATCTCAAAAATGGCCAGTGAGCATGGTGGATAAAACGTGTACTGCATCAAGAGGGAATTGGTGTGGGGAATTATTTAATAATAAAATCCCATTTTTAACACTGTTGGAGGAAAAATTCATTAAGAACAGGTATAGTTAAACCAGGATTTGTTAAGAGAAAATGCTCAGTAAAGAAGAAAGACTATCTGAATGTGTGATCTGTGTATGGCAAGGCCAAATACTTTATAGTGCTCATTGGCTTTACCGGCCATGAGAAACTCAATATATCATGTCGATCCATTCTACACAATGTAAATCATTTAATAGGACTTAAGATATCTCTGAATCTCAATATGTATCCTGTAACCGTGACTAGCTAATTAAGCCTAGAAACGGTCATGCAAAATGGTTCATAGTGCTCAAAAGATTTAACGGCCATCAGAAAATTCAATACATTATATCAAGTACATAGTTCAGAGTGTACAGTATAACTCAATTATCACAACATAAAGTACATATGAAATTTAGATATTTCACTGCCTAATACTTGTTTGATGCTCAAGTCAGCACTAAGTTACTTAAGATTTTTTATAAGGAATGGGTTTAAATTGGATATGAGGAGAACATTCTTGAGCACTATCAATGTCGTGTTTCACCAAAAAGGGTGAATGAAGTGTGCATATATATATATATATATATATAGTTCATTGTGGATCATTGGGTTTAACCCATGTGTTACACAGTAAGAATGAAAGATACCAACATATGGGACATATATTATAAAGAAAATCATACAATAGCACTAGTGGCAAGTTACATTGCATAGGTGATGGAAGAGAACAGCTAGCTAAATATTAATAAGTTAAAATTTTCTATATTAATTTAACCTTTTCATAATACTATCATTTTAAAATCCATCCACATTCTGCCTTGTTTAGTAAGTCTTCCAGGTGCACAGGAGTGAATTTGGAAGACAGGTCATTGGTTTCTCTGGCATTCCCAGTGCTCCGACTTGTTTTATGGCTCTGGAGTGCAGGGACCTTTGTTTCTGGGTCGCATGGCTGTCTTGCAGCTACTGTAAAAGTAGGAGACAGGCTCATATACTGCACAGTATTAAGCATTGAAAGCTTTATTCACATTAACAGCGAATCATTGTACATATTAAATGTAATTGGAAGCCGGTACCATGCTGTAATATCAACTGTACTGCACTTTTAATTCATAATTCTGTTCTTTTACTATTGTCCCAACACCCAGACAAAGCCAGCACACTTCAATAATTTTCTATGTCCTCAAAATTTTGATAAGCATATCAGTGGATATTGCATGCCTCTAACAAAGGGGGGAGAGGGTATATTTAATAAGGGTGACATGAGCTCTGCTACGCTGCCAGAGGTAATGGAGGTTTTGGCACTCTGTGCTCCCCTTGGACCATGGAGTTTGGCCAAAAATCTCCGCTAGCCCCAGAGCAGAGCTCACTGCACTAGATGTAATTGGCCACACAGTGCAAGTGGAGATTGTCTGTGCTTATGCTGGTTGACCCATATTTGGGCTGCAGTGTGCGGTAGGTGCAAAGAAGATGTTGGCGGCGGCTGGGCGTGGCCGCAGCAGAGCTACTCTGAGGGGCTGGTTGCACCAGCACCAGCTCTGGTTTCAGGCCTTCATTCATTTCACTGTCCTCAGCTTTGTGCATACAGGGTCTGGAATTGGGCATGGAGAGTACTTGGTCTGTGCTTGTGTGGTGCCGAGGTTGTGCTGGACCCCTTTTGTGGATATGCAAAGCCACAACATAACTTATCACCATAACCAAACCAGTGTGAACAAAGTTGTGGGGGGCAGAGAGGCTACACAAACTGCTTCCTAAGAGTTCTGCACATATATTTTCAACTGTCAGCATTTTGACCCGATTTCATCTGGCACTCTACTTTAAAAAAAAATACGCAGTTAGCTGCATTAACTATCTGAAGCACATGCATTAAATAAATGTACGCTCTGCCTGAGGTTTTTATACTAGGTAGACACAATCAGAAGAGAAATCTTGTCACAGAGAGATACACTTTGGGATTTTGGAAAGGTGTTCTCACATGCAGAATGTTATAAAGTATTAATTTTAAAAGCAAATCTATGATGTATATTTATTTTTGTGATATTATATGCAGGGGCGAGATTGGCCCTCCGTAGCAAGTTTGTGAAGGAGAGCAGGTTGTGAAATTAAGTGTGCAGGCACTGCAGAGGAGACTGGTCCCTCACCTCAGAAAAGCTAAGCAGGGTTGGCCGTCCAATCCTGCCTAGTACTTCCGAGATCAGGTGCATAATTAATTATGAGGCCAGGGTGGGGCGTCACTCCGCTGCAAGCAAAACTCTGTGGAATTCCACTGAGTTTCTAACCATCTCCATGGAATTCTGTGGAATAAAACTTTGTGAGCTCCGGCCAGGCCTAGTATTTAGGGGGTTACTTGGCCCATGGGGTCCTGTCAAGTGTACTCCCTCTTCTGGTTGAAAGGCCCTTTAGCAAGTGTAAGCTTATGCAATTCTATAATTCAGTACATTTTTGCAAATGTCAGCACACTTAAGTGGTGTCTGTGTTATGAAGTTGTAAGCTTGGGACTTGTCTCGTTACCCTGATAGTCAGGTTTTAAAAAGGAGTGTTTGGTTTTCAGTGGAGGGCTCCACAGTAGGGGACACCAGTGATAAAAGTGACATGTTGTTACAATAGAGGCCCAGTACCCTAAGTCTGAGTTGGAACACTCTGTTCCAGATACCCAAAAGTGATGTCAGTGGTGGGACAATAGCCTCCAGGAGACACTAACAACATTTTATGAATCCAGTTTTGCATATATTACCTACATATAATTGCACAAATATTAGAACAGAAAGATGAAAGGGGTTTAAAGATTTTGTTATGAGAATTGAAATTGAAGAAAGTAAAGCTCCCTGCACCTTTTGTTCTAGGTGAAGACATTAAGGGGGTCATTCCAACCTCGGCGGTAAAAGGCGCTTACCGCCGTGTAGAAGACTGCCATAACACCGCCGCGGTAAACCACCACGGTCATTCTGACCCACAACAGGCAAACCGCCAAAATACAGACATCCACAAAAGTCCGCCACACCAAAGGCCAGCGAGAAACTGGTGTAGACCAAACCTCCACCGTCACGCCAACAGAAATACGCCCACACTATCACGACACACGAATACACGCGGGGGTCTTTCAACCGCGGTATTCCATTGGCGGTACACACTGCCGCACTCAAAATACACACACACATACAAAACACAGCCACATTGGATAATTTGAAATACACACACCTGATACACATACAAACAACACTCCCACACACCCAACACAATATAAAACACACACCCACATCACCCACAAACCCCCACTCCTAGAGATTCGTGAACACGCACAGAGATAAGAGACCCGAGCACCCAGACGCGCAATTCACTGTCACCCAACAATATTACCACGCACTTCAAACTACACACCAATACACATCACCACACTTAGCACCACACAATCCACCCCACACATCACCCAAACCACCCCATGGCACCGCAAAGACACCCCAGGTCTTCTCAGGCTGAACTCAGGGTCATGGTGGAGGAAATTGTACGGGTAGAGCCCCAGCTCTTCGGGACACAGGTGCAGCACACCACCATTGCCAGGAAGATGAAGCTATGGAGCAGAATAGTGGACAGGGTCAACGCTGTGGGACAGAACCCAAGAAATCGGGACGACATCAGGAAGCGGTGGAATGACCTACGGGGGAAGGTGCGTTCCAGGTTGATCCAGGCACAACATTGCGGTGCAGCGGACTGGCGGCGGACCCCCACCTCCTCCCCCAGAATTTACAACATGGGAGGAGCAGGTCTTGGCGATCCTGCATCCTGAGGGCCTCGCAGTAGTAGGTGGAGGAATGGACTCTGGTAAGTCAAATCTTAACTACTTCATCCCCCCCACCCCACCAGCATGCCAACTCAAACCCCCACCCTCACCCCCACCCCATCACACCTACTCCTTGCAAATGTCTCACCCTCACAACCCACCCATCCCAACACCAAGCCCTGCATGCAACCACAAAGCATGGACACCCATCACCTAAGCATGCCCACTGCACATACCCATCCCCCCCTCAAACCACCTTCACAAAAGCTCCCACACAGGAATGCAAGCACAGGGGTACACGGGCACCCACCCATTGCACGCTATGGCACACACAAAAGCAATAATCATACTTTTATACCCCTGCAGGACCCGAACGCCACGTCACCGCGCAGGAGGGTCCACAAATGTCCACTCTACCCGCAGAAGAGGCCCACAGTGATGACAGCAGCTCTGTCTCCCTGGATCTAGATGACCAGCCCGGCCCATCGGGGACCTCGGGACAGTCGGTTCCCCTCAGACAGCCACAGGCCACAGCAGACCTTCCCCCCTCTGGGAACACCAGCACAACACCCACATAGCGGGCCCATATCTCTGTCCCCAGGACACGTCAATCAGCGGTGTGTCCACCACTACAGGGCACCCAGGTTAACCCACCACCCCAACAACAACAGGGACCTGGGGGCAGTGGTAGTGGGCACACGGTCCAGGGGACAGAGGCCCAGGGAAACAGGGGAACTGGGAGGGCTGCTGTGCGACAGGGGGGAGGGGGGGGACAGGCCCAGGGAACCCACTCTCCACAAGGCCCTCTCCTCCATCATGGGAGCATACCACTACTCCCAGGAGACGATGGAGACGGTCCTGGCCAGGTTTCAGGAGATCCAGCTTCTGCAGGAGCAACAGTATATGGGGTTCAGGGAAGAACTAAGAAACATCAGTACCGCCATGGGCACCATCGTAGTGGCTCTGAATCAGGTAGTCACCACATTGCGGGACACTGTTGCACCACAAAGGGCCCCTGACACTAGCATGGACCAAGAACTGCCTACCACCTCCGCCGGTGCTAGTGGACAGGGGGCCCCGACACAAGACCAACATGCCACCAGAACCCCACCCCCTGCAGAAGGAGAACCACCCCGCAAGCGGGCCCTGACATCCAGGAAGAAGACAGAGTAAGATGCCAAGACCCCAGCCAGGAAAGGATACCTCCCTGATTGTCATCCCACTGTCCCACATTGACACCCTGTCCAACCTTACACTGCCCCTGCTCCACTTTCCACAGGCATCTGGACAATGCACCTGTGATACTGATAGTCTGGACTCTGCCATGGACAATCCTCCACCATCACACCTCAACGATTTGCAACCACCCACCAATTTAGAGCACTGTAATAAACACACTTATTGCATAAAACAATCTGGAGTCTGGCTGTGATTTTGTACAAATGTATTAGACATTACTGTGCCAAATGGCATATTCACATTGTGATGCCAACATACCAATGTCACACAGCTGTAGTCCATGGGGAAATAAAGCAGATGTCACGCAGTGGGGCCCACATCTCTGAAATCGGAAGGGAAAGTCACAACTCAGTTACCATACACTGGGGGAAAAGGTCAGACAGTAGAGCGGTAGTAGGGGTTAAGTATATGTAATATGCCGGTGTGGATTCTTACCTGTGTGTCACTGAAAATACTGCTGTATTACTGTGTTCCTGTTCTCTATGTCGTCCTCTTCGCCTTCCTCCTCTTCACTCTCCACAGGCTCCACACCTGCTACAAAACCACCATCTGGACCATCCTCCTGCAGAAAAGGCACCTGGCGTCGCAAAGCCAGGTTGTGAAGCATAGAGCAGGCCACGATGATCTGGCACACCTTCTTTGGTGAGTACATTAGGGATCCACCAGTCATATGGAGGCACCTAAACCTGGCCTTCAGGAGGCCGAAGGTCCGCTCTATCACCCTCCTAGTTCTCCCATGGGCCTCATTGTACCGTTCCTCTGCCCTTGTCCTGGGATTCCTCACTGGGGTCAGTAGCCATGAGAGGTTGGGGTAACCAGAGTCTCCTAATAGCCACACACGGTGACTCTGGAGTTGACCCATCACGTAAGGGATGCTGCTATTCCGCATGATGTACGCGTCATGCACTGACCCAGGGAACTTGGCATTAACATGGGAGATGTACTGGTCAGCCAAACACACCATCTGGACATTCATGGAATGATAACTCTTCCTGTACACCTGTTCACTCCTGCTGGGGGGGAACCAAAGCAACATGTGTCCCATCAATGACACCAATGATGTTGGGTATATGTCCAAGGGCATATAAATCAGCCTTCACTGTAGCCAAATCCCCCACCTCAGGGAAGACGATGTAGCTCCGCATGTGTTTGAGCAGGGCAGACACCACTCTGGACAACACCTTGGAAAACATGGGCTGGGACATCCCTGATGATATGGCCACTGTTGTTTGAAATGACCCACTTGCTAGGAAATGGAGCACTGACAGCACCTGCACTAGAGGGGGGGGATCCCTGTGGGTTGGCGGATTGGTGACATCAGATCTGGCTCCAGCTCGGCACACAGTTCCTGTATAGTGGCTCGGTCAAGCCTGTATGTCAGTATGACATGTCTTTCCTCCATTGTCGATAGGTCCACCAGCGGTCTGTACACAGGAAGATTTCTCCATCTCCTCGCATGTCCCAGCGGACGGTGCCTATGAAGGACAACAGCGAGCACAGAGTCAATCAACCCACAGGTACGTAACCACAGCTTGCACATAACACGATTCCCAATACATTGAATGGCTTGTATGAGTGTCGCAGTAGAAAATAAGGCATGTGGGCCCTTGAAATGGCAGCTGCCTGACCTGTGAAGTGCGACAATGGGATGTGAGGTCAATGCGCTGGCGTGGGACACCGTGGCGGTAGGCGGTCGAAGACCACGGCGCAAAGCTGCATTGGTTAACATTGAACCCTATGGGTCTCAGGAGCCAATGGCGATGTGCGCCGGCGGTCACGGTAGGCACCGCCGCGGTACGCACCGCCGTGGGTGTGACCGCCATTTTCTATCTGCTTAATCACTCGATACCTGATCTTCCACAGGAGAGGACCTACACTGCAAGTGCTGCTGTGAAAACGGTCTGGAAGAGACAATGGCTCATGCGACTGGGGAAAGGGCCCCTGCCTTCACTGCTCAGGAGTTGGAGAAACTCATGGATGTGGTCCTCCCCCAGTATGCGCTACTCTACGGTCCTCCAGACCAACAGGTAAGTACACTGGGACCATGCTTTGTGGCCAATGCCTGTGTTGAGTCGGGTGGATGAAAGATGGTGGTGAGGGGAGCGATTGAGGCATGCATAAAACGACAGATGAGAGCATGTGCCACATGGCAAGGATGGGGGGGCCACTCACATCGAGCATGCAGAAGGTGATGATTATTCTTCTCTCCCTGTACATGTCACATAGGTCAGCGCCCACCAGAAAATCGGTATTTGGCGTGCCATCGCCAAGGACGTCCGGACCCTGGGGGTCCACCACAGACGGGGCACCCACTGCCAGAAGAGATGGGAGGACATCCGACGCTGGAGCAGGAAGACGACGGAGGCTCAGCTGGGGATGGCCTCCCAATGTGGGAGGGGTGCCAGTCGTACTTTGACCCCCCTGATGTCCCGGATCCTGGCGGTGGCCTACCCCGATTTGGATGGGCACGTGAGGACATCACAGCAGACACAAGGGGGTGAGTACACTCAAATCCTGGTGACTTTACGCGAAGTGGAGGTGTCTGGGTGGGGGAGGAGGGCTGTGGGTATCCCTAGGCCAGGGCGATATCTGTAGGCTAGGCCCCTCCGTAAGGCATGGCCCTGTGCCCCCGCCCCCCACCTCTGTAGGGTGCCAAGTACAGCTATTCATTGCCCTGTGTCATGTATGTGAGCAGAGGTCGCCCATAGGCTTGTAGGCCATGTCCCACGGATTGCGTAGTCGACTCCAAGTGCGCGGCGTAGTGCAGGGGGCTTCTGTGTCTGTCCTGTCCGCCAACGGTGTCGCCAATCCATGCACTCAACATTTCTTTATTTTTCCCCACCCCCCTTTTTTGTTGTCTTCCTGTTCATTTGTGCATTAGCATCATCAGGCGGAGGAGAAGTGGCATCGGAGCACGAGGGAGCTGCATCTCACATGGCCATGGCGGGCCATGCAACTGACTCTGAATTCACCAGTGAGATGGAGGGCGAGGGGAGCTCCACAGCGGGGACTCGTGCGGATGTCAGTGACAGCGACTCGTCCTCTGAAGGGAGCTCCCTTGTGGTGGCGGCAACATCTGTGCCCCCCGCAATAACAGGTACAGCCGCCACCCAGCGCACCAGCACCGCCCTCCCAGCAGCCCCTCAGTGTTTGCCCCGTGCCCGCTCACCCAGGAAGGTGGGCATCTCCTTCGCCCCAGGCACCTCAGGCCCTGCCCCTGTCACCCCTGCTGCCCTCAGTGAGGAGGTCATTGACCTCCTGAGGACGCTCATTGTTGGGCAGTCTACCCTTTTGAATGCCATCCAGGGTGTAGAAAGGGAGGTGCACCAGAGTAATGCATACCTGGAGGGCATTCATTCGGGTCAGGCTGCCCATCAGCGATCGTTCAACACTCTGGCCTCAGCACTGATGGCAGCAATTGTCCCCGTCTCTAGCCTCCCCCCTCCAACTTCCTCCACCCATACCCAATCCTCTGTACCTCTGCCTATCCCAGACACACCATCAGACCAGCCTGCACACACCTCAACACCCAAGGGAAGCTCATCCAGACATAAGCACCACACATTACACAGGCATTCACACAAGCAACATCCACATGCAGACATACCAACACCCACTGCCTCCACTGTGTCCCCCTCCTCCTCGTCTCCCTCCGTCACGTCTCCACTCACACCTGCATGTACAACATCTTCAGCCACTACGTCCATCACCAGAACCCCCGCACATGTGCAGTCACCACCCCCACTACCATTCACACGTCCCCTGTGTCCTCTCCCAGTGTGTCTGTCACCCCCTCTTCCAAGCTACAACAAATGCAGGCAGCCACCCACCCGACAGCCATCCACCTCACGACAGCCTCCAGCCCAAGCACCTGCACCCAAAGACAGCAGACTTCAAACTCCTACAACCACAACCTCTTCCTCCACTCCCATACCTACTACACCTACCCGTCCCTCTCTTCCTAAACTTATTTTCCTTTCCAAACTTGACCTCTTTCCAACAACTCCCCTACCCCGTCCATCTAATAGGACTCCAGTCAGCACCTCAGCCACCACAAATGCGGGCCCTGTGAAGACAGTCTGCCATGGACTGTGGAGTCCCCCACCCTCAAGGGCAGCCAGCTCAGTAGGGAGCCAAGGCACGGGCATCCCACCGCCGCAAAAACATGCGAAGATTGTCAGTGGCCGGCGCGAGAGGCCTAAAACACCTGGGACCAAAATCCCTACCATGGCTCCGCAAGGGAGTGTGGTGCCACCTGGCGCACCGCCAAAGGTGGGGAAGGGCCACAGGCGAACAGGGAAGGCTGTGAAGGGCAGCACGCCCGACAAGACTGCCAGCAGCCCAGCTGTGCAGGAGGGCCCCGCATGCCCCATCCCAGGTGGGCAGGAGGACACCAACAGGCCCGGTACTGCAGCCCAGGAGGGCTCCACCAGGCCCATCCCAGGTGGGCAGGAAGGCGCAGCTAGCCACAGGTCAGGTGGCGAATGACCTCCACGCCATGGGCTGATTCGCTGAACTGGGCACTCATCCGAAGCACCGCTGAGCTGGGCCCTTCATCTCAAGCACCGCTGAGCTGGGCCCTTCATCTCAAGCACCGCTGAGCTGGGCCCTTCATCTCAAGCACCGCTGAGCTGGGCCCTTCATCTCAAGCACCGCTGAGCTGGGCCCTTCATCTCAAGCACCGCTGAGCTGGGCCCTTCATCTCAAGCACCGCTGAGCTGGGCCCTTCATCTCAAGCACCGCTGAAGTGGGCCCTTCATCTCAAGCACCGCTGAAGTGGGCCCTTCATCTCAAGCACCGCTGAAGTGGGCCCTTCATCTCAAGCACCGCTGAAGTGGGCCCTTCATCTCAAGCACCGCTGAAGTGGGCCCTTCATCTCAAGCACCGCTGAAGTGGGCCCTTCATCTCAAGCACCGCTGAAGTGGGCCCTTCATCTCAAGCACCGCTGAAGTGGGCCCTTCATCTCAAGCACCGCTGAAGTGGGCCCTTCATCTCAAGCACCGCTGAAGTGGGCCCTTCAGCTCATGCACCGCTCCGCTGGGCACCGCCGTCTCAAGCACCGCTGAACTGGGCCCTTCATCTCAAGCATCACTGGCCCATTGGCGGAAGGGGCAGGCCCGCATCTGTGTCGGGCAGGGCTGCACGAAGCACTCTGGGCACTAGTCCCCCTCCAGCACCAGTGGAGACTGATATTGACTTGAGAGACTGTGGCTTTGCACTCCCCAGGATGGCACAGTGGGCAAGCCACCCACTGTAGAGACTTGAGAGACTGTGGCTTTGCACTCCCCAGGATGGCACAGTGGGCAAGCCACCCACTGTAGAGACTTGAGAGACTGTGGCGTTGCACTCCCCAGGATGGAACTGTGGGCAAGCCACCCACTGTAGAGACTTGAGAGACTGTGGCGTTGCACTCCCTAGGATGGAACAGTGGGCAAGCCACCCACTGTAGAGACTTGAGAGACTGTGGCTTTGCACTCCCCAGGATGGAACAGTGGCCATGGAGGCCCCTCGTGGATCTGGCGTTGTGGACTCATCTGGCTGAGGTGCCCCCCCTTCCCTTCCCCCTGAGGTGCCTGTAGTTTTGGGATCTGATGCCCCTGCAGTGTTCTCTCCGTTGGAGTCAGGTATCCTGTGTGGGCTTTGCCCATGTGATTTGGGCCCAGTGGCCAACGAACAATGCCTGATACACATATCGGACTGGACAATTTATGTATATAAAAGTTTTAGATGTGTGATATATTTTAAAGCCAGTCATACAATATATTCCAATGTTTATAATCATTTCCTTTTGTCTTTGCATTCTTCCAGGGGGTTTGGGGGGGGGTAACTGTGATGTGTTGCTATGCATTGATGTGTGTGTTGTAGTGGGTGAGGGTGAGGGTGGGTGTGTCGCATATGTGTGTCCTCGTAATTTTTTGCCTCCCCCCTCCCGTGTCGTAGGTGCAGTACTCACCGTTGTCTTCTGCGCCGGCATTCGTGCTCCTGGTAGAGGAGCAGGAAGACAATCGCTGGGAGGATGTGGAGTTTCGGGTTCCATGCTGTCCAGATTCCTCGTGGGGTGTATGGAGGTGAGCGTTTTCCGTTTGAAATGGCTGTTTCCGCCATGTTTTTATTGGCGGGGCTACCGCCCCGGAAAAGGTGGCGGATTGGTGGGTTGTGATAGGGTGGGCGGTACATTGTCTCCCGCCTGTCTGTTGGCGGTGACCGCCGCACTGTTTGTTTGTCCCGCCATGGCGGGCTGTGTGTTGAAGTGGCGGTCTCTGTTGGCGGTTTCCGCCAGGGTCGGAATTGCATTTTTTTACCGCCAGCCTGTTAGCGGTTTTGCCGCCGCTTTAACACCGACCGCCAGGGTTGGAATGACCGCCTAAGTGTTTTTGAGACTTCACAAGTAGTGACCAGTCTGTGATAAGGTTATGGCAAGGAGGGTTCCAAAGAATGATTTGTATTACAGGGTCCACAGACTATAGTGTCCTTTGAATCCAAATTCTACAAACACTATACCCAAGTACGAAGGCACTTCTGTACAGGATACCCTGGGGTAGAACTAGATTTTAATTTCTAGGAGTTGGTTTGGAGAATTTCTTTAACAATTCTCCAGGACAATGCAATTTTCATGTCAGGACGTTTACACTGTCATTATTTTACAGAGACATTTCGTCCATTGCCACAGGCCTAAACAATGGAGACAATGGGACAAGAGAGCACCAGAAGCTCAGTGGTACTCTTCAGAGTCCCTCCCAATGTGGAGAAGCAATCACAGATAACCTTCCCATGGTGAGGGAGTGAGAATAATTAGCAATTGCCAAAGTCCCAATGAGCTACCAACTTGGGACAACAGCTGACCCTTAGTGACCCATGATAGATGGGTCTCCTGAGGTACTAGGTGTAGTGGTAGCAAGTGACGAAGTTTCCAGAAGTGGGTTGGTGACAGATCAGAGAATGAGTGGCAGGCTCCCTAGAATCCTGGTAAAGGTTAGTGGTTGGACCCTGAAATTCAGAAAACTGTTTTGCCAGATCATGAGGTGGCAGCTGTGTGCAACGCCTAGTCTGATGTGCACTGAGGTAGGTCCTAGGGGATCTAGCCCTGTGGAAAAGGGCAAAAGGCCCATGAAAATGTGATGGTGCAGGAGATGGGTTCAGCATACAGTGGCACAACCAGGTCAATGTGTAATGGCTGCTCCAGATGGATGAAACCCTGAAAATCATACTATGTTGATACTAGAACCTTCCCCTCCGTGAGTAGCAGGATGGTTCCCTAAATACAGGTGATCTTACATCTAAGAATTATTACCTACAAAGGGTGATAGTTACCCTAATCTTTGCATGACATTGGAATTTGGGGCATAGTACTACCCACTTATGTAAGAGTCGATGGCAGATCATTGGAACAGGAGAAGTGGTATTCTGATGTGGGGCACAGAACTACACAATCAGTGTCATACTAGTGGCACACCGAGAAGCATAGATTGAGCATTGCTTACTATGTAATGATGCCTAGATGTGTTGCACTAGCACAGCGACTGTACATGATGATATAACACACTGGAAGGATTGTCCTTTTCTATGCAACAGTGTGTGGTGAGTATGACTTGCGTTTTGAACATTAGGGTGGAGGCAAACACACGCATACTGGAAAAAAGAAGATGCCTGTTGGCCATTCTTGTAATTATGCGCACTTCTGTGTACAAGCAAGTCTTTTCAGTTTCTGTGATTTACATGCTGTTAATGCGTCCTTCCCACAACCACATTTGAACTCCACAGACTCAATAGGCAAGTTTAGAAAAAAGAAAAAAAAAAAAAAATCCATTTGTATGTGAATCCACAAGTATGTGATTGTAGCCTATGAGACACACCGTCCGGCATCACTGCATTATATTTCTGTCCTAATGAAAGCCCGGGACCTTATAGGCCTTCATATGGGCTGAAACATGTCAACACTGATAAATATTCCAGTTTAGATTAGGGTCCTGGGACCATAATATATCTAGCGACCTCCCCTCCCGCACAAGTTGTGCCATATTTTAATCACACCTACTGGCACCACAAATAAAGGGACACCTTGTTGACCAGTAAGGTATTTTTATTTAGACTCTGGTAGGATCTAGCCTAAGTGCTTCCATCTGCTGGTTGAGCCTACCCTGGGCTCTAGCAGATAGGGTAAACCAGACTATGAAGCATGCTACTACTAGACTGGGTGAGGGTCACTAAAAAGAAAGAACTTGTTTCTTTAAGGGGAAGGACATGTTGTGATGAGCGGTCTTAATTGTGACCAGTAGCTAGGTCCAGGGTTACATATTTGCTGTGATTTGTTATTAATTTGGGAGGGTGTATCCCTGGGAGGGGAGTGGACAACCACCCCCCCAAAAATATTATATATATATATATATATATATATATATATATATATATATATATATATATATATATATATATATATATCCATCCATATATATCATTCCAGCGCTTATGGGCTTGAAAACCAACTGTTGGTGTGGCTATTGGTTTATAAATGCTCTATGTATAAAGACAAGATTTGGTGCCCCCTTGTGTGATTTTCTAGCATGGGCGGCTGCCATCGTTGGCGGTCAGAGGGCTGCCGTTCTAATAGATTTGCCACCGCTCAAGTTGAATTTCTATTCGAGTGGCACCAAAATCAACTGAATGGCCACATGCTCTTGGTGCCGTTTGTTGATTATCAGCGCTGCTCTGAGTACCGGAGCTAAATTGCAGCATGAGCTGCATATTTTCTGCCCATTGGTGACATTCTGTGGAATCTGAGTTTTTCTATAGCTCTGTGGAACTCTGCAGAATGAAACTCCATGAGTTCTGCCCAACACAATATTAATTAATCTCTACATTGCAGTACACTGATGTATCTATTCCTTAAGGCTTGCTAGAGACTCCTCTAGAAATGCCAGCAGATACTAGTGAACCTGAAGTCAAAATAATCAAGGCTCTGGCTCCGCTTACTCATGTCTGCCCTTGGAATTCTGCACCTTGAAGACTAATAAACATTTATACGACCACATCCATGCGATTTGTCAGGGAACATTAATACAACGATAATGGAATGAAGTGAAAGTATTGGTCATCACACACCCTTTCCGTGGTCTTTCCACAACCTATACATCAGCATATGCTAGAACAAAGACAAAACACATCAAAGCTTGCATTCCAGCATCTTGGAAACCCACTAAATAATTACTTTGAGCCAACAGGTAGATAACATTTTCAAGTATGTTTGATGTATCAGATTTCTGTGACCTTCTTAACATTTTTTATCTATGTTACTGACACTAATATATCTTGGATTGCCACAAAACTGTGCCCATGTCTTCCTACACCTCCCGGTAAGTGGCAAAACAGAGGCCCACACAACCCCCGTGGTGATAGGGGCCCCTGAGCACAGTACCCTGGCTGGAGAGCTCCTGAGTGAGTCCAGGGGGGGGGGAATCCATGGACATTGCTGGGAGGGGTCCCTCAAGTTTCATTACTCTGCTTCCTGTACATGCCAAATTTGACAGTTTGTACTCATCCCTAAATAGGACAGAAGTTGCACTTCAGCATCCTTCCAAAACAAACATACAATTTTTCCTCCTTGGGACATTCATAATACTGAAGTAATCAAACTGGGCCTAGTAGCACTTAGACTTATCTTCAGCAGTAAACCAAATAGCTCAATATCCAAAGGAGTCATCACCCAGCTCTCAGAGTATAACCTAGCAATTGCAACATAGACCACAATAATCCAGCTATACTACAGACACATATCAGGCCTTCCTCATGTCTGAAGAATGCTTAAAATGGTCACCCTGTCATCCCACCTGAACATCTTTCTAGATGCCTTTCAGCCAGGCTTTAGATCCAGAACAGGAACATATTTTAATATAATAACATATGGGAAAAATAACCTAATTACAAGAACCAGGACTACTCAACTCGCTAATAACTTCGTGCTTCATTATGAGTCTGGCAGTCAGACGAGCTAGCTGTCAAACCTACGGGGAGGACGCAACATTCATACCTGTGGCGTTCCCCTCCCCCCCAGGCATATTACAATGTTCCTGCAGGGATGATCGTGGGTATTACATGTTACCACCAGGATGACCAGTGCCAACAGTGCTACAATACTGGTCTCGGCTCTCTTAAGGGAGCCAAGGCTAATACTGTAGCACTACAGCACCATCGGAATTCCACATTCTGAAGGTGCTGGGCGGGGGGTCTCTGCAGTGCCCATGCCAGTGGCAGATGCAGGGGCACCCCTGTAGCCCACAGCACTGGATTCACGCCAGCCTTTCCATGGAAAGTCTGGCAGAAAGCAGAGTACAACTCAGACCGCCATCAGCCCATCAGGAATGATATTCCTGGTGGTGACCGAGGTCCCTTGGCAGGTTCACCCACCAGGGTTTTACTGTGGCAGTAGGACTGCCTGGAGTGCAGTGGACCGACCGTTACCACGAGTAAGGTGGTTCTCATACCACCACACTCATGAGGGTCTTACTCATATGATATAGCAAATGCATGAACATGCTGTAAATCCACCTCAAGCTTGAAGATGCACCCAGCAAGCATTTCTACATATCTCAAGAACTTATTTCACCTAAATGCCTATTTCTTTCCTCCTAAAGTGAAAAATCGGAAATCCTGCTCCTGGGCACTGTTAATCCTGCCACTTTTTCCATCTTGGCAAGAAAAACTAGAAATGGGTACCTTGAATACAAATGTTTCAGAAGACTCACCTCTTCATGTTGGCATTTTGCAAAAAAAAATTAAAAAAAGTAGGATCCCTCAAGAAATGTCTGCCTTGGAGGGAATAAGTCCTCCCTGGTCAGACACTGAAAATAAAAGCAGCTCTGTCTCTTAGCCCATGCTTCAAAGACACTTTCTGTTTCAAAGTGTGTTCATCATGTTGTGGAAGTGTTCAACTGCAGGTTATATCCAGTAGAGCTAGGCGGAGCTCATGGAGATCAACTCTGCAGAATTCCACTGAGTTAGCTAAACACTCAGTGGAATTTTGCAGAGTTTCACATGCTGCAGAGTGATGCCTGCCCTACTGGCATCCTGGAAACAATGTGCCAGATCTCTGAAGCTTAGCTCTTCCGAGGTCAGGTGCATTCAGGTCAGGGTCTTAAGCAGCAAAAGCTGCCAGCTTCTGACACAGCCCACTGGTCTGGAGCATGCTGCTCTCCACACCTGTACACTTCCCTTCACCAACTGCCCTCCTTCACAAACTTGCTACGGCGGGCCAAGCACACCGCACGTCTTGCAGCAGCCTTGCAATTACTTCCTCTGCACACACAGCCTTACACTGCCCTTTCTTTAGGGCCCAGCACTAGAAGCGGACACTAACCTGGTCTCCAGCTCTCCCTGCAGGCCTCATCATTATACCCCCCTAACACCACTTTCTTTCTCAGGGACGCTGGGGAGACAGGTTCGTTACCGTGGAGCTCTGACAGCAAGTTTCCTTTTTAGCAAGCACAGACCCCCAACTCCCCACCCCGTCACATATGCAATAATGTCCAGGCCCAGTGTCCCATCCCCCATGCCCATAGACTAAAGGTAGAGGGGAAGGGGGCACTTGGCCTGGATGTTATTGCATGTGTGGCGGGGTCTGTGCTTAGAAAAAATGAATCCTTCAGTCAGAGCTCCATGGAAAATAACCTGTCTGCCCAGACTTTGAGAAAGTTCAGGGAGCCTGGGGAGACAGGTACTTTTCTGTGGAGCTCTGCCTCCAAGTTTCCTCTTTCACAAGCACACACCCCTCTCTCATATGCAAACAATAACCAGGCCCAATGCCAGCCCCCGTGTGCACAGAAGATAAAGTGAAATGGGGGTCTGAATGCTCTGCATCCAAGGTCCCCGTTGCCAGCAACCTGGCTCTCTGAGTCCTCAGCAGCCTGGGGTCAGAAGGAGTCAATGTGGACAGTGAAAAGAGGTAGGGGCTGGAACAAGAGCTGGTGCTAGTGCAACCCCCCCAGCCCCCTCCGGAGAACAACGTCAACTGGCATAAAGCAAAGCCTCGGGTAGGGGTCTCCTTGCCTGTCACAGTGCAAATGTCTTCATTTTGGGCAGAGTGTAAAATGCTGCCTAGTTGACTTGGGTCACACGCCAGTGAGCTCCACTCTGCTGCCGAGGCTAGTGGAGTTTACTGCAGTAGTGCGGAGCTCACTGCCCAACCTTAATTTCCAGGCACTGCCCTATACTGCTGGATGATAGACTGGTTCCCCAACAATATTCTAGCAAATGTACCGTGATGCCCATCCTCTCATTCCAAAAGTATACTGTGTGCTAGTCAGAAACAGGAGGCACAGACTTAAAACTTATGAGAATTGCTTATTCTTATGCAGCCCATCTGTATAGTACTTCTTTATTTCTAGGATAGTTTGTTTATCAACAAGACATGGAGTTGAATCACAAATGGTGTGTTAACGCGGATTTTCTCTCTCCCTGGCAGTTGATAGATCATAAAATATATGTTTCCATCAACATTTACTTTCTTCCATGTAAAGGCTGTTGATAGCAGTTTAGATTGTGTGCGCAATTTTATACTGAAATATCATAGTTAACAGCATGCTTCGCTCGAGCCCTGCAAAATTTACTGCTGACAAGTGTACATCGGCCCCTAATACTGACCAATACCACTGAGAGAAATCTGTTTGTGTGACCTTTTAGTGCCACTGGTAAATATCAATGTACAAAAGCGTATAATGTGATCTGATCCATGTTCCTGCTCCCCCTTAGTTTCCTGCTCACGTTTAAACACAGGGAGGCGTCAAGTGGAATGGGCGGGTGCTACCCGTGCTTCAAGCACAGTTTCATTAATATGGCACAGATTTATATTCATTTCTCAAAACCAGCGCCGCTCCCTTCATTCCCTCGTCTTTCTTTCTGGCACCTTATTAGATTCATACTTTCTCCTCTTTCGCTACTACATCGACTCTTGTTAGTAAACAGTGCATTTATCTTCAAATCTAAACACACTACATAATCTTTATTTCAATAATTTCTCTTACCAGTGCACCACCGACAGTCGTTACCTCCTAAATGTAAAATTACAGAACTTTAGCGCAGGACACGTTGAAACTCTGAAACACCTTGGAATATGGATACTCATAAAAAAAAAAAAAAAAATCCTTTTCACATTAAACGAATCTGATAAAAATGCAACCCTAGGTTAAATTAGAAATCCTTACTGTTGTGTGAGAGCTGTGGTTCTAGCAATAAAGGTGTGCAAGAACGTCTTGGCTGATCTCTAAGTGAATACGACCGCCTCCATCTTTGGTGACTCGCCTCGCTGACCAAGGTTTAAAAACAATTCTCCTCATGATGGTGTCAATAACTCCATAAGCATTTATAAATCCTGATAACTACCACTTTAATCTCTGGATGTGTCAAAATGAGAAATATGATAGACCAATGCTAACACTCCACGCTGTCCTATTTAAGCGGTTAGAAAACTGATCAGTTTATAGCCATCACTTATCAATAGGCTAATGATCCAATGAGCTTAAATATTACAGAAAGACCTCGCAGACAGTTGCACACCTCATTGTTTCTTTCCTTTAACCCCGATCAGCCATTTGTCCGTAAATTAACTGGTGTGCTGAGCCTTTCGTTGCCATTCTCGGGACAACAATACAAATGACAAAGCAGCAACAGATAATCAAGCATACCTTGCTTTACTACACATACATTTTCCTATCGAGGGTAGAGTAGGAGATGTAATATTTATCTAACAGCATAACGACTTATTTCATTGAAGGGCCCCATTATATAATTCATGATGAAATCGTGTTCATATTAAAGAAACAACCCAATTTACACACGAAAATCTGTATAACTCTGCCATTATAAGTGTTTGCAATTCTTCATCAATTTAGTTAGAAATTACACCCTTTCACATTGTGCCATCAATCATGTAACATTTCATGTAAATTTTGGCTGCATTCAAGATAAAGCTAAGCACACACATCGGGTCGTATTCCAACCTATTGACTTTTAAAGGGAAGTGGGCCAGTAGACTTAACTCCATGAATTTGGGTATATAAACAGGGCCTCTGCCCCTACCAACTCAGACACTTCCTGGAGAAGAAACTTGTAGCCAGACCCTGCATCCTGCCAAGAACTGCCTGGCTGCCCAAAGGACTCACCTGACTGCTTTCATTGATGGACTGTTGCCTTGCTGTTGCCCTGCTGCCTTGCTGCTCTCTGGCTGAGGGGAAGAAGAGCTCTCAAAAGGCTTGGATAGAGCTTTCCTCCTATTCCCTGAAGTCTCACGTCCAAAAAGATTAAATCTCTTCAAGAAGAACTCCTTGTGCGGCAAAATTCAACGCACAGCCTGCCAGAAACTACGCACAGCCTGCACCGCATTGAAAAGTTCACTGCACACTGAACCAGAATGACGCAGCCCGACTCTGCAACAAGAAGATCGATGCAACACCAGCGTAGTGACCGGAAATTTGACACACGGCCCACTGGATCAATGCACAGCCGATCTGGAACGCCGCAGCCAGACTTCCAGAGAGGAATCGATGCATCGCCTGCCATGCAGTAGAAAATTTGACCCAACGCCAACCGGATCGACGCAGCTCCTGTGACTTCATCCTGCCAGCATAGGAAATCCATGCACCGTCCCCGGTGCATCTGAAAATCCTGCACCCCAAAGAGGGTCCACGACCCAGCACCAGAACTTGGCACACAGCCTTCCCTGCGTGAAAACTAAATGATGCATCACTGTGCGCAGCCCAAGAAATCGACACACACCCCTTTGCTTCCATGCTTCTCCTCCTCTGTGGTTCTTTGCGGAGATTTTTCACACAAACCAGATACTGTGCTTGAAAGAGACTTTGTTTGCTTTTAAAAAGACTTAAGACACTTTATATCACTTTTCAGTGATCTCTCTACATTTACTTATTGCATCTTTGATCGTTTTGAACTGCATTTATCCAGATAAATATTATATATTTTACTAAACACTGTGTGGTGTATTTTTGTGGTGCTATATTGTGTTATTGTATGATTTATTGCACAAATACTTTCCATATTGCTTTTTAAATTAAGCCTGACTGCTCAGTGTCAAGCCACCAGAGGGTGGGTACAGGATCATTTGGATTCTGCGTGACTTACCATGACTAGAGTGAGGGTCCTTGATTGGATGGGGGTAACCTGACTGCCAACCAAAGACACCATTTCTAACATCAGCATAACCATATTGTCATCTGCATGCCTTACGTGTAACCAAAGCGTTTAGAAGTATTTTACAATGTTTACTTCACTTTATAGTACTTGTTGGGACATTTTTGGATGCGTCAAGCAGGAATCAAACATTTTAGGTAGATCTCTCATGCAGTGATCCAGGGCTAGTAAAGGAAGAAAAAAACTCTGAAATAAATAATTCATTATGCATTCTTCTGAGCATCCAGAGGAACGAACATGGAGAAGCAGGGGCAGTAAAAGAGGTGGGTTTAAGTTACGACATAAATAAATGGGGCATAATGGGGGAAGACTGGTTTAGAGAGTTTCTGGTTTCTAAGTCAGTACGAAGTATTAAGGAAAGATGAGAGAAGACGTGTAATGGAGGCTAGCAGAGAGGGAAGAGTGTAAAACAAAAGGCAAGCAAAGAAAGGGAGGCACTGCTGAAAAATTCATCGAGCTGACAATGGGAGAATATTTGTTAGATTAAGTCAAGAGGGAGCCAAGGTGAAACATTTTGAAGAAAGGAACTTTATTTCTTGTGCAACATTATATCTATATCCTAGGCTTTAACTTTACATATATGTTGCCTTTTATATTCCCCTCAGTAGTTCTGTACAAATTTCATGCCAACTAAAATATAAATGCCACCTTCTACTTAAGGATGAGTGCAGTTCACAACACATGTCAAGTTTTGTTTACAGCGGAATATTGGCCTCCCACGGATAGTGAAGTTTATCACTTGACCAACATCTACCCCAGGTATCGTTTTGTTTTTTTCTCTGCAAAATTGCAATATTTGCTTCTGAGTGCTACCGTTATTTTGAAAATTAACGTGAGGTTTGCTCATGAATAAATAACTAATACCATTTCCAAGCGACTTTTAAATTGGATGGATATCATCAACTATATTCTTTCTCATTACATTTAGTGGGATGCAAATGTGGGAAGCTTCTCGGCCATTCAGTAGCAAGCATAGTATCCATAATAATTATCACAAACTCCGAAGAGAAAATCTTCGCACATCCCCTAATTGTAAAGCATAGTACAGAGTGTGCTCCAGCATCGCCTTTTGAGAGATCTATTCAATGCAGCACTTACAACCACTAAGGGCCATACCTGGGTTTTCCTCTAGAATGATCCCACCCAGTCTAAACACACAGAGGGTGGCTTTGCCCACTAAAGTTCTGCTTGCTTTGTTTTTTGTAATATAGGCTTAGAAACCACTCTTCCCCTCCTGTCTCACTCACCGGAGTCTACTTCGTCCCTTTCTTTCTCTTCCTTCTTACTCCTGTTAGAACGTTTTGTTCCTCATACTCCCACCCCCCCACCATATCTTGTCTTCCACGCCCAGTCCTTCTCCCTCCAAGCTCCCTAAAGTAACTGTTCTATTTTTTCCCATGTTCTTTCCCTTACATGCTCTTCTATCTAGCCCATTTCTGCCCCCAACCTTCTTTTACTCGTCCTTATTCATTTTTCCCTTTGTCACTTTTTCCGCGTCTTGCGTTTCTCTTTTCCATTTTCACCTTTCCTCCTGTCCTTTCCCTTCTTAATTCTTCCATCCCGCCCCCTCCCTCAAGAGTAAAGGTACGACCCAAGTAGACTTTTTAAATCACTCAGCGTCGAGGACTTTAAATCTAGCTGCATTTGGTACATGTAGCCGCCCCCCGCCTAAGAAAAAAAAAAGTCCCAATCGCCCCTTCTCGGGTATCACTACACTTGCTGTCCCACTGACAGCTGCGCACTTAGCTTGAGAAGGAATCCTAGCAGAACGCCCCACTTGCTTTTGACCACCAGGAACGTTCACTTGGACCTAAGGCGTATGTTTTTTTTTTCTTTTTCTATACGCACTGCACGCGAGCCGACCCAAAGTAACATTTGGTACGTGCAGACAGCTCTGGAAGAAGCAACAGAGCCGGGGGAAATAAACAATAAAATAGAGAGAATGCTCTCATTTATTTACAAGGTTAAGGGGTGGCTTTTTCTTTATCCATCCCACCTGCTGCTTGGCTTACTTTAAAAGACAGCGGCTGGTGCAACGGAGCAGTCATTGACATGCGGGTCTCATTTTCCAGGGCCGGGGATTTACTGTACCTTACTGGCACCAGATAGGTAAACATGCGGCTTGTCCTAGCCCTGCCGTTGTAGTCTGCGGCTTGGGATGGCTGGACTGCATTTGGAACACATCCAAACGCGTTTCCTTCAGAATAAAGACACTGAGACTTTAAGCAGCGAAAGCAGAGGCACACGGGGACGCGAGCCTGCCAGGCTTTATGCAGGACCACAAACCAAATTACATTCACTGGGCAAGCGGTACTGTTTTACGTGCTCATGTTTTTCTAAACAGGTAATTAGCAGTCGCATTCAGCTACGCACCTCCACAGCGAGCTCTCGGTGATGCTCCCCAGGTTGTAGTCGTAGAGCTTAGTCAGAATGAGAATCACCTGCAGGCGAGAGAGAGAGAGAATCTGGTTAGTCTTAAACAATTACTGCCGTTTCACTCCAAATGAGATGACCCACGGGAGGGTTCAGTGTTCATTTATTGGACGCGTCGCTATAATTGAAGGAACTGCTCTAGAGAACGCCTAATCTGACGCGGGGGTTTACGTTAGGAGCTGCAAGGGTCATCTATCCACTACACTAACATAGCGGCGCTCTTATTCCACCTACCTCATTCTCTACCGCAAAACCTACTAATGACCGGAAGTGCTATGGACCAGCTGAGGCAAAAGAACAGTAGTGTGAATTGCTTCCAACACAGTCTGCTTGTCAGTGTTTCCTGGACCACCTTTATTATGTACTGCGTTTACCTGTTTAGTGAGTAGATGGGCATCCTTCTCGATCACACAGGGCCCGATGCACAAAAATATATTTAAGTAGTGGGGACTTACTCTTGAAAGCCTTCTTAAATTCCCATCAATCCTTTCATTAGGCCAGGTCTCAGATCCAGTAGTAATTAGAAACTGCTCACTATCGACCACTAAACGAATTTCCTTAATTTTACAGGCAAGATCACTGATCGATTTGTGAACAATTAATGTAAAAAACGTTAAGGTTATCCATGTCGGCGCTTTAGTTCCTATTTATATTTTACATGTTTTGATTGTTACATCTCCTAAGAGAGTTTCTGTATTTTTGCTGTTATGACAGATTACTCTTATATAGCTCACAATTTGAACTGAATCACCTCCAGGGACCTATTACACATAGGATACACTTTGTTTTCTCTACGGTGCACCCTAAAACAGGTGCGCTGGGTTCAAACAGAGAAAGTGCGCCCTATTACATTGTATGCGCTGCCCCCAGGGCAGCCACAAACTCGTTTTGCCCCCAGGGCAGCACATTCAAGTCCACTTGCACTTTTAAGGGGGATTAGAGATCCCCTTGCAGGGAGGCACACTGAGTGACTGCACCCACCTGCAAGAGGATGTCTGGGGGGTCCATAGGACACCCTTTTCCCCCCTCCAGCAGGCTGACATCAGGTGGCGCACCGACAGTGAGCCACCTGACAGCTTCTGTGCCTCTGCACCCGCTTCTATTATACGGAGTGGGCACAAAGGTAAAGGGATTCCCTCATTTGCATGGGATCACACTCCCATTCAAACTGAGGAACACCCTCTGGTGATAGCGCTGGTGCTATATTTGTGCCACTACTATCTCTATTACAGAAAGGGACGCACAAGCATCTGCAGCCCTTTCCGTAATATCAAAGTGCCCTGGGGCGGGTGTGAGCAGAGTGGAATCACATTCCTGTTGTGCCCCCAGGGCACTCTGTATAATATGGCCCCAAGTGTTTAAAATTGAAATTGAGAGCTCTGGAGTTGTGGTAGAAAGAGTTTCTCAGTGTCAGAAGGTCAAAATAATGTTCATAGCACCTCATTTTTCCAATCATTTGTCTTTCTGCAGAGCAATTTCTCTTGCTATTGGGATTCTTTTTATGTGTGTGTGTGTGTGTGTGTGTGTGTGTGTGTGTGAGAGAGAAGGAGGTACATAGTTGTCAGACTATTGAAGGTGAAAGTAAAAGAAAATACAGTGCTTACAGTGGAGTGGGTAAGTTGTGTGTCTGGGGTGGGGAAGGGATGGAAAAGAGAGCAAGTGCATTCAGTAGATAGTGGAATGTATCTGCTGAAGAAGGAAGAGATATGGCATGAAATATGTAGATGAGGATTTCACATAGATGTGCTCAGAAAAAGGGCATGCAGGTCTAAGAGTGAATTTAAAAGGGGTCAGTGAGACACTCGGAAGACCCCTAGCCGATCCAGGGGGCCACACTTTCAGAACTAAAACATTTGATATTAATTATGACAACATTCTGCTTATTTTTAATTTATCTTAAACAGCTAACAGCCATTGACAAAGCTGGCAGTCCTGACTGCTGTTAGGTGTATATCAGTCAGGACATACACTGAAAATGGAGGGCCTAGTACAGGAACAGCAAGCTGACCATGGAGGGCAGGGGCAGTAAGCAGATCATGAAGGGCAAGTGGAAGGGGGTTGGGGGGATACAGAGTAAAATGTGCAAGCATGAGGGGGTCATGGGCAATGTGCTGAGCATGGAGAGCAGACCGGCATGAGCAGGACTAGCAGAGGGCATGGGGGTGGGGCTGGAATAGCAAACTGACACAAAGGACAGGAGGAACACAGATGGGGCATGGTGGGTAGGCACTACAAACTGCCCAGGAGAAACAG
This sequence comes from Pleurodeles waltl, assembly GCF_031143425.1. NCBI lineage: Eukaryota > Metazoa > Chordata > Amphibia > Caudata > Salamandridae > Pleurodeles > Pleurodeles waltl. Next base: position 798,776,971 of record NC_090445.1, on the reverse strand, counting down.
AAGGGAGAGAGGGAGAGGGGCGGTGGAATGGGCAACAAGCTGATCATAGAACGCAAGAAGGAGACAGGGACTGCAAGCGGACCATTCAGGGAAGGCCGGTGTGGACATGGGCACGCGCACAAATAAATGAGGGGAGGAGGGAGGATGGCAAACTGACCGCAGATATGAGGAATCAAAGCCAGGGTCAGCAAGATGACTATGGAGAGCAGAACAGCACATACTCAACTGACTGTGGAGAGCAGGAGTGGGGGGGGGGAGGGGGTGTCTTTCACACAGATTTTATGGTAGATAGGACGGCAGAAGGGCAGCAAGCTGACCAAGGAGGGCAGACCAGCATATGCAGTGCCAGCATAAACCACAGGCAGCTGAGAGCGGGACAGGGGCAGAAATTTCAGCATGGCAGGCAGACCGTCAGGCAGGAGTAGAGCAGTGGACCATTGGCAGACAGGAGGGAGGACACAGGGGCAAGAGCATGGAGCTCTGAGGGGAGAGGCAGCAAACTAATTGTCCTACCCCTCTGTACTTAATCGCTGATGTCAGGACAGTTGGGGCAAGCACATGCACACAGAGTACTGAGGGCTTGGGGATGATTACAGACAGAAAACTAGTCCCGAAGGACAGAAGCAAAATAGGGGAATGGCCATGGGGAACCAAGAGCATAAGGGAAAGGAGGGGCAGCAAGCTGACCACAGAGAGCAGGAGGGAGTGCAGGATAATGCAGAGGTAGCATGAGGGAGGGAGGTAGGTAGGGACAGCACGCTGAGTGTGGCAGGCAGGGCAGCATAAGCAGAGTAAGCACAACAGACCACAGAAAGCAGGAGGGGGAGGCATGGACACACAGAGGGAGAATGGGGGACAGGTGAGAAATTGCAGGGGCAGCAAGCTAACGTATGAGGGAAGGCTGACAGGGTCAGCAAACTGACCATGGAGGGTAAGAGAGGGGTGGCAGGGGCACAAAGGAGAACCAGGGTAATGCAGGAGGGAGGCAGGAACATCAAGCTGATCACGGAGGGCAGGCTGCTGTGGCTTGGCCTCTGAAGGCGGGGTCATTCAGCCAACATCTCATTGTGCATGACTGAAGGCAGTACACAGTTGGAGTGCTGGCTGAATATGTTAAAAAACCTAAGAATTCACAGGCAACAAAACAAAAAGTTTAAAATGACATTAAAGAAAGGTTATAGAATGAGTTAAACACAAATGTTTATAAACCAAAAGACGTGTCCAAGTTATAGATTATTGACTAATGATAGTAATATTATTAACTACAACTAGCACTCTTGTCATGCGCTGCTTCTTGCCTCACAGATTATTATTTTTACATGGCATTTCTCCCATCAGACCTCAGTCAGTATATACAGGCAATGAAATTCAGTTATTTAGGCCCATAAAGTGTGCAACAAATTGAAAAAGGAGGGATGATATACAACCACCCAGAGCAGCAGTTCTTAACCTGGGGTTCATGACACCTGCTGAGTGGATGTAGGATCATTTAGAAAATAAAATATTAGCAGTCAATAAAGCACAGAGTAAAAACAAAATTGAAAATGTTAAAAATATTACATAAATTTGAATGATTTCAAATTAAGTTGGTATCCTTAGCTTGATTTGAGAGAGCAGAGCAAGTGCAGCAAACAATACAGTAGAGATGTGGGTAGCTTCAATTAAAGCACCAACAAAAATGCATGCATTAGGAGCTAAAAACAGTGATATTCTAGAATCTAGCATATTGCTTGGTCTTTTAGAATTCAAAAAATATTTTAAAAAGCTCCAGTCTTCCCAATAAAATGAAATTTTCTTTATATTTTCTTGCTAGTTAACTACAATTTTTAGTCATTTTTTTATTTTTTTGATGTGTACTTCTTATGCAAATGTTATTTTGAAGTCCAATACATTAAAATTACTTGGGCTTGGGACTTTGATTCCAGTAATTACTCAGTGGGGGGGTCCTTGGCTTCACATAACATTTCAGTGGCACTCCATTGAAGTGAAAAGGTTTGGAACCCTGGCTTTAATCATTTCAATTGTCTCATTCCGAATTTCTTGCTTCGCTTTCATTTGTATTCCCTCATCTTTTATTTGTCCTTGTTCTTACTGACCTATTAGATGGGTTTCATATTTTAACCATACATTGCCGTAAGTACAAGTACCGCTTTGCAGTGGGAGTACAAAGTATTTGCTAAAATATAGGGCATTGGAGAAGGTGAAAATATATAGTAAGTGGAGTACTTTTGTGGCATCCAGAATCCTATTCATCTTACTTGTGATTAAAAGTTGGGCAGGGTGTGTATATTGCATAGAGTTTGGGTCAAAGAAATGTTTTAGCTCACAATAGCCAATTTGGTCACTATTTTAATAACGTCAATAACCTCTACGTCCTTTCTGCTATTTCATGAATGATACCCTCCAAATTTACCTAAGATTGTATCCAGAATGAACATTTCAAAATGTTTTCTTTTCTTAGGTAGCTCATACGATCAACCAAATTTTGAAAAAGCACTTTCCATTCCTTCTTAAATTATATCCATGCAAATCATTAGAGACAAGTTAAATATGGAGAGATTCATAAAATACAGAGGATTTCATATTCAATGACATATCAAGTAAAAGGCCAATTTAGACAGTTAGGCCGGTCATTTCCAAAGATGCCTTTGTGTTAATTCCCATGGCAATTAGCAATCCACTTTCCTTTAAAACAGATCATATGCTCTGCCAGAACTTCGTACTACTTGATAGATCCAGTGTTTTCAGCGATGCTTGGAATACTAATTATCAAAATTTAGATCTAAACTCCAAGAAACTAATATAACTGGTCGCCAGTGCTACAAATGTGACCACCATAATGGTGTATTTAGACCCTAAATATTGAGAGCAGATAAGACCTGGGTAGTTATCCATAACCATCCTTTAATATTAGGTACACCTAAAACATTTGGCACCTTGGGATCTAAAATGGAGCAAATAGAAGGCAAAACCCCAGATGCGCTTCATGAAAATTCATACAATTAGTTTTTGTTTTTGCTTCCACTAACATGCATGGTGTGCCTTTTATTGTATTTTCTTTCTGTTAATACACTTTGAAGCCTCTCTTGTTTTAGGGACAAACTTACTTTAGGAAGAATATTAACTGATTACCCATTTTTTGCTATTCAACGTCTTTAAGCATGGCTGCCACATATCTACAGGAATTTCAGTACGTTATTAGTGAGACATTTGGTGAGAGCCACTGGCTCTTTATATTCAGTAACAAGAAAGTTGAAGGAGAAAAGTCATGAGCATAGTGAATTCCAAATTGATATCTAGAATTTAGAGCAACTTTTTGTTATGCTCAGAGGATTCCAGTGCAATTTACCCATGGTACTCTAAAAATAGTAACACTTCTCACACACTCCTATTACACATTGAAATAGTCACTGTTAGAAATGGGGTCTCTGGTTGACAGTCAGGTTACCCCCTGTTCAAGCAAGGACCCTCACTCTAGTTAGGATAAAAGAGAATCACCCTCAGCTAACCCCTGCTTACCCCCTTGGTAGCTTGGCAGAGCAGTAGGCTTAACCTCAGAGTGCTGGGCGTAAAGTATTTGTACCAACACACACAGTAACTTAATGAAAACACTACAAAATGACACAACACCAGTTTAGAAAAATAGGAAATATTTATCTAGACAAAACAAGACCAAAACGACAAAAATCCAACATACACAAGTCAAGTTATGATTTTTTAAAGGTTTAAAATAAAAAGAGTCTTTAGGTAGTTGTAACAACACACTAGCGCTGCTAGCGTGTAAATGTACCTGGTTTGCGTCAAAAATAACCCCGCACGGGCGGTGTGCGTCGAAAATAACCCTGCACGGTTATATGCGTCGAAAACAACTCGGCACGGCGATGCGCGTCGAAAAAGCCAGCCACGCGACGGTCCGAAAGTCCCGCGGCGCAGGTTGCGATCTCTCAGCCTTCGTCAGCGATGCTGCGCGTCGTTTCTCCTGCTCCGGGCGTCGATTCTCCGGTCGCGTTTCCTGCGGCGTCGTTTCTCAGCTGCGGAGCCGGCGTCGCGTCGTTTTCTCAGCCGCGATCGGATTCGCGTCGATCTTTTCTCCGCACGGCGCTCGGTGCGTGTATTTTTGTCCTTAGGCTGCCAGCCTCTCCTTTCAGGGTCCCAGGAACTGGAAGGGCACCACAGAGCAGAGTAGGGGTCTCTCCAGAGACTCCAGGTGCTGGCAGGAAGAAGTCTTTGCTATCCCTGAGACTTCAACAACAGGAGGCAAGCTCTACATCAAGCCCTTGGAGATTTCTTCTTCAAGATGGAAGGCACACAAAGTCCAGTCTTTGCCCTCTTACTCTGGCAGAAGCAGCACTGCAGGAAAGCTCCACAAAGCACAGTCACAGGCAGGGCAGCCCTTCCTCCTCAGCTAACAGCTCTTCTCCAGGCAGAGGTTCCTCTTGATTCCAGAAGTGTTTCTCAAGTTTGTAAGTTTGGGTGCCCTTCTTATACCCATTTTAGTCTTTGAAGTCACCTTCCTTCAAAGGGGACTCACACCTTCTTGTGAAATCCTGCCTTGCCCAGGCAAGGCCTCAGACACACACACCAGGGGGTTGGAGACAGCATTGTCAGAGGCAGGCACAGTCCTTTCAGATGAGAGTGACCACTCCACCCCTCCCTCCTAGCAGAGATGGCTAATCAGGAAATGCAGATTACACCCCAGCTCCCTTTGTGTCACGGTCTGGTGTGAGGTGAAAAACAACCCAACTGTCAAACTGACCCAGACAGGGAATCCACAAACAAGGCAGAGTCACAGAATGGTTTAAGCAAGAAAATGCTCACTTTCTAAAAGTGGCATTTCCAAACTCACAATCTTAAAATCAACTTTACTAAAAGATGTATTTTTAAATTGTGAGTTCAGGGATCCCAAACTCCACATGTCCATCTACTCTCTAGGGGAATCTACACTTTAATCATATTTAAAGGTAGCCCCCATATTATCCTATGAGAGAGACAGACCTTGCAACAGTGAAAACGAAATTGGTAGTATTTCACTGTTAGGACATATAAACCACATTACTATATGTCCTACCTTATCCATACACTGCACCCTGCCCTTGGGGCTACCTAGGGCCTACCTTAGGGGTGCCTTACATGTAAGGAAAGGGAAGGTTTAGACCTGGCAAGTGGGTACACTTGCCAAGTCGAATTTACAGTGTAAAAATACACATACAGACACTGCAGTGGCAGGTCTGAGACATGATTACAGAGCTACTTATGTGGGTGGCACAACCAGTGCTGCAGGCCCACTAGTAGCATTTGATTTACAGGCCCTGGCACCTCTAGTGCACCTTACTAGGGACTTACTAGTAAATCAAATATGCCAATCATGGATAAACCACTTACATACAATTTAAACAGGAGAGCATATGCACTTTAGCACTGGTTAGCAGTGGTAAAGTGCTCAGAGTTGAAAAGCCAACAGCAACAGGTCCGAAAAAAATAGGAGGCAGGAGGCAAAAAAGACTGGGGATGACCCTGCATAAGCAAAAGTCTAACAGTCACTAATCCTTGTTAGAAATGTCATCCTTGGTGTGGTCTCCCTTAAATTTTTGCCTCTGTTCCCCAGGTTGTTGATGTGTGCTGGACTCTGATTTTACTGTTTTTGTTACTCTGGGCACTTAACCACTGCTAACCAGTGCTAAAGTGCAAGTGCTCCTTTACAAAATGTGTATGTGATTGGTTTATCTGTGATTGGCATATTTGATTTACTAGTAAGTCCCTAGTAAAGTGCATGAGAGGTGCCCAGGGCCTGTAAATCAAATGCTACTAGTGAGCCTGCAGCACTGGTTGTGCCACCCACATAAGTAGCTCTGTAATCATGTCTCAGACCTGCCACTGCAGTGTCTGTGTGCAGTTTTAACTGTAAATTTGACTTGGCAAGTGTACCCACTTGCCAGGCCTAAACCTTCCCTTTTCTTAAATGTAAGACACCCCTATGGAGGCCCTAGGTAGCCCCAAGGGCAGGATGCAGTGCATGGTTAAGGTAGGACATATAGTAATGTGTTTAAATGTCCTGACAGTGAAATATTGCTAAATTAATTTTTCACTGTTGCAAGGCCTGTCCCTCTCAAAGGTTAACATGGGGGCTACCTTTAAATCTGATTAAAGTGTAGATTCCCTTTGGGAGCGGATGGACATGTGGAGTTTGGGGTCTCTGAGCTCACAATTTAAACATACATCTTTTAGTAAAGTTGATTTTAAGATTGTGGGTTTGTAAATGCCACTTTTAGAAAGTGAGGATTTTCATGCTTGTACCATTTCTGTGACTCTGCCTGTTTGTGGATTTCCCGTGTGGGTCAGTTTGACAGTTGCGCTGGTTGCACCTCACACTACACAGTGACACAAAGGGAGCTGGGGTGTGGTCTGCGTTTCCTGATCAGCCATCTGTGCTAGGAGTGAGGGCAGAAGTAGTCACTTACACCTGAAAGGGCTGTGCCTGCCCTCACACAATGCAGTCTCCAACCCCCTGGTGAGTGTCTGGGGCCTGGCTTGGGCAAGGCAGGATTACACCTTCAAAAGAGACTTTGCTTTGAAGTAGTCCTACTTCAAAGGAGAAATTTGGTATAAGAAGGGCACCCAAAACCACAGACTTTAGGAACACTTCTGGAAACAAGAGGAACCTCTGCCTGGAGAAGAGCTGAAGAGCTGAGGAAGAAGAGCTGCCATGCCTGTGACTGTGCTTTGTGGAGCTATCCTGCAGTTGCTGCTTCTGCCAGAGTAAGAGGACAAGGACTGGACTTTGTGTTGCCTTCCATCTTGAGAAGAACTCTCCAAAGGCTTGAGTTAGAGCTTGCCTCCTGTCTTTTTAAGTCTCAGGGACAGCAAAGACTTCTCTCTGCCAGCACCTGGAGCCTCTGGAGAGACTCCTACTCCGCCCTGTGGTCCCATCCAGTTCCTGGGACCTTGAAAGGAGAAGCTGGCAGCCTAAGAGGAGGAAATCCACGCACAGAGCACTGTGCGGGGAAAAGATAGACGTGACTCAGATCTGCGGCTGATGAGACGCACCGCCTGCTCCGCAGCTGAAAATCAATGCTCGCCTGAAACGCAACCGAAGATTCGACATACCTAGCTGGAGAAATGATGCGTAGCATCGCTGACAGAGGCTGGGAGATCGCAACCCACGCTGCATGGTTTTTGGATCATCGTGTGGCTGGATTTCCGACTCAAGCATCGCTGGGGGCATGTAAAAACAACGCAAGGCCTGCCTGGACCAGAGAGTGCTGACCGGATCGACGTATCGCTCTTCTGCGGAGAGAAGAAATGACGTGCCCTGACCCGACGAAAGGAGAAACGACGCAAGGTCTCGCTCGTGAGTGAAATCGATGCATCGCAAACCCTTTTTGATGCACACTCGCCCATGCGGGGTTATTTTTGAGGCACCCAAGGTACATTTTCACGCTAACAGTGTTAGTGTGTGTTTTGAACTACATAAAGACTTTTTGCTTTTTAATTGATAACTTGACTTGTGGATTGTGGATTTTTGTCGTTTTGGTCTTGTTTTGTTTAGATAAATATTTCTTTTTTTTCTAAACCTGTGTTGCCATTTTGTTGTGTTTTCATTAAATTACTGTGTGTGTTGGTACAAATACTTTACACCTACCAAGGGGGTAGGAAGGGGTTAGCTGAGGTTGATTCTCTTTTACCCTGACTCGAGTGAGGGTCCTTGCTTGAACAGGGGGTGACTTGACTGTCAACCAAAGACCCCATTTCTAACAATCCTATAACTTACTTCTTGAAAAACTATTATTCTATAGCTGTTTTAAGCCACTAAATGTGAACATAATTGTCCCACTTATTTTCATGTTTAAATCCGAATATTAAGCATTAGGTTTGTTCAATATGTGCAATGCGCTATATTTATGCTGGGCCTAGTTTGTCAATGTTTGGATGTGCACAAACATTCCATTGTGACTAATGCAGTAATTAGGCATGTCACAACATTTGTATATTATGTATTGTATTGTATTGTATTGTATTTACATATGCTGGAAAACGAACCCTTTCCCCACGTCAATCTGTGTTCACTGTGTCATTCACTTACTGTACATTCGTCCAGTTATATTAATTGTTGACATTCAATTTCTTTACACTTTTTTTGGATTTACAAACATTTTACTTAAATGACAACAGGGCCTGCACACATCCTGATAAAAAGTGGACTAGTCTAAGCTAGGAATTTAGCAAAATGCGAGAAGCGCATGGCTGATGGAACTTCTGTCCTGTCTTACTGACCTCTTGCCTGGCCTTTTTGACTGGGGGAGGAGAGCTGGACCAGCAAACTCCTCTTCAACCCAGGACCCCAGAGTGACTCGAAAGGCTCCCCAACATCTTGCACCAGCCCCTGGACCAAGCTGTATCGAGTTCCTGACTCCAGGTTGTGCCGCTCAGGTCGTGGACCCTTTGTGTGACTCACCGGCACTGAAATCAAACTTTTGGGCCCCTAGCAACTGCGACCTTGTTGCTCACACCGCACATCAGTGCAAATCTCCGCCAGCCAGACTCTGCACTACAGCTGCTTATAGGGACCACCATTGCAAAGCTCCAGCAAAGCTGACCTACCTGTAAGGATAGCTGGCTCCTCAAACTTTGCTGACAGCCTCCTGCAGCCCTCCTTGTTCATCACAGCCCTCTGCCATGAACTAAAAGAAGGTAAAATATAGGGCCTAACTTGGTATCCGACCTCCATCGTGGTCAACCTAAATGCATACATTTGTCCTGGCCCAGTTTGACTAGATGGCTGCAATTGAGCTTGTAGGCACTATTTAACACTTACTTTCTTCTTTAAAAAATGTCTAACTCCAGCTCTACTGATTGGATTCTTGTTGTTTTGGTCTTTTTTGTTTATTAAGTTCTTCTCTATTTTTCTAACTCAGTGTGGGATCTTTTTGTATGGTGAAGTGTTGCTCTAACATCTTACATATTACCTCTAAGTTGAGCAAGACTGCCCTGTGGCAAGCTACCAAAGGGTTAAGACACTTAACTCGCATGCTATTGGTGCCCTTTCCACACATCTATTTTAGTCATGCAGGAAAGTTACAGAAACCAATTGAGAGAAGCTCCTTTTACCAACATGACTTTAGGACCACAACCCATACAATGAGGCATCAAATCACTGAATAGCAGTGTCACAGTGCACAGAGTCCCAATACTCCCATAAATACAGCCCGAAAAATGAGACAAATCTGAGGTGACCATGCAGAAAAGAAAGATTTGCTTCAATGCCTACTTTATTTGTTTAAATCTCTTAATGGAGTTTATTTCTGAATGCTTTAACCACCCAATTTCCATGTTATCCACATGTTTACTTTTCCTTTACAGTTTGTACATATTTGATGAACAGTGCCTCCACTGTGATGTTATCTCCATTTCGACTATACATGGGATGGGCAGAGGCTTATTTTCACAGAAATAGATTTTTTCTTCAGAATAATTTCAACTGTAATATTGTAATCCATTCATTAAAGTAACTCGGCCGCCTCATTTTCTCACACCATCTTCATGACTCTCACCAGCTGCTGTCAGATCATCAGCTCAGTCCTTTTCCCCTCCTCTGGTCGGACTGCTCCTGATTGTCTTTGCTGATCTGAAGGAGTGACACAATTAGTTCCACACTAGAGTGCATCGGGTCTGAACAGGCCTTTAGAAAGTAGGTGCTGTACCGAGAGATTAGGTGCAGCTGGAGGGCCTGCCAGGGATGCACGGCAGAGGAGAGCAGTGATAAAGCATGGGGCAGTTAATAAATAACTGGAAGGGAAGGCGACTGGAGTGCAAAGAGACAGAGCAAAGAGATAAATGAGACAGGCACTTCAATTGTCAGGGACTGGGAATCACTGAAGGTGATTTAGAGGATGGAACTGTACAACAAAGCAAAATGAATGGAAAGTCCTTCCAAGCAAAATATGAAGTGCAAAAGTACCGGCTGCGGAACACAACTGCGTCCGCTGGGATTAGACAGTTATATATAGTACAAATGAACATGGTAACAGAAGAAGACATCATTTCTAAGACAAAGCACGGTAGTCACTCAGCTCTGTATCAGCACGCTGAAGGCTGGGAGGTTAGTTTACTTGTAGGAGAAGAGGACCACAGAAGCCCATTTGCATGGTATGGAAGCAGAATTTGATTAACCCAGTACCAATTAAATTTTGTTAAAGCTGCCATGCTTGCTTCAGGTGCTTAGAAAACATCAGTCTCAAGCACAATATAGATGAATGGCAAAAAGGAAATGGCAAAAAATGAACAGGCAGTGGCAACAATTATAGCACATATGTTAATAAATATGAGTTGTAAGATTCTGGTTCCTCCTTCATATAGTAATTCTAGCTAGTGTATTGGAGGACAAGAAAAGGCAGTATTGCAGTTCAAAATATAATCCTATAAGAAGATGCTTACCCCTATGCCGATTTGTGTGTGCCATCTAGGACATTGTTTAAAAAAAAAAAAAACAGAGACGGAGCAGTAGTAATGTGGTAGTCAGATGATCAACATTACCACAGTGTGCCAATAGTCACAGTTCAGGCCATGAACCCTGCCTCCTTTCAGGTTAGGGCCAGCATGGATTGGCCCAGGTACCAGCTGCTGCCACTGACAGAAATTCTCCTTTCGAAACTTTGTCGGCATGATATTGTGTCATCTGATCAATTTTCAGTATTGTAAAGTATTCTAGAGGGAGCTTCCTGAAAGTAACTTTATATTAAGTGTCATAGTTATTGCAAGCACAAGCTAGACAATTACTAGTGCAATATTTGTGAAGTTTACCTCTAGCATTGCTATGTCATTGTCAAGCATACACTTTTGCAGGAACGAGTTAAACATTCTACCAATTAATTAGAATTTTTTGTATTTGATAATTACACCTTGTTATTATGGATACTTAACACAATAGACATGCAGAATATATGCATTGTGTGGTGAAGATTCTGTTGCTAATTAGTTAACAGAAAATTACTGTTTAATCTCAATATTTCTGGGCCTTCGTTCACACATCTGGTCTTTCTTTGAGTTACTTGTGTATTTGGAGTAATTATCCCTCCCGAATTTGTGCTGGACGTATTTAAAATATATTTCTACCTTTGTCATTGCACTCTCAATTTGGGGCCCCTCCATCAATTCAATATGGTTTCATGAGCTCCCTGTTTCTATATTCCACTTTTGTTCTTATGCCACAAAAGCAGGGGAGTGTCGCCGGAGGAAGGGGGCTGTTTGTGTTGATACACTGACCCAGTGTATTTTCTGGTGAATAGTTGGGTACAGGTGCTTTCAGTTGGGTACATTGATATAAGTGCCGAATTTCCCCTAGGATATTTGCATGCACACTCTGACAAATACACACATACTCTCTTCTTCCGTTTTGAAAGTCCTTGAAAATGTAGATTATTGTACAAAATATTGTTTTCTCTCTTACTACTCATCAATCCACCTTTCTCTCCCTTTCCACTGCTGCAAGCCCCTCTCATGTGCACTATTTGTCGTATAATGTATTTTAACATTTTTGCCAGCATGAATGTCAGGAAATCTGAAGCTAACAGCCCCTCCCCCTGCAAATCTTACTTCATCCTCGCTCAAAAGTTCAATTTGGATTCTGCTTAAACGTTGAGAAAATAGTAAGATTTAGATGTAAAGGTATTTCTCATTGAGGGATCGAGTAGTTACCTGACCAAAGCTGGAGAAGAAAAGGACAATAACACCAATAATCGTTTCAAGAAATTTGCAGATTCGTTCCATATTCATTTGTAGGAATATTTGCTAGCAAGATTAATTTTACAGAATTTCCAACAAGGGTAGATGAAGTCCTTTTTCCCTTTGTAAGCTCAACATATCTGATCTCCTTGCTTGAAAGGATGGCCCCAAGATCATTCATGTTTCCCACTGATGTGGGAAGACATTTCATTGAAAAGATACATGGCCAAACTGTATCCAGAACAAATAAATTACTAACTGAAAATCATTCTCTAAATGGTGGGAAACTAAAATAAGATTTCAAGATAATTTAAAAACAAATCTAAACATTTGATCGTGTGTAGTGTCAAAAGCGATAGGTTTTGTAATTGCCATAACAAATGCTAGTATTAAATTGAATGGATTGCTTATTTTACAGTTCCTTAAAATGCTCTTTGATACTTACTCACGTGTCTTAATTGTACTAAAGTGAATAAAGGAAACTGCAACCCATATATTTTAGGGAAAGCAATAAGATACAGAACATTCTGCGAAGCATTTAAAATAAAATATTTAAGACAAAATAATATATTAGAAATAAATGTATGAAAGCTGAAACAATATGTACCACCCAGTTTTTGTATTTTTTCCGGATTCGAAATATAATTGATTGAAAAAGTCATCACCATTTTCTCTAATTATCGTTAAGTTTGAATGGTTCTTGTGTTTTGAGGAGGGGGGCACTTAACCAAGTACAGGAAATAAAGCACACACCAAAGACCTTTACAGATCCCAGGAGTCGAATCCTGATTGGATCACTAAATAACTATATTTGGGCTCTGGCTTCAAAATGAAGCTGACAGACTAACACGACTCAAAGAAGTTTTACAGCTCTCGCGTTATATCAGGTAGATCAGTGGTTCCCAACCTTTTGATTTCTGTGGACCCCCACTTTAACATTAATGGAACCCAGGGACCCCCACTGCATCATCATGGGAATCCGGGGACCCCCGCCTGAGTCATTACTGGAAGCTGGGGACCTAATATGTCAATATTTGTTAATACTTTTTAATTTTCTAGGCTCTCGCGGACCCCCTGAGATCGCTTCGCGGACCCCCAGGGGTCCCCGGACCACAGGTTGGGAACCACTGAGGTAGATGGTCGAGCCTTGAAATGGTGGTAAAAATGTACGACATTGTGCTCAATTCACATAGCAATCCGGAGAAATGTACACAAAAGTGTGACTTCTGTAGCACAATAAGTGTGAATGTGTGTTGGGTTAACGTTTCAAAGTTTTTTGCTGCCTTGGAGTTAGTATATGAGCTATATTTGCACGTCTAATTTTAGGGCTTTGAAAATAGTGACGAATGGTCAATAGATAAAGCTAAAACAGCATCCTCTTGAATTGTGCTCTAACAGTTGTAATGTCATTTTCTCTTGTATTCAAAATCCTAAAGGAGCACAATGTTGACGGGGACTGATCAGATCGGGTTGGGGGGGATGGGGTGGTTATAAGAAGTGAAATTCTGTGATCTAATCAGTAAATTGCCAGACCTGAACATATTACCTGAAAATATCCTTTAGGATGAATGGCTTAATAGGATTTTAAAAAATCTCACTTCAAAATACAAGCTTATTACGACCCGGGTTTATTTTGCGGATTCCTCAAACACTTACAACTCCAGATAATTTTCAGAAGTTAAACACAGTAAATTACTTAAGGACACTAGCAATGATGTGGGACTTGAAGGGCCTAGGGCAAAAATACTCGACTCTGCCATCCTGAAATGATTGCTTTTGTGAGTGAGACGTAGAGGTTTTTGTTCTTAGTCATTTGCTTATGAATTAATTATTTTAATCCAAACACACGTTTGATTTCGGCTTTAACATTTTAAAAATGTCACCTCATTCACCATGCATGGTTTTGGACAAATTGGTAATTGTTTAAAGTTTTTGTCAAAGTCAATCTGCTAGTGAAAAATCCATTATGATCTTAAACCTGTCCTCCAGTTCACTTAAATTTGAGCAAAATTAATTTAGATAGTCGAGGCAAAACAAAGATCTAGCAGCCTACTCACAATTTTATTTCTCCGGTACTAAAAAAATGCTATTCTCCAACTTTGAGCCACGCCTTCTGCCTCACCGATATGTAATCTGCTGAGATCCCCGTCACAATTGTGTTTGTGTTCTTCACTCGTGTAGGTATATGTTTCAATAGTAAATGTGGGAGTGACTAGGGGGAGTGTCTGGAAAAAGTATAATACTTACTACTAAATGACAAGGGTTTAGGTGTAGACATGGTAGTATAAAACACACAGCCACAAAAGTCTGATCATTCCTAACTACAATTCCCAAGTTACCACATACCTAACCATATCAAAACAGCTGTAAATTTACTCCAGGCCAGCCTTCTACTCAAGCACCACACATGGCCCTCACACAGGTAATGCAACAAACTCCCCAAAGAAATAGTCCATATGAGTGACATTTTATTTCATGCACTCCACTAATGTTAAAAATCTAAATTAACACTATGTGTAACATATTTTAGGAAATATGTAATTATTTCAAATGTTAAACTTAATTTTAAAAACAAATTCAACTTATATAAAAATATTGGCATTGATGGAATATATTAGATGTTTAATAGTCATTATACATTGGCTTCATATGTTTTAATTTATATATTTAATTTGACAAGTTACTGTGGTGTAACATTTTATTAGTTCTAGTTTGAAAGTAAAAAATATAAAACTTTTATCTTAATATCTATATATCACTGATCCTCTAAAGCCATGCATGTATACATCTCTATCAATAGGTACATCTCTATACACAAACACTATATATATATATATATATATATATATATATATATATATATATTTCTTTTTGTTATCCCCCCAAAGCCTCCCCATCTTACTCTGGGTCAAGTCGCAAAGAGTAACAACAGCACCACCAAGTCAGAAGTTGAAGAATTCAATTTATTTCATTACTTCTTTAAAGTGCAATGTGCTAAACAGAAAAAAACTGGCAATGCTTCTTGTCCTGAGCCTTCTACTGGCCATTTACATACATGTTATAAAAAATAAAAAAAAACGAAGGTTACAGGGACATTGTAGTTCTGAACGTATTGGGAAAAAAACAAAAATTCTGCAATGTTAGTTATTTCAAATAACGAACTCATGCCCCAAGGTAACTATAACTCACGGGCCACCAAAAATGTCATTTAAAAAATGTGACTGCTAATGTTCCATTGAGGTTTTTAATGAGGTTATAAAGGTTATGAGTGCTAAAACATCTGGGGTACTTAGCAGTTCATGGCGAAGGAGCAAGTTCTAGTTACTTGAAATAACTAACTATTACAGAATTTCAGTGGTTTTGTGTGAATAAAAGTATACCCTAACTATAACGTCCCTGTAACTTTTTTTTCAGTGAATTTTTAAATTTTATTTTTTAAGTGTAAGTAATTTTAATTACTATAAATTAATCCAACCACCGTCGCACATGGCCTTCCATCGTGTGTAGCGGTGGTTACCCGCAAGGCCTGGCCTGTGGCTAGGCCTTGCAGCCAATCCTATATAACCACCCAAACCCGTGCCATGCACGGCCTTCCTCCTGTGCAGTGGGTGCTGGCTGCAGGGCCTGGCCTGTAGCCAGGCCCCCCGGCCAAACTCCCCCCCCCCCCCATTAAGCTCCAAACCCTGAGCCATGTACGGTCAATAGGGGCAACACTATATATATATATATATATATATATATATATATATATATATATATATATATGAGTGGGGTGTGTGAGTGCATGCAGTGGTGCCTGAGTGGGCCTGTGAGTGGGTGCATGAGTACGAGTGGGTCTGTGAGTGTGCAAACATTGTTTTCTTTTTTGTGTCCCCAATATTCACAAATTCCTCGCAATGCTACACAGGAAGGCTGCACGGGGAATCACAATGGATTAGTTAATATCCATATTGGGGGGGGGCAAAAAAAAAAAAAAAAACATCTCCCCATTTTCAAAAACATATAACCTATCACAATAACATTTTGCGATTTGATTCATGGGGGTAAGAGTACCTTCACCCTGCCCTAATTCTACCTTGCACATTTTCTTTCCCCTCATTTCAGCACTAGAGACCATTCCCTATTTTTGAAAACTGTAGCCGCAACTTCCATATCAGGTTGCAGCCAGCTGATGAGAGCAATCCTGTGACTCAAGGGTTTTGCGAATATGCCACAAGTGTATTTGTGAAGGCTTCACGTCTCCAGATATACACAGTTAGTTTTCATTTAACATCTCAAAAACTACTTAACAGATTTACACCAAATAACAAAGGCTCCTTTCTGGACAAAAAGCTACCTTTCTGCCAAATTTGGTCCAATTCGGTCCAACAGTTTGGGATGTCGTTGTACTCAAAATCCCCATAAGAATTATATTGGGAAACACACTTTGTGACCCCCCCTCTTTCTCAGCCTCCGCTTGATGGACCACCCTGATACTTCCCATGCACTGCAAGATTCTCAGGCACACTTTTTTAGTGAAACATTGTCAAGATTCAAATGGCGCCAAAGATAGACATGTCAAAAAAGGCTTTTTCTATGGAAACTAGGTCCTAACTACTTACTGGCGACAGCCAGTAGGTAAAATATAAATATATATAATATTTATATCTAAACAGAAACTAACTCTTTCAAGAATGATGAACATTAATATTTTTCCTTATACTTACCCATAGGGAGCTCTCCACCATAATGGAAGAGATTTCCACATGTATGAGCAAAGTTACTACCAAATTTACACTTGTAAATCTATTAGTAAGAAGCTTCATCCACTGACTTAAATAAGTGGAGGCATGCAGGCCTTACATTCCCATGGGCCAAGTGGAGGTGAGTGGGAGGAATGAGGGCGTTTGTGTGGGTCTTTGAGTGGTCTTAGGTGGAAAATGTATGTATAGCATTGATTGTCTTTCACAAATGTTATATATAGCTTTTTTGATATATTCATTGCATATAATTTTGTATTTATATGAACTCATTTCTACAAAAGCAAGAAAGAATTGTATGAATTATATAGGAATTGTGGAATCAGTTCATTGTCCCTCCCTGTATCTATTATTAACTACGATGTTGAACAAAGGAATGCTAGATCTGGCGGGGTATTCTATTTTTGTTTACACATGCAAGACTACATCTAGGTGTAAATCAATGCTTTGAAATGGTGACTAGCACAAAGGTTTAACCTTACACCTGGGTGTAGAAGTAAATAGGCTTGTGAGTAAATATGCGTGGATACTTCACAAAGCCCCGAGGACCAATCAATAGGCTGAAAAACGCAATGATTTTAGTGCCTCAAAGTGTCACAACAGTAGCTGAAGTAGGTTGTCATCTAGGGGACTCTGGAAATATGCAGCATTACAAAATGTCCCACTTGTGCAGACGACTAATAGACATTGTAGACAACATACTTGAATGAATGTTTTTACTTGCCCATTTGAAATTAGGTGATGCTGCTCATCTGACCTGCATATAAAAAGGTCAGATGTGGGGCACCGTGTTTTCTGAGTGCTTAAAATGGCTTACCATTTGTGAAAACTTCACATACCACAGGACAGCCATCTAAAACCATGCGATAAAACCAATAACATATTTTTGGAATCTGGAAGACTTATAAATTCATCTGGGGAAATAAAACTGCTAGGCGATATGTAATTGGTGTCTACTGGTTATTTTCTGTGTGGGTGGTATTCTGACTGTGTTGGTCGAGCTGAAGTCTTTCTGCATTTTTGATGTTGGGCCGAGCTTCTTAGTGAGGTGAGCTTTTTTGGCATTGTAGCAAGATTTTCAGCGATTACGGGGAAGCAAGTTGTAATGGCCTCACTTGAGATCTTGGCTGTCACGACTAAAGGATTGCTGTTTTGCAGTTTATAACTTAATGGTCTGATTTATTTTTCAGTTTTATTTAATGTGGTCCTCTTGTCCTGTTTTGTTCCCCACCACTCTCGCTGCACTTCGAATTAAAATATTGATTAATCGCATTGTGCCAAGGGCAGATTCATGAATCACGTTCTCTCTTTCAGAAGACTATTACTCTGTGAAAGAAGTTAGAAGTCAAAACCATCAATGTAATTAATGGGAATTTATATTTATCACCAGCATCCAGAGGGGTTTTGCTATGTTCTCTGAAGCCCCGAAATTATAATTAAATGGATGTTTTGTCACAAGTGTAAAGGGCACTGAAACATCCTAATTTTAACCCGTTGTCCCCATCCCACTCCCTAGATTTAAAAATGTCTTCATTTTTAGAGTTTATTAGCTAGGTCAGTTCTTGGTGTTGTCCTTTTATACTTTACAGATATGGCCAGTGTTTGTCTAGAAAAAGGCATCCCTATCTCTTCCCCTCTCAATGCATAATGGTTCTAGTACAAGAAGGCAGCGTTGAGGGTCAGAATATATTAATGGTGCTGTATTAAATTCAAGTAGCTTTAATTCTGCTTGCCAGGACATGGGTGACATTCACCAACTTTACTTGCGGTGAGGACCGATGGCGATTGCTTCCAATTGAAGCACTGACTGCTGATTCAAGACTAAGGATTTAATATCGCTTTAGTGATCTTCAGCTCCAGATTTTTTTATGTATTTATTTACCTTTGCAGCTTAGTTTTCTGAGCAACAATTTGATTAACAGTGTGAGTATCCTTCAAGATAAGCAATGCTGTCCTTTGGCTGAGCTGCACTTCGACAATTTGGTATTTAGCAAATATTTCATAATGGACTAAGTTGCTGGATAGGTTAGTGATGTTTAAGTTTCATGTTCTGGTATTGTAGGTTGGCTTGGCTGGTGTTGGAGGGTAGTTATTATAATCAAAATTAACATTAAATGTTTGCAAATTAATGTATAATGATGTCGCATAGAAAATGTATTCATGTGCTTTTAACATACGCGCTTGAAATGTGCCCACGGGGAGTGGCCATCAATGTATATGATAATGAATGGATTTGACTAATAATGGATTATTGATGCACTAATGTGTGGGTTTGTATTTGTGTTAAGAGTTATATGTTAAGATTTTGCTAAAATTAATTACTAGGCCTTAGTTAGCATGAGTCGGGGCCTAGCTGCCAGTCTCATATTAAATGTTTTTCGAACAATGTGCTGACTTGCTGAAGGACATGTAGCCGTACTTTTCCAGAAGCTAGAAGATGTGTGTAACCGTAGTAAATTCTCTCTCATGAGACCAGACTTGCTCAAGGAGACATTCTTGCTGAATGCAACAGTGTAAACTTGCAACAGGTACAAGGTTGCCTGAACTGGTAAAGGCAATGGGACTGATTGAGCCTGTGAGCATAAAAGTTTGTACCTGACATTCTACCCGTTGGAGATGTCAATTACAGGAGCCAATGAACTAGGTGAGAACTGTACTAAAAGTGAAAATCCTAGTGAGGTGACAAAACAATTATTGGTTGGAGATAATGATGCACCAAACATTTGCCCAATTGGAAATTAGGAGACTGTACAACAAGATTAATATACCTGCGTGTCACAAGGAGAAATCAGCCATTACGTGCCATTCTTTGCTAGCACCTAGCCACTTTGTCACTCTGTCTCAAAGACTTTGCTGTTTGAATCTTCAAACCATCCTTACCCTTGTCTTGCCCGATTCATACTCTTCCTCCTTATGAGGGAAGTGTTCCTTATTGCCCGGTCTTGCTGAACTTCGCTGCGTTTCCTGGCTGATGGCGAATCAACTGATGTCCTGACGACGAAGACGGACTCTGTATGCTGACCCATTATGGAGGGTAACTATGAGATGATGAAATTGTAATTGTCCGTTTGCCTTTTCTTTCTAGGCACCAGCTTCTTTTGATAGAGACGATAGACGGATGTTTTCTAAATTTGTGTTGCTAAATTGTTTTGCATGAAGCCCAACATGCTAATGCTAATTCGAGGTTAGTTAAGGGGTTCACTGAACGGACGCAAATAGACAAATGACTTAATCTATGCTTTGTTGAATAATGCGCTAATGGTATGCAGCCACAGGCTGTCCCAGACTGACCACCCGCCCCCACTTCCATTCACCACTCCATGTCAGATCATTCACTTCTATCATCTTCTCAGTCTTCAGCAAATGTTAGGAGTGTTGCAGTATTGATACCATGCAACGGTCCTTTAACACCACAGCAGTTGTTTCTATTGAAGATCATCTGTCAGGCTTTCACTTACTGGGTCCTCGCTTTATGGGGTCATGATGTCTTCCCCTCACCACCACCCCCATGTGTTTCGTATCAGTCTACTATGAACACACAGATTTGTCCGTTAGTTTTCTCTTCAAAGCCATCTTCTCCGTATATTTCAGCAAAAGTACTTCCAGTGCACAAGCTCATATGGGTTCATCTGCCTATTATCCCTAGTAAGAATGAATTAACACTTTTGTTGGCTATGTAAACAGGGGGGTAAGAGGGTCTGTAAGGGGAGGGGATGGCAGGGGGTACCTGTAGGATGAATGCAGCATGCAAGGGAGCTTAATATTTACTATTAGATACTGGCTAAGGAACGCTAACCATAGGCATTGTAGTTAACCCCAATCTATGACTACACATTTATCATTCTTACTCCCCTGCCCTCCTGAGGTGACCCATTATTAGTTTTGCTAATGAGAAGAGGATTTTATTTTTAGAAATGGGGCATCTCTAGTTGGCATTGGCTTCCACCCTGTTTGAGTATGGACTCCTTCTGGTCAGGGTAAGGGGATTACACAATGAAGATAACCCTGGCTGCTCGTGCAGAACTAACCAGGGGTTGAGCAGGGGTTATCTTGGAGGCAATATGTAAAGCAGTTGTACTAAACACACACAGTAACAGTGAAAAACACTACAAATGGACAACACACCAGTTTAGAAAATGAGCAATCTTTTTCTAAACAAACCAAAACCAGAATGGCAAATCCAACATGCAAAACTCAAAATATGACTTAAGGGTTGAATCAGTTGGGTCCTTAGAACGCTATGGATGCAGGGATGTTACTCACACTACCTTTGTGTGCCTCAAAATTCCAAGAAGAAACAGCAGCAAAGGAAGAAAGCATTGAAAAGCACCGGGATGCGTCACTTCCTAAGACCACAAGGAGGGGATGTGTCAGTTCTGCTGCATGCAGGAGAAGTGTTGCTATGAACCTGGAATCTATGGTGAAGAGAAGCATCAAGTTGTGAGGCAGTTCCTATCACGGCTGCTGCGTTGGGAACTTGGGTGCACAGGTGTGATGCATGGAAATCCAGACACACTGAAGATTGATGCGGCAGTAGAAAACAGTCACTGCATCAACTTCCTCAGCCCCAGTCCAATGATGCCTTGATTCTTTCAGCCGCACAGCAGGGCCTGCGTCAGAGTCAGCAAGGGAATCTCAGGCATCAGAGACACTGGGGGCTGGAGGGTCAAAGCATTGATTTTATAGATCTTTGCAGCACGGACAACCACCAAGGGCCTAGGACTGGAATGGGCACCACTTACCAGGTTAGAACATCCAGCAGTGGATTTCAGGGGTGCTGCAGGTGAAGCCTTTCCTGGAGCTGAGACTTGCAACAACGTGCAAGCACACACAAGCCCTCTGAAAACCTTCACAAGCAGCATACACATCAAAGTCCAGTCTTTGTCTTCTCCAAAGCAAAAGCAGCAAATGCAGGCCAACCCAACACCACAACACACAGCAAACTGGCAGTACTCCTCCTTACAACTCTTCAATTCTTCTCCTTGGCAGAGTCTCCCCTTCATCCAAACGTTTTCTATAAGTCTGGGGTTTTAGGTCCAATAATTATATCCCTTTTGGCCTTTGAAGTAGGCATAATTCAAAGGAAAATCTTTGTTATTTACAAGATCCTGCCTTGCCCTAGCCTGGCTTCAGACGTACTCCAGGGGGGTGGAGACAGCACTGTAAGTGGACAGGCACAGCACCAGCCAGGTGTCAGTGATAACTCCTCCCATCACTCTAGCTCAAGAAGATCCATCTGCCGGTTGAGGGGCCATCAGGATATGTAGGGCACACCTCAACTTCTTTTGTGTAACGGTCTATAATAAAAATAAATGCCCACTTTCTAAAGGAGGCATTTCAAACACACAATTTAAAATCCATCTTCATTAAAAGACGTATCTTTGAATTCTGAGTTCAGGGAACCCAAACTCCGAATCTCTATCCCTTCCCAATTGAAAGCTATAGTTGTAAGGTGTTGCAAGGCAGCTATAATGCTAACCTATGAGAGAGATAGTCCTTGCAATAGTGGGACACATGTTTAGCAATATTTCACTATTAGGACATGTGAAACACACCAATACATATCGTACCTTTCACATACACTGCATCCTGCCCATGGGGCTACCATGGGCCTACCTTAGCGGTGTCTTACATGTACTAAAAAGGGAAGGTTTGGGGCCTGGCAAGTGGGTGCAGGCAACAGATCAGTACAGCCAAGCAGGAGTCAGAGTGCAGTCCAGCACAGTGACAGTCCTTTGGCAGCACAGCAGTCCTTCTTCCTGACAATATCCACAGGTCCATAAGTGGATTGAAGTGGTGGTGTCTGGGATCCAGTTCTTATACCCAGTAGTGCCTTTGATGTGGCGGAGACTTCAAAGATATGCCTTTGAAGGGAACAGATGTCTTGCCTCCCCCATGTTGGCTCCAGACTAGGCTGGGTCCATTTCCTCCCTCCCACTCTGCCTGTAATGGCTCATTACGTCACACCTAAGGCTCCATTGTGTGTGGCTGTCTAGGAGGAGTACAGAAAGCCCAATTGCTAACACCCAGTCATGTGACTACAAACAAGCTATAAGCACCAAATGGCTATGGCAAGATAATGTCCACTTTCTAAATAGGGCCATTTTCAGATTTGCAATCTAAAAGAAAACTTACTCTAAGTTATGATTTTTAAACTGTGATTTCAGAGACACCAAACTAGAAGGTGTTCTCTTCCCATTTGGAAATAACACCTATAAAATATAATAAGCTAACTTCAATCTCATCGGATGGGAGAGATGGGCTTTGCAGCAGTGAACATTTTTTTTTTTCCAGTAAAGGACATGTAAAACTAAATTGCAGCTCCAACATTTTAAATACACTTCACCCTGCCCCTGGGGCTGATTAGGGCCTACCATAGGGGTGACCATTAAATTAGAAAGAAAGGTTTGGGCCTGGCAAATGGTTTTCTTTATCCAAAAGCTGGTGCCAAAATGTGCTTCAGGCCCATGTTGCACTACCATATCTACATCACTAAACCAGGTTTGCAGTTTGTTGAGCACTTTTAAACAATTTTAAAACATTATGATAATCTTATCTCAGTTTTTGATGTAAATTCAAAAGAAACAAGGATTTCCAAATCTTCCTTATTTGTTTCGCAAATGATGATGATCAAACTACATGTACAAAGTTTCTTCAAGCATAGCAGCACATCACAATGTAATGTTTCTTCATTCCAAAGTGTACCCAATGTATTTCAGGAAGATTACCTTCCTTAGGGGTAACTACAATGTAGAAGGTTGAAAAAATCCTAGCAGCACACAGCGAGCATGATGTTTACCAAGCAATCATAATAAACTCCATTTGCTGGATATATAAATGCAAAAACAACTGATCTATAACCCTCCCCATCACCCACTAAAAGGTTTTCCTTGCCAGGTCCAAATGGCAGTTTAAACTGCACACAGGATCTGCAATGGCCCACAAAAGCAAGAAGGCCTGAAAATGTGCAGGGTGTGAGAATATGTGCAAAGGGAAGAAAAGATTCAAGTTGAGCAAGAGGGAAACACAAGCCTTACAACCCAAGGTGCCTGAAACCCTACAGTTAACATTCTCTCCCTATAGAAGTTGTCAAAGCATCCCAGCTATGGAAACAGCAAGCATGAAGGGTCACAACAAATTGGCAATGCATATGCAAATGATGGTGGGCATCATAGTGTACCTCAAGCCTCTAGTCAAGACCACAAATAATGACTAGCGTTCAAAACAAACATACAAGTTTAGTTAGACCTAGGCCTCACCTAGATACAACATGTATGTGAACAACAGGGATCAGTACAGTAGTTCAGCATTTTTGCTTTCCCTATAGCAATTAGCAGGATGTAACCTACTGTGACAAACCTTACAGCTTTATAATCAGCCCCTCAACTCTGCACCAACCACATCTGTATTAACCAGTAAATCTTTGGTCACATCAAGCCAGGCAACAACACTACACATGCCTGTGATTAATATCACCTATCCTAAACCCAGTCAGACCCTTTTCCCTAGCTTCTGTGGCTGGAAGAGCTCTCCTGACCCACAGCCACTCATTGACACACTAGCACTCAGCCCCACCTTCACTACAGGTAGCTAAACCCCAGGGCAGGTTACAACAATGGCCCATACCAATGCCCCGAAGATAACTATTGACCTGTTATCAGGCCACTGCTCCTTGGCATTGGAAATACCATTAGGTACAAAGGCTATGTAAAAGCATGAGTTTATCAATATAATTACCCTCTAAAGCAAGAATGCCTCAAACATGTGTAGGAAAGAGAAGGAGGTTATGCATAATGTTCGGACCAAAAAGACCTTAGAAAACTGACTGGGGACACTTTATCTCACCAACCATGAATTATTTCAAATATCTTAAACAAGGATCAGCACTATCAGGATACACTAGGAAAAAGCACAATGAAGCTATAAAAACCAAGGTTTGTGGTTGGTTATTCTAGGATATGGAGTTCCGTAAACAACAAACCTGAGTCCAGACATGGAAAGGGATCAGTGGGAAGTAAGGTTTTTGCTAGAAAGCAGGGATGTGCAGCCTCCAGGTTCAACACCATCATTGTCTAGTGTGGCTCAAAATGGGTTTGAGAGAATATTTACAGGTATGGTAAGAGGTTCTTAAACAATAAAATTGGCTCTGTAATATGGAAATTGTTATCCAGCCAGAGATCTGCCTATTTACCCGAACTTCTGGCCAGAGAGGACTTTGGCCTAATACTGGGTAAGGAATGGTATGTACAGAAGTGGACTTACACTTAGTGCAAATAGAAGGTCATGGTGAACACCTCAGTCCTGGAGCTCTTTTCCACTGCCATTGCAGTTATTTCTTGGCCCTACATCCTATCTCATAGGAGGGAGCCACATGTGGTACAGTAACATATCACTGATGCACACATGCTATCAGTTACGAATTTGCAACCTAATACAAAAAAAGCTGAGCTTGTTGAAAAAGGTGGTAGGATCATGATTATATAGAAATGTAGAGCTCAAGGGAAGGCATGTAGAAAGAGCAAAATTAATTGCTTCTGATGCAGACTAATTTCATCATCATCAAGGATATTTGTTAATCAAACAATCTTAGTGTTCAAGAGAATGGCTTCTTAAGGCTATGTTAGAAAGGGCACAGAAAGGGTGAATTATTGACTGAAAAAGAAAATCTAAGGCAGTGGTTCCCAACCTTTTGACTTCTGTGGACCCCCATTTGATCAATACTGGAGCCCGGGGACCCCCACTGAATTATTGGAACACAGGGACCCCCAAGGAGTCATTACTGATAGCTGGGACCTAATATTATAAAAACTTTTAAGCAGCCGCGGACCCCCTGAAGAGGCTTCGCGGACCCCCAGGGGTCCCCATCCCACAGGTTGGGAAGCACTGATCTAAGGCATTTCCAGAACAAGTTGAAGAAGGGTTACAAGCACTTTTGCTGTGATAATGGAGAAGGCTTTATCACCACGACAAACTGTGCATGATTTGAGAATCTGCATAATAAAAACAAGTGATATCAAGCGCAACAATGCAACAGTGGAAACTGTTCCAGGCAGCATGGCCTCGGGTGAGACTCAGAATGAACCAATCCCACCACAGCTCCGACACCTCCTGCAGCAGAACTACAGTATTACTGCTTGTGCAGGATACACTAAAAAATGGTTGACACATTTTTCAGTATGTCAGCAGCCACTACCAGCAACACCATAACCAATAAAGCCAGAGTTCAGGACTTAAGTTGTAATGGCGAGGGAGCAAGGTAATAGCCACTTGTGGGTAACAAGGCATGGAACAGTGAATGCTGATCACACATACTTATATGTTCACCCAGAACCCACTCCTTCTTGCTGCATTTTATGGTATTGCAAGGTTGAAACAAGAGGCACGATGGTAGACACACCTGCAGATTAAATGTTCTGAAGGACATGGTAAGCTGGGTAAATAGGGCAACCCATTAGGCCACTGAAGCAGCATTATTTTCAGTAGTTTATGCACTAGCATTATTCAAATATGAGAACTGGTGGCCAAGTTCGAATAGGACAATGTACTACGAGCATTAAGTATCACTCAACAGTAACTGATAGAAAGGCCTGCAAATTCATGACTTGCCAATGGAAGGCAGGATAGGATCATACATAAATGTACTAGTTTATCAAGAAGATAAGCCTGTCCTATTTTCAGGTCCCACAAATAGACACTACTCCTCACCCACTTTCAGAATTAGGAAAACAACCTCAACATTCTGGTCTCTCCAATGAAAAGATCAAAAAGTTGGGTAGATGCGGCTCAGACCAATGTAAACTGCACATGAACTTGCAACATGCGGGTTATGTCCACGTACTAATAACTTAACCTTTTTTTATTCACTTGTTAAAGGCCTTCTCCTATAAACTGCCATGTCAGTTTATAATAGTCTGTAATAGTGGTTCATAACATTATAAAGGGGATTGCTTGACGATTTGTACAACTTTGCGTCATATAGTTTGCTGTGATAGGTGTTTGACACTAGTCACGTCTCGTTTGTAAATGCTTAGATACAGTACACAATTTCCTAAAACTGCCCCTGTATATGATTTCTTGATTGGCAGTTACACTATTGTGGCAAAGCAATCCTCAATATCCTTACTGCCTAAGTCAGGAACATTAAACCATGGTTTCTCAAACATTGTCATAGTCTTGCTAGCGTTTTTGAGCATGCACTTGGCAAACCTCATCAAGAGATTGTGCCAAGGCATTCTAAAATTGCCAGACAGTTCCACTTACTAGTTATCCCTCTGAGGAAAATGATCCATTGGTGCATGCATAAAAGAAAACATTGTGGACATCAGCAAATCCAGTTGCGGTGGCTCTCCAACTCATGAGAGCCAAAGGTATGGCATATGAACCAGGGGCCATATCTAGGGCCACAGCATGTGCTGCAGTCCTATAGTCAACTGCAAAGAAAGGATTGGCCAGCTGGACACTGTCCTGGAAGCACTAAAATGCTTCTGGGGTTGCACATTGCTCAAACCCTGCCTCTTAAAAGGAGATGGAAGTGAGTCTCTTGGTTCACGGTTGCCGACATCGATTGATGCAGCGCTCTGGCTCCATTCTTTGCTTTTCTGCGCCAAAACACTCCCAGAACATGGATGACCCCACTCTGCCACTATCACTGACTACATGGCAGCCACAGAACTGCAGTAGATCACAGTACACTCTACCCACGGGAGACACACTGGCTGAGCTCAGGTTTCTTTCCCAAACGGAGTGTGATTTTAAGTATTCCCAACTATCTTTGGCAACTCTGGAGGCCATGTGAGGCTGAAGCAGGCTGTGGAGGTAAAGGGTGGTGCAGGGGATGCAGTGAGGCCCATTTGGGCTTGTTTTGAGCTTTATTTTACTGTTGGAGGCAGGAGCTGTAATGCCAAGTGTACATTTGATGTTTGGCTGCAATAATTCAAGATTTTCACCCCCCACCCTGACACACAAACACTAGCTTCAAAGTGTTTTAAAGGCATTTTGAAGTGTTTGCTCTCCTTTTCTTTTTCTCACACCAAAGTGTTTACTGGGACGGATTGTCTTTGGTGCTTGGAGGGCTGAGTTGGTGCTGTGTCTTTGTGTTGGTACCCTGGTGATTTGGATTGGGTAGTGGGGGCATATTTATTCCTGTACAATTTTTTTTCCCAGTACTTTGCAGTATTAGCTCTGTGGCACTAGAGTCACTACTGCTTAAGGGTGCCATTGGGACTGCTTGGGTGAAACAGCTAGGATTGTTGCAACGGTGCCAGGGGGTGTCAAGAAGGGTGCCAAGCATGCACAGACTGAAGCAGATATGGATGGATTGATGAGCCGAATGAAAGAGACTGCCCACGCAGGACAGCCTACAGAGCTGGCAGCTCTGGCAGAGAGGCCTAAGAAGCCAGGGGTTGCATTCCCCTCAGTGAATAAGCGGGTAAGGGACATGGGCCAATCAGGGAGGGAGGGTCAACGCACATGCGTCACCCTTCAGGTTGTTCTGGTGGGCAGCATAGTTGGGGTGGAAGGTCAGAGTAGCACTCCCACAGTGATGGTGCTGGTGGCAAATAATAGCACTGTTCAGAATGGCAATAGATGCATGGCAATTGGAGTAAGGCCTGTAAGTAAGGTGCGACAGCCAGTTTTGCCCTGGTGTTTAAAGGTTGGGATGTGGTCCGCACCATTAATAGGGACAGAGTTGGTCAGCAGAGCAGAAAGTGACAATGTTTAAAGGGGCAAGAGGCTGTAGGCGCATCTGGATAGAGTACTGGGAGCAAGGTACTAAAGTATAGCCTTGAGCTGTAGGCGCATCTGTAGGGATGGATGGTGGGTCACTATTGGCCAGACAATTTGCACAGGGGTTAGCAGTGGGTGGTATTATACACACACATTCTCTCAAGTCCCCACAGCGTGAGTGTTATCACAACCAAGTCCCCACAAGGATAGTAACGCCAACACGCACACACAGACAGAGTGAGGTGCAAGCACTGCTGGTGGCACTTTGGGCCCTACCCTCTCCCAAGGAGTCAACACCAGCTCTGGTATGTTGGCACCACTGCTGAGTATTGGTTTGGGAGATGGGTGCATGCTCAGTTGGGCAGACATGTGCCAGCGGAAGTCAAGGAGAATATTCGGAAAGGCAGGTATGTGGATATGTGTGAGTTAAATGCAGATATGCCTGAATGGGAGGAGAGCAAATAGTGGAGGAAGTGCACTCATTCTTGGGATTACAGCCATTGGCCTTACAACAACAACAACAAAAAAAAAAGGTGAAGGAGACACTGTTGAATTGAACAATGGCTTCACAATTTTCTAGGTTATCATGGCAGAGCATTTCCTGACCCTGGGGGCACAATTGCCATGCTATCAGAATATGGTACTATGTGCGCAAAATGAGTTTGGGGGCACCACCTTGAGGAATGACAAGAATTTTAGGAGGATTAAGGCCACTAGACCCATGCTGATTGGAACTAAATCGATGTTAAAACCTGGCTGCATTTTATGAACCCGCAAGGGTTTGAGGCTGTGCCTTGTCACCCCTTTTGTGCGGGCTCAGAGGTGCGTGGTAGTCCAGAATGGTTCATGTCGGGATTTCAATAAAAGACCCTGCTCCAAAGCCACAGAGATGTGCATTACTTCCTGTCTGTCCCTCACCTTGCTTAACAATGAGGCCCTTTGCCTCTCCTAGAGCCCTCCCTTTCCAAATACAACATGTCCCCCCCCCTGTTCTTTTTTGTCTCACCTGAGATTTACCTCTTTTCCTCCTCCATGGCAGGGTCTGGGGATCTTCAGTTCTGGCCTGTAGTGGGGTGTGGTGCTCCCTGCAGTTGTCTCTCCGCTGGGTGGCATGCTCCTGGGTCAGTGTGGCTCTTGTAGGATGCTGCATTTAGTCGCTGTGATGAAGTCGGCAGGCTCTGCGGTGGCTGGGGCTGCAATTCTGTGTCAGTGCCTCAGTAAGGCCAGAGGTGGCTCTGGAGGCATTTTTTTCTCTTTGTGCGGTAAGAATGTGTTTTTATGCCTGTTTTCAATGTGCTTTTAGGAGGAATTCAGGGGGGCTGTGATTGGTGGATCCTAATGCTTGGTTGGCATTTCCCCATTTGTGTTTCCTGGTGTTGTGTTCTTTATTTAAAGTGGGCACCTATGTTTTGGGACATTTCATTTATATCACGGAAAGGAAATGAACTGCTAAAAGGAGGCATGTCTTGTCCACACTACTTCCTCAGTGGAAGAGGTGGTTTCTTTCTCAGAAGAGGTCTCTCGAACTCACAGTGTGCTCGACAGGTAAGTGCACCTCATTTCCAGGGAGAACGTACAGGAGATGATTGAGGTGGTAGTGTCAAGGGCTCTTCAGACTGGTTTCTGCACAGCCTGGGAAGTTCTCTCCTTCTCACTAATTGGGGATCGAAGCTAGGTCCTCTGCTTCGGATTGTGAGGCTCCTACTTCTCCTCCCAGGGAACATACTTTCCTCCAGAGGAGATGTGGGACATTCTGGTTCATGTTCGGGAGAACCTGGTGTTTCCTTCTTTTTCAATCTTTGGTGATACTCTACTTTGTTTCCACATTTTGTTACTCCTTCTCACGTTGCCATGCCTTTCCAGGGTCAAATGAAAGATATGGTCTTTTGGGAGTGGAAGGAAATGGAAAAGGTTCAGGTCGCAAGGTTCCTTAAGAAATTATATTTGTTGGAAGGGTAGGATGTCCTTCCTCATTCTGTTTTGCTGGACTCGATCCTGGCTACATTAATTGGGAAGACTGCTGTCTCAGGACTTAAGAAGGCATTTACGGCTGAGAATTTAGGCAGGGAACATACTGGCCCTCAATGCCAATCTGCCCAATCCCTGGTGCAAGATTTTGATAAACTGGCTGTAGCAGTCAGGTAGGGGTCTGAGTGTTAAGACTTCCTGGCAGTGATGGAGCAGCAGGCAAGGTTACAAGCTGACATTTCTTCTGATATTCCCTGCACCTCTGCTACAGTGTCAGGGACTTTCATTGCTGCAAGACGTTGCCTGTGGTTTAGGCAATGGAAGGTGGACCCTAGGGAGAAGGTCGATCTCATGAGGATTCTGTTTGAGGGTGAGGTTCTTTGGTGACCGGTTGCCAGCCATGTTCTCTAAGGCTTTTAAGGAGAGGAAGCATGCTTTGCCTTATAAAAGGGGGTTCCCCAGGTGTCATGGTTTGGAAGAAAACCTCAAATATGATCCCAGATCTTCCTCCTCTAGGAAAAGTAGGTTTCAGGCCCATTTTACTTCCCAAACATGCTGTTCCGGCACTGAAAGGGAGCTCTAAGAATGGCTCCTGACTATCATTGTGCCGGGGATCTTTGCCGGTTGGAGGAAGGCTGCGTAATTTCCTGCATGTGTTGCTGCAGGATGTGTTTAATCAGTGGGTTCTGAACATTCTGACAAATGGCTACGTTTTGGAGCTTGACCAGATTCCTCCAGATACTGGTGTTCCACCAACAACGCTCCCAGTTTCCGGGGTAAAATGGTTGGCTCTTCTCAATGGTGTCCATAACTTATTGGTGAAAGGGGTCATCTCCAGAGTTCCAGTAGCATAACCAGGAGAACTGGGAGAAGGGGCTTATTCAATCTCGTTTCTGGTGCAGAAAGTGTCAGGGAGTTTTCACCCTGTGATAGATCATGTGGGTAAAAACTTGGATCGTGCATGTTCATTTCTGAATGGTAACTGTTCTGTTCTGGCAATTATTCTGCCAATTGGTTCATGCGATTTTATTGGTGTCCAGTTATCTTTAGGATGCCTATCCTCACGTCCCTGTGACACTGCCCTCTCAGATTCTTCAGGTTTGCTGTAGGGGCTGAACATTTCCATTTTTGTGCACTTCATTTTGGGCTCAAGTCCTCTCCCCTGGTGTTCACAAAGATTCTAGTGCATCTGATGGCAATCCTTCATGTGGAAGGAGTATTCGTGCATCCTTATTTGGACAATCTCTTGGTTCAGTCCCCAGACAAGAACTAGTTGAAGGTTTATGTATCCAAAGTTTTGCAGGTCATGCAGGAGCATGGATTTTTGATAAACAGGGTGAAATCGGATTTAGAATCCATTCAGGACTTCGTGTTCATCTTGGATCACTTTCTTACTAGGGAAGGGTTGATTAACTTGTCTGAGTGGTGTTTGCTCAGCCTGCAGGGGCAGGCTCTGTCCTTGCTGGCTCAGTCAGTTCCCTGGGCTTGGGAATGGTTGAGGGTGCAGGGCCATTTATCATCTGTTTTGTTTCTGGTGCTGTGGGACAGATTTCGCCAGATCTGTCTGGTCAAATGGATGCTCTCCCTTTCGTCTCCTGGGACTCAGAGTCTTCAGGAGTGTCTTCCTCTGGCAGATCCCCTGCACAGGGAACTGTTGTGGTGGTTGGAGAAAACTCATATGGTCAAGGAGATTCCCCTGTCCCTGCCAGTCTCTCAGGTTGGGGGGCGTGGCTGGGGTCAGAAAAAGTTTAGGGGTTCTGGTCTTCCCAGCAGTCTTGGAGGTTCTCGAACTGTAGTGAGTTGCAGACGATCCTGATGGCAGTGGTTCACTTTCAGGGGCTCTTGCAGGGGAAGGCAGAGTTGGCGCAAATGGACAATGTTGCTGCCAAGGCATACAGCAAATGGCAGGGAGTTACCAGGTCCCGTTCTCTGAATCAGATTGCTCAAGCCATTCTCTTGTGAGCTCAAGTTTGAGTTCTGCCCCTTTAGACTCTGTACATTCAGGGGTGAACAATGTCCGGGCTGATCTTTTGAGCAGAAAGATTGTCCTTAAGGGACTTTTCCCTGCATCCGTCTTTGTTCAATCTGCTGGCACCGAGGTGGGAACTTCCAGTGGTGGATCTGTTTGCTTCTCCTTGGCATGCAGACATGGTGGAGGTTCTGTTCCCGCGCTCATTGGCCCTCTGGCAGTGGACTGATTGACTTGTTGATGGCCTTAGGGGTCTTCTTTATGTGCTCCCTCCCTTTCAGTTGATCAGGTCTTTCCTGATGCGAGACAGGTGGGAGAAGGTTCAAGTTATTTTGGTTGTTCCTCGTTGGACTTGAGTGAATTGGTTCCCTTGTCTGCTGTTGAAGAGCGAGCCAGAGTAGGTGCTTCCAGGACAGCAATCTCATCTGGTTTTTCTCAGCCTATCACAGAGTTTGTTGAGGCAGCTACATTTGACAGCATGTAGGTTAAATGGAAAGGTCTGACAGATATGGGGGATTCGTAGCAGCTAGCTTTAACTTTGAAAGCCTCTCGAAGATCGTCCACTCTACATTCTCATGCCAAGCATTGAAAGGTCTTTTCTTCTTGGCGTTTGGGGAAATGGGTATCTCCTACAATGGCCTCTTAATTTTTGTTGATGCAGTTTCTGCAGGATGGACCAACATGGGTTTGTTGGTAGCCACATTGTGGGTGTAATGGGCAGTGATTCAGGTGTTTCAAGGTCCTTGGCAGAACCTGAAGGGTGAGGGTGGACCGATGCAGAGGTTTTTTTCATGGTCTGGGGAACTTGTTCCCTCAGCCAGTTCTGTCTTTTCCTAGTTGGAATCTCCAGTTGGTATTGGACGTTTTGACTGGTCCTCCTTTTAGCCACTGCAGGGTACTGATTTGAAGCTTTTGACTTTTAAAATCTGTTTTCTGGTGGCCATTACATCTGCCAGAGGTTTAGGGGAGATTGGGGCTTTGTCCTGTAAGTTTTCATTCTGCCCGGTTCTTTCAGGATAGGATTGTGCAGGTTCCAGTTCCTTCCTTCGTCACCTAAGGTCAATTTGGCTTACTATACAAATCATGAGGTGACCCCCCCTGCCTTTTGTGCTGAGCCTTCCTCTGAGGAGGAAAGCAGATTGCATTGTTTGGATGTGTGGCAGTCTTTGCTGGGGTACCTGGAGGTGGTTAAGTCCTTCCGTTTGCAAATTCTGGTCCTGTGAAAAAAAGGGGAGAAGCCTTAAACTGCTACACTGAGTAGGCAGATCTGTCCTAGTCTCTAGTCCTGTTGGCATATGGGGTGAAGGGTGTGATTCCTCCTCAGGGGATTAGGGGGTTGTACACTCGTGGTATGGCAGCCACACTGAATTGCAGGTGGCTTCAGTGGAGAAAATTTGGAGGGCTGCGACTTGGTCTACTCCCTCTATCGTCGTCCACCACTATCGGATTGCTGAGTTGGAACATTTAGATAATGTGATAAGTCACAGGGTTTTGTCCTCTGAGGGACTAGAGGTGCTTTCTGTGTCTGTACTGTAAGCTTTATTAAAGTTTGGTGATTGCAACTCAGTTGTCTGTTCTGTTTAATTGCTGTGTCTCATTGGTGTTAAGGGAGGCGAGGGAGCTATGGGAGGTAAGGCTTCCATTACTTACCAATAATGGCATTACTCCTCGTCCTACTCCCTCGCCTTCCTTACAGTTCCCTCCCATCCTCCGAGTATGGGACAACTGAGTTTCTGGTTGACTTCTTTACATACGGGAGGTGGTAGGGGTGAAGGGCGTTTTATATTTCGGAAGGGAGGGGTCTAGGAAAGGCAAGGGGCCTCATTTGTGTTAAGGAAGGTGAGGGAGTAGGATTAGGAGTAATGTCCTTGTTAAGTAATGGAAGCAAATTCAAGCACTGTTCCTTCTGCGGCCTACCTTCAAACCCAAAGTCCAAATGCTGTAAGAAGGCAAAGGTTTTAGTCCCAAGAAACAGAAATGAACATCCTAAATTGACCAATGCCCAGTCCTCGGTTAACCGGTAGGCAAAGGTGGCATCCTACAGCAACACAGTGGCAGTGTAGTCCTTGTATGAGATTTTTAATGAGGTTTCAGGTTCCCAGCTGAGGGCTGTTTGAGTGTACTACACTGCAAAAATCAACAGTCAGTAAGGGCTAATCATAGCACTGCCAGGATTAAGACTCTGAAGGAGAAGAACTTTGGTATAGTGGCAGGTCCTTTTGATTCCAGCCTGCTAGAAAACTGTCTGTTCTCTTTTAGGGGTGGTCGCACTTAAAGACCCAGGGGAGTACTGCTTGATACGCACCTTATCAGTACCTAGAGGTCAAGCTGTTAATGAGGCTTTTGATAGGGAACTGTGTTCAGCCAAGTACTCCTCCCTAGATCAGGTGACTGCAATGCTCCTAGAGATGGGGCCTAGAACACTGTTGGCAAAGGTAGATGTAGAATTTGCATTTAGGCTGCTAATGGTAAACCCTGATGACTTCTATTTACTGGGTTTCCAATGTAAGGGTGCCTTCTATTTTGACAAATATATGCCCATGGGCTGTTTGTTCTCCTGTGTTTACTTTGAGAGATTTAGCACTTCCTGCGAGTGGTATGTGGTTAGAGATTGGGGCACCGGTGGGTACTGCATTACTTGAATGATTTCCTGTTTCTAGTTTTCCCTGGCATTGCAGACTGCTGGAATGCCTTGGAATCTTTCCTATAACTGACAGAGATGTTTGGAGTACCCCTAGCACAGCGCAAGACCTGTGAGCTCTTTACAACAATTTAATTCCTTGGGATTAAGTTGGATTCTGAGGCAGACATGTCTAGGCTTCCCCAGAAGTAAGTCAAGGCCTTTAGAAGGGCATTGGAGGAAGGTTTGGCTACTAAGGATACATTGCATCAGTTACAGATGGTGGTAGCCTGTGATGGATCTGGAAAATGAACAAAATTGAACTGCCCTATGTCTGGTCTGAAATTGAAGCATCATCATACAAGATGGTCACGGGAAGTCCTGCACGATCTGAGAATCTGGGAGGTATTTTTGAGGGATTTCAGTGGTACAATAGTGTGGTCATGCCCTGCTAAGACCAACGAGTATCTGGGTTTGTTTACAGATTCCGTGGGCAGTGAGGGCCTTGGTGCCATCTTGGGTAGATCTTGGTGAGCCCAACGGTGGCCAAATATTTAAGGGGGAGTCTGGATTAGTGGCAAACATTGGTTCCCTTGTGCTCTTTCCCATTTTGGTAGCACTCACAATATGGCAAGAGCAGTTCTGCAATCAGTCAGTGGTGTTCTGGTCAGACAACATGACTGTGATGGAATGTGCTTATACTTTTGTGTTGAAAACTGAATGTCAATTTTAAATCCAAACATGTGCCTGATGTACTGAACAAAGCAGTGGTTGCTTTGTCTTGTTTATGATGCAGGCTATCAGGTGCCACCACCCAAGAGCATTGGAGTCCCCTATACCATTTCCGGAGCAACTGTAGTGGCTTGGTGCCCCAGTCTATCAGCCCTCACGGCTCCCATAATGAAGAGTGCGTACAAGGGAGCATATTACACATATCCCATTTTTCAGGAAAGCAAGAGGGTCGGGAGTGCTTTTTCCTCATCCGTAATAGCATTTTTAAGTCCTTGAGAAAGGAAAGGCTATCTGTGTTCTACACTAAGACGGATGGCGACAACTGCAGTCTTTGCAAAGATGATAAAGTGCAGAAATGGGTTTAATCAATCAATCAATCAATAATTTGTTAAGCGTGCTAATGACCCGGTAGGGTCTCAAGGCGCTGGGGTGGGGTGAGGGGGGGCTACTGCTCGAAGAGCCATGTTTTGAGGCGCTTTCTGAAGGCTAGGAGGTCCTGGGTCTTGCGTAGGTTGGTGGGGAGGGAGTTCCAGGATTTGGCAGCGAGGTGGGAGAAAGACCTGCCGCCGGATGTAGTGCGTTGGACTCGAGGCGCTGTTGTGAGGTCGAGGTCGGTGGAGCGGAGCTGGCTTGTCAGGATATGGAAGTTAAGTCATTTGTTGAGGTAGGCCGGTCTAGTGTCATCGAGGGCTTTATGAGTGTGGATTAGGATTTTAAAGACAATCCTTTTGTTGATGGGTAGTCAGTTTAGGGTTCCGAGGTGGGCGGAGATGTGCTTGTGGCGAGGGAGGTTGAGGCTGAGACATGCTGAGGCGTTCTGGATGCACTGGAGTTCTCTCTGGAGCTTGGCTGTGGTCCCCGCATACAGGGCATTGCCGTAGTCCAGTCTGCTGCTGACAAGGGCGTGGTGACCGTTCTTCTGGTTTCTACTGGAATCCATTTGAAGGTCTTGCGGAGCATACGGAGGGTGTTGAAGCAAGAGAACGATATGGCATTGACTTGCTGGGTCATGGAGAGAGAGGAGTCTAGTATGAAGCCGAGATTGGGTGCGTGGGTGTCGGGGTTGGCCCTTGGGTGGTCAGCCACCATGAGTCGTAACATGCTGACTTGTTAGGTCTGAAGATGAAGATCTCAGTTTTCCCCGAGTTCAGCTTGAGGTGGCTTGCTGCCATCCAATTAGCGATGGCTAGAAGTCCGGTGTGGAGGTTGTTCTTGGCGGTAGAGGGATTCCTCGTCAGGGAGAGGATGAGCTGGGTGTCGTCGGGCAATGATTGAGGCCCTGGGGTCGGACGATGTTGGCGAGCGGAGCCATGTAGATATTGAAGAGGTTGGGTCTGAGTGAGGATCCCTGGGGGACTCCACCTATGGTCTTGGTGGCTTTAACCAGAATGGGGGAGGCAAACTCTTTGGGTTCTTTCGGAGAGGAAGGAGGTGAGCCAGTTCAGGGCTTTATGGAGAATTCTGGCTTCGAAGAGGCGTATGTGAAGGGTTTTGTGGCATACAGTGTCAAAGGCTGCAGAAAGGTTGAGAAAGATGAGGGCAACTGTTTCACCCTTGTCAAGTCTGGTCCTGATGTCGTTGGTACAGGCAATGAGGGCGGTCTCGGTGCTGTGGGTTTTGCAGAATCCAGACTGGGAGACGTCTGTATGTTGTTGTCCTCCAGGAAGCGGGAGATTTGTTTGTTGACTATCTTCTCTATGACCTTCGCGAGGAAAGGGAGTAGAGAAAATAGGTTGGTAGTTCGTAAGGTCTTCGGGATAAAAGCTTTTGTGGATCAGAGGGCACTGAAACCCTGGCAGCAGTTGGAAGAAGACAGGTCTAACTCCAGGTCGCCCATAGACACGGTGAAGCTAACTGCTCTCATTGCTAGCTGAAAAGGGTGTGCAGCTCACCAGATAAAGCTCTACATTTTAGGGCACCTTTCTTCCTGATGTTTTATGAAGTATTAAGGGTGAGGGACCTAGTGGCAAAGAATAAAAAAAGACAGAAGTGGTGGTCTGCAGTGAAAGGATATTCAGTGGCCAAACGGTTCCTTAGCTGTCACTAATACCCATTCAAAGACCAACCAAATAGGTAGGGGCAACCACATTCTGCTTCACAGGGAATGACTGCTGTCCCCTGGAAATGTGGAAGCCTTTATGGCTCACTGTGTACAAGGAACTGTTGGTCCTTTTTAGTGCATGAGGACTTGACAATACCCATAAGGTTTCAATTGTCCAGGGTGCTCAACAGGGCCCAGGGATCAGCAGCGTTAGACCCTGCAGAGTACAGCTTGCATTCTTTTTGGATTGGTGCAGACACCACCTCTGCAGACACTGGACTGTTAGGACAAGCAGTCCAAACAATAGGGAAGTGGAAGTCCGATTGCTACATGCACTATGTGAGGCTAAACATGTTGTCGATATTCTGGCACTAATTTTCTAACATGTTCCTGTATTCTTCTATTAACAAAGGTGGAGGACATGAGGAGTTAATGCAACCGCTGGATACTTCATTGCCTTCTGTCATCATGGGAGCAAGAGATGTTACAGATGTGCTGGTGTTGGGCCACCATGCGAGGCGTACAAATGCTTTCTATTCTTCAGGTGACTATGCGGCACAGGCACGGATGGCAGGATATCAGCTGACTTTCTGTGGCCAAGGGGGCTGGGCTTGGCCCACTTGAGAACAGCATGTTGGTCCAGAGCCTTCCACTTCCAGGGATTGAAATGGTTCATTTGGAGACAATTATATCACAGAGCTCAGATGGAAGGACTTAATTGAACCGATTGTCTCCAAAATGGGTTGGCTTGCAAAGAAGTTCACGGAGACTGACTGCATGGTCCAACATTGTCTAGAGGTTGAACAGGAGAGGTGGTAATTCTGTCAGGGCTCTCAACAAGTCTGAAAAGCAGTTGAACAGGAAGATTGGTAAGTTGTTTAGGTTGGCGATCTAGAACTCATGGGCGCATCCAAGGTGAGAGGTTTTTCTGACAGGATGAAGGCAATACAAAGTTTCTTTAGCATTTGCTGGCCTTGTTGGTCCAACGCCCATGGTATCATTGGGGGGGGGGGGGGTGTCAGAGAGTTGAAGTATACTGGCCTGTGGCGGGTGAGGTCATGATTGGTGGGGACACTTTGGGTCCCTGTACGACATCCTTTCTACAAAAATAAAAATCGGCATCTCAAGACTCTCAAAGGTGTGCTGGCATCAAGTAGAAAGGAGGTTACAGTGGTGCGGGGTTGTGGATGATCACTGGTACGTGGTCCTTACCTGTCAACCACCCATGCAAGCGCAGTTGACACAAACTTACAGGCCCTGGGGGGACAAGCAACCTTGGTGTAGGGTAAGAATCTAAAGGGTATCCTCACCCCTCGTGCAACAGCTCCAGCTATGAGAGACAAATAGTGGGGTTGTCCCATAAGGAGGGATCCATCCTTTGGAAGGGGGATATGAGGGGAACGGTCACAGAACCAGTCATGATGTCACTCGGAAGGGTTATGTTTTTGTTGATTACAGAAGGACTAACTAGTTATGGTTAGGTGACTGATGTACTAGAGTCTCTGTTAAGGCTAGGTCTCAATTTTTGTAAAGAAAATGTAACTAATGTAGTTACTGTGCAAAAAATAATGACAAAAACAACTGTATTGTATGTGTAATAAATACAGCAAGGGGTCTTATTACCCCTAAACCAAAGAGCTGGTCTCAAGCCTCGTCATTGACATTGATTGGAGGGGTAGGTGCTCCTGAGACATCAGCGACTTCCTGGCCATATGAGTTACATGATATAATATGGTTAAAAGTGATACCAAGCAGATTATACCATGCAGAGTTTGGCACAGGCCAGATCAGAAGCTGCTATTGAGCTTTCTTTAAAGTATGTGAAAAATGCAATGCAGACATTTAAAACTAGGTGCTTATGTTTGATAACACAGCCTGATCAATGCACACACAATGGGTTATGTTACTAACAGTAAGTTCTATTCAGCAGGTGTGGGCACAGATCTATTCTTGTTGAATCTGAAGGAGGCAAAAAAAGTGCCTCACTGCGGGTAAATAATGAACATCAATTATCTCAGGTAATGGGGATGAGCCCCAAAGGCTACAGCACTAGAAAAAGTGCAGTCTTGGTACTTGTTCATTAATAAAGCAGGCCAGTACCAGTCTCATCATCATAGATTCCTCTTGGATTACCCACTACCTTCGCTAATATACCTGCAGAAACATTTTCTCCAACAGAAACTGGTATAGTTTCAGTCATTGCTTCATGGTTTCTTATTCAGATGCATGCATTATTTAACTTAATCCACGTGTGTCTGGCTATAACTTATACAGTATGTGATAAATAATTGTCAAGTGTTGCAATGCATCTGGTCTCTGTTGAATAGAGCATTCGAGAAACAGTGCACTACAACACAGCTTTAATAGAAGTTTGCGGTATGATGAGTCGATTAAGTCTGACTTTGATCCTGCACCGTGGAGCTAGGCAAAGGTATTAACATTATTATGTATTCATTTAGGATTTAGGATTATGTGGACCAATTAACTGATCAGTTCGGTATACTAGGAATGTACTTGGAATAAGATTAATTGATTAAGAGTGCTAGGACATTTTATGCATGAGACATTCTCCCATTTATGTGTAAGCTTGAGAAAGCAATGTCTGCAATATTGAACATGATTAACAGTTTAAGAAAACTATCAGGTTCCATCACCTTTCACAATATATATTTTTTGTTACTTCGAATTGAAGAAAAACACCTTGAATCAAAATGCACGGCCCAAGGATTAAGATGTAGATCTTAAAGCAATGAAAACAAGGTACACTTGGACATATTTTCCAATTCTCTATATTAGAGAAATCAGAGCTGCCATGTTTATTTTTGTCAGTCACACCACTCTAAAAAAACATTTAGGTGTCAGGATTAAACCTATTGAAGAGGCTTATTCATAGAGACATATTAGGGTCCTGTAGTGCAGCCCTGACATGCACAATATCAAAATGACTTTCAGTGATAAAAATCCTCACTTATTTCATATGAGCTTGGTGAAAATACCATGGAAAGTTCCGGTTTGTGTTTGACATGCCCAGTACTCTGAGGAGATAAAGGACAAGTTTTATGAAGACTTGGAGACCCTCGTAGTAAATGGAGTCGGCAAAAGCAACAGCAATGGTCATCTACTTTTGAAGACTTGCTCAGCTCATGACCTGTTGATTAATAACAGACTTCCACCTACCTAACCGTAACAAGACGTCCCAATGCATCCATGCAGCAAGCACTGGCATCTCATTGATTATGTCATAGTAAGAAGAAGGGGCAGGCAGGATGTTAGAGTGAATAAGGCCATGTGTGGTGCAGACTGCTGGACAGACTACAGACTCATCCGCTCAAAATTAAACATGCACATCCAGCCCAGGCAGCCACCGCAGGGGAAAAAGACCAACAGGCGCATCAATGTCAGTAAGTTAAAATGGCACTCTGTATGCCAGAACCTCAGTGAAGACCTCAACTGTAAGCTTGACCAACTCAGCTTTGGCAAAAATGGTGGAGAAGAGGACTGGGCAGCTTTTAGAGCAGTGGTCTACAATACCAGTCTTGCTCACTTGGACCAGAACACACACAAACACCAGAACTGGTTGAACAACAATGGTGAAGACATCCAGAAGTTGCTGGATGACCAGCGTGAAGCTTTTAGAACTCTCCAGTAAGACACTACACCAGCCTCCAAGAAGGCAATCTACAACTCCATCAAAGGCAAGGGACAAGCAAATCTCAGAGAGATGCAAGGCTGCTGGCTCAGGAGAAAGGCAGGTGAAATCCAGATGTATACCGATAGTAACAACTCCAAGCGTTTCTACGATGACCTGAACACCATCTACGGGCCACAGTCCTCTGGAACATCACCACTGCTCAGTGCCGACGGGTCCACCCTGCTCACTGAAAAGAACGCCATCCTGAAAAGATGGGCTGAGCACTTCAATAATGTCCTGAACAGGCTTTCCTCTATCAATGCTGAAGCCACTGACTTCATGCCGCAAGTCGCCATCAAACCTCTGGCAGAAGTTCCAAATGACTCAGAGGTTAAGGAAGCAATTAAGATTCTCTCCAATGGTAAAGCAACAGGCTCTGACTCTATCCCAGCCACAATTTACAAGAAAGGGGACCAGTTGTGTTACAGAAGCTCACAGAGGTCTTTCAGACCATGTGGAAACAGGAAATTATCCCTCAGGAGCTCAATGATGCCTCCATCGTCCATCTCTACAATAGAAAGATAAACAGTCAGTCTTGTGACAACCACAGAGGAACCTCTCTCTTCACCCTTCTCACTCGACACATGGAAGATAGACATCTGCCAGAGAGAGTCAGTGTGGCTTCAGAGAGGGCTGAGGGTCAGTGGACATGATATTTGCAGCATGTGAACTACAGGAGAAGTGCCAGGAACAAAACAGGGACCTTTACACAATGTTCGTGGACCTGAACATAGCCTTTGACACAGTCAGTTGTGAGGGACTGTGGCGGATCATGGAGAAGTATGGCTGGCCAGACAAATTCATCAGTATGATGCACCAGTTCCACACCCGCATTCTTGCTAGAGTACTGGATGATGGAGACTCCTCTGATGCCTTCCCAGTATCAATGGAGTCAAGCAAAGCTGTGTACTGTCACCCACACTGTTCAGCAGGATGTTCTTGGTCATGCTGTCAGATGCCTTCTGTGATGACGAAGAACAGCATCAAGATTAGATATAGGACTGATGGCAAGCTCTTCAACCTGTGGAGGCTACAGGCCAAGACCAAGGTTGAAGAGGTCTCTGCTTGATTTTGTGGTTGCAGGAGATTGCGCACTCAGCGCTGCTAAATAGGCCCAGATGCAATAGATCATGAACCGCTTTTCCACTGCCTGCAGAAACTTCAGCCTCACAATCCGTACCAAGGAGATTGAGGTCTTGCATCAACCCACACTCAGAAGACGTATGCAGAACCAACTATTACTGCTGAAGGAGAAATCCTGAAGGCTGTTGACAAGTTTACATACACTCTCCAGATCTGTGAGCATTGATAATGAGGCAGACACACACATTGCCAAGACAAGCTCTGCATTTGAACAGCTGCGGGAGTCAGTGTGGGAGAGAAAAGGTATCCAACTGTCCACAAAACTGAAGTTGTACAAGGCAGTTGCACTGCCCACACAACTGTATGTATGTGAGACATGGGCTGTGTACGAGCACCATGCCAAAAAGCTGAATCGCTTCCACATTAACTGCTTAAGAAGGCTGCTTAAAATTACCAGGCAGGAAAATGTTCCAGAAACAGATGTCCTCTCTCAAGCCGGTCTGCCAATTATCTTCTCCCTGATTAGGAGAGTCCAAGGCAGGTGGGCAAGCCACCTTGTATGTATGCCAGACACAAGCCTCCCCAAGACATTGTTATATGGTGGACTAGTAGAAGGCAAATGTACACAAGGTGGGAAGAAAAGTTGCTTCAAGGACATGCTGAATGTCTCTGAAGAGCTTTGGCATTGACCCGGGCTCCTGGATAATCTTAGCACAAGACACTGCCTGGCGAAGCTTCATCAGCAAAGGTACTACCTACTACAAGCAGAGCAAGAATGCAAAGGCATAGAAAAAGCGTGAGCTGCACAAATCAATATCCAACTTTGTTGCCAACCAACCCAGCAGACCACCTGTGCCGACA
Organism: Pleurodeles waltl; assembly: GCF_031143425.1. NCBI lineage: Eukaryota > Metazoa > Chordata > Amphibia > Caudata > Salamandridae > Pleurodeles > Pleurodeles waltl. Next base: position 798,733,822 of record NC_090445.1, on the reverse strand, counting down.
TGCAGCAGAGCTTTCTGAGCTCTCATCTGACTGATCAGCCCACAGCTGGACACACTGTACCCAGTCAACCTCCTTAACGACGGACGAACATCAACTTACAGATATTAATGTAAAGTGCACTCCCCCCTTCCACTTGTAAAGCAGAATGTGAACACAAACTTGATCTTACAGTGTATTAGGAATAAGTAATCAGCAATTTGAATAACTTTGTCCCATTTCTAATCAGGGAAAGTTTGCTGTTGAGCAGGAATTCCAAATTGGAATATATATACTAACAGGCATGATTTAAGAGTAAGTGGAGATTTTGCAGGTGGACAGAAGGTTCTGCCAGACCAGGGATTACTCTTTTCTGGTAGGGTTTGCCAACACCATGAAAACATAAATCACTCGATACCCAGGTATCTTGCATACACGCACAAAAGAGAAATGGGGTTCTCCTCATTGTTATTGTTGCATTCTTACCACAAGCCATTGTGACACATATATATATATATATATATATAGCCATATCATGTAGGCTGCAGAACAGACTGTTGCTACCTTTTTGTGCTGTTATGCAAATGAGGGGACTTCTACCAGAGAAGGCTACTGCCTACCGGCCCACTCCAGCACGTTTGACATATGTAGCAACGTAGTCTATGTGCTCAGCTCAGATATATGCGATAAGTCTATTGCATTAGCATGCTTAGAATAATTCAGCCTTACTGGTTTAGAAGTGTTTAAAAATCTACTACCAAATTGTGACAATGTTCACACACTGCAAATTATATCTAATTCATACTAACAAATGTGTTCTAGACATCTAGAGTTCGGTTCTGCAGTTGTTGGATTTGGTAAGTAGAGTGGACCATTTACATACTAGGAATTGAATTTGAGACTACTTTTAAAAGGCCCCGTGGACTTCCTCACAAGACAACTGCCTTTCTACATTAACTAGGAATGCACTACTGCTGTTAAAGCTGTCGTTCCCTGGCTCTTGCTCTTCTGACAATATGCAAAACCATTACAGCTGAATTAGTGGGAATGGTTTCATGACAAAACTGAATACAAACCCACAGTCATATTGAACATTACTCAAAAAACCCTATGCTGCATAGCACTGACTTACACTATTTAACTTTTCCTACACCTACAATTTAATTTGTTGTAATAGCCGAGGCTAAATTTTAGTAAATATAATTTCCATAATAAATTATTTTTGTGATATAATATGTTAAAGTTTGAGGCTATTTCTTCATGTAAGGTCTAAATCTCTCAAGAGATTCACGGTCCCTCCTCACTGTTTTTCTCTCATCTGGGCTAACTCAATTTGTATAGTGAATGTATTCTCTTCATCCTAGCTAAATACAAGGCTACTTTGCTAGATACCATTCCCTTAATCTTTCTTTGACTTAATTCCCCCCTCCCTGTTGACCCCAGTCATCTAAAGTTGCGCTAGTTCCAGCGGCGGCTCCTCCATTAGAGCGGAGGAGCGATTCCCCTCCACCCCCCAGCGGCAGCAGCTGCAAAACCTTTTCAAGAAAATGATAAACTGTGTTTGCTATCGTTTTCTTGAAAAGGGGTGGGGCATTGGGGTGACGAGCACTTGAGGAGTGAACAGAGCACTCCCCTCAGAACGCATGTGTGTTGCTGGGCTGGAGAGAGCCTGCACAGGCTTCCAGTCTGCCTGGGAGCGCCCTGGCTGCTGCTCCCAGACAATCCTAACGCTGCTTTGAGCAGCATCAGGATTGGCTGCAGGGCATGCTGGGAGCCTGTGCCTGAAGCGATGAGGGACAGAGAAGCAGTGCGGCGGCAACGGAGGAGTTAAGTTTTAATATATATTTTTAAATTATTAAATGCCACCCTCCCCCTGTGCGCTGCACCCGCCCCTTTAGAGGTCAGCGAGCCACGACTGGCTAGTTTATATATAACGGATTAGACCATCAAACTTGTTTTATTTTGCATTATTATTTTTTGCAGTTTTTACATATCATGAACACGACCCAAAGGTATTGGAGCACTTTGAATGAGCACCACTTACAAGGACACCTTAATTTTTTGATAGGGGCCTCCTTCCCTGAGGTCAACGAACTGTCGTGTGCAAGATACCATTACCAGTTAGCCATACCAATTTTAATTCTCTCTTAAAACATCAACAATTGTTCTCCTCACGACAATGCAAATTAGTTTAACGTGTTTTTCAAAGCATAGCTTGTTGCATCTATCAAAATCGAAAAGCATATGGTGAGCCCCACGCAGCGCTATCAGATGTCATTTCTGGGTTGGTGCATATGCTGAGCAAGCCGTGCACCAATTAAACCTATGTAAATGCGGCATTTCCATCACTAGTACTCCCAAAACACTTATCAATGCCAGCAGGTGGCCTGCTTCTATGAGACACAGAACTCTGCAGCTGGAAGCAGCGCAACCCATTTGTAAAAAGGATGTATAACTCCCCTACCAGGAAAATGGAGATTGAAACATAAAACAATCTCCACATAGTTGCTCTCTTGATACAATACGGTTGTAAACAAAATCGTGAAGTTCGGTCGTTAGCACAGTGCATATACCATTAATCTGAAGTGGCAACAAGGGTACTGCAAGCGAGGAAATGTGCACAGCTGCATGGAAAGAAATTGCCAAAGCTGTCCCGGGCAGTAAAGAGCTTGGCCCAGGAGGGAAATAGTGGAAATGCAATATTCCTCACAGGAAGGTTTCCTTGAGAGCATGCGGCTTTAACTCGGTGGTCAGAAACAGCTGGGTCCATTGCAGTAACTTGCGGGACAAGTTAAACGTAACTCCCTATTGGCCGGTTTCTTTATTTGTTTTGATTGTTCCCAGCCAGGAGCCGTAATACCCTATGACGATGTGGTATTTTTTTTCCATTGAATGCACAGTGTACTAGTGTAATGGATCAGATGATTAAGTCCAATTTTTAAAGGTGAGTCACGAAAAGTACATCTGTTGGTTTGTGGAAAAATAAACTTCCTTTCCTGGATATAGAATCAAATAATTTACATTTTTTGGGGGGTATAAATAGGCGGCCCTAATCGCCGTTTACAAGATATCAGTCCTCAGTTTTTGGAGTCTACAAATTAATAATGGCATACGGTGTCTCGGGCCTTCAGGATCCGATTCTGATCATTGGTTGGTTAGGTGCAGCTGTGAAACATTTTGCCACCGAGACGGAAGCAATCCAATTTAATATGGTTACCTCATTAAATGGTTTGCTTTCTGCGTGTGAAGCTAGGCATAACCTGCAGCTGTACCTTTTATTTTTGTGGATATGATCGCCCCTCCGCCATGTTAACGCAACATGGGCAGGTATATTCCCATCTTATTTCATTAATAACATACTTTGGGTTAACAGAATGTCGAGTCAACACTTATCACTGGACACCTAAACTAAGTCAATTGCGGGGCTTTAATTCTCGTGTCTGGTCACACGAGCACAACACAATGTAAATAAGTTTACTATAACCTGGCTACAACTTGTGCACAATTGATACGGTTCAAGTGGACTCCTAAGATAATGTTTGTCTCTTGTGTCTGTCACGTTATAGAGAATGAAGAAAAATAAATAAAAATAAGTGCCTGAAATTGGTCGTCATTGTGTAAAGGTTGCAATTATTTTTCGGAAAAGGTGAATGTGTCCATTTTCTCGCACAAGCTCAGCTTCACTGCTCACCACAGCATTTTTTGTGACTCGTGGTCCATTTTAGACACGGACACCATCGCAGGAGTATTAAAAACTGCGTCATCGTCAAAGCATACCAGGTCCTTTTGCTACACTTAATACAGCACACATCCATCGCATAGTATGCAGATAGCATACCAAGAAATGAACGAATGAGTACTGTTTAGTTGCGCTCCAGATTACTAGCATTCAGGACCACTTCTAACAAGATTAAGCTGTAAACTAGCAAAAGACGGATAGAAACACTGAGTGTGCTTGCAGGCATAAACAGAGGACCTGATCTCCACTGAGCATGTGCATTGGTTATTGGGGGGGGGGGGGGGGGGGGGGAGTTAATTACCATTCCAGTGAGTGCAAACGCATGTAGAGATGCTAATGCCTGTGGATGTGTTAGCGCAGGAGCCGATGCAAGTGGATGCAAATGTGTGTCTCTCAGTGACTGCAGCTGCTAGTGAATGAAAGTATATTTCCATATGCTGGTTCCAGCGTACGTGCACGCTCTGCTGCAGGTGCCTGTATACCAACTACTGATGCATGGTGCACCTCTCCCTTCTTTCCCTTAGGTCTGCTGCTGCTTTACGACATCCTTACAGGATTGCGCCTACCAGCATCCTTTTAGCCTCAAGAGTAAAATCGACAATTGGTATGAACCAGAACAGTGGCAATGCAATAGTTAATACAAGAGCTGCACATCACGCAGATGGCTACTGGAATGCTATATGAATTTTGAAAATTAAAAGAAGAATCTAAATATCTACACTTTAAACTGTGGAAGCAACAAGTGGCACTAAACAAGTGATTAATGTTCCGTGAGAATAAACGAATGCCCGTCACACCACCGGTATGATGAAGGGTTATACTTTAATCTGCCCCACAAAGAATTAAAAATCAGATGAAGTAAAATGTCTTAAAATGTTAAAGAACATTCATGGTATAAATTTCTCACAAGGCTCGACACGGAGATACAAGCACTCGATTGATGCAGAGCTTGCCTTTAAGTCTTGAGTCAGAAGAAAATCCACGTTTGCTTACTGTGAGGATGCTGTTATTTCCCCCTTTTTCAGCCTCTCATCTGTTTTCTGTAGCACCCATCATAGTACAGCACATCCCACTGATATCACTTCTCCATACGATTTTACCGTATCACCCTTCACTTCTCCAAGGACCAAAACATAGGTCCTCAACAATGGATGCAGTTCAACTCTATGAGCAGAAGCCGCAATACTTTTGAATCGACCTAACTTGTGTACAAACCTTTATGACTAACACATATTGATGCAGATAATTCCCTGCTAACACTGAGGTAGTTAGTAATTGTTTGGTTAGAGGGTGTTGGCATAAAACTCTAAAATATATGAAGCAAGATGGTCAAAAAAACTGAAATCCATTAACTAGAACCGGAGGTATGATTTTTTAAACTTAGAATTAATAATAGTACCAAAAAGCACAAAGTGCTATTGCATTTATCTGGTCACACTAGACCAGGTCAAAAATCAATAGTGAAGGCTGACGGCAGTTGAGCATGAGATGGATAAAGTATCAGGTTCTTCCCAGTGGAAAGCTTAACCTCTGCCTCAGAAACTTGTAGAAAAAGTTATGGAGAAAGTTTTCATCAAGGAGAAAGCTGGAGCCGAAGCTTGGCTTACCACGGGCAGGTTGCTGAAGAGCAGTTCCCCAGTCAGTGAAAGTGGGAAAGCTCTGAGTGGGCAAAGTCAGTGCCCAGGAAGGCCTTGGCATCTATTGGATGTGGCTCAGTGTCAGACCTAATAAAAACCCCATACATCTGGACTTAGAAACTTTGTCAGAAGTCATATCTCCTTCAGCAGAGCATACCACCAAGTTAAGGTTGACAGGTAATTCAATGGCAGTGGCTTAGGTGGTGGTCCCAGTCTCAGAAACTTGTTGCCAAATTCCTGCCTCGAAAACCATCCAAGTCCCAGCTTCTGCAGTTTGGGAAGAAATCGTACACTAAGAAAAGGGTTCCTGGACCTCTAAGTACCAGTGGTGGGTTTAGGACTCACTCCAACAAAGGTCGGCAGCAGGGTCCAGGTCAGGGCCAGTTGATGCTGGGCAGTTAAAGATAAAGGCCCTCTGCAAGCTTGTTTCCTTGTAGCTCAAAAAACAGGTTAGCCAAGAGACCATTGGTGTCACTTTTGGAGTCCAGGGATCAAGGCAAGGAAGTCCAGTCTTCGTTCAGGTTTTGGACAGCAGGGTCCTCCATCTGATCTTCACAGGCTCAGTAATGGTTGGCGGGGGTAGAAGTGTCTGCCAAATGACAGCCTGTGGGTTGAGGGCAAGCTTTTGTTCACCCCCTGAACACCTTTTGGTTAGTTCCTCTAGCTCCTACTGGGTTTGGTGCCAGTGACAAGGTATGCATCCTTTGAATCTCAGAAAGGGTCTGGGCACAGCCCCCCCCAGGCCATCCTGTCATGAGATGAGTCGCTCTTCTTCAATCCCAGTTTGTCTGTCTGGGATCAATGCAAACATCACAGGGTAATCATCAGGGATCAGGTGACAGCTGTAAACTGACAGTAAAGATTTTCGATTTTAGGTAGGAAAATGAATTCTTTCAAAAACAGTGATACAAGATCAGATTTCACCATTAGGCTAGGTTTAGTTTTAGAATTACTTTTAAAATGACTCCTAGAATCATGTTCTAGCTGCATCCAAAACGGAGTTTAACTCTTGCTAAATATAACAGCGTAAACCAGTGATAACGTATGGAGGAACCACAATGAAAAACTACTTTGGGTTTTTCGCTACCAACACATGCTAAAAATGACATATGCAGGTCCTACATTTTAAATACCTTACACATTGCCCTGTGGATTTTAAGATCTACTTTAGGGTTGACTTACAATTATTAGAAAGGAAAGTTTAGGCATGACAAAGTCTATTTTGCCCAATTGAAATGGCACTTTGAAACAGCATGACACGGCTGCAGCTGCAGACATGTTTTGCAGTGATACCTTAGTGGTTGACAATGAGTGCTGCAGCCCACCAGTAGCATTTAATTTGCTGGCCCTGGGTACAAGTGGTAACATATGAGGGACATACATGAAAATTAAATGAGGCAGTGAGGTGTGTACGAATTTCAACATTAACAGGCAGGTATAGCACAAGCATTTTACCAATTGCTGACATAGGTAAAGTCTATAGAGTCTTACAGGCAAGAAAAATAGACCAGTAAAATGTAAACAAAATCCTGGGTGACCCAACAGGAAAACCCAACTTCCAACAGGTACATTAAGCATACATTTGCACTATATTTACCACCAAAAGCCAGAAAATGAGCAACTGATAAAACCGAACCTGTAGCTCCACTTGCCTGTCACACCTTGAAAAAGAGGCTCAATTGCATTGTAGCTGGTGTGGTCTCCCACTCACAATAAGCGTAGTACACAGAGTACATGCTCTTCCTCGCCTTTGAATTAGAAAATGTACTGTATGAAGCCCAGAAGTGTATCTCGTCAGTAGCAGTATAGGATTACAACTGTTTTACACTAGTCTTCTCATAAAATATTAATATTATCGAACCGTAAGTGCTTTTAGGAGAATAATTGCTGTGGACTTAAAGTGACTTTGTGAAATATGTAACTGAACTAAGAGAAAGTGGGAAACGGTCTCAACTAACTAAAAATAATTATCTCCGTGCCACAATTGAAACACAAATCCCACATGAAGTCTGTGCCTGTTTGTTCTTCGTAAACACACGTAATCCACGAGTTCTGTTCAACTAATTACAACAAAATGCGACAGGTCATAAAAAATATCAGTTTCTAACTTCAACTGTAAATATTGTTATTAGCAAAATTAATTAAAATCAATTGCTAATCACACATTCGTACATTATAAACACTCAAACATGCTCTTGGTTCAAAATTTAACTACACATAAAATGTGGTTTGTCCTAATCCAAAATAATTTCTTAAAACATTAGGCTTATAAATGATTACAGTCATAAATAAACCTACTCAACTAATTTTATCCTTTTTGTTGGTCTTAAGTTAAAGCACTCGCTTACGTCTATGAAAAAGTGACATTGCATCCTAGTCACTAAAATAAAACAGTCAAATTCATGAGGACAAATGAAACAATTTAAACTAATTACTAATAACTAACATACTAAGAATGACCATTTAGATACTCATCAACATGGATACATTTCGACTTCTCAACCCAAAAAACGTGATTTATTTTTTTTGCAGACACATTTCATGCTTACCTACAGTATGTGACAGATTAGTGCGGACCACCGTATTACCAGTACTGAAGGATTTCTGCACTTTGAGCAGAAATCCTCCAGTAGTCATGCTGGTGGTTGAAGGCGCAGGGGTAGTTCCACCACTGGCACCGCCCTGCCCAAAGGACCCCGCCAGCCGTATTGTGGGGCGCTGAGGATGGTGGAAGTGCCTGTTCCTGTCCCCCTGCCGGACAACCTCCTTACCAGACAAGGTAAGTCAATCGTCCGACAAGTGAGGGGGTGGGGGGAGACAGGGTGGTGCTCTGGTGCGAGTGGGTATTGTCTGCGTGCGTGTATGGGTGTATGATTGTTGAAGTGAGTGCATGTTGGAATGTTTGTGTGACTGCGTGTATGAATGCGTGTGAGTGAATGTGTGTGTAGGTGAATGAGTATGCGGGGTGCATGTGGGTGTGTGTGTGTGTATGCTGAGAAGGGGGGCTAGGGGAGGGGGTCTTCTGGAAGAAGAGGTGGAGGGATATTGGGTGTGCTGGGGGCAGTTGGGGTAGTCATCTGCCGGTGACAGGAAAGAAATTTCTTGTCACTGGTAGCTTTTCCACCAGGGTTTTTGTGGCATTATACCGCTGGCAGTCTTCCGTGGACAGCAGAGTCAGAGGTGCTAATCTCTGGCCCTGATGTCCAATCGCCCTGACGGTACAAGCAGGGATGTGGCACGTTGGCAGAGGCCAACCCACCACACTCAATGTGGCAGTCCTCGCCGCTGGCCCGTCCGTAGTGAGACTGCCACTGTGGCCCTGGCGGTCTTCGGACCACCAGGGTCAAAATGAGTACCTGTATCCCTTATTCACTAGGGTGCTCTACAATCAAATTGTAATCACCACATTTCCAATAAAAGCAAAGCCAGAATGTATTATCTAGAACGCTGAATTCCTGACATGGAGGAGATGAGATGCCACGATGTGCTAGGAAAGAAATGAACGGGCAGAAAGAGTCAGATTCTAGACTTCCATAGAAATTTTTAAGGCTCTGTGCTGAAAGGTGATCTGGAGATTATGGCGAGGTGGTCATCTGTTTTCAAGAACTGAAATGTGTAAATAATCATCTCGAAATCGATAGGTGTGAGTGAGTAATTAACTTTAGTGCATGTACCCAGGTCTGTACATTCTAGCCAGAGACATCGTGTTGGTAGAAAACTTAACTTTAGAAGTAGTGATGGAATTCTGTGTCATGCCAAAGACGACATCTTGCTCACTGTGGAATACTTCAGACAATCAAGACATTTATCACAAGGCTTTACCGTGATGTGCGTCATCCACATTTATTTATCTACAAGAAAAATTATTTACTAAACAATCCTGTAAGCAATCCGTTGTTATTTTTCCAAATTAAGCATGGGCAGATGGTGTGAAGAGACTCTCAAAATCTAGGCATACAATACAGTCATCACAGCACTTGATTGGTCCAGATCTTTCCTTCAAGTCGAGTCAGAGGAAAATCAACGTTTGCTCACTCTTAGTTAAGAATATCCAGCTATGGGTCAGAATTCAAGAAGGAGCTCAGTTTATACAAACTGGCACTCGTTCCACACCAAAATGGTAGGTCATTTCACTTCTACATCATTCATACAGATGCAAGGCATCTTGACTGTAATCAGTCTTTGGGGTGTGACTGTCAGGGGAACTATATGAAATGAGAGGCTGGCCTGGTCCTTCTTCCCAGGTTATGTGTGTTCTTTACAGGAAGCCACCACCACAGCTTTAATTTCATTTAATACATTAACAGATGTGGAAGGAGGACTAAATTGTTAAGGAGTCTGGGGTAATGTAAAGGCCACTGAAGAACGTCAGAATCACATTGATGGAGCAAGTTAGGGAAGGTGGCACTTGCAATGAGATGTATTGTTGTTCTGCTTAGCTTTTCTTCTTTTGCTAAAAGTACAGTATTCAGGTCCATCAAAAAAGCATTACCTTTACAAATATATCTCACGAGTCCCTACAAGTGATTAGAGTTTAGTGCACCATAATCAAACTCCTGCATCCAGCTAATTCGCCCACTGACCAATCATTCCAAAAATGTTCAAAAAGCAAGCCCACGTGATACAAGGCACAAGTAAACAGATTTTGTTTTTAATGCTCAACAGAACTTGGGTTTACTTAACGCCTTCGCTACGAAGGGTTGGTCCAGCACACAGACTGAAAAGCGGTGCCATCTTTCAATTGGCAGCACACCAGTGCTTAATTTGTGCTTGTTGCTTCCGGTGCTGAGCACCGGCACTTATTTGTGAGGGCCGGGGCTTAATCTTCTGCCTCAAGCATTTGCTGCGAGCAAAAGACACATATGGGAAAGACGGAGGAAGGTAAAAACGAAAAAGCGTCACAAAGGGAGAAAGCAGAAAGCTGCAGGAGTGAGCTGAAGGGGCAGTGAGTGGCATGTACATGGATTAAAGAAGGCCGATATGGCTTCAGGATCACGCTGCCTCAGTATTTTGTGTTCGCACGCTTAATTGCAGCAGCTGCGTGTTTAAGAGAAGGGCTTTGGGCACCAGCACCTTTTTATTTACAAATTAAGCACTGCATGTTTAATTAGTACTGGAGACAAAATTGCAAACGGACGTTAACACAGTCAGTAACATGTCGGATGCAAAACTGTAGACCGATTAAGATAACGAACAATAACAAATCACCCGAATTATTTGGCATTTCTGTTTTTAAACCAGGCTTGACACAAGGACTTGGTCTGCGGCAATAGTTCAATTTTGAAGCTAATAATTTACAAAAAAAAGCATACTGGAGAGATATCTCGTGATCAGTCTTCATAGACTACTAACATCCCTGCTTGATGTCAGTTTAAAGGTTAGGAAATGCTTCAAAGAGATCTGAGAGGAATGTAATACATTGCACCAGAGATGACTCGAAGTGTAATGATTTAAAAACTGACCACCAGAAAGCGGTAACTTCAAATGGGTATATGCTGTCACACGTGAGCTCGGGGTTTCTAATCAAGTCCTTGGCTCGGGCCTCATTCTCCCTCCACTGCTCATGATTGATAAGCCATTTGTGACACTTGAAATGAAGGCAGGCGTTGTAAATTACCCCCGAACATGACGCATGTCCCTTCATATGCATGCCACTTTCATAATTACTGCCACAAGACAGATGCTGCGGGCACACCATCTTCTATACAGCTCCCTCTGCAGCGCAGGAATGGAACCTCCGTTTCCCTATTAAGATATGGAGAGCGCACGCAAGGCCTTAAACAACCAAGCTCCTGGCTTGCAGCATGTTGCATTCTAAGCGCTGTGAGGGTGGGGTGGTAGCGAAGCCTGCACCCCGACAGCTCCACACTGCAGATCCTTACAGAATACATAACTGGTGCATAAAAATGGGTCTGGACATTGGAATTCACAGCACACATCAGCTAGAAAATACTGGTACAAATCTGCAATATGTACGTATTGAAATGCACAACAGCCAAGCAGGTTTATAGGTAAACTGGGCTCCAGAAAACAATATTTGGACCAATATATGGGTTCTTTGTTTCAATACAGAAGAACATCCGGGAGGGTGTGAGTTAAAGATGACCTTCAAGAAATACACACGAGCCGCATTGTGAAATGGCGAGGGGACTGTAGTGCAGACTCAGTTTTGAAAAGTGGAATATGGTGATGTACAGAATGTATTATGTTCATTTAATAACTAAGCTATCAGCAGGTACACTTCAACTGGTATGTTTTTTCCTGCTTATGCATGGTTTTAGAAATCTGAGATAGCGTAAATAGGTTATGTCCATCTAAAACTAAGGTGTATTAGGACAATTTGTAAAGTATTATGCAGTACTAAAAACAGTAACAATGTCAAAATACCTACCAGTAAAAATCCCACTCCGATATACAGAAATTTAGTTAACAAAATGACACCAAACTGACAAAAATCCTATAATGAAAACCAGAGATGTAAGATTTTGAAGTTTTAATTGAAAATAGCATCAGAAAACTGTAAACAACAAATTTAGTCCATGGTAGGCCGACTACGATGGCTGCAGAGGTCAGATAAACCAAGATGGAAGGCTTCTTCAATGATTTCACCTTGGGACTTGGACTGTCAAATGGAGGAAAATTTCTTCTAGGGTGGCACAAAGCAGGTGGTATCCAGAAAAGCTGGTGGGAAGGCTATATCCGATAAGGGCGACACAAGGTTAGATACCTTCTTGCTGAGGGCCCACTGAAGTGGATTGGCTGCAGCCTATAAGCTCCAAGTGTATTGAACCAGTGTCTTCAACACATATATGTCATGCTTTTTGTCAGTGCTCTGGTGATTGGTCCCAGATCTCCAGTGGCTGCAACTCAAAAAAATTCTAAGTCCTAAAACTAAGTCCTTTTATCCTCCGCTTTTCACTCAGGCTCCAAGAATGCCAACGGGAACTCTTAGGGCTCTAGTTTGTGATCTCGCAAAGGTGTTGAGTAGAGTCAAGTGCAGGTCCAGTTGTGATTGGGCAACTCGAAAACCATGGAAATTGTTGTTTTTTGAGCTTGGTGTCCCTGCAACCACAAAGGAGGTCAGACTGTTACCCTTGATGTCTACTTCTTTGCCCTGGGTAAGAAAAGGGACCAGGATCAATCCTTCAAGGCTCCTCTAAGCTTGCAGAAAGCAGGGGCCAGCTGTTTTTCTTGATTGCTCCAAGTTCAGAAGCTGATCTGAGGAGGGATCCCTGAGGTGCAACACTTAATTGCAATGTCTAATGGCTGGGAGTAATAATTGGCTTCTCTCTAACCACTTCAGTAGAAGCTCCCAGAAGGTAACCATATCCACTTTAACTTTTCCTGTTTGTCTTACTGCAAACAATTTCATGTGTCCTCTCCAAACTCGTTTTGAGGGAAGGCTCCCTCCCACTGTGTTTAGGGTCGTGTGGGCATGGGGAACACAGGCTTGCCTTCCTTTAGTGTTCAAATTACATCCCCTTGTGAAAGGGCAAGCCTGTGGAATGCTAGTTGGAATGTTTCCTCAACTTGTACATCACTCTGCTGTGACGTAGACCATGTTTGTGGAATTTACAGGTAACACTATTTCTACACATAACATTGTTTGTTAACCCAAACTAGTTTTGCCACGCAACATGGTACATGTGTTGTGTTTGAATACAAATGGATAACCAGCAAAAGGTGAAATACCTACATCAAAAAGATGTGAGGGCTGAGTGCAGAACACGTAGGTAGGTCAAGGAGACAAGATATTATTTAATGATGTCCCAAGTTACAAGCATTCATGGATAATGTTAAAGCACATATTGAAATTCACAGTTTAGTTGACTGTAGCAGAGCGGACATTGCAAGAGAGGAGATCAAAGAAAAGGTGTTCGATTCAAATGGGTCACCACTACAATAATAGAAATTAGTTGATGTAGTATTACTCTTGTGTAGGGAGTTAATAGGCAGCTCCTCGTAAATTCATAAAAGATCCAGAACTCCAAGAATACTAATGCATACCATTTACTTGTGAAGTTCCAGCCAGGTGGCAATGTGTGTGTACAAAAAGTGCTTTTGCGCTTTCGTTTTTCCCCTGCATGAGGAACATAGTGTTACCTAATTGACAACCATAGCTAATAGACCCTTATTAAACTATGGGGGCGTTGCTTGTCCACGTATTCTTACAGTGAAAAAAAACAAAATTTTCCTGGCTCTGGACATATAAATGCAGACGTTTCTGCCATGGTGACTGAATTATCGCATTTGTAAGCGTGCCTTATGAACACATTTCCACCACTGCTGGTTCTGTCGATCAAGATCGGAAAAGCACGTCCATAAAGTACTTAATTTGAACATACAAATTCAACGTAATTGCACAACATTGTCAATCAGTCCTAGTGAGAGTTCGGTTTACCAACAGTAGATAGCCCGCTGCTTTCAAAAGCAGACAGCTGCTTTCCCCGTCTCTCTAATAACCACAGTCCTCATGTCTCCGATTTTTTTTACTTTATGCCTTGACATGGTGAGTCTTAAAACAATGCTAACAACTCTTCAGAAGTCGGGCACAGACCAGAAGGTGACAAGAGTTTTTTGAAAACTCTGTGTAGGGTTCACCTTCAAACATCTTAGTTCTAGATGTACAAATGTGTTTAGCATTCACAAACCCTCTGAATCTGTAAATCAAAGGGTTTTGAAATGTCAAAAACCCTTTTCCTGTGTACTGAACGCATTTAGCCACTGGGAAAAGTGTTTCGTAATCACCAAATGTGTTTAGGAATGGATACTGATTAGGTATTTGGAAGGAGACGATTAGAAGTATCTCTTCATAATACCGAATCGATGTGCTGTGTATCATTGTTTTGTGCCCTAAATCTGGTCACAAACATTCATATTCGCAAAAGCAAGTGGTCCCCTTGGGATCCATTCCAATTTGTGGATATGCCAAAAAAAAATTTAAGAGGTGGCAGTAGTCCAAAGGACCACTGACATCTTTAAAACAGAGGATCTTCTCCTTAAATACAGTTCCATGGGAAACATGTTGCATTAAAAAATAAAAAAAAGTATGCTTTATTAAACATCTATTACTAATTTGGCAGCCTGCTGACCCCAGCAGTTAACCTTGACTTTGAATGCCTCTAATCTAGTGGGTAACAATTTCTGATCTGCCTCTTAACCTGCATGACATAGGTCAAATTGCAAACCAACACGAATTGGTATTTTGTGAAATGACTTATTAGAACATAGGTAGGTTCGTAAAATATATCGATCAAGACAATATTGTGCTATCAATGTTTAGTATATCGGCCCCATAATACCGATTGTGCCATAAACATAAATGGAGACCTCAGAAGGGCCACTTTTGACATAATGCAGCTACGAGACTAAATGAAATAAGGACAAATTGACTCAACCGAAATATTAAACATTGGGAGTCTAAAATCTAAGTTTAAAAGACAATGAGATAAAGAATACACTTTACCAAAGTTCAAGCTAAAACATGCTTTAGTTTTCAGCAGAAACATTTTCTTACACTCTGAAGCAACGCATTTCCAAATACTAGTATGTATTCGGCCATCAGTTGCAGGTTCCAAGTCACTCTGGTCAGCATTAGAAAGATAGTTAAGTGGGATGTAATCTCGCTAATTATAACTTGAAGAGTAAATTACAAAAGTCAGTCGTTCTTAACCCACCATATGTTAATATTACCTGTATGTGAAATGCTCAGTATAAATCGCTCTATGAAACAACCAAGGACACGGGCAGCAATACATACATTGGGGGGGGGACTGGGGTGTTTCTA
Organism: Pleurodeles waltl; assembly: GCF_031143425.1. Taxonomy (NCBI): domain Eukaryota; kingdom Metazoa; phylum Chordata; class Amphibia; order Caudata; family Salamandridae; genus Pleurodeles; species Pleurodeles waltl. The sequence goes on along the minus strand of NC_090445.1, from coordinate 798,718,683 downwards.
TTAGGAATACAACTTGCTATTGCTGTATTTAGACTGCAAACTGAGAAACCAGAATTCTAAAACCAACGATTTCTCTTGACCAAACGGTGTGAACTTTGGTAAATTACCGTCTATCTGCAGCCATTGTTATTTTACTAGCTATGGATCACACAGGAGTGATTCCTTCTGCCTTGGGCACATGCTGAATAGCTTATCTATGCTTATACCTAGCTCTTTCGGTCTTACTCTGGTCTCAGAAAGCGGACTAGGCATGTTTGTAAGGGGTGGGGGCTATGTGGCTCTGTTGTAATTTCACCAATGAAAAACATGCAGGCGACTGCTGTGGTGCCCATTTGTGTGGTATTGCATGGGGATTGGAAGAAGGTAAATTACCTTACAGAGCTAGAGCGGAAGTAATGCAAACCCTTGCTCGTCAGTGACATTTCCCGCGCAATTGGAACAAGGATGCCCTGAATTCGAACACTGTCCTTCTGTCTGCTTTTTGCCTCAAGAGATACATACGATATGTTGATTGTTGATTAATTGTGCGTACTCCTCACCATCCCCAGTCTCACTACCAAAGTATCCCTTATTTGCTCAGTCAGCAGTCCTCCCATGAAGACCCCTCACACCCATAGCGAACATACTTAAGAGGATGTTTTCCTCTAGAATGATCCAATTTAGAAATGGTTTTGATGAAAGCAGTCACTATTTTGAGATTGAAAACCAGCCAGAAGTGCCATGTGGGACTTAAAAAAAAAAAACTATGGCATTTACTGTTCCTTGTTCTCTTAATTGCTTGTTTGGCTTTCATAGTGTGCATCTCTTTCAGCAGTATGTTTTCATTATCATAGCTTAAAGCTACGAACTAATCAGGATTTCTGGTTCCAGCACACTGTAAGCAATTTCAGTGGCATTTCCGTTCTGAATAAAAATGAATGCCCAAAGAGTAGGGTGAAGTATTCCCATGCTGCTTAGAAGAACGGAAGTGATTACCATTTATACTTGTTTTATGTAGAATAAAACTGTTTTTCGCTTATAGGTTGGAGAACATTCCTTGACTGCTCCATACAATGCTGTTAACTTTGCTTTTATCCACAGAGGGATTTTTTGAAGGGCCAAATTCTAGGGGATGAAGACTGAAGCTGTTCTATACTGTGCTCGTAATATGGCCAGGTATGTGGCTTAAGTGTTAACTCTCAAATCCACCGAATGGAACTGCACTCACGCTGCTGGAGACTTCTTACTATCCAGTAGTGACAGTGGCAAGAAACAAAATCATTAAATTAAACTGTCATCATTCTGACATTCTCCTTGATATTCATTATTCACTAGAGTAAACAAATCACACTTCAAGCTGCTGGCTTTGCTCAAGTTACACGGCAGATCAAGGACAAGCCAATTCAGGTGCAGGGAACTTCACATTTTTCTCCAACCTTGGACTTTAGGCCTGGAGCAACTCAGTGGAATCACATTAGACTGTGGGAGATTCCTCTTCTCGTTTCAAACTCCTCTGCCTCCTGGAATATTTCGAAGGATTGTGCGTCTATCCCTAGTACCCCATCTGTTTTGACAGTTTCTCTGCTGCTAACTTGGATTTCATGCTCAGTTGTTAAGTGTATCAGCGGTGGAAGCTTTATCACTGCTCTAGAATTTAAAAGGTGAAGAGGAAAAAACATTGTTTAAGAGAAATATCCAGTTGTGAATCGTGCGCGGTTTCATCCATGACCCTTCAATAGTCGAAACAGCAGAAGCTAGACCACACTCGCATAGCGTACCTGATAGCTGCAGGCCCACTCTCATGACGTTTTCCGTCTGCCATCATTTTCGCCAAAGAGCCGCTATAGATTTGCACGCATGGCCAGAGGAACACACAATTCAACCAGTCAAGATCTAAATGTGCCACCTATTCATGCACAATCCCCAGAATGTTAAAGTTGAAAAAAAAACTAGTAAGACACCAAAACACTGGCTTTCCAGGCACAGCTCACCACCTATTCTGTTGAACGGGGCATACAATCATTTACAAAAGAAACACTCTGGAAAATTCTTCACAGAAACATAATTACTGGGTAATATACTCAATGCACTATTTGTTTCTGTGTCCCTCATCCCCTCCGAAATTGAACACTTCAACTGATGTCCCTACACTCAGGAGGGGTGAAATTAGCATTTTAACAGGGTTGTAATAATAAACTAATTTCTGGGTAGAGGAAGGGAAATTACAGGTTTATGGGAATAGCAGCCCAATTTCCTGCTCTTGAGTGGTGAGGCAAGAATGTCAGTTACCAAGATAGGCTCTTGCCTTGGAAGTGGAATCCACCTTAATAGCAATAACTGACATGATGTAGAGGGACATAGTTTTAATGTCCTTTCTCTGAGAGACAAGCAAAAAAAAAAAGAGGATTCGCTTGTGTTAGCATGAGTTGTTTGTAGAAAAGTATACATATAGTAAGGAGCCATCAGTGCATTATCGTGGGCTGTAAGCAGAAAAGCCATACAATAAAATGTCATAACATTGATAATTAACATTCACTGAGAAACCAAAGATTAAACTTACGTTTTAATTAGATATTAAAAAGAAATAAGCACCAATGTTTAAAAAAAAGTTTTAAAAAACTCAAATTCACAAACTAGCTTATTGAACTAACACTACAACTCATTGCTTATGGACTCATATTACAACACTCATGTTAACTTTCATCAATGATGACATTACTGATGAGTCATATACAGCACATAATTACTGTCTTATTCGTGTGGGCGCACAAAATGGAAATAGCATGAATCTTGGAAGCAAGTGTGGTTGCATATGCTGAGTTACATGGGGCACTGTTTACAAAAGAGTACTGTTCAGGGTGCAAGGAGTACTCTGTGTCAAACAAGTTAAAAGCTAATCAGAGGGGATGATTGCATAGTTATGTTTCTAAGTAGCTTGTGGTTTAAAGCCTTGTTACACCTGACAGCCTTAGGGTGGTCACCCCTAACTTTTTGCCTGCCTTCCTCTGCTTATTAGATACAGTTTTGCTGGTTTTAAGACTCTGCACACTTTAGCACTGGTTAGCAGTGGTAAAGTGCACATGCTTTCTCCCTTTAAACATGGTAACATTGTATCATACCCAATTGGATTATTTAATTTACTTATAAGTCCCTAGTAAAGTGCACATTTAGTATGCCCAGAATGGTGATACAAAATCCTGCTGACTGGTGAAGTTGGATTTAATATTAATATTTTAGAAAAGCCACTTTTATAAAGTGAGCATTTCTCTGCACTTAAATCTTTCTGTGCCTTACAATCCACGTCTGGTTGGGTTTAGTTGACAGCTCCCTTGTGCATTCACTCAGACACATTCTAAACACCGGATACTCAGCCTCACTTGCATACATCTGCATTTTGAATGGGTCTTCCTGGGCTGGGAGGGTGGAGGGCCCAACACTTCCATGTCAAAGGGCAGTAGCTGGCCCTCACACAAAGGACTGCCACACCCCCTACTGGGACCCTAGCAGGCAGGATTGAACTGAAAGGGGACCTTGTGCACTTCTAAGCCACTCCTTGAAGTCTACCCCCTTCAAAGGCACATTTGGGTATTTAAACAGGGCCTCTGCCCCTACCAACTCAGACACTTGCTGGAGAAGAAACCTGAACCAGAACCTGCATCCTACCAAGAAGAACTGCCTGGCTGCCCAAAGGACTCATCTGACTGCTTTATGTGAAGGACTGCTGCCTTGCTGTTGCCCTGCTGCCGTGCTGCTCTCTGGCTGTGGTGAGAAGTGCTCTCTAAGGGTTTGGATAGAGCTTGCCTCCTGTTCCCTTAAGTCTCAGGACCAAAAAGACTTCTTCTCTAGAAGGACTCCTCCTTGTGCACCGAAAATCGTAGCACAGCCTGTCCTGGGGTGAAAAATGTATCTTATGCCAAACCGGAACGACGCAACCTGACTTCACAACAAGAAGATCGACGCAGCACCAGCAAAGCGACCGGAAATTCGATGCACAGCCCACTAGATCGTAGCACAGCCAAGCCGGAACGACACAGCCCGACTAGTTTAAAGAGTAAAGACACTTTATATCACTTTTACAGTGATATCTCACCATATACTTATTGCATTTTAGTCGTTTTGACCTGCATCTCATCAGATGAATATAACATTTTTCTAAACACTATGTGGTGTATTTTTGTGGTGCTATACTGTGGTATTGCATGATTTATTGCACAAGTACTTTACACAGTGCCTGCTAAGTTAAACCTGACTGCTCAGTGCCAAACTACCAGAGGGTGGTCACAGGATAATTTGGATTGTATGTGACCTACCTTGACTAGAGTGAGGGTCCTTGCTTGGACAGGGGCTATCCTGACTGCCAACCAAAGACCCCATTTCCAACAAGCCGGTTGCAAAAAATCTGCAGGAAAAGCCAAATATTCTATTGACAAACACAAGTGGATATCTGAGCATGAACCTATATTAAATAGTTGTAATACAGTGCTAAAAACAAGTTAAGTGTAACACAGATGCTTAAGAAGGTGTGGTTGTTTATTTCCAGAATGTCACTGAAGGAGGTTTTACAGATCTTTGACCAATATAGGATTGACTAAATCAATGGTAGCTTAATTCACACTTTGGGCGAAGGCATGGCTCTAAGGTTGTAGATCTTTGTGCTCATTTGTGTGTGGTGTATTATAGAAAACTACGGATAGCTGCCCATATGGTCTGGCAGACAGGGTTTTATCAGTGGTAAATGCATACCTGTCAACCTCTACACTTACAATTGTGGTTCATGTTAAGTGTTTAAGAGGGCAATGCCATTAGGGTGAAAATAGTAAGATCTCTTTTTTGGAGGTTATTCAAAATTAAAAAGAGTATGATCCCATTAATATCTAAAGAGCTAAGCTATTCATTAGGTGGTTGAGTACCTTTGAAAGGAGACAATAGCTATGTTTCCAGCATGTTGTCAAAGAATATTCATTATCACTGTCCTGGTGATAGAAGATTTGACACATTTAATATTGAATTACTTCAAGTCCACAAACCCTGTAGGCAGGGCCACTGTAATTATGCATGGGAAGGCCAAATTCTGCAGCAGGGCTGAGTAAATAATGTGGCAGGAAAAGGCAAATTATTCAGCAGAAGGTGGCATATTTTGTGGAAGTCTTACTTCATTTGTTGTAATTTTTGCACTTGTTAACACTGCCTGGGCATCGGTTACACATTACTAGTACGAGTGCATTGCCCATATATAGCAATAAGCAACAGAACGGTGACCAGTCGAACTTTGCAAAGGGTCTTCAACTACGCAACAGCATGTGTCCCTGGGTTTTTAGTAACTTTTGAGCAATTTGAGTTAGAAACAAATTTTCTTTTGTTAAAATATGCGGATTATGCAGCAAATAAAGGATTTATGTGGCAAATGAAGCAAATTTAATAATGTGACAAAATTTAACAACCCTGCAATCTCAATTCCTGTGGCTCGATTTATAGGGTATTGTAACAAAGGCTGAATGTTTTCAACAGGGATGTCATGTAACATTTCATGAGTGATTTGATATGTGAGGTCGTAAGCAGGGAATAGCAGGGTGCTACTTACCTTTAGTGAACTAAATCAAATCTGTAAGTTTTAGAGTCTTTTTTGGTTTATGAAAATGACTGCCTAAGGACTAACCATCCAGATATACCCACATTTTTCTGAGGATTAAACCTTCAAGTCAAACTCAAAAACCTCTTTAAGTGCTAATTTCTCAAACACAGCAAATAAATTTACACCAAATGTCAAAAGGGAACAATTTCTGAGTAAAGTTCTAGCTTTTTCTCAAATTTGGTATAGTTCTTTCAGTCTTTTCTGTTCTGGAAAGCAAAGTTTCTTATGGGAATTAAGGAACTTCCACATTTTGTAACACTCCACTTTTACTTGGCCAACATTTAACATATCGCGTGATAAACTTTTCATGATGCCAAAATGCATTTTTTTTTTTCTAAAGTGATATGCAGATTCGTCAAACAACACTAAGGTTAGCAAAACAAAAAAATGCCTTTCCAGAGATAGAGATGTTGTGGGCTTACCTCAGATCTATACCTCCCTTTGATGAAGCAGTTTTTATTGTTTGAGGACTCTGTGCACTTTACCCCTGATAATCATTGGTACATCCTGTAGTGCAGTTTTAAACTGACATTTTGAATGGCATTTTCTTTAATACTTATGAGTCACCCCTATGGTAGACCCTAAAAGCTGATAAGGCAGAGTTAATGGTATTTCAAACAGAGAGCACATGTGTTTAAGCTTTACATGTCCTGATAGTGAAAAGCTTCCTAAGTCATTTTTCACTGTTGTAAAGCTACCTCTTCATAGACTAACATTGGGTACTTTATTGCACTTAAGTCGTAAATTTAGTTTGTGAAGAAACAGAGAAATAGCTCTTCCATTCAAGTGAATTGTAATTTAAAATCTTCTTTAATCATAAAGTAGGATTTTAAGTTACAAATGTGAAAACGCCACTTTTAGAAAGTTGGCTGTGTCTTTCCCAAACCAAATGTACCTGTCTGCCAGTGTCCTGGGTCACTTAACTATGAATGGGTCTGCTATTGTTGGTTGTATACTACTTCCAGAGAGCAAAGCAAGGAAACCTAGATGTGATGAGTGAGGGCCTTCCTGATTGGGTAGCTGGGGAGGAGCTGCCCCCCTTGCCTGTGTCACCCTAGACAGTTTGGAGCAATGGCAAGTAGAAGAGCTGACCAGAAGCGGTTTTGAGGGTAGACCAGGCAATTACCTCACATGTATGCTGGCAATAGGTATTAAAGTCGGACCTCCAGAACCTCCCATCAGAACTTCTAAACCTGTGAATGTTTAAGAAAAATGTTTGCTCTGTTGTCTGAGAAAGAGGGACTACCCTGCTCACTAGATAATTGTACCAGCTTGCCTTAAATCCTGGCTACCAAGAGAGACTCCACACATCAGAAGGCTAACCTGTGTAAGCTATGGGGATACAGCAAGCTTCCAGAGGCCTCCCTGCAACTGCCCAGCAGACCAGAACCAACTGGACCTTCCTGAGCCCTGCTGCTGCCCTCTACTGGAGTGAGTCCCAATAGGTGCCCCCCCCCCAGGCCCTGGACTCTTGTCTGGCATCAGTGAGAATTCTTCTTGAAGAAAAGGATAAGTTACAGAAGTTTTGGTCTCCTCATATCTGGGAAGTGACCTATTCACACAAAGAATCAACCACTCACAACAACTGCCAGCTGGACCTGCTCTTCATGCAAACAGGGTCTTATGAGAAGATCGGTAATAGGAGGCCTCAACTTTGCATGGACAGTGACAACCCATGACGATTTCCAAGTGAAGCTCCAGCATTGATTCTGTTCTACAGCAACAACTGCCCATGATGCTCAACCAGCTCTTTGAGCCGAGCCCTCTTCTCCCTAACAGCACTCTTCACACTGGACTTGAGAAGGTAACCCTTCAGCAGAACTAACCTGCTGCCTAGATCTACCCCACACCCTATCGCACCCCCGCCATACATAGTCTTTTTATCAATGTTGTCATTTCAGATACTCCTGTGAAATTAAGAATGGGGTCATGGAACATGCCATGGATGATGTAGTATGGGAGGTAATTAGCAGTGCGTGAAGATCACGATTACTAGTGAATTTCTCTGGTTTGTTAGTTTAAAAATGGTATGTTTTAACTGACATTTTCACCCAACTATGTTTTATTCAAGGAAATTGTGTGCAGGCCCAGCACCCAACCACCCAACCACCCCCTGCCACGCACAGCTAAATCATGTTACAATATAAAGCGTGTCATCTTAAATAAGGCAAACCTACTGGCTTTGTCCAAAGACAAGAAACCAAAATATACAAAGAGATAGCCCTCTCATCTTTATCAAAAGATCAGCACATCAACATATATATATAAAGCAGACATATTGGCTTTGTCATGATGTCACTAAAAACTTTAAATCAAATATATTTTATAAATTCACACATTGCAGTGTTTAGTGATTTTCAAATATTTCCATAAAGCATTGTTTTGTATTTATTATTATTATTATTTTTTTTAAACAACATTAAAGTCTAAGGTTTTTTTTTTTCCCTACATTTTTTCAGCCCACAAATTGCAGCCATAGAACTAACCGCAAGGGGTCCCTGTTCTCCAGCCCTAAGGATAATGATTTCAATGACTCAGTAGACTCATGTTTTTTCAATGTTGCTGGGGAGAGGGGGGTGGAAGAGGAAGCTGCTGTGCTCCCTGGAGCCCTCCACAGCATGCTTTTAGGGACATCGCTAGGATCCAATTATACAACTAAAAAGCCTTTGAGGGACATTATATGGCACTCCTTGTTTGGAACAGCGAACAACAAATGTGCTGATCCTGCTGCCCATTTATTTTATTTTTTATGGGTGTCTATACCCACACACCCACACTTTATATTAACTTTGGGGTTGAGGAGGAGTCCTTGCATCCTTTGCCGGCTCCCCTTACCGCACCAATACCAGGTGTCAGACATTATTTTTCAAGGGTTCCCTGATGCCTTGCTCCGATTACTCATAGCATACCCATTGTTGAGGACCTCATGGGAGCCTAAAGAACCCTGATCCCCTCCTGGTCCCCTTCGAGTTCCACAGCCAGCATCCATCCTGGGTGTGGAAGGAGACAGCTTCGTGCTTAAATCCTGCCTGGACAGGGGCATAGACAAAGCAGCTCCCCTCTGGGCAGTAGCAAAGTTATGTTCCATGCCCAAGAGAATGCAGGCAGGAAGTTCAATTTGTATTCCGTTTGCACACTCCTAGGCAGGTAACAGCAATATCCAAGAGGTTAAGATCCTGAGAGCCATTGTGTGCCTCGGGGAAGGTAGCCCAAACGCCTATTGCCAGAAAACAAAAAACATTCAAGGGGGATAAGCCATCCTGAAGCATGGGGAAGGGCGCTGTATGCCCTCTCTCAGGTCCAGCTAAATGGATCATGCTGAAACTTTCCAGGAAGCAGTTGAGGTGGGTGAGACTTTTTGAAAGTTTTTGTGAAGATTCATTCATGGGAGCCAGTTATTAGCAAATCAACAAGTCCATTTCCTATGGAAACGTGGTTCTAACTACAACTACCCACTGGTGACACACACAGTTGTCATGAATCCCTCATGCATCTGCTCGCTACTTAGACATTCTGCATGCGATGTACCTACTCTGGATTAACTACATTGGCATTTTACCAGAGGAAAAATTAATCCCAAGCCATTATCGTTATGTTAAGTTTGCCCAAATAGTTTTGATCTAGTGTCGGTCATGTGTTAATTAACTAACTCACTCTCGTATATGCACTATAGCAATGACCTTGTAAGCGCCTGCCAAGCCTTAAGCCCTCATTGAGCTCTCTTGTTACTAGTGCTCAAGACCCAAATGTATTAAGATCTGGAACCGTTCCGCTGCCAGGGGCAGCTGCTTTGCCAACTCCTTTGGCATGAGAACAGCGTCATGAATCATGCACTTGACACTGTGAGACGGTGGTCAATCATTTTACCAACAAGCCTCACTTTTTCTGTCTATCTTTCAGCAGTGTCTAAAATTCACAAAGTTAAGTCATCTGCAATAATGCGACACGAGAGCACCTGCTTATTCGAGGCGCGGCAGTAAAGCGCTACTGTGCCCTGGCCGTTTCCTAAATCCTCTGCAGTTTTCTCGCACGAGCCCTTATTATGAACATAACCTTGACAGTGAGTTGCTCTCTTCCGATATTTCGAATCCTTCAGAGGATAATCGTTGTGGTATTTCAATTGTGTAGTGATAACGATATGGATTTACCACGATAGGAAAAAATGCCAAGCATAATGCTGCTGGGTTGTAAAAATGATCCTAGTATCCGACCTGCTGCCATGCATTGAGGAATTTTAGAAGTCACTTGGAATGACACTGGTTTGTTCATTTTGCTGCCGAGTGGTAAAAATTTCCTTCGAGGGAGCATATCTGTATTTCAGGCACACCGCCCTATCTAGGCAAAAAAAGCGCCATTATTGGAGTGATCGTTGGCCACACAGACCAATGCTTTGTTGCAAACCTAGTTGTAGAGATAATCTTTTAAATTATAATTGAGACCGGAACTTCTAAAGCTCCTAATTCTGGTACTCCCCCCCGCTCCCCTTAAGGAAGAATGCCCGTGGTATTGTCCCAAAGCGTATAAAGTTAATTGGCCACGGTAGGATGACCAAATAGTAAGTCTATAGTTCATAAACACATAGTTCAGCACAACTTTCTGCAAGGCTATAGAATTTGGGCCACTACAGGTTACCCTCTCTTCCCACACCCCCCACAACCTCCACCTGATCCCCAGTATCGATCCCCCCGTGGGTCATTATCTAAATGCCCTCCAGAGGAAAGTTGCATCGCCAGCATCAAAGCTGGAGGTAAAGGACCTTCGTGTGAAGCGAGCTCTGTCGAGGCCCATTCATTCCCTCAGGATTAATGTAATAAATAAAAACCTCGCAGACGGGCGTGTTGTGAAACGTACCACAGCACATAACATGAAGAATTAGCATGCAATGAATAATTTATTTAGCACTTTCGGGTTGTTTAAACAAATCACTTTCATGAAAGCAATGCGCATCCAAGCAATAAATCACTGTTTAGTACTCTGTCAGAGGCCCAGATATCGCTTGACAGAATTATTGAATGGTGTGCATGCCACGAGGCAAGTACAACCGAGATAAGGGCGCTGTCCTTGAATAATAGACCTTCCCGGTGTATGTGTGCGGAATAGCAGCCCTGAAGCAATCCAGCTTGCAGAAGGTAAGTGCTCTTCAAAAGTTTGCAGCAACACCTCACAGCCCGGGGAACTTATAATGTAGGACGTAATAAACTGGGAAATGGGGCTTGTTCGGATCCTGTCTGCTGCCGAGTCAATTCTTATTAAATGTCGATTGAGGTGTTCATTTCACACTTGGAATCCGTGCTTTCTTCTGTTGGTTGCCGCAGAGTTCTAGCACACCGATATTTTAATCCACTCCTTTTAAAGCATGTTTTCATCGCTGTGTGCTTCAGTCACATATTGTTTATCAATTGCGGTAAAATCTGTCCACACAGCGAAATCCCCTCGGGGGGGCGTTATTAGTAACAACATACAAAGGAGTGCATAACATCATTTCCATGCGTGTTGTGCACACCATAGTACATTGGTGACTTATCCTTTCTGGCGTGGTCTTTCGATGACACAGGACGAATACCCGGAAGTGCTACGTGAAGGCAGCCTCTGCCACAGTTTTCGGTTGACTGACGTTTTAAGTGGTTGAAGTGCTAGAGATACGACAGGCGACCACCTTAGAGAGTGGTATATGGTTGCTTGTTCCAGTTACTTTAAATGCTTGTGCTGCTTTTGGCTGGAAATATAGCAGCATTTGCTGACCCATCTAAAATAAGCTACAGAACACAACAATGTCATACAAAATAACCCAACATAAAACCCAACCGAACACACGAAAACAAAAAAGTCAAAATATAGCGCAACACAACCACAGTACAACGCAGCAAATTCACGTTACAATATGCACAAAAATACACAATAGAACAACAAACTGGTTAAGTCATTACCTCAACAAACGCACACAATTTTTTTGTCATACACTACAGCTCCCAGAATAAGTTTTCATAATACAGTGGTAAAAAGTGTTTGGAGAGGTTATTGATCATCCCTAAGCATTTATTCTTGAAGAATATGGTTTCTCTAGGATGATGCAACATGATTAATAGGCATGCCTCTCCACAGTGCAATAGAGTGCACTGCTCTTCCAACACAATGCAGCAGTGTGTTCAACAACTGAAAAAGAAGGGTCTGATCTTGTGGACAAATTAATATTTGTACTGAGAGTCTGATCAATGGAGCACTGGTCTTTGTGCTTGCTCTGTAAGGGTGAGCAGATGACTAGTCCTTAAATTTAAGTGTTCCTACAAGTTTTTTTCAGTGCTACAGCACTACTTCCAAGTCAGGGATTGGGTGTGCTTGTGCAATTCCAACTTAAGTCACCCCACTGAGCTTAGCTTTGTGAAGAGATGTGAAGTGTGCCACTGAACTACTCTATGGAGACCCTCACCTAGGGTGGATTCAGTTCCCAGTGCCCCAACCAAATGAATTCTGCCATTTCTACGAGCGCTTGCATTCTTCCCTGCATGGCATTCTTTTGTGTCCTTTTATGTATTCATCCTATCCTGATACATCCACCCCTACACTTCTCACCAAGCAAAAATACGGGCGTGTGAAATTCATGTCAACACTAAACAGTCGATGGCATGACCTAGACGGGAATGTGCTTCCTTGAGTAACTGTACCTGTAATTGTACTCGAATACTGACTTATCTACTTCTCTAGGATGCCCTCTTTCAACTTCTGCATGTAAGAACGTTTATTATTCACTGGGCTAGATGGGAGTCCACCACAAAGAATAAGGTCACAAACTTATTAAGGCAAAATACAGATTCAAAAATGTAAACATGCGGTCAACCCACTGGAAGCTACAACACAAATCATTAAGTCCTTACTTAGGAAAATATGTAAAATGTTCAGCAGTAACAAAAAATAAAAATAAGTCAAAACAATACAGTACACATTCTACAGACAAATCTAAAATAAAAAAGTGAATTGTGTGAGTAAAATGACACCAAAATAGCAGATATCTAATAATGACATTTTTTTTTATTAAAGAGATTTAGGGCAAAAAGAATCAAGTACCAATAATGTGCTGATCAGTCACCTTTCACAGTTCACTGGGACCAAGGTGAGCACAACAGACGTTTGTTCTGGTCAAAGATTTCACCCACTAATAGACTTTGAAATGGAAGTCAAAAATCCTTCAGTGGGGCACGCTTATAGGCTGTATGTCCCAGGTCTTCTTGAAGATGGATACCCACTGGACAATATCTTACTGAAGCAGTTGGCTGTGGTGAGAAAAACTCCAAATGGGAGAAATGCATATTTAACAGCCACTGAAGTCCTTGCATCAGGCGGATATTTCTGGCAATTTGCCTGGTCAAGATTTTTACTTTTGGACTGATTTTTTTTTCTCCCAAGTGGGGAACGCCTAGAGCTTCATCCAGTCCTTTCAAAATATGCCATCGCTATCACGAGATCCAGCTGAAACTCCTGTGGTCTGAGAAATGCAAAACGTTTTTAAAGTCCCAACTTTTCAGAGTTTCTGAAACAGCTCCTCTTGGTGTCTTCTAGGGCTCCCAATACATAAGGGACAGCACTTAGAGGCCAAGACTCACTCCTCCAACAGATGCCACCAGAAGAGTCCAGATCAGGTAACAGTTGCTCCTGGTCATCTGGACACACCAGGAAAAATTACTGTTGCAGCTTGTTCTGTGGCTACACAGGAGGCCAGCCAAACGCCCATTTGACTTCACTTCTTAATCCTGGGCACAACTGGGAGCAAGTCCAGCCCTTCAGGTCTTTACACAGGTCTCAAACAGCAGGTCCAGTCCTTTTTCTTTTTTTTGCAGGTCCAGAAAGTGTTCTGAAAACCAGTGGGTACTGTGCCACTTTTGAATGACTTATTAATCAGTAGATGGGGGTGACCTATGAACACTTCCTAATCAAGGAAGAAAAAGATCCCAAGGGCACGCCTTCCCACTTTTGCAGCACATACTGTTTTGCCTTACTGCAAACTAAATCACAGTGTACTATTCTAAGTAAAAAAAATCAAGATGATATAGCCTTTCAGCACATGGATGTGGTTTCTTTTTAAGATCAAAGTGTTTTTTATAAATATGAGACTCCTTTTCAGCTACAGTAAACTGGTTCTGGGACCAGCTCCCTCTCCTATTGCACTGTGGCCTAGGCCTGGGTGGAACTAAAGGAATTTAACGTGTTAAATTAAAATTCCAATACTCTGCCATTGGGATTAAACAAGTTTGCAGTGGCTTCTGAAGTTTAGAAAGCCCTTCATACCACTCAGTACCCTTGAATATTCTGCACCGATTAAAAATGATAATCACTGTAGTGTACTAGGGGACAGAGCGATATTTGGTCATGATGTTTTAGGCAAAATGCATCCTCCCATCAATTTGTGTATGCTAGGGTGCATTTTTCACAAAGAAAATAGCACCAAATGCCAACTCCAACCCCGTTGTGGAATTCCATGAACTGATTTCATGGAATTATATTGACATTCCACCAAACACCTCTAATTCCACCCAGCCCTACTTGTGCTAGACTGACTACAGACAGCCCTTGAAACAAAGTCTTCTATTCACCAGGTATCCCTTTACATTTAACTGTGAATGTCAGACCTTACCTCGATCCATTTCAAGATAATGATTTTTCTAAGTTCCTCTATGCTCCTCAGACACCCTTCTTGAGCTGGAATCTATCACATACCTCCGATCCAGGTCTTCCTGACAAAACATTTAATTCATGGTTTCTTCTCTGGGAACTGTTTTCATACCTTATAACCTGGAAGCACTGATGGGAAAACTAATGGAAGGTGAATTGTAAGCAGCCCCTGGAGGTTCAGACAGACAAAGACTAACTTTTTAAAATTAGACTTTCTAAATATTAAATAAAAATCTGACGCCTCGAGAAACTGGATTTTTATTTAACATTAAGAACAGACAGCCATTTTTTGCACCAGCTTATCCCAAACCAAAGTTACAAGACAGAGACAGACTTTCACACCACTGAATATAGCTTTTGAGGGGCTAGTCACTGTGGGTACATGCCAAAACCCAGGGCCTGATTTATATTTCAGAGGACTGGTCACTCCATCACAACCGTGATGGATAGCCCATCCACCAAAATCTAAATTCCATAGGATATATTAAGATTTATATTTCAGAGAATCGGATATAAATCACCGCTGTGATGAATAACCCATCCACCAAAATCTAAATGAGGCTCTAAATTCTTGTACATGACAATTTTTAAGTATTACACACTCTGTTTGGGCTACGAGGCATACTTAGGACTGGTATATAATATTTAAAAATAAGGGTTTTCTCATCAAAAAAGGTTATTCCAACAGATTTATCTTTAGGTTTAAATGCTGCAGGAGACAGGATACACAGGTAGGGCTGAAGTCACATGTTGTCATCCTAGTGGATGGTACAGCATGTGCTGCAATCCATAGGCAACACAATTTTCCATTTCTTTGCTGTATACTCTGCACCATATACTATGACCTAGCTTGTAAGTTAATATGCCATCTAGAAGTTAGCCGATATCATCATGTTTTGGGGGGGTCAAAGCCCGTACACTGGTGCCTGGACATCAAGTGCCCCAAGATGAAGTCATAAATCCACAAACAATGGGTGTGACCACACTAAGGGGTGATTTTTCACACTGCACATATTACAGAGCTCTCATATTGTCCACTATAAATATATGAAGTCACTGCTGCAACACTTACATTTCTTAATGACTTGCCAGGCTAGGAAATGGCATGGCCATGGTAGACAAGAAGCTTTCCCCATTAATTAAAGTAAGTCAAATCTGTCCAGGTGTAAATAGATATTTTGTCCCTGTACAGTGGAGCTACCAGTGCCCATTCACAGAATGGTGGTCTTGCCCACTTGCTGAGTAAGATGTGCTTTTGACCCAGACTTGCATCTGTGCAGTCTTGACCACCTTCCAAAGTATAGCACTAGCTTTAGACCCCCTCAAAGCCCACTACTTTGAGTATCCCTTGATCATATTTGTCCAGAAAAGCAAAAGGGGTTATGCATTTTCCACCTCTCAGTAGCTATACTTTGACCCATTTCATATTTTGGAATAGGATCTTGCTTCAAAACGTCCCCATTGGCCGAGTCCACCCAATGCAAATAATAAACTTAACAGGGGAATGTCCTCCAGAGACACAATGAGCACCTTTATGGAATCTCAAAACACGTGTGTGGTTTATAAGTAAACAAAGTAATTTTATGGGAAGAAATTACCTAAATATCCAGCTCAAATATTTCCATACGAGCCCATGCATGCTGCGATTCATATCGGTGGGTGAGCTTCAGGATATGTCAGATACCTTTTAGATAGGCCATCAAAGCAGGGGCACAGACTTTAATAGTGCAGTCGATATTTTTTTTTCAGAAACAGGCTCTATAACAATGCTTCCTTTCAGCTGGTGGTTGCAGGTGGGAACCAACAGAACTTATTTTTCCTCATCAAACTTTGAACCATATCAAGAGGAAAAAAAAGTGAAAATAGCCTGCTTCAGGACACATTCAGCTAAGGAGAATCGAAATGAAATAAAGCAGAACACAGATTTAAAAAAAAATGCAAACGATTTTGTTTAAGAGAAAGGGGTATTCGAGGTAGGTATTGAACGCATTGGAAATAGATGGGTCCAAAGAAAACACTGGGATGGAAATCAGCCACAATAAAGAACTCCATAGGAACACTTTTCCCCTGGCTAGTTCAGTTGGATGTTTCAAGCCTCTTGTCGAAGGAAGGCCTTATTAACTTTACATTGGCAAGTACAGGTATGTTCCACTGGTAAAACCGGCAAGTCACGTCGCCTTCTCAGTGATTCTCAGAGCACAAAAGCTTGACCCATTCTTCTCCATGAGAATCTGGTGTCATTAAGCAAGTGGGAAACAATAGCATTCGTTACCTTACTGAGTAATCATATGTGTTACATCTATTTACAAGATAAAGTCGCAGACTTTTCACAATAACTCTTATGCACAGTACCGTTGCAATGCCAGAGTGTTTATAGCAGTCAGAACTATAAGTATGTCTACATTATCTTTCCTCCAGTACACGAGGCATGCCACACTGGTTCACTCCTTTAGAGGCAGAGTAGCTCAGATGTCTGTAAAGAGGCACCACCGTGAACTTTTTCATATGGAGTTCGCCACAACCAATCGTTTAGAAGATGTGTGTGTTCAGCTGTCCTAAATCACAAAGAAGGTTGAATTTGATCATGACACTAGACTTATCTTCAAATTGATGTCCAATATAGATCCACCCCATTGTATATTTTTTAAAGAAGTTTTGCATATTTTAACAACTATTCAGCTATTTACTCATTTATGAAGGCGCACTTTTTATAGATTTCAGTGTCTGCGCACCTCGAATCGTTAATTATTAAGCAGTCTCTCAAAAGCTTAGGTTTACTGCAAGTAAAATACACAACGTTACTACCCTACCTGTATTGTATGTTTACTGATATTCCCAACTGCCTACATTGCAGCGGTATTGAACAGTATGTCACTTATGCATCCTGGTAACCATTTTAATTGGGGGCAGTGGGGCATGCAACCAAATATTATTTGCAGTTTTTGCATTTACATTTTGTACCGTTAGGAACACCATTATAGAGCACAGGTAACGGAGATAATGCCTTCGTGCTGGTCTGTGTTAATAAGATCTGCGGGTGCTTCCGCCGCGGTTCGCATTTATAAGATCCTGGGGGCACTGGCTTTGTAATTGGAGTTTGATAGCCTTCAGGAAGGTGTGCTGCATTCTGTTGCCATTTTAGTAGACTAACATTTCCATAGATTCACATCCTCGAATATTATCGTTAAGATACCCTGTGGTGACATTTAAGGAGCCACACATTGGACCAGAGATAAAACTGGCGGAGCCACCTGCAAATATACATTTTATACATATGTATGCTTACATTTGCTTAAAGTCCGATTTATACATGGAAAGCAAACACTGCTTTGCAATGAAACATAGTGGGGCAAATTGTGCATAGCACAGTGCAGTGTCCCTCTTCCATGTCAATACTCGCATGTTAGGCATTACCTCCCGTCCCTCCCTCGCCTTCCTTTACACCAATGAGGCTTCCTGCCTCCCACTAGACCCTCCCTTCCCCTTTTAAACCCCCCTCCCACCCCTACCCCCTCCTGTTCTTTTTGTCTAGCCCGCGCTAGACTTACCTTTTCTCTTGCTCCCACGGCGGGACCTGGGGGTGTGCTTCGGCCGGGCGCGTCTTTTCTGAGCAGGCGGGGCTGCTCGTAAGATGCGTCCTGGGAGTCGGCTGACGGGGTCAGCCGGCTCTTGGTGGCTGGGGCGTCAAGTTCCGGTTTCTACGCCGCGGAGCCGCGTAGAGATGCCGAGGAGCGTTTTTTGCTTTCCTGAAGGGGTAGGATGGGCGTGCTGCCCGCATTTTGTCTGCATTTTTTTTGGATTTGCCCTTTGTGAGGATTGATGATTGTGTTGGGAGGTCCTGGGCCCTATATATTTGGGGGGTGTTTTCTGGGTGGGTAGTAGTGTGTTTTTGCTACTATCATGCCTAAAGTGCCGGCTAAAAGACGGAGAATTGTTTCTTTTTCCTCCTCCTCAGAGGAGGGTGCTGCTGGCATTTCGACTCCTGGGGGCTCCCAGATTCCAGGTGGTGGTGCTGCACCTCTCATGTCCAGAGAGGAGGTGCAAGAGATGATCGAAGTGGCTGTTTCCAGAGCTCTTCAAGCGGGGATGGCCAGGCCTAGTAGGTCTAGGGCTACCCATACACCTGCATCTGCAGGGAAGTCCTCCTCTGAGAGTGAGGAAGGGGAAGCTCCATCTACGTCCTCTGGGGGTAAATATGTCTCCAGGGAGGAGATGTGGGATGTGATGGCACATGTACGGGACAATTTGGGGTTTCCAGTGTTTCAACCTGCAAACTCAGACTCTCACTTATTTCCGCAATATCAGACGCCTTCTAAATTTGCCATGCCTTTTCAGGGACCTGTGAAGGATATGGTGTTTAGACAATGGAAGGATGTGGATAAGGCTCAGGTTCCACGATTCCTGCAGAAACTTTATTTACTTGAGGGTGAGGAGGTATTACCCCCCTCGGTCCGCCTGGATTCAATTTTGGCTACCCTGATTGGCAAAACGGCAGTCAATCCGGAGGATTGTGTGCCTACTGATGCCACGGACCGTAAGGTGGATTCAGGGCTTAAGAGGGCTTTTGAGGCTGAGAATCTGGCACTGAGGGCAGGTATATATTCTGCTTATGCGGCCCAGTCGTTGGTGCAGGACTTTGATAAGCTGGCGGTGGCTGTTCAGGAAGGGGCGGAGTGTTCAGAGCTCCTGGCTGGTATGGAACAGCAGGCCAGGTTCTTGGCAGATGTGTCGTCAGATGTGGTCCGTACTTCGGCTCTGGCATCTGGGGCTTTGATTGGGGCCCGTAGGTCCCTCTGGTTGCGATCCTGGAAGGCCGACCCGGGGGAGAAGTCTGCCTTACTGCGACTGCAGTTTGAGGGTCGTAGCTTGTTTGGGGAGCAATTGCCTTCCATGCTTTCCAAGGAGTTTAAGGAAAGGAAGCATGCCTTGCCTTATAAAAGGGGGATCTGCTTCAGGGAAAGGGTGGAAGAAACATTTCCGTTCTTCTCCCAAAATGGATGCCAAATCTTTTAGGAAACGTAGTTTTCAGCCTCGTTTTTCCCCTAAGAAGTCTGCTCCTTCGAACCGACGTGGGTTCAAGAAGGGGTCCTGACAATCACTGTGGTCCTGGCATAGGGCCGGTTGGGGGAAGGCTGTGACACTTTCTTTCAACTTGGATGGAGAGGGTCAGCGATCATTGGGTGCTGGACATTGTGGCCAATGGTTACGTCATCGATTTTGTTGTGGTGCCTCCAGATTCGGGGGTACGTCTCACTCCTCTGCCTACAGGAGGGGCGCGGCGAAAGGCATTGTTGGACAGAGTCCGGGACTTACTGTTCAAGGGGGCCATTTCCCGCGTTCCGCTGGAAGAAAGGGGTCAGGGCACTTATTCTGTCTTATTTCTAGTTCAGAAAGTATCAGGGGGGTTTCAGCCTGTGCTCAATCTGAAGGAAGTGAATGCGTGGATCAGGACGGTACATTTGCGCATGCTGTCTATTCAGACTATCTTTCCGTTGGTCAGTCAAGGGGACTTTCTGATGTCACTGGATCTGCAGGATGCTTACCTGCATGTGCCTGTGGCAAAGACTTCTCAGAGGTTCCTGAGGTTTGCTGTGGATCAGGAGCACTATCAGTTTTGTGTACTGCCTTTCGGCCTCAAGTCTTCTCCTCGGATTTTTACAAAGGTGCTGGCCCCACTGGTGGATTTGCTGCTTTCAGAAGGGGTGTTTATTCATCCATATCTGGACGACATCTTGATCCATGCATCCTCGCGGGCCCTGTTGCAGAGGCAGGTGGCCCAAGTTCTGGTGGTCCTGCAAAACCACGGGTTTTTAATCAACTGGGGAAAATCAGATTTAGTCCCATCCCAGGATCTGGTTTTTCTAGGGGCTTGATTACGGACACTTCTAGGCTTGGTGACAGTGTCCGAAAAGAGGTTAGGTGTGCTCCAGACCATGGTGAGGGAGGTTGTGTTACGGTCTGCCCCGTGCTCTTCTGTGGTTACGTCTGCAGGGTCATTTGGCATCTGTGATATTTCTGATACCTTGGGCGTGTTTCCATTTGCTGTGCTTGATGACCTGGTTCCTGAGAAGGTGGACGCCGGGGTCCGGTTCTCCGATGACCAGGATTCCGTGGTCAGGATTGATTCGCAGGGAGTTAAGATGGTGGTTGGAGTCCGATCATCTTCGGGTAGGGGTGTCTTTGTCTCCTCTGAGCCCGGTGGTAGTGACTACGGATGCCAGCCTCTCCGGATGGGGTGCTTGGATGGGGTCGGCACAGATTCAGGGGTTCTGGTCCCCGCTGGAGGCCAATCGGTCATCAAATTGGCGTGAGTTGAGGGCGGTATTGTTGGCTCTGATCCATTTCCAGGTGAGTCCTTTGAGCAGCCAGGCAGTTCTTCTTGGTAGGATGTAGTTTCTGGTTCAGGTTTCTTCTCCAGCAAGTGTCTGATGAGGTAGGGCAGAGGCCCCGTTTTATACTAAGTTGTGCCTTTGAAGTGGGTGTGACTTCAAAGAGTGTCTAAGAAATGCACCAAGCCCCCTTTCAGTTCAGTCCTGTCTGCCAGAGTCCCAGTAGGGGATGTGGCAGTCCTTTGTGTGAGGGCAGGCCCTCCACCCTCCCAGCCCAGGAAGACCCATTCAAAATGCAGATGTATGCAAGTGAGGCTGAGTACCCTGTGTTTGGGGTGTGTCTGAGTGAATGCACAAGGAGCTGTCAACTAAACCTAGCCAGACGTGGATTGAAGGGCACAACAAGGTTTTAGTGCAAAGAAATGCTCACTTTCTAAAAGTGGCATTTCTAGAATAGTAATATTAAATCCGACTTCACCAGTCAGCAGGATTTTATATTACCATTCTGGCCATACTAAATATGACCTTCCTGCTCCTTTCAGATCAGCAGCTGCCACTTCAACAATGTATGAGAGCAGCCCCAATGTTAGCCTATGAGGGGAGCAGGCCTCACAGTAGTGTAAAAACGAATTTAGGAGTTTTACACTACCAGGACATATAACCACACAAGTACATGTCCTGCCTTTTACCCACACAGCACCCTGCTCTAGGGGTTACCTAGGGCACACATTAGGGGTGACTTATGTATAGAAAAAGGGGAGTTCTAGGCTTGGCAAGTACCTTTAAATGCCAAGTCGAAGTGGCAGTGAAACTGCACACACAGGCCTTGCAATGGCAGGCCTGAGACAAGGTTAAGGGGCTACTGAGGTGGGTGGCATAACCAGTGCTGCAGGCCCACTAGTAGCATTTAATCTACGTGCCCTAGGCACATGTAGTGCATTCTACCAGGGACTTACAAGTAAATTAAATAGTCAATCATGGATAAACCAATCAGTAGTACAATTTACACAGAGAGCATATGCACTTTAGCACTGGTTAGCAGTGGTAAAGTGCCCAGAGGTCAAAAGCCAACAACAACAGGTCAGAAAAAATAGGAGGAAGGAGGCAAAAAGTTTGGGGATGTCCCTGTCAAAAAGCCAGGTCCAACAGACTTGGACTGTCAAATCGAGGAAAATTTCTTCTAGGGTGGCACAAAGCAGGTGGTATCCAGAAAAGCTGGTGGGAAGGCTATATCCGATAAGGGCGACACAAGGTTAGATACCTTCTTGCTGAGGGCCCACTGAAGTGGATTAGCTGCAGCCTATAAGCTCCAAGTGTAGTGAACCAGTGTCTTCAACACATATATGTCATGCTTTTTGTCAGTCTGCTCTGGTGATTGGTCCCAGATCTCCAGTGGCTGCAAGTCAAAAAAAATCTAAGTCCTAAAACTAAGTCCTTTTATCCTCCACTTTTCACTCAGGCTCCAAGAATGCCAACGGGAACTCTTAGGGCTTTAGTTTGTGATCTCTCAAAGGTGTTGAGGAGAGTCAAGTGCAGGTCCAGTTGTGATTGGGCAACTCGAAAACCATGGAAATTGTTGTTTTTTGAGCTTGGTGTCCCTGCAACCACAAAGGAGGTCAGACTGTTACCCTTGATGTCTACTTCTTTGCCCTGGGTAAGAAAAGGGACCAGGATCAATCCTTCAAGGCTCCTCTAAGCTTGCAGAAAGCAGGGGCCAGCTGTTTTTCTTGATTGCTGCAAGTTCAGAAACTGATCTGAGGAGGGATCCCTGAGGTGCAACACTTAAATGCAATGTCTAATGCCTGGGAGTAATAAATGGCTTCTCTCTAACCACTTCAGTAGAAGCTCCCAGAAGGTAACCATACCTGAATTGTTGTATACCCGCAATAGAATGAAAACCCACTGCAAGGCGCAGCTCATTTACGGGCTCTGGGTACCTAGGGATCTTGATGAACCTACAAGCCCTATATATCCCCACAACTGGAAGAGTCCAGCACACTTAAAAGTATATTGCTTTAAAAAAAACAGACATGGCAGGAAAAAGTTACAGAGTAAAACATGGAGAAAAATGGCTGTTTTTTTCAGCTCAATTTCAATATTTGTTTTATTTCAACTGTTATTTTCTGTAGGAAAACCTTGTAGGATCTACACAAATGACCCCTCGCTGAATTCAGAATTTTGTATACTTTTCAGAAATGCTTAGCTTTCCGGGATCCAGTATTGATTTCAAACCCATTCCTGTCACTAACTGGAAGGAGGCTGAAAGCACCAAAAATAGTAAAAATGAAGGGGCATATTTATACTCTGTTTGCGCCGAATGTGCTTCAAAAATTTTGACGCACAATCGGCGCAAACCCTGCCCCATATTTATACTTTGACGTCTGACCCCGCGGGCGTCAAAATTCCACCATGTGCATCATTTTATGGAAGGGGGAACCAGTCTTGCGTTAATTATATTCAAGGTAGGCATTCCCTTCCAAAAAATGACTTTAAGGCCTGTGCCCCATATTTATACTCCGTCATTTTGACGCACAGGAGGGGGTGGGCCTTAAAAAACGACACACAGCCTGATGGGCGCCGTTTTTTTTAACACCTGGGTCAGGGCAGGCCTTAAGGGACCTGTGGGCTCGGAAGGAGCCCAGAGGTGCCCTCCCCTGCCCCCAGGGACACCCCCTGCCACCCTTGCCCACCCCAGGAGGACACCCAAGGATGGAGGGACCCATCCCAGGGAAGGAAAGGTAAGTTCGGGTAAGTATTTTTTTCCGAATTGTTTTTGTGGCATAGGGGGGCCTGATAAGTCCCCTGGGCATGGCCATTGGGCAAGGGGGCATGACTCCTGTCTTTGCTAAGACAGGAGTCATGTCAATGGAGGTTGGGCGTCAAACAAAATGGCGCAAATCCGGTTTGAGGCCTAAATTTTGCCTCAGACCTGACTTGCCCCTTTTTTTGACGCACAACCCCCATTTTCCCATACGCCGGCGCTGCCTGGTGTGAGTCTTTTTTTTTTTACGCACACCAGTCCACAGCGCCGGCTAACGTCATTCCATAAATAAGGCGCCCGCATGGCGCGTTGGAATGGCGTTAGCCGGCGGTAACATTTTTGACGCACAACTGCGTTGGCGCAGTTGTGTGTCAAAAAGTATAAATATGGGCTGAAGTATGTCCCAGTAAAAAGCCAAAATTGTGTTGAAAAATGTGGTTTTCTGATTCAAGTCTGTCTGTTGCTGAAAGCTGGGAAAATTGTGATTTTAGCACCACAAACCCTTTGTTGGTGGCATTTTCAGGGCAAAAAAAAACAAAAAAAAACACATGCCTTCTTCAGCAGCCCTTTTTCCCATTTTTTTGAAAAAACTAAATTTTAGCTGTATTTTGGCTAATATCTTGGTCTCCTCTATTAGAACCCACAAACTCTGGGTACCTTTAGAATCTCTAGGATGCTGGGGAAAAAAAGGACGCAAATTTGGCATGGATAGCTTATGTGTAGAAAAAGTTATGAAGGCCTAAGCGCAAATTGCCCCAAACTGCCAAAAAAGGGCTCAGCACTAGAGGGCCTGTAAATCAAATGCTACTAGTGGGCCTGCAGCACTGGTTGTGCCACCCAGATTAGTAGCTCTATAATCATGTCTCAGGCCTGCTACTGCAGTGTGTGTGAAGTTTTTACTGTAAATTTGACTTGGCAAGTGGACCTAAACCTTACCTTTTCTTACATGGTAGACACCCCTAAGTTAGGCCCTAGGTATCCTCAAGGGCATGGTGCAGTGTATGGTTAAGGTATGACGTTTAATGTGTTTTATATGTCCTGACAGTGAAATATTGCTGAATTTGTTTTTCACTGTTGCGAGGCCTGTCCCTCTCATAGGTTAACATGGGGGCTACCTTTAAATCTGATTAAAGTGTAGATTCCTTTTGGGAGCGGATGAATAGGTTGAGTCTGGGGTCTCTGAGCTCCCAATTTAAAAATACATCTTTCAGTAGAGTTGATTTTAAGATTGTGTGTTTGAAAATGCCACTTTTAGAAAGTAAGCATTTTCTTGCTTATATCATTTCTGGGACTCTGCCTGTTTGTGGATTGCCTGTCTGGGTCAGTTTGACAGTTGGGCTGGTTGCACCTCACACTAGACAGTGACACAAAGGGAGCTGGGGTGTAGTCTGCATTTCCTGATGAGCCATCTGTGCTAGGAGGGAAGGGAGGAGTGGTCACTCACACCTGAAAGGGCTGTGCCTGCCCTCACACAATGCAGTCTCCAACTCCCTGGTGAGTGTCTGGGGCCTGGCCTGGGCAGGGCAGGATTTCACATTTAAGAGAGACTTTGCTTTGAAGTAGGCCTACTTCAAAGGAGAAATTGGGTATAAGAAGGGCACCCAAAACCACAGACTTTAGATCACTTCTGGAAACCAAGAGGAACCTCTGCCTGGAGAAAAGCTGAAGAGCTGAGGAAGAAGAGCTGCCCTGCCTGTGACTGTGCTTTGTGGAGCTATCCTGCAGTTGCTGCTTCTGCCTTTCTAAGAGGACTAAGACTGGACTTTGTGTTACCTTCCTTCTTGTGAAGATCTCCAAGGGCTTCATTTAGAGCTTGCCTACTGTTGTTTGAAGTCTCAGGGACAGCAAAGACTACTCTCTTCCAGCACCTGGAGCCTCTGGAGAGACTCCTACTCTGCCAAGTGGTGCCCATACAGTTCGTGGGACCCTGAGAAGAGAAGCTGGCAGCCCAACAGTGAAAAATCCATGCACAGACCGCCGTGTGGGGAAAAGATTGACAACTCCGATCTGCGGCAGAAAAATTGACACACCGCCAGCTTTGCAGCACCAAAACCGACATTCGCTTGCAATGCGTCTGGAAAATCGACATTTGCAGCTGGAGAAACAACCGACAGCGTCGCTGATGGAGGCAGGTGAGATCGCAACCCCTGGTGTGGTTTTCAGACCATCGTGCGGCTGAATTTCTGACGCAAACACTGTTGAGCCTGTAAAAACGATGCAAGTTCTGATCGGATCGATGCATCGCTCTCCTGTGGAGAGAAGAAACAATGCACACCGACCCGACTGAAGGAGAAACGACGCAAGGTCTTGCTCTTGAGTGAAATCAACACATTGCAAGACCTTTTTGATGCACACTCGCCCTTGTGGGGTTATTTTTGATGCACCAAAGGTAAATTTTCATGTTAAAGAGCATTTGCGTTGTGTTTAAAGTTACATGAAGACTTTTTTTGGTTTTTATTTGATAACTTGACTTTTTTTTACTGTGGATTTTTGTCGTTTCGTTCTTGTTTAGATAAATATTTTCTATTTTTCTAAACCTGTGTTGTGTCATTCTGTAGTGTTTTCATTAAGTTACCTTGTGTGTTGGTACAAATACTTTACACCTAGCACTCTGAAGTTAAGCCTACTACTTGTGCCAAGCTACCAAGGGGGTAAGCAGGGGTTAGCTGAGGGCGATTCTCTTTTACCCTGACTAGAGTGAGGGTCCTTGCTTGGACAGGGGGTAACCTGACTGCCAACCAAAGCCCCCATTTCTTACAGGAAGGTATTGTGTCATGAAAGGAGGAAGGTGGGGCAAAAATCTTTTTCAACAGTTTTGACAAAAAAAACCAAATATATATATTGGTAACAGACGTTTGCAGATAACTTTACCTCAATGATCAAATTATAATTCATTAATGGCAGAATCATCATTGCAGGGTATTTTACTTTCAAATGAAGCCATTCCATGCAACGTGGTTGATGAAAGAAAAGGCGGCAGTAAAGCCATCTTATGTGATATCAAACTTTGATATTTGAGCAAAAACCTATGCTAGTTATACCTTACAGTCAAATCTTTCAATTATTAAGTTAGCAAGTTATGGATTTCATTGCAACCTTGTCAATTTAGCTGGGACTTTCATTGACACTGCACTACAGAAACAGGTTCTGGAATTGTTGCCAGAAGACATGTAGATGTGCTCTTGAAGGCAGGGGCATCTCAGAAAGCTATGTCAATGCATTTTACTTCTCAGGGTCCAGGATCTTTGTGGTACAGCTGGAGGGGTTTGTAAAAAGATACACTTAATATAGAAAGCTAATGGTACCTGTATGTTCATCCTGGAGAAGGGGCTCATGGCATAGACGAGGGTATAATCCACATTTGTGGGCAAGAGCATCCAACCAGCCATTTTGAGGCATGGGTCATGGCCAGGGGGTGCCTTTCACCAACAAATTCCTGTTCTAGCCAATGCGGCTAGCAAATCCACCTCCCAAATACATGATTATGCCCTGGAATGTCCAGTGTTACCAGTTGCAGGTCAAAGGTATTTTCCAACACCTGAAAACAGTGGATTTGCAACAAGTGGGCTCTAGAGATAATGGAAAAAGTCAAGTACAATTCTTGTCTTTTAGAAGGATTCTTCCATCAAACTCTACTATCTTGATGCCCAATTCATCAAAAAAAGCACTTTTGGAAGGTGGTACAGAAATTTAGTAGATGTCGGACCTATTTAACATTGGAAGATAGTGAAAAAGGTAATTTCATAATAAAAATCCAAGATATCATCTTTCCAGAATATTCTACCCTTTATAAGGCAGGTAAAATTGTTGACATTTATCAATGTGCTGGATGCCTACCTGCACGTTTCCATTTTCACAACGTCTCAGAAGTTTTATAATTTTCTTTACAAAAATCGACATTTTCAGTGCTAAATACTGACATTTGGCCATTCTTCATCTCCAAGAGCTTTTAAGAAGTCTATGGTATCGGTGGTGGGTAGAATTCATGATTTCAAATCTTTCCCCGTTTGGCTGATTACTTGATCACTGCTTAATCTTTGCATTATATTGAGGGGATTCCGCTAGTCTGAAGAAACACAGAACATTAATCCTCCCACGTCAAGCGGTGCAATTGATCAAAGTGACATTCAAAA
Organism: Pleurodeles waltl; assembly: GCF_031143425.1. Taxonomy (NCBI): domain Eukaryota; kingdom Metazoa; phylum Chordata; class Amphibia; order Caudata; family Salamandridae; genus Pleurodeles; species Pleurodeles waltl. The sequence goes on along the minus strand of NC_090445.1, from coordinate 798,691,185 downwards.
CAGGGATAGGTTTTTCTGCCAGTACAAGCTCATTGTACATCTGAATTCTATGTTCAGGATAGGGGCTCAAGCTCCAGAATGGTTAAGGGCCCTAGAGAGGGCCTTGGCATCAACTATCACTAGACTTCCATTAATAGTTTTAATTTTTATGCTCTTGTCAATCGTTTTGTATCCTATTAAATCCAATAACTCAGAAGTGGAAATATTTCATTTCAAAGGCATAGCAAATACGACTGTCAGTGCAGAAGTAGCTGCGGCCTGAGAAACTAAACATGGATTGCCTATTTATTCCTGCCACCTCCAAAGATGACTACAACAAATGCCAGTGAGATTAAATCAGGGGGAATATTAGAAAAATCGTCTCAGGCCAGATGGAATTAACTACAATTAGAAAGGCTGCATTAATCTGTAATTTAATGGCTGTTCCTCTAGTGTTTAATTTCTCCTAGGTTCTGATGCATCAAATGGTCCACATTTGGACTGACAGTCTGATTGTCAGCATTTCCTTCACTCAAGGGAAAGAGCGGATAAAAGGCTCTTTAACTAGATGGACCATAGCTCATTTTAGATGGCCTTTACTTCAGGTAGGAGAAAAGGTGAAACGGGCACTAGTTTTTTCAGATCCGTTTTTAATATATTTTCCATTTTAAGTAGTTTTATAGTGATAGAGCGGTCCGTACTACCAATTTACCTGTATTTTGGACGCTCTTTAGGCCGATGAATCTTTTGGCTAAGTGGGACCCTCGCCACCCTTAATCAGTCAATTTCATTAAATCAATAATCAATAACGAACATAAGCAATACCCTGATCAACATAACACTTAACAATTAATCCAGAATACATTTTCGGCGAACCCTGACCTTTCAGTCAGGAATAACCACACCAGTTTATTCAAAGTTAGTGAATTTATTTCCCTATATTAACAAAGCTAGCACAATATAGATGTGTCTCAACACCAAATGATAAACATAAATGAACATTAATAGCTGTCCATAACGGCGAAACAAGTGCAATCTATGCAGCATTTGAATAACAAGGCATTCGATAATAGCAATGCAAATCACTAAAACTATAATCTGTAATGAGCTAATTGCGCACATTTAGTCAGCATAACAAGGTCTCAAATTGCATCGTGCAACAAAGGGAATCCTCATCTAACCTCAAATTAGCATCGGCATGTGGGACTTCATGCAAAAACAATTTAGCAACATTAATTTAGAAAACTCCTAACTAGGGCTCTATTAAAAATCAGCAGTTGGTTACCTAAAAGAAACACAATGCAATTGTACAATTTCTTTTCATATTTACCAATTACGATCAGCATTCAAGGAAGTCTTCGTCTCACAGGTACCGTTTCTCGATCAGCATGGGTACCGTTTCGATCAGCATGGGACGGGGCAAAGGGGCAGAGGTGGACGGGGCAGTTGCCTCACGGCGGCAAAAATAAACTACTACTTCATGCAAAGGGATCAAAGTTAAAGTCTCTAGGGCAAGAATCATTTAAGTCTCTTTCTCTCGGTTAGAGAAAGCATCAAAGTCTCTCAAAATGGCGTCGCAGCAAAGTGGGCCATAATAGCTGCAATGTCCTGCAAAATGGCGGGCATGGGCGAAGTCCAAAAAAAAAATGGCCATAATGCCTGCAATGGCTACTTTCTTCTCGTGCACCTGGTTTAAATAGACAACAGTTCAGATCCAGTAGGGTCTTCCATTGGAGGGTTCATAGGTTAGCTTCAAATTGTCCAATCAAAAACAACAGTTCTCAAGCTTTTACTTAAGCATACATTATCCTTGGAGACGGGTACGCAAGTTGCAACATTTTATACCAATTAACTCACTTTCAGAGCTTCCATTGTCCGCACCTGCAGATCGACCTTGGAGTAAAGAGAAAATATGCCAGGCTGGCAGGAAACCTTAAGATAAGCATGTGAACGATCTCAGTGGAAAAGTACAGCTTCAAGCAGAAACACACGTTTAATAGCACATTGGAAAAATACGAGCATCTAAACCCGTGAGACCAGGCAACTAGGCCGAAGCCTGCACTAAAGTTATGCTAAGCTAAAACATTTCAAACAAGCAAATCATAGCACACGTTTACGATTATGTCGGATTAGTGCAATTCTAATACATCACGTTATATAAGCACGCTTATAAATGTTGGCAAACTACTCTGAGGGCACATTTTGTCCCCGTACAATCTTTATTAGTTCGGTTAAAGTCACACATGATTATTTCACACTACGTTTATGCGTTAATAAATGTAAAACCTTCATTTCAGCTTCATCAATAGCCAAGTCGGTATTTTTGCCAAGAGTGCATTCCTCTCTCCACGTGTCCCAGAAGTTGACGTTACCCAGTTTATTTTTCTATACAGCTTCCCCAATAGAAGAACATTTACGTTCCCTGAATGTGGATAGGGCATTGTCAATATACATTAAAAAAAGACAAGACAGCTCAGTTCATTAAAGCAGACTCGTTGACTTTTGTAAGTACAGGTCAAGCTCTGTATCCTTCAGCAACAACTTAGAGTAAATAGCTCAGACAGACAACTGTGGTGTCTGACTAAAAAGCAGGAATACATTCTTTCAGTACCAATTCAAAGAAGATCAGCCAGGGAAGAAGCTCCTTCCTGAAAAGCATTTAAGAGAGCACTTATAAAAGACGCAAGTTTTGATGACATAGTCGAATCTACGTATTTTCATTTCACCGTACCAATGTTATGTGCAAGTTAGGGTGTCGACAGACTTTGGCATCTCTGTACTGGAAACACACTAGGATATTGGTTAGTTTACCTAAATTAAGTCTCAGGTGTTGCATAATGATATTGGCAGGGACGTAGCTATGGGTGTGTGTGTTACACCCCCTATTAAATGTATTTTCTAATAAGTAGGTAGGTAGAGGTGCTTCTAGTTGTGTATGGTGAGGCTATCAGATGTCACCATGGATTGGTCTATGCACACAGACAAAAACAGACAGACACTCTTGCACTTCTTACCATTTTTGAGCTTTTGAAACAGTTGATTATTTTACAACATATTGGGCTAGGTGCATAAGGCATTTTTGAAGGCGCAAAAAGGCTTTTTGGGATGTCAAAAACCTAACTAGCTATTTAATAGCTGGTTACCGAATCCAATTTGGGTCTTGCCATTCATTATTGGGAAGGGGCGTGCTGAATGGTGTGTGCAAATGTTTTGCAATCTAAATATGGAGGCAAAATATTAATAATTTACTTCCCTTTGAAAATTGGTGATATCTCGTTTGCAAATGGAAAGGGGCCATAAAGGGGCCCCTTCGCCTTTGATAATATTTTGGAAAATACTTTAATAGCAGGCAGTGGTCTCACGGATCACTGCCTATTCTTAAAAATTGAAACTTCCAAGTTTCATTTGTTTTTTTAATTTAAACACATCCTACTTTCCCCCATGGAAAATAGACTGTTTGAAAAGAAAAAGTTTTGTTTAAAAGCAGTCAGACATGCTGGTCTGCAGATCCTAGCAGGCAACAGTATCTGTGATGACAGATTCCTAATGGGTCACAAATTGTTACCTACCTCATTAGTATTCATGAGGTAGGCCTGTTTGCGACCCACTAGGCATCAGAAATAAAACTCAAAAAAGTGTTTCAGATAGCCCTAATTGCAATTCACAGAAAGTCGCAATTAGGAAATGGCTATTTCAATTCTTCTTACATGTAGCCCATTTCTTTTAAGTGACCATAACAATCAACACTGTTTTGACCTGCCCACTGACGTTTCAGCACCCACATGCTCTGCTTCTCAAATATTATATTTTACCATGCTGTGACCACGTGATTAATGGGAAATGTTAGGCACCCACCACCCAACCTTACTGACCAAACTATGCCCCCGCATATTGACAGCCACCTCCTCATTTCACTTTTTTCTTCTCTTGCTATTTTAAAAAGCAGACATGATAGGCCACCTTTTCTAGAGGAGAATGGGTAGGAATTTTTTAGAAAGCCGTATGGTAGGCTTTGAAAGATGCTTAGCGTAGACATAAAAATATCTGTGTTAGGGAAAAAAAAAAAAGCAAAAAATAAACAAAAAGCACACCACTCCACCTCTAAGGACTGCGACAAGGAGTTCTGAGCTTTGAGGTAGTGAGTGGGCCATATACTAATGGCAATGACATCTACTTGCAAGAGAATTAGTGCTAAAACTAGGAATATAACAGGTTGGTTGCACAGACACTTAAAGACTTCACCTGTGCAACACTGAGTTGACGGCTTCTTGGAAGCAAAAAGTTTTTGATGATTGCAAACGAAGGACATTGAGGGAAGCATTAACATACTTAGGGCCAGATGTAGCAACCCGTTTGCGAGTCGCAAACGGCGAAAATCGCCATTTGCGAGTCGCAAACGTGGGTTTGGCATGCAGAAATGCATATTGCGAGTCGTTACCGACTCGCAATATGCATTTCCGACTGGCAAATAGGAAGGGGTGTTCCCTTCCTATTTGCGAGTCGCTGTGGGATGCAATACCATTTGCGACCGCGTACGCGGTCGCAAAATGGCATCGCAGTTACCATCCACTTCAAGTGGATGGTAACCCACTCGCAAATTGGAAGGGGCCCCCTTTGTTTGTGACTGGACCCCAAAATATTTTTTCAGGGCAGGGAGTGGTCCCAGGGACCACTCCCTGCCCTGAAAAAATACAGAAACAAAAGGTTTCGGTTTTTTTTGCAGTGCAGCTCGTTTTCCTGTCAGGAAAACGGGCTACACTTAAAAAAATAAAATAAACTGCTTTATTTAAAAGCAGGTCGCGAACATGGAGGTCTGCTGACGTCAGCAGGCCTCCATGTTAGCGAGTGCCCATACTCGCTATGGGGCCGCAATTTGCGACCCACCTCATGAATATTCATGAGGTGGGTCATTGCGACCCCATAGCGAGTTGCAGTCGGTGTCTGAGACACCGTACTGCATTGGGAATTGCGACTTGCAATTTGCGAGTCGCTCCGACTCGCAAATTGCAAGTCGCAATTCCCAAATTTCGTACATCTGGCCCTTGGTACGCACCCCAAAAAATACACATGTGTAACTTAGCACGTAACCTAAAATTTAGCACATTTAACATTTTAAACAATAGTCATGACTCAGTTCAGAAGAAGCTATTTAATCGCAATGCTCTTAAAAAAGGAACGTGTGTTTTGTAAATGCTGATGAGCTCTAAAACGCATCGCACAATCGGATATGGGAAAACTGTTTCGATCAGTAGAAAGATGAAAAGGTGATCTCCATAACAAAGTAAACGAATCTGAAATTAACTTCCTGAATGTTTGTATGATGTAAACATTAAGACAAGTTTCCCTTTATCAAGAGGGAGATGTGATGTTGTATCCATGCATGTATACGTTTTATGTGCGTGAGCATGAAGCTTCCACAGGAATCACAAGAGCAGCTTATAATGCGGAAGTGCATGGAGTGGGTAACAAGTACACTTTGACAATATTTTATAACACTCTAATTTTAACATAGTGTGCGTCAACAAGCAAGTCATGTTTGTTTTAATACACTACTGCTTTAAAAAGACAGAAAGAGACAAGTGTCCTTAAGTAGTTTTGTTCATGTTGACGTCAGCCAGTAGTCAAGGAAGCATGCCAAGTCTACCAATTTCAGCTAATTAGTTTTTTCTTTTCTTTGACTGCAAATCAATTAGAGCCTTTTTATTACTCCAGCTCAGATTAGAGAAGTTGTGGCATGTCCTTCAACTCGGTTGTGACTTCCAGCGTTCTCCATTGTCTGGAGAGAATTCTAAATCAGTAGAGAATCATGTAACCCATCTCGAAAAACATGACTGTCACCCAAGTGCAAGAGACCATGCATTGCATTACTCAACGTGTCTCCAGTACGAAGCAAGTGTTTGACACTGCCCAGTCTACAATTTGTATCGGCACAAAGAGCATGTTTCCTCATTTGTATGGAGGTAAGACCCCAAGAGAAAAAGGGTATGCCTTTGTTATTACACCACACCATATTACTGACATGGATACAATGGCAAATACACCATTGGAACTTGTACTCTTTTTGTCCCACATAGGCAGTGGTGCATGTTGCAGCACATCCTCCTCCACTAGAGCAGTCCATGAGAGGTATGATTGGGGGTTCTGACACCCCATTATCATTTTTTCTGTGTGCGCTAGTAGTGAAGGACACAGCATTTGTTTCAATCTTTGGCTTTGTATTTCACTGATACACTCTCCCCAGCTCACAAATTGTCAGAATTGAAGCCTACACCGTGGAAAGTGCATTTCTTCCATGACATGGCACAACTGTCCCCTGCGGCTAGACATGGAGAGTGGACCTTATCTAGCAGTAGCCACTTTGTAGTTAGAGTTACCAGAGATAAGAATTCCTGAGAATTTTGCCCCTTAAACACTTAAGCGGTCATTATGATCTTGGCGGGATAGCCCGCTGCCAACCAAGCTGAAGGTCGACAGAAGACCGCCAGTGGCAGTGGGGGGCATCCCACCAGATAATGATTCCTGGAGCATCACCGCCATTAATGGCGGTGAGGGCCACCAGGTGCCATGCTGGCGGTCAGTGGTGGGGATGGATGCTGCTCCACCCTCTCTGCCACGTCAGTCCAGACACCACCACGCCTATAATGATGCAGTCATAGGCGTGGCGGTGTATGGAGACGCAGTGATGCTGGCATAGCGGCATCCAAGGAGCCCGTTCCCTCCCGGAGCAGTGCCACATAACAGATAAGTGCTGGCCGAGAGGGAAGGGGGGGTGTTGAGTGAGTGAGTGCGTGCGTGCATGGGGGTATGTGTGTTTGTGCAGGGTGTGTGTGTGTGTATGAATGCTGTGTGTATGTCGGTATATGGGTGCATCTGTATGTGGGGGTTGCTGGTAACCTGAACGGAGGTTGGGGTTGGTGAAAGTGGGTTGTGGAAGGCCAACAGGGAGATTGGAGGGAGGAGGGATGGGGGGTTGATTTTCATGGTTCAGGGATGGTGGTGGGTCTAGGGGCTGGGGGCATGGGACGTGGGTTGTGGCAAGGGGGGGACCCAGGGTGTCATACAAATCACAGAAATTAGAATTCCTGTCACCTGTATGCTTTCTGCCAGGGATTACCTGGTCCGGTATTCCTCCAGGAAATCCTTGGTGGAAATGGGATCATTATCCCACCGGCGGTCTGGCCTCTGCTGGGTTGAAAGTGGCTACAGTCGGCCCGGCAGTCGGCCCGGCGGTTGATCCTGGCCTGGCGGTGGGTAGTAGTGAGGTGGTTGCTTTGCAGACAGTTCACTACTGTTTTCTTTATATGGCGGTCTGAACCGCCATGCTGTCAGCAGTAATTACCGCCACTGGTGCAGTCATTACCACCAACATCGTAATGGCCACCTTAGTGCTTATTTGATGAATAGCCACAAAATTTTACAGACTTATTGACAATACATTGAAAAATAATGCAGTGTTTTGCAGTGATTGGTGAAGGGGAGGCAAAGAAAAAAGGAGGCCTCATAACAAGTTTTTCCAATGAATGTCACCTGGACTTTTTGTATTGGATGTAGCACCAAAAAGAATGGATTTCCATGAAATTTGCCAGGATTCGTTATTATGGTGCTCAAATGATCCTTTTGGGTACTACAGGTGTGAAGGGTAAGTATTTGTAAGTAAAAGGCACTTAGAGATAGTAGTAGGTTTGTTATTTTCCCCCCTACCTAGTACCGCTGTGAGAAGTGGTAACAGGTATGTAAAAAAGTTTATAAGTTTCTATATATTAAAAACAAAATACGTAAAATAAATGAAAAATTATAAAAAGTTAAAATGCACTGTAATACATTTTAGTACACTATATCTGTATAATAGTTTATTTTTAATTTGCATTCTTTCACCTGCACAATTAAAAGTCTACAGAGTAGAGCAATAATAGCTACAAATTACTGTGCTACTTAAAAAAAGTGTGCAGTTCTCCTTAGACTACTATAGAATATATAGAAAAATGATTAATTAAATTATCTACCTATTGCAGCTTAATGTGGTAATATGTAGTGGACATCAACAAAACCTAATACTTACCCACCTCCAAGACCCTAACCCATACAGTGGAGAGTTTCAGAGTGGATTTGGCATACAGTAGAATAGCAGAGTGGAGAGGCATAGGCAGGAGTGTTCTAGTGAGGAGTGGGTAGAGTGGAATAACAATGTCTATTACTGGCATACAGTGTAGTAACACTGAGTGGAGTGGCATATAGTGGAATAGGTTACAGTAGAGTGGTGAAGAATGGAGTGCCTTACAGTGGAATAGGGTAACGTGGAGAGGCAAAGAGTGGAGTGGTGTACAGTGGAATGACAGAGAATGGAGTAATGTACTGTGTAATAGCATACAGTGCATTGTCATGGAAAGGCATGTGGTGGAGAGGTATAGAGTGCCTTGGCTCAGAGCGGAATATTGTATTAGAGTGGTACATAGTGGAATAGCAGAGTAGAGATGCGTCGGAGGAATAGTGTAGAGTTTGCCATGTAGTGAAGTAGCTTGGAGAGGAGTAGACGTATGTCGCACAGTTCAGCAGCTTACAGTTGAACATGCGTGGAGTAGACAGGAGTGTTGCACAGTTGAGCAGCATATAGTGGAATACTGTACAGTAGTGGTGTACAGTTTAGTGGCATACACTGAAGTGTGTTAAAGTGGAGTAGCGTACAATAGGGTGATGCATAATTAAGTGGAATGGTATACACTACGGTGATGTAAAGTGGAGAGCCCTAGAAGGGAGTACCCTAGAGTGGAGAGAGGAAGAATGTAGCGGCATACAGATGAGTAGCATAGAGTACAGTGATGTAGAATGGAGTGAGTTCAGTGTAGTGGTGAACAGTGGAACAGCGTAGACTGGAGGGGCACAGTTTCATGTAGAGGTGAACAGAGTACTGTGTAGTGGGGTAGAGGACTACAGTGTAATAGCATACTCTGGAGTGGCATATTGTGGAATAACTGGTTGTTACTGACGCACAGTGCAGTGACGTAGAGTCGAGTGGCATATTGTGGAATAGAGTAGAGTGACATTGTTTAATAGCGTAGAAGTGGTGGAAAAAGGAGTACCATAGAATGAAGTGATGTACAGTTTAATAGCATACAGCAGACAGGCATACAGTGTATTAGAGTGCAATGGAGTCTTATGAAGGTGCATAGTGTAATAGTGTAGAGTAGTGAAGTGGTGTAAAGTGCAGTGGTGTACAGTAGCCTATTGTAATTCTAAGAGATGCAGTGTGAAAGCATGTTAAACGATGTAGACAATGTGGCAGGAAAATATAGTTAGCGCAAATGGACAGTTTTGGTAGTATGTGTTAATAGTGTAGTTATGTTTTAAAGTTCAAATGAAAAAACCTTAGTTATAGATTGTGTCACAGTATACCGCGATACATGTGCATAAGGCAGTATGTGATTAGCTAATAGCTGGGTTTACACCAAAAGGTAAAAAGCAGCCATGTAATTTTCAGCACATTTTGTCTGAGTTCTGTGATTTGCTGCAGTATTACAACTTTATATGAAGTTAATAGGTAGATACATTTATTAATAATGTTTTCTATATATTTTTACAGCAGTTTAGGAAGAACTGCTTTTAAAAAAAAAAATTTAAGTAGCACAGTAATATGTAAGTATTACTTTGGTATTCTGTAGACATTTCACTGAAGATTTAATCATATCCAAAATGGAAATTACTCTTTAGTTCACTGTATGTGCAAAATATAGCATACTACAGTGTATTTTGTTTTATTTTATTAATTAGTATTTGGTATCCCAGCATTACTGAGGCAGTACCACAGTACTCTATATATATATTTTTTTTAAATATAAAGAAACTGCTAGATATTTCGGTTTACAGATTACCACTTTATTGAAGTGATAATCGGTAGGCAAAAATATCAAACCTAATACTTACCTAAGGGTGAAAAGCAGGACACATGCAAAGTATACTTAAAAACATGGCTTCTTTTAACTTTTGTCTGGGTGGTCATTATGTTATCACATAATAACTTCTCTATTTACTGTGGTACTTCTGCGAAATGCAAAATATGAAATTTCATGAATATACTGCAGCCATGGATATCACCAAGTTAAAATGGCTTATAACATAAAAAATACTTACTCTACTCATCTGTGGTACCCAAAAGGATTATCAGTGCACCATAATGTCTAATCATGCGAAATATGATGTAAACCCACTCTGCAGTTTTCGCAATATACGAAATAAAACAAGTGTATGGAAAATGCATGGGTGAGGAAAAAAAACAAAACATGTTTTGACCGCCACACCCAATTTGTCGGTGCACTGTTTGACCAATCACTGCCAAACTCTGCATCTTCTGTAAATTTATAAGGATGAATCGGTCTGCAAAGTTTCATAGACTCGTCAAAAGGATGCAAAGATATTAGAGATCAAAATTCTGGGGAATTCCTATACCTGGGAATCCTAACTACAGAGAGGTTACTGCTACTCTAATATTACACATACAGAGTCATAAATGATGTCATAGAACACATGAGTGATGTCATATGTGAAGTCCTAAGTACTGCATGGCAGAAGAGCAAGTTATTGTTAATGCCGCTAACAGTTACTGTTGAATTTCTATTCCTATTGAACAGTGATGAACTGGGTGGCTATGTTCGGTATGGCTCTTGCTCCTTCTGTATGGTGTTGGGGGAATAGCCGAGGGTGTGTGTGAGTGAAAATGTGTAAAAGGGATACAAGGGGTCACGAGCCAACACAAAATTACAGAGGAGTCAAAATTGATTGTTTCTCCCTCGAACCTCTAAATGAGAGACAATCTGAGCTTCGCTCTCTAACTTCTCACTGTTTAAAATCCAGCAGTTGACGACAACCCTGCTCTTGTTACATAGCTGTACAAAATGTCTTTATCTCCTCTGACGTTAAAGTTTTGTTGGTATGTCTTCTGTCTCAGTTGGTTCATTTGAGCGGTGTGGTGGCTGCAAAGAGGGTTTTCATGTTGGGATAATACAGGTTTATAAAAATGTACTTCATAAGAGCAAAGCTTAGGGAAAGCTAACAGGAAATTGTTTCCTCGGGTTTCTTTCTCCATCTGACAGTCTCTCCGTCGTTTTCTGTTATTTAAACGCCGTGCTCGGGCTTGAGTAATTGTTAATAAAGGCAATAAAAGCATCTCTGAAGGTCCAGAAAAAAATGTTCTCGCCAAGATACAAATGCGACCCTCTCCTGTCAAATTAGCCTACCAGGAAAGAATTGGCCGGCAGCAGCTGTTAGTAAAAAGCCAAGGTCTCCCGGGACCAATTGCAGTAAAAAGGTCATATATTCCAGGCTTTTAATAGAATGCAATTTGTAAGTCTGAAATGTTACATGCTGTCAATAATTCAAGGTGTGAAATTACAAGTGTTAATAGCCCAGCACTTCTAGCTTCTTCCCAGTAATGCTAGGTCTCCAATGAGCTGTAAACTTTGTTTTCATTTCAGTTGCCTCTTTCAACCTCCGAGTGAAAGGTGACATTTACTTATGGATCCAAGTCTGACACAGAGCCCCAGCAGTCATCTAACAAGGGATGAAAAACTTTACCTGCATTACGTGAGATACATTTCTGCTCAGTGGCTAATCCCTCTGGGGTCGTTTGAGGAACAGTTAAAATAATTTTCTTACTAAACCTCTACTTTAGTCTTCAGTGGCGTCTATATGTGAGTAAATATATATGCAGTCACACCACTAACTAGTTAGGGTGCGTGATATGCAGGTTTATGGTCAAATAAACCACACATTTTAGACAGGTAAATTAACATTAATAGAAATATTCATGGTATCCACAAATACATTTTTTACAACTATATGCTGTTGGCTGGCAGTTTTCTTTTTTCATTTGATTTGTCACGAGTTGCATTTCTCATTAAAAAACAACATGTTCATCCCTCCCTCCCATAGCCAGCCTAGGATGTTCATTCTCTTCCCAGTTTAGCACCAACTCCACTTCCTGCTGTGAAAATGCTGGAGACCTTTTTTGGTCATAGAGCACAGCCATAACTATAACAATGTCATTGCCTTCATAATGTGTTGAACTGGGCAATAAAGGGCATGCATTTACAGACTGGTTAGAAAGCGCCCCTGACTTTGGGCAAAGGTCTGTTCTCTAATAAACCAGATATCGACATCTTAATGCACAGGAAAAGGACTGTACAATAAAGTCTGCCTTTTCTGAAGCTTTGCACAGCTTCTCCTATATATTAAGACAAATTAAAAGAAGAAATAAATTGATTTATATATTAATATTGGTACTCTGTTTACATTTTGTTTTCGCAAGCCTATATTAGCACTGGAACATGCAGTGAGATTTTGAGGATTAAATCATTGGGCCTATGAAGAGGCTGATACTTTAAATTATGACCACATTGGTTCAAAGACCACAAGCTAAGCAGTAACCACCTTCTTCTAAAAGAGCAGCAAATGAAAGTATTTTCCATCTTCTAACAAACCGCTTGGGTTGGATGGAACCTGTACTTGGTGGAGTTAGGTTATTCCTAGATAGACAGAAAGGCATTCCTTATAATGCATCATTCCCTCCCTGGACTGCTTTACATCTTGCATGATGTACGGTGGTTGGAAGATCAGCTGATCTTTGCGTTGGAGTGGAGCAGGTTTGAGAATATATTTCCCATCTCAGACAAGCAATGGTGCCGAGTGTAACAAATGTTACTCCATTGATGATACTCATTTAAGAAGCCTTGTGTCACCACTGTGCAACACAGACAACCTAACATTCAGAGAGAAAAAGAATATATGAAATGTGGAAAATCCAGGATAATTAATGGGCCTCGTTTCCATCCAATATCCTGAACAAGCTTTTAAAATGCTGTTCTTCACTGTAAATACTTCACCACGATGGGAAACAAAGCTTGTTTGACAACCTCAGTATCATAACCCCCCGCCTTTCCTAATGTTAGTTTCTCTGTTACAAAGATATCACAATTCGTAAAGCTGTTCACATCAGTGGTTTGATTTGGAACTCGTGTTTAACGAAACATAATAGATTAGTGACTGAATCAAAGGCATTTCTTTCACCTCAGAGGTCCAAGTGACATCATGGACAACTGGAATTCCACTTGTTAGACCTGACAGCCTTAGGGTAGTCACCCCTAACTTTTTGCCTGCCTCCCTCCACTTTGTGGATACTGTTTTTGCTGGTTTTTAGACTCTGCGCACTTTACCACTGCTAACCAGTGCTAAAGTGCATATGCTCTCTCTCTGTAAACATGGTAACTTTGGATCATACCTGATTGAACTATTTAATCTACCTATAAGTCCCCAGTAATGTGCACTCCAGGTGCCTAGGGCCTATAGATTAAATGCTACTAGTGGACCTGCAGCACGGATTGTGCCACCCACTTAAGTAGCCCCTTTTCCTTGTCTCAGGCCTACCATTGCTAGGCCTGGGTGGGCAGTTTCACTGCCACCTCGACTTGGCATTTAAAAGTACCTGCCAAGCATAGAGCTCCCCTTTTTCTACATATAAGTCACCCTTAATGTGTGCCCTGGGTATCCCCTAGAGCAGGGTGCTGTGTAGGTAAAAGGCAGGACATGTACCTGTGTAGATATATGTCCTGGTAGTGTAAAAAACCCTCAATTCGTTTTTGCACTGCTGTGAGACCTGCTCCCTTCATAGGCTAACATTGGGGCTGCCCTCATACACTGTTGAAGTGGCAGCTGCTGATCTGAAAGGAGCAGGGAGGTCATATTTAGTATGGCCAGAATGGTAATACAAAATCCTACTGACTGGTGAAGTCGGATTTAATATTACTATTCTAGAAATGCCACTTTTAGAAAGTGAGCATTTCTTTGCACTTAAATCCTTCTGTGCCTTACAATCCACGTCTGGCTAGGTTTAGTTGACAGCTCCTTGTGCATTCACTCAGACACACCCCAAACACAGGGTACTCAGCCTCACTTGCATACATCTGCATTTTGAATGGGTCTTCCTGGGCTGGGAGGGTGGAGGGCCTACCCTCACACAAAGGACTGCCACACCCCCTACTGGGACCCTGGCAGACAGGATTGAACTGAAAGGGAACCTGGTGCACTTCTTAGCCACTCTTTGAAGTCTCCCCCACTTCAAAGGCACATTTGGGTATAAAACAGGGCCTCTGCCCTACCTCATCAGACACTTGCTGGAGAAGAAACCGGAACCAGAAACTACATCCTGCCAAGAAGAACTGCCTGGCTGCTCAAAGGACTCACCTGTCTGCTTTCTACAAAGGACTGCTGTCTTGCTGTTGCCCTGCTGCCTTGCTGAACTCTTGTCTGGCTGTGAAAGTGCTCTCCAAGGGCTTGGATAGAGCTTGCCTCCTGTTCCTTGAAGTCTCAGGACCAAAAAGACTTCTTCCTTTCACTTGGACGCTCCGTGCGCCGAAAATTTCGACGCACAGCTTGTTTCGCGGCGAGAAAAACGCCGCACCCCGACGCTGATCGACGCGACGCCCTCGGGACGATCGAGACTTCGACGCACAACCTCGCAAGGACAAAGCCGCCCGACTTTCCAGGAGAAATCGACGCGACGCCTACCGTGAGTGCGAAACTTTGACGCACGGCCTCGCAAGGACAACGCCGCCCGACTTCCAAGGAGAAATCGACGCGACGCCTGCTGTGAGACCAAACTTTCGACGCACGGCCTCGCAAGGACAACGCCGCCCGACTTCCAAGGAGAAATCGACGCGACGCCTACCGTGAGATCGAAACTTCGACGCGCAGCCCCGCACAACGACGCGCAGCCGGAAAACAAGCAGGAGAATCCACGCACAGACCCGGGACATCTGGTAATCCCCGCGATCCACAAAAAGAGACTGTCTGCGCGCCGGAAAACGACGCCCGACTTCCCCGCGTGGAAAAGAACGACGCAAGTCTTTGTGTGCTGAGGAGAAATCGACGCACACACCCTTTTTCCACGCATCCCTTTTCCTGTGGCCCTCTGAGGAGATTTTCCACCAGAAACCAGGTACTTTGTGCTTGAAAGACACTGTATTGCATTCTAAAGACTTAAGACACTTTATATCACATTCCTGTGATAGTTCTACAATTTTCCATTGCATCTTTATTCTTTTTTACCTACAATTATCCTGATAAATATTATATATTTTTCTAAACACTGTGTGGTGTATTTTTGTGGTGTTATATGGCGGTATTGTATGACTTATTGCACAAATACTTTACACATTGCCTTCTAAGTTAAGCCTGACTGCTCGTGCCAAGCTACCAGAGGGTGGGCACAGGATAATCTTGGATAGTGTGTGACTTACCCTGACTAGAGTGAGGGCTTTTGCTTGGACAGAGGGTAACCTGACTGCCAACCAAAAACCCCATTTCTAACACCACTGATATCTATTTAACATTTAGCTAATCATAATTTTCCACTAATAGATTCAAAGTGGAGTTTTTTGATGGTGGCACTTGGAATCCCAAGAAGGACAACAACTCATTCACAAATGCCCACCTCTAAATATTTTCATGACCCATTTAAATAATTTTCCCTTGTGCAGAAGATCACAACATGGACTCCCCTCCGTAAGCCATCTTCATTTGATTGTACCTTAAATATGAAATGCACCTAGTGACCCATCACCCACTCCCATCGTCCTGGATACCATTGTCTACAAAAAACACAGATTATGCTTTGTGTCCTGCTACACTCCCAGATCACCCGAGATAGAATCCTATCATATTTAACAATGTTCAGAATCTAATATGCTGCCACTCTCCACTGATATCATAATTCACCACCTTCCGGAGTAAAAAAGAAATAATAAAATAACCTAGCCTCCTGTCACTCTTTCATGCCACCTTCTTCGCCTTCTCTCCCCTCTCCCCGCCCCCCTCATATATACTCACTCTGACATTAGAGCCGAGAACCAGTGTTGCACTGAGATGTTCTGTCAAAAGCTCTCAAAGTCTTGATTCCCCAGGCATCCAAAATCTGCGAAACCCATGTTGACAGTGATGGAGGCAGTTCGAATTCCCCGAACCTCCCTTGGGTCTGTGGAGAGCTGAGAGAAGTGAGGGTGACTGAATAATCTATTCAGCCCCTCCCGCACAACGCTGAAAACCCAAGAGATTCAGTACAGTATGGGAGTGACATACAGCAGTAAAAACATTTCACTGTTGCCTCAAATAGCAGTAAAATGGAATTACAGTTTGTTTGTTAAGTGTGTGTTCACCAACAAAGGCATCTTGGTGCTAGGAACAAAATCAGGAAATACTAACAGTAAGAGAGAGAAGCACATTACTTTTAGCACAACAGATGGGTTTTAAGGTTTTTCTAAGGGGTAGGATATGTGTAATGGTCTAATTTACCAAAGCAGCAATCTTGTAAAGTGAAAGGCCAAATAGGCAGAAGTAACTAACATTAGATCTCAACTGTTTGACCGGTGGGATTGAGAACACTATTTGATAATTCTAGTCACAAGAAGCCAATGGGGATGGCTTAATGAGGACTCAGTAAAGGTCTTTTTTCTAGTAGGCAATCCTGGTAAGCATTCAAGAAGACCACCTTTTGATGGAGAAGTAAGGCAAAAGAAACGACATCCCCACGCATCTTCTGGTTAAAAGAAAAATATATGTGGATGTTACAACCTTGGTTTGCAATGGAGAACTAGATGCGAATCAAGAAGGACCCCACCACCCAATGTATTTGACTTTAGCTGCTGGGGTATGGAACACATTTCACGTAGATTTAGGCCAACATGTACTTGCTATCACTTGGCATTGATGTCAATTGGTAAAATGTCTTATTTGTAGACATTAAGTTTGGGGAAATCAGAAGCCATCCAGTGTTGCACTTTGGAGAGAAGGGTGCTCCATTTGGCTGTGGATTAGGTGCTCAATGGTCAAGGTGTAAAATAGTCAGGATTGTCAGTGTAAGAGAGGGTAAGGCAGCTGAAGGATCTGATAAATTGTGTCAGAGAATGTATATAGACTGTTGTGAATGACGTTAAATGGAGTGAAGAGCCCTGTGGAACTTAACGACTGAGTGACCTGGAAACTAGCAAAATAGTGGAAGTTCAATTGGACCCATCCAGCTTTCAAGAAAAGAGGAAAGCCATGCTAGAACTGAATCGTTGAACCCTTCCTCCGCAAGGCAATTAAAAAGATAAAATAAAATAACAACAGACACTCAGGAGAGCTCATAGGAGTCCAACAGGTGCTTAATGTAAATAAAGTCAGCAAGCATTAACAAAGTTTGCAGTGCAAATTGCCATTTCAACAGACCAGCACTTCACCTGATCAACTGGATAATGCCATGCTAAATTCTGTAAATTTTGTCAATACATGTATGCACGTTTTCTTAAAACAATAAGCCAAGGAAAGAGACCAACAAGCAGGTGCCAGGCTTGTGGAATGAATATAATAATACTTTGAGGAAGAGATACAACAAGCTATGATAAAAGGGTTGACTTTAATCTTTCCAATTCACGTGTTGTCATGCCAGCTTCAGAAAGAGGCTATGCTCACTTGAACAGTTGGCTAAGTGTGCACTGTACAACAGAGAAGAGCAGGACGGCACGCCTTTTAAATGCGTGTAAATGTGCAATAATGCAAAGGTTGTGTGCTTTAAATAGGTAGAAAGCAAAGTACGAATGCATTTGTGAGAAAATAATATTGAAAATCTGCTCATCGTGAGTGGCATGTACGAGAGCTCCAAACTAATATGGCGTTCTAAAACACCGGTTTGCGTCATCCCATTGCGGAATGGCACATAAATAACGGGCACAGTGGTTGCAAACAAGAAGAACGGGGAGGATTCAATACTTACTTATGGGTCAAAGAAAAGCCTGCAAAACGCCTGCATAGCTTTTTCCTTGACCGTATATCAAGTGCGTGCAGCAAGGTGAAAGGACTCGAGACAGGCGCTTTCTCTTCCCAGGTAACGAGCTCAGCACAGGACTTCACCGAACTCATCATATCAGTGAACAAAGAGTCCTACATTAAGAGATGCCTGGGAACTAGAATGGCAAGAGCTCGGAGTGAGGTACGAGTGAAGTATAGTTATTAGTGCCCTGCCACCCTCCCATTACCATTTTGTAGATTTGCAAAACCATTGCAAATTAGACCGTATTGCGTATTTGGCAATTCAGGTGCTTAAACACATTTGTATATACAATTACTGGAAACAGCACATTTATTCCCAAACAATCTGAGAGACTGGAATAATACCTTTAGCAGAACATTAATCTTAACAGAGCTACCCAAGTGCACTGTCTACATCAAAGAACAAAATGGCAAATATTTGGTTATCCTAACGTTTTCACCCAAGAGTGAATTGTGGCTTAGTCCTGGGAAAGGGTTCGTGCAGGAACGAAGCTTACAAAACAATCAGCAATATGATGCAAACACGTTATTGTTACCTAGATCTATCTTTGTACAATGTGGAAAATTTGTGTAACTGTTCTGCATCCTTACAATACTTTACAAATTGCATGTTACCACCAAATCGAATATGTACTTAACGGGTGCCATTCGACAGCTTCTTTGACAGCACTGCTACGGGAACAAATTATTCAAATCTTACTGTAAACCACAAAAAGTGAATTTTTCCAACAAACCATCTAGAATAACACACTATCTCCCACAATATTCAAGTGGCAAGGCAGGTCAGGTTACCAATAGACAGCTGCTATACCTCCATTAGGGCACAAGTGTCAATCCCTCACCCCCTGTGAGTGCAGCAAGCATGACAAATTAAATGGTAAATAACTTTATTACCATTTTATTTTCTAATCTGCCAGCCACAGTATGGTGCAGTGAGGGCCATTGCTGCCGATTGGCAACAACAGGGGTGAGTGATGGATACTCCAGTTTAAAGTGCATGTCACTGTGGCTAGCTGTCTTGCAATGGCCAAACTGACAAGCACTTTATACCACTTTAAACCACTCTAACTTGAGCTGTTTTAGACAGCTAGGTGGAGAGCAGGCACAGGCCTCCAGTGTTTGTAAGCACACAGAGCCATCCTGATCCAATCAATCGTGGCACCTATCTCATGCTGGTTAATATTATCAGCAGACCGAGTAGGGAAGTCTCTGGGACCCCGCAATGCCATGGAGCCATGGACTGAGGGTCCATAGAGGAACACTGAAGCAGTGGGTAAGCCTCAACTCTAGAGCTTTCAGTCATACCCCTTTAAAAACACTGTTTATTACTGACCATGATTGATAAAGTTGATGTCTAAGGGCACTGCTGGTTTTTGACAGTGCTATAGGTGGGTCAAAAGTATTTACTCCACCACCTTCAAATGTAAGCAGCCACTATTGCTATTATTTTTTAACACACTTTAGCAAGATTTTGTAACAGCAAAACAAATTTAAGCTGCAGTGCTACTGGGGTGGTAAGAATAATTCCAGGACACAATGGGGCTGATTCACAAACACATTTATAAGTGAGTAGACAAGTACTGAGGAGGTATTTTATTACTATTTTACCTGCCTTTGTGAATTATCCCTGAAACATCCAACTCCCTGTTAGAAAAGAATGTACGCTCTTTGGCTATGTTAGAACTGTTTGTGTATTCCCTTAATCTTCCAATTATATGTGTTTTGGAGCCAATTCACAAAGGGATCTAAGAGTACACAGAACTGAAGGAGTTACATTTGATGTACTCCAAAATGCCTTTGATAACAATTTGACCCATTGTTAATATTGTGATTGAGATACTGCCACCAAATAAAATACTCATCCATATAAATGATTAAAATCAGAGTACCTTCTCAGAAAACTATTTCATTTAGTGATTTAGGCCTTGTTTGCTCTTAGCATAAGCCTATATAGATGTGAAAGTTTCACTAGTCTAGCCAGAGAAGCAGAATAAGGAAGTTACAAGTTGAAAGGAGCTGTAAGCAAAGGCTGGATCATCAGTGTTAGTACAAGGACTGTCTAACAAGAGAGCTCAGTTAGTCAACGTGTGGTGCATACACATTTCATACCAAATACCTTCCTGGTGATAAGAGTATAAATAACTTTTGCTATATGTTGCCAGTGTTACAATGAAGCAGCAAACAGAACTCTTAAGCGTCTAAGGGAGAAAAGTGCAACAATCAAAAACGTGCAGCACTTCCCAACTCTACTCAGATCTCTCTAGCATCCTCATTAAAAGAAGTGTACAAGATCAGACTCCAACACACCCCTGCATGCCTCATTCACTCACAATTGTTATGACAGCCAACTTGTTCTTCTAATCCATGGTCTTGGACAACTTCTTCCAAACCAAGTCCATGTTGAACAGTTACCTTAACCTCTCTCACAAGAGCCTCATTGCTCGAGGCTGTTACAAAGTCAAATCTCTAGTAGGCTCACTGAGAACTCAAAGCTAGTAGCACTGCCGGCACACTGGCTGACAACTGAACTCAGTCTTTAAGCACTTCTTTCTTGGCCCCTCAGCAACACTGCAAGCAAGAACACTCAAATCATTCCTTGTCATCTGTCAAGTTTCTCTTAGATCTGAATACCTCCCACAATGAACAAGTGTTTAAAAAATCCTGGACTTAAGCCACTAGATCTGTCCAAATACAGACTAATGTCAAATGACCTCCTTCTTTGCTAAACTCAAACGACTGGACTTTGTTCAACTTTTGACGTATACCTAGTCTCAAATTGTCACATAGGATTCCACCCTACCAAAAGCACAAAATCTATCTTTAGCTCTAACCCCCTTGGAGGCGTCAAATACTACTACCACTGGCCAACATACTTTTTCTCTTAATCTACTCAATGTCTGTTGAGGTACCTCAACCTAATGCAGAAATTGAGGGGCCTTGGAACTCTAATCATCCTTGACTGTATTGCATTGTCTCTCCCTGAAAGATAGAATTTAGACTTCTACCTTTCACATCCACCCCAATCAACTTACGCAGGTACTTCAAAAAGCACCACAATAGCGCCACTTATTCAACACATAGTTGTGCCCTTTTCTGTACCACATGGCTTGACAGTTGAGAACCCCGCCTATTATACACTCTGAATGTAAGGCAATAGGTGATTACACTTATACTTGTCTGTATTTTAACAGGAGAGGAGGCCTAATGCTTTTGCTTCTCAAAAAACAGACTATCATGCCACAAGGCAAACATTATCTGTGTCCCTTTCTTCACAGAGAATGTGACCTTAAGTGTTGAGCTTTTTTAAATACTTTTTGCACAACTACGTCTTCAAAATTGATTAACTGAAATTTTACATATATTCTAAGCCTTTATTAGGTAGCACAGTTCATCATATCTCAGCCAACAATGATTTTCTAAGAGTCTTGTGACACAGATCATGTTTTCAGCTGTGCTCTTCAGTACTCAGTCTAATTTTCAACCTCTCCTGCTACAGTTAGGTCAATGACACCCGGGTCAGTCTTGAGCTTGAATCCCACTCTACAATGAGGCTTCAATGTAACCTCTACATCTCCGGTAACATCATCCCTGCCATTCAAACTCTCAGCATGCTGCCTGTTGCAAGACGCATTTCATTCAGCCATCCATGACAAGACTGACCCTCTTACAACTCTTGTACCTCAACCTTTATACTTCTTGCTAAAGAGATTTAGGCCAGCCCAATGTCTGAGCATCTCTTTATACACAGGGTGTCAGAATGATTCTACAACATTCTTGGTACCAACAGCCATACGCTGTAAAGTCCAGCAAAAATATGGGTCCTGCACAATCACCTCAAGTTCTGAGGCACTTAAGATCTGGCAGTTCATAAACATCGAACCCCTTGATAAAGCTCCCCTTCAGGGTATCCAGAAGAATGACCTAATCAGCCTCACACCCTTCTTCCTTAATTTTCAATACAAGGAGATAAGCCACTTCGGAGCAACATTCTAGCCTTCCCATCTGACACTCAAAGCTTGCAACACTCAATCCATTACAAATTGGGTAGCTGCCTAAATAACTCAATTATGATGCTTCGGGCCTCAGCAATGGTCTTAAATGCTATAAAGTGTTACAATAGGGTATGCTGCACACTTATTTTTGACATAGCAAGATGAAAACTAAATGTGAATATGCGAGTGAGGGGACATCCTTGAACAAAGCAGAGGATAGAATGACTAATGCAAACCCTCTACAGCCAACAGCTCCAAACCCCTGACCACCACAACACTAGAAACCAGGAGAGAAAGCCACATATCAGGAGGACCATGTTTGAAGCCTTGGCCTCCAGATGTGTGTGTTAACCACCTTAGAATGGTGTTCTCCATCCAAAATTCTTATAATAATTGCCAATCATGCTGTTTAAAGGCTCTGAAAACCCTCATTTGACACAGCCAAAAATGTGGTAATGCTTGATTAAAATTTTCCTAGACATGTATCTACGGTTTGACTAAGAAATACTTGATACATTGGTAATGTGGATGTGTATCTTGCATCACTCTTAATCTCCAGTTTCCCCATTCTAAATCTCATTTATCACTTCATTGAGAGCTCTTACTGAGAAAAATAAAGAGCACAGGATCCAATAATGGCACTGATTCCTTGTAAGCTCAGTTTGTGTAAGTGGTTAAAGTAAGTTTGTAACTGAACCCAACTTTCAGACTATGAAATGTCAAAAAGGTAGGCCCGTGGTTAGGTCGTTGTAATAAACTTGTATTTTTAGGCACCAAGTCTGAAATAACCATTTTAATTTTTATTTCAGTTAATCATGTTTTACTCCAATCTGTTAGTGATAACAGATAAAATATTTTACATTTCATCTCCACTTTGGCGCCTTATGTCTTGAAAGTTTGAGTGCTTGCTTCATGTATCAAACATTGTTTGTGTTGGTAAAGTTCAGGTGGCCCGTGTTCTTATTTACAGAAAAACATATAAAGGGAACACCCAGACTCATTTAGGCCTTATAGTAAGAACAAGCATAGGGAGTTTCTTGATTTATTAAATGCTACAGCTCCAATGCTATCAGGATGTGTAGAGATGTCCGCTACCACTGTGGGTAATTGGCTTTGCCGCTCTGCACACACTAAGTAAACCCTGCCTAAGTCCACCCTCAGTGCCTTGATTTTCAGATGCACTAATAACTGGTGGAAAGAAGAAAAAAAAAAAAATCAAAGGGGCTGAGATATTTTGGGGGTAAGCACTATGGTGAAGAGGTTAAAGCTGGCTACTGGGCATCCTTAAAGAAATATAATGCCTTAATTAAGTCTGCCAAGAAAACCTTTTTAGAGGAAAGAGTTGAGGGAGCAGGTAATAAGTCGTGTAAGGAGTTGAAGATTGTCAAAAGATTCCTTGCACCAGCAGCTTATGCTAGACGTGTGCCTCCTTCCTTAGGATGGTGTGAAAAACCAGCTACTTTTTTCAGGATAAGATTCTTAAAATTCAATCTAATTTTGCCATAGATTATCTGAATGATGGGATTATATCGCCTAATGATGAATTAGCAGAGTGTGGATTGTTCCAGGTCTGCTTTTAATCTAATCCCATTAGTTTGGAGCACACTATGGTCACTATTCGTGGCCTAAACTCTGGCGTCTTATCTGATCCATGCCCCACTGATCTGCTAATTTTGGGGGTAGATGTGATCAACCATTGGTGAATAAGCTACTTAATGATTCACTTGCCATAGCTGGCGTACCTTTAGCGTGGAATGAGGCAAAATTACTTTGTCTGAAAAAACCCAATGCAGACACGATTTTACTAGCTTACTATAGGCCTATGTTGCTACTTGCTGTACTGTTGAAAATGATGGAGAAATGTATAAAATCATTGGCTCTCCCACTTTCTGGAATCCATTGGTCTCCTTCACCCCAATCAATCTGGGTTTAGGTCTAACTTGAGTACTGGAATCGCTCTTCTAGAAATGATGATTCAAATGGTCCCTTGATAAAGGTGGCAAAGCTGCACTGATACATTTAGAGCAGCAGTTTTTGATATGATGCTCACTCGATGCACCTCTGCCATTTACAGGCTTATAGGGTTAGAGGGCCTAGCACTGAGATGAATGGATTCCTTTTTGGGGAATAGAGGTCAGGAAATCTGGACTCCCATTTCTCATCTGGTACCAGGGATCTAGCCGTAGGGGTGCCACCTACGCCCTGATTTATGTTCTACTCTTTTTACTAGCTAACACCTCTAGCAAATCTGGTAGAATTCTTCTCAGCAAAGATACTCTTGTATGCTGATGATATGCAGCTTATTTTTTTCTTTTGATAAAAGGTGAAGAATTTCCTGACCTCAGTAAGCAGTGTCTGGCTGCAGTTTTCTCTCGTGCATCAGAATTATCCGATGTGCAATGCAGATAACATCAAAATATGCTTGTTGAGCCTTGACTCGCCTCTTGACTGGTCCACTCACCCCTTGTTTCCTAAAATCAGCAGTGGTTAAGTACTTGTGGGTTATGATAGCCAGCTCTCTTTTCAACCTCCAGTCTTGGCTGAGGTTTAGGGGGGAGGGTGGTCTACTTTGGCCTTCTCGGAGTTAAAAACAAATGGCATTTCATCTCCTTCCTGCTCAGGAAAATTATGATTCAGGGCTTCATCACCTCTAGGCTAGAATATGGTAATGCTTTATATTTGGTCTTCCCAGATTACTTAATAACCAGCTTTCAGATTGTACAAAATCCAGCAGCACGGTTGCTTCTTAACCTTTCTCTCAGATCTAGGCTCTTCCCACATCTCCATTCTCTGCAGTGGCTTCCAGTGAAAAACAAATTGTTTAAAATGCTTGTAATTACCTTTACAGCCTTACACTTTGTAAGCCCTCAATATCTAACATCAATAAATAATTTTTATTCTCCCACTATGGATTTCCATTTTTCTAAACTGGCCTTACTAGTGGCACCTTTGATCAATCACTCCAGGAAAGGTGTCCGCTCTTTCTCCTTTCTGGTGCCCTGTGCGTGGAACTATATACCCCCAGACCTTCATCTTTTAGGGTCTGATCAAATAAGAAAAATGTTGAACATGATTGGTTGCTCAGGCCTAACTTTTTGCCCTTGGGTGCTAGTGCTGGGACACTCATTCTTTTGGGCTGTATAAATATTTCATCATCATCCTCTTTTTTCAGGAGGAGAATTTGGGTATTGCTGAAGCTCAGAGTGCACTGAAGTTGGAGCTTCTCTTCCACTTTTATTCTGACAGCCATATGCTTACAGCCTAGTGCTTCCAAAGCATGCACTGAGGACCTAAACATTAATTCCAGATGGTGGTTCAATAATGTGTGATCTCTTTTCAGAGTACCAGGTAATGCCTTAACAGATTTACAATTGCTGATGCAGATATGGTAATTAAAATTATTAATGAGTGTTTAGGCATTTTGATTGATAATAAATTGTAGAAGAAAATTAATGTAGAAAAATTTGCACGTTTGAAAATGTGCCCACAGAAAATGGCTACCAAGATTCACGAATTATATTAAAATTACAAAAAATATGTGAAAATGCATAATAATGTAGTAATATGCCACAATGAGTTATATAACGTATGTTTTGCATTATATTGTAGAGCTAACTTAGCCGAAGTTGTGGCCTAGTTTTGCCAGGCCTCATGCAGAAGCTGAATAATCATGAAATATGGAGAAGCTGATGTGTTGAACTGACCCTGAACCACTTGTGTTAATAAAATCTGCTTAGCTAGAATTTTCTGCAATGAACCGACGAACAGGAGATGACAGACTAGAGTATGTAACCAATTCAGTGTAAAGCAGACAAGATATACTTTCCCAGGACTCGAACAATAGAGACACTGACTCGTGAAGAGGATGCAACATTTTTGATACCCAATGAGCCAGATGATGAGGACATTATACCGGGAACCAATCGACACCCTGAGAACGGCGTAATATTAGAATTCATAGATTTTTAAAATAAAAGTTACTGGACATGGTTATATATGGTGACTAGTTGACCAATTCGTTTTTGGGGGATAGGCTGGGTAACTTTAATATAATGTTGTTACAAAGGAAGAAAACTTCAGATGCTAGAGAGAGAACTGTTGGAGAGAATAGATGGAGGCTAGGCGTGGACGTTCGAGGAGATCCGAGATTCTGTCATTGGGCTCAAGCTCTTGAGAGACTGATGGAATGCTGATCCATACCATGGATAGGTAGCCATGACAATGTGACTGCCTTTTTGTGCATTTTCTTTCTAGGTACCAACTGCACTGTTTTTTATAGTTTTGTCCTAGCTAGATGTTTTACCAAATTCATGTTTCAAATTGTTTTCATATGAAGTCAGTTAGACCTGACAGCCTTAGGGTAGTCACCCCTAACTTTTTGCCTGCCTCCCTCCACTTTTTGGACACTGTTTTTGCTGGTTTATAGACTCAGCGCACTTTACCCCTGCTAACCAGGGCTAAAGTGCATATGCTCTCTCCCCTAAAACATGGTAACCTGGAATCATACCTGGTTGGACTATTAATTTACTTATAAGTCCCTAGGAAGGTGCACTTTATGTGCATAGGGCTGGTAAATTAAATACTACTAGTGGGCCAGCAGCACTGGTTGTGCCACCCACTTAAGTAGCCCCTTTTTCTTGTCTCAGGCCTGCCATTGCAAGGCCTGTGTGGGCAGTTTCACTGCCACATCGACTTAGCATTTAAAAGTTCTTGCCAAGCCTAGAACTCCCCTTTTTCTACATATAAGTCACCCTTAAGATGTGCCCTAGGTAACCCCTAAGGCAGGGTGCTGTGTAGGTAAAAGGCAGGACATGTACCTGTGTAGTTATATGTCCTGGTAGTGTAAAACTCCTAAATTCGTTTTCACACTACTGTGAGGCCTGCTCCCTTCATAGGCTAACATTGGGGCTGCCCTCATACACTGTTGAAGTGGCAGCTGCTGATCTGAAAGGAGCAGGAAGGTCATATTTAGTATGGCCAGAATGGTAATACAAAGTCCTACTGACTGGTGAAGTCGGATTTAATATTACTATTCTAGAAATACCACTTTTAGAAAGTGAGCATTTCTTTGCACTTAAATCCTTCTGTGCCTTACAATCCACGTCTGGCTGGGCTTGGTTGACTGCCCCTTGTGCATTCACTCAGACACACCCCAAACACAGGGTACTCAGCCTCACTTGCATACATCTGCATTTTGAATGGGTCTTCCTGGGCTGGGAGGGTGGAGGGCCTGCCCTCACACAAAGGACTGCCACACCCCCTACTGGGACCCTGGCAGACAGGATTGAACTGAAAGGGGACCTGGTGCACTTCTTAGCCACTCTTTGAAGTCTCCCCCACTTCAAAGGCACATTTGGGTATAAAACAGGGCCTCTGCCCTACCTCATCAGACACTTGCTGGAGAAGAAACCTGAACCAGAAACTACATCCTGCCAAGAAGAACTGCCTGGCTGCTCAAAGGACTCACCTGTCTGCTTTCTACAAAGGACTGCTGCCTTGCTGTTGCCCTGCTGCCTTGCTGAACTCTTGTCTGGCTGAGAAAGTGCTCTCCAAGGGCTTGGATAGAGCTTGCCTCCTGTTCCTTGAAGTCTCAGGACCAAAAAGACTTCTCTCTTTTACTTGGACGCTCCGTACGCCGAAAATTTCGACGCACAGCTTGTTTCGCGGCGAGAAAAACGCCACACTCCGACGCTGATCGACGCGACGCTCTTGGGACGATCGAAGATCCGACGCACGGCCTCGCAAGGACAACGCCGCCCGATCTCTAGAGGAGAAATCGACACGACGCCTGCCGTGAGATCGTAATTTCGACGCGCAGCCGGAGAACAAGCAGGAAAATCCACGCACAGACCCGGGACATCTGGTAATCCCCGCGATCCACAGAAAGAGACTGTCCGCGCACCGGAAAACGATGCCCGACTTCCCCCGCGTGGAAAATAACGATGCAAGTCTGTGTGTGCTGGGGAGAAATCGACGCACACACCCTTTTTCCACGCACCTCTTCCCTTGTGGCCCTCTGAGGAGATTTTTCCACTCCCAACCAGGTACTTGTGCTTGAAAGAGACTTTGTTTATATTCTAAAGACTTTAAGACACTTTATATCACTTTTCCGTGATATTTCTACAATTATCCTGATAAATATTATATATTTTTCTAAACACTGTGTGGTGTATTTTTGTGGTGCTATATGGTGGTATTGTATGATTTATTGCACAAATACTTTACACATTGCCTTCTAAGTTAAGCCTGACTGCTCGTGCCAAGCTACCAGAGGGTGGGCACAGGATAATCTTGGATTGTGTGTGACTTACCCTGACTAGAGTGAGGGCTTTTGCTTGGACAGGGGGTAACCTGACTGCCAACCAAAAACCCCATTTCTAACAAAGTCCCACATGCTAATGCTAATCTGTGTTAGGTAAAGTTCTGATTCTGAGACATTGACATATACAGTGACAATAGATTGATTGACTGATTTGCTGAACTCTACTACTCATGTCAACATATTCATCGTCGTTGGCTTATGTTGAGGCGTATGAACGCATGTTTTCTCAAGTTCTGATCAGGTTATGTTATTTGTGGTCACTAATGAATTAATCTGGAGTGAACTGAATAAAGTCTGAATTAACCTTATGACTTAGTATTGTAGCTAATAGGGAAATAAAATTGAACATATAATTGTGTTGTGGTTATTCATGGAGATGACTATTCACTGATTTATGTTTTTGCTTATTGATTTGTGTATTGATTATTGATGCGCATTGGTTACATCATAGCTAGGATACTCCATGCAAATCATAAGGTTCATCGACCTATACGTGCCCCCTTGTAAGTTTACTTACTAAGGACGAGGCACGCTAGCACAGTCAATGGTTAAAAAAATACAAATATTTCTCAGGACTACCATACTTTATCCAAATCTGAAATGTAATCTATTCCAGTCGAGTGCAAGGACACTGACCAATTCACTCACTTTAAAGTTCACCTTTAGCACACATTGCAAAAGGTGGCATTATATGGAACAGTGCAAATAGTGTATAATGAGCTTTGTGTGACCAAAAGTCGTCATTAAGCTGTGTAGACACAAGGACTCTGTGCTACCACCTATTCAAAACAGCTGGAAAGCCAAGATCCATGCCTTCTCTAGTTTGGCTCCTTCACAGTACACAAAGCCGTTTGTATTACAACCTTTCATTCTGATGTTCAATGGGTGACATGCGTTTAATAATGACTATTGCCTCCTTCCTTAGGTATAGACCACCACAAAATTAGAAATAACACCATGAAGTATCATCTAAATATTATTCACCAGTAATACCGCATTTGTACAATGGAAGCCATGGTATTCAAATAGGTCTTCGGCAATGCAAGGGCTCAAGAGAAAACAGAAGCTGTACAACTGCTTAACAAACAGTAACAGTTTCACATCTCTTCCTATGTTTCACACTCTGTACCAAAGCCATGAATCTAGAGATCTCTCAACTCCCCTACACTGGTATCTAAGGCAAATCATTTGTCTGAAGTGAATCTGTCACCACTGCCTTTATCATCCACAATGATTGGTCATTTTCATTGTATTAGAAAACATCAAGTAGTCTAAAACTTTGACCCCTTTAGAAGAAAAAGCATAGATGAAATCTGCCAGCAGCGATGAAGGAAATGTAGACAGAGCACTTTTAATAGTTACTTAAGTAAGGAATCTAAATATAGATTTCTAGCAAAGTATTGTTCTATGTTTCATTCTTCACCCATCTGCTTACCTTTCGTCTAAAACTTACCAGCCACATAGGATATGAACTGTAAAAATGTCTCTATAGGAAGAAACTCGGTGCCATACCATATCACACCATCTCACGCGCTCCACTTTGACACGTACCGATGGGCTGCCATTTGTCAAGCATCAAACTTTGAAATTGAGCTTTCTCTGATTTGTGGGAATCTCATTTCACATTTTGACATGAGTGCCTCAAGGAGGAAATAACAGATTCGTTTCCACTTCATCCGTTCTACGGGTCATTACAGACTGCATTATTTTTGGTTCTTTGCTTTCAGGCTGTAAAGTAAAGCGGATAGGAATTGTTAATATCAGATCATGGAATTACTTTGCGTAGGTTCCTTTATTTGTACTGTTGTCTCCGCTAGAGGTCACTTTTGTCCGTGAGTAAGACTAAACCTACTGTTTCACCTAAGCAGCGAAGGTCAACGGGCGTTTAAACTGATAGGGAACACTACCCTGCCTAAACTGCACCAAATGAATGCAGTGCATCAGTGCCTCCCCAGACGATGGACAGACCATATTAATGCAGTGCATTGGTGCCCCTGATGGGAATGGAGAGATGCACAGGTTAAAAATTAGCAAGGAGACAACCCGACCAAACATTTTATAACACTATGACCTCAATACATTTTCTAATACAAGTAGTTCCGAAGGGACACTTTAAATATTTTGCTACTTCCTAGTCAGCTGAAGGAGTCCAAGCCTCATGAGTAACTTTGATGGACTCTCAGACACCATTCCCAAAATAAAATAAGAGGGCTAAACAGCGCACTGTACAGTGCAATTTTCCTGATTGAGTGACACCTTGAATGTTTAGATTTCCCATAGTTTACTCGGATAGCACAAAACCTAAATCTGTCATGTTCCGCACACAAAAAAGCCATCCCTCCGAATGCATTCTTTGGATGTCTCAGAATCGGTTCCATTGCGTCCTACAATCAAATAATCAGTATGAAAACTGCTGACTGCATTCAGTTCGATTCACTCGGGGTAAAAGGCTTTTTCAGAGCCATGTTTTGCAGATACGACCAACAAAAACGCTTCTCTATTCCTTTCCATAGATCTTCTAGAGGCTGTTTTTTCCGTCGCGGGCTTCGCCCAGGGTTTTCTTTACCGCAGATTCGTCCTTCTGCCCAGTTGATACGTTTGACAAGTGTCCAGAACAAAGTGAGGTTTCAGCACAAGATACACTAGTAAAATTGCCCTGTCCATCACGGTCTTTTACACGTCACTACTTTGCAACATACTAGGATGAACATTAAATTATTTTGAATTGTAATACCAGTCAGTGGCAACAATGTTGCTTATGCTATTATTCCTCCATCTCCTGAAATAATAATGTGGTCCAAAGGATTACTATATACATTTAAAGCTTGGCCTGTATTTCATATGCAAATAACCTTCACTTTCAAAGGCTTCGAAGGAATCTAATTTGTTTGTCACGAACTGGTAGGAATTGTGGATTCTGCAATGGAGCGCACTGCTCAAAGGCAAAAGTAAAATAAGGAGAGATGTAGCAGGGATGACAATTTGGGTAAAGCAAACGTAGAGAAAGACAGGCAGCCACCTACAGGTGGAAGCATGTCGGGTCTTGGAGATGCAGTAATCAGGAAGAGGCCATACTCCTGGATAAGAAAGTTTGCGAGATTCTGCACAGCTGTTCATTCGAATAAGTGTTATTTTTTTACATGTGGGTCGAGTGCTTGGAAATTAAATGCAAGATTATAACAAGTTCCGAGTGAAAGAGTGGGGCATTACCTAATACTGTGTACAAACCAAAATATTGCTAAACATGGTTCCGGATTGGTTGGCCAAAAGAAAATTGTAAACACAGGGGAAACGTTACATCAAGGACCTGGTTCGAAGATTAGGCCTTAGTATTTCAGAAAATGTAGTGAGAAATCACCATTGATGCCCTATAACGCAGTGTCCACACTTTGCTGGAACATACAGGGATATCTAGGCTCAGTCATTTCCTTAACGGAAAAGGATCTACAGGGAGTGCAGAATTATTAGGCAAATGAGTATTTTGACCACATCATCCTCTTTATGCATGTTGTCTTACTCCAAGCTGTATAGGCTCGAAAGCCTCCTACCAATTAAGCATATTAGGTGATGTGCATCTCTGTAATGAGAAGGGGTGTGGTCGAATGACATCAACACCCTATATCAGGTGTGCATAATTATTAGGCAACTTCCTTTCCTTTGGCAAAATGGGTCAAAAGAAGGACTTGACAGGCTCAGAAAAGTCAAAAATAGTGAGATATCTTGCAGAGGGATGCAGCACTCTTAAAATTGAAAAGCTTCTGAAGCGTGATCATCGAACAATCAAGCGTTTCATTCAAAATAGTCAACAGGGTCGCAAGAAGCGTGTGGAAAAACCAAGGCGCAAAATAACTGCCCATGAACTGAGAAAAGTCAAGCGTGCAGCTGCCACGATGCCACTTGCCACCAGTTTGGCCATATTTCAGAGCTGCAACATCACTGGAGTGCCCAAAAGCACAAGGTGTGCAATACTCAGAGACAAGGCCAAGGTAAGAAAGGCTGAAAGACGACCACCACTGAACAAGACACAAGCTGAAACGTCAAGACTGGGCCAAGAAATATCTCAAGACTGATTTTTCTAAGGTTTTATGGACTGATGAAATGAGAGTGAGTCTTGATGGGCCAGATGGATGGGCCCGTGGCTGGATTGGTAAAGGGCAGAGAGCTCCAGTCCGACTCAGACGCCAGCAAGGTGGAGGTGGAGTACTGGTTTGGGCTGGTATCATCAAAGATGAGCTTGTGGGGCCTTTTCGGGTTGAGGATGGAGTCAAGCTCAACTCCCAGTCCTACTGCCAGTTCCTGGAAGACACCTTCTTCAAGCAGTGGTACAGGAAGAAGTCTGCATCCATCAAGAAAAACATGATTTTCATGCAGGACAATGCTCCATCACACGCGTCCAAGTACTCCACAGCATGGCTGGCAAGAAAGGGTATAAAAGAAGGAAATCTAATGACATGGCCTCCTTGTTCACCTGATCTGAACCCCATTGAGAACCTGTGGTCCATCATCAAATGTGAGATTTACAAGGAGGGAAAACAGTACACCTCTTTGAACAGTGTCTGGGAGGCTGTGGTTGCTGCTGCATGCAATGTTGATGGTGAACAGATCAAAACACTGACAGAATCCATGGATGGCAGGCTTTTGAGTGTCCTTGCAAAGAAAGGTGGCTATATTGGTCACTGATTTGTTTTTGTTTTGTTTTTGAATGTCAGAAATGTATATTTGTGAATGTTGAGATGTTATATTGGTTTCACTGGTAATGAAAAATAATTGAAATGGGTATATATTTTTTTTTGTTAAGTTGCCTAATAATTATGCACAGTGATAGTCACCTGCACACACAGATATCCCCCTAACATAGCTAAAACTAAAAACAAACTAAAAACTACTTCCAAAAATATTCAGTTTTGATATTAATGAGTTTTTTGGGTTCATTGAGAACATGGTTGTTGTTCAATAATAAAATTAATCCTCAAAAATACAACTTGCCTAATAATTCTGCACTCCCTGTACTTACTAGTTCAGTGTTTTAAAAAAATAAAAAAGCTGCCTCAAAGTTAGTGGCATGTTGCATGCAAGGAACGTCCGATACCGGGTCTCAGGAGAAGTGGAGATCTCAGTGGTTGGACAATGGGTTCTGTCTACCAGAATATGGCACCTCTAGAGTGCGAGACTATGCAGAGCTGAAATGGTTTCAGTTCTACCTACATGGCTTCTCTCAGGTGAAACAAAGCCATGCACAGCACACTAATATTCATATTTAAAAAAAAATCAGGAGTGAGGTTAGATCTTCATGTTCTACCAGTTTTGACTGTGGATGTGGTATTGAAATAGTTTGTGAAAAAGATGTCGTGTTGGGTCTCGTGGGTGTTTGGCATTTTGGGTTAGGGAATGTTGAGGAGGTGAAGATTCCTGCTGCTGCGGTGCTGCCTAGGTACTTTAGAAGCAACAGCTAAATAAATATCTCTTACCTAGCTGGTGTCTTCCTTGTATAGTGGCAACAAGCACTGTCAGACAGGCCCTTTAATCAATTCACCCTCAGCTGGGGTGTGCATCTATGGTGTTGGTAGCACAGCGGTGAAGTTCAGGGTGAAGGATGACCAGAGGCGCAGTGAAGTCGTTGGTGGAGTACCTGCTTGCTGATAGCGTAATCCAGCGAGTTGAAGCATAGCATTGTGCAAACATTAGGCCAACTCAGACACTGGTAATGCTATTGCTGACGGCAGTGAGATGCTGATGTCAAGAGTGAGACATGCTGTGCTGACGGCCATTTAAACTGTGACTCATGCACATTGAAGCACTAGCCATCTTATCTGTGTGCAAGGTGTGCTATTTTGATAATCGCTGGCCAATGTAAAATGGCAGTTGTAGTGAGTAAATATTTGCTGCTTGTATTACTGGTGAATGGCAAACATTACTTCACTGGAATTTCTTCACTGCAAGTAGATTAAGGTACAGTAACAAAGGGAATGCCCAAAAAGTATATATAGATACATTTAAATTCATATCCACAGTAGCACAGCTATTATATCAAACGTCCAAATGTATATTTCTTTTCCATTCAGTCCATCGATTCAAGGAAGCTGATAAATGTTGTATTCAACTTCATTCTTCCAAATTGAATCTTGGCCCAGCCAATGCATTTCTTCCTTACAACATGAATTCATCAGGGTTGTTCTAATGTCTCCCGCCTCAGAAATGTGCCTCAGTGCTTATATGAACAAATGAGGTTGTGCACATTTCTGCCCCATTTCTCTGGCAAAGGGTGATGAGGCTAGAATCATCAGTCACTGTGCATGCTCCCGCTTTCACCAGAACCTGACAGGGCACATGCAGCCCTAGACTCTTCCATTAAAGGCATTACATGCACAGTCTTGTGCTGGTAAGGATGGCAAAGTGAATGAAGTACTTGATGAGTATCTGCCCGTCATAAGAACTTTCGATAAAAGATGTAATCCTAGAAAAATATGGTTTTGGACTGTCACAAATTTGTTTACAGCGCTAACAGATACCAGATGAACATATTGATGTATTTGTGGCAGCTTTACACACCCTCGCAGCAACATGCAATTACCAAGAGCTAAAGGATGAAATCATCCGAGATCAAATGATTGGGGAGAAAAAAAAAAAACAAGAAGAAAATTCAGGAAAGGCTGTTGTCAACTGATGCCCCAGATCTAGAGGCACTCACTCACTATAGCTGGGATCATAGAGCATTCCAAATTTTGAGAGAAATGAGTTAGGACGTGGGTGCAAAGGCAGTAAAATTAATTTCAAAACAATTTGAAAGGCACATATCAATAAACCACAGTATCGTTATCTGGTGGTTCGTGACTTTGTTGTGAGGATAAAAATGAGATTGTTTACCTTGTGGTAACATGGACTTATAGGAAACAGCAAGTGTTTGGCTTTTAATAGGTCTTGTTTCAAGTGTGGGAGGAAAGGACATTTTGCTAAGGTGTCAAGTCGAAGGTGAATCAAATACGTAAATCATGCAGTGAAAAAGCTTAATCATAATATCCCGGAGGGTGAAGACGACTTTGTGGTGATGATATCTGGTGGTGATGCCAGTGTTGAGGAGGTTGTGGAAGTGGCATCCCTGATGAACTTCAAAAAAAGAAAAACACCTCATTGTGACATCTCCATTGATAAGAAAGCAGTAAGGGCCATGGAAGATTCTAGATCCCACTCCACTGTGATTGGTGAAGAAGAATTTATGAAGTTTTCTAATGTCCAACTGTGAGTGTACGTATAAAAATGTTTTTATTTGGTGGAAAAGAATGGACATTTTGGGAATCTTTGTAGCTGGATTACGTTTTTGAGGGTTGTGTCACACATGGTACAGTGCATGGAGCCAGGAATGGATCCAATTTGTGTTGGAATGAGCAGGGCGATTTGAACATGGTAGAGTACCATATGGAAAATCCAAGGAACAAGACCAGGCACCATCTCCCACTCAGTTATCCATCCAACACATTTTAAAGTAATAGTACAAAGTGGTGAGGAGTCAAAAAGTCCTTACAAGTCATAAATTTACACTTCACCAAAATATGTATTCAAAAAGTTTACTTAAATGAAATCAAAACACATATTAATCTTAAAACAGTAGATTATGCAAGAACAATGTGAAAAAATTTGTTCTTACAAAAAAATCAGAAACAATTAGCAAAACATAATAATCAGTGTACATACATATGTTTGAAAACCATAGTCACAAAGTAATTTTACAAGATGAAAATGCTATAGCAAAAGTTGTCAACAATATATAACACTAATATGTAAACATCACAGCCGCAGAAGCCAACACATTTTTTGTGGATCCACTCCTTTTTCTCAGGGCTGGAAATGATCCAATTATACAATTAGCCTAAAGGTACAGCTACACATGCAAAGTTACAAAATCTTTGTAACTTTGCATGTGTGTCTGTACCTTTAAGCTAATTCGTATGTTAACATCACATTTATACAGAGCGTTTTTCACACTGTAAAATTACTTTATGTGACTAGGATTTTCAATGGCATACGTATATACACTGATTATCATGTTTTGCTAATTTTTTGATTTTGTTGTCAGAAGAAAAAAATATATATGTTCTTGCATAATCCAACTTCATATTCATGCAGTTTATTAAATTTAATTTGAGTAAACTTTTTGAACACTTTTTTTGTTGAACTGTAACTTTAGGATTTTTAATAGCACATTTTGACTTCCTACCACTTTGTACTATTTGAACTTAGTACTGGATCCTAATCACCCTGACCAGGTGGTATCTAGGCAGAAACTGTTCAACAATGTTTGTACTTGTGTGAATCAAGTGAATGACTAAGTGGGTCAGTTTGTATCTGGACATATTTACTGATGAATTTAGAAAGTTAAGACGTTTCCAACAGAGAATCATTACTATGTTCAATGCTTGCCCCGTAGTACATGAGGTACGTAAAGTATTTCTGCCATTGAGAGAGAAATTGAAGACCGAATTAAATAAATGTGCCCAAGGTATAATTGAGTCTAGTGAGGACTCCGAATGGCTAACCCTTCTGGATTTGGCACACAAGGCAGACATAGCCTTAAGGTTGTGTGCCAATCTGAAGATTTTGAACTCTAATACTTGACTTGATAGTCTTCCACTGCCCAGCATCAATGAAATGTTAATCCTATTGAAAGGGGCAAATGTTATTTATTTCCTTGTCTGCAGCTTACCCTAGGGTGGAGTAGAGCAAAGATTCAAGACATTTCATGTCATTTGTAATGCACGAAGGAGCATATAATTACTGTTAGAAATGGGGTCTCTAGTTGGCAGTCAGTTTACACCCTGTCGAAGTAGGGACCCTCACTCTAGTCAGGGTAAGGGAGTCACACACCTAAGATAACCCCTGCTCACCCCCTTAGTAGCTTGGCACGAGCAGTCAGGCTTTACTCAGAGGCAATGTGCAAAGTATGTGTACACACACAGTAACAGTGAAAACACCACAAACATACTCCACACCAGGTTAGAAAAATAGCCAATATTTATCTGTTTATAGGGCTACTCATGTGGGAAGCACAATAAGTGCTTCAGGCCCAATAGTAGCATTTGATTTACATGCCCCCCTGGGCACACAGTGCACCTTACTAGGGGCTTACTAGTAATTCAAATGTGGCAATCATGAAAAAAAAAAAAAATCACCAATCTAATTTAGACAGAGAACACTTGCGCTTTGGCAATAGTCAGCAGTGGTAAAGTGCCAGAGTCCTAAAGCCAGCAAAAATAGTTCAGCACCAGGATCATAACAGGAGGTCAGAAGCCGAGAAGACAGGAGAAACCATACCAAGAGCTGGTAGGTCTAACATGTGGCCCCCCCCCCCACCCAACTGAAAGTGGTGAGAACTACCAAACCTCATACAAGTTCTCATCACTAAGGATGAAGAACCTGGACAAACCAGCATTAGCGTGTTCTGTGTCAGGGAGGTGTTCCACCATTAAGTCCCTTCCCTGTAGTGAGACAGACGACCACAACAGTTTAGGATTCTCCCCCCTCATCTGCATTAACCATCTGAGGGGCCTGTGGTCTGTCTGAACCCAGAAGTGAGTCACAAACAAGTATGGTCTTAGTTTCTTCAGTGCCCAGACCACAGCAAAAGCCTCCCTTTCAATTGTGCTCCACCTCTCTTCCAACAGAGGTAACCTTCTACTGATGAAGGCTACAGGTTGATATAAGCCCTGCATGTTAAGCTGTGAGAGCAAGGCTCCCACACCATGCACGGAAGCATCTGTCTGCAACACAAATTCTTTGGAAAGGTCAGGAGCCCTGAGCACATGGCCTCCTTCAGGTGTCAAAAACAGTCTGGCACCCTTGGTCCTGATCACCTGCTGTGGCTGCTTCTTGGAACTCAGCTCTGTCAAGAAGGCAATAATGGTGTCATACCCCTTGAAATATCTCCTGTAATAACCAGTGAGTCCTAAGAAAACCCTCACCTCAGTCTGGGTCTTGGGTGGTGCCCAAGCCAGAATGGTGTTCATTTTGGCTAGTAGAGGTGCCACCCGGCCGCCTGCAACACTTCCTGGAAGTGGTGCAAGTGTTCCTCCCAGCTGGTGCTGAAGACAGCAATGTTGTCGAAGTAGAGGGCACTGACGTTCACCAACCCAGCCAGGACCTGGTTGACCAGCCTCTGGAAGTTGGCAGGAGCATTCTTCAACACAAGGGGCTGACAAAACTGGTAGTGGCCCTCTGCTGTGGTGAATGCAGAGCTCTCTTTGATACCCTCCTTTAAGGCAATCTGCCAGTACCCGGACATCAGCTCAAATGTGCTAAGGAACTTGTTAGCTCCCAACTGGTGAATGAGCTCATTCGCTATGGGGTGTGCATCAGTTCTGGTGATGGCATTGAGCCCACAGTAA
Source organism: Pleurodeles waltl (assembly GCF_031143425.1). Taxonomy (NCBI): domain Eukaryota; kingdom Metazoa; phylum Chordata; class Amphibia; order Caudata; family Salamandridae; genus Pleurodeles; species Pleurodeles waltl. The sequence continues at coordinate 798,652,666 of NC_090445.1, read as the reverse complement.
ATCAACACAGAACCTAAGTTCAGGTGTGGCATTGGGTGGGCGTTTTGAAATGGCCTTTCTGCAGGGTCACCCCAAACATCTTTTCTTCCTCCTCTGACCTCATTTTTGCTGGCTTCAGGACTCTGCACACTTTACCACTGCTAATTAGTGCTAAAGGGCAGATGCTCTCTCCATAAAACATGGTGACATTGGCTCATACCCAATTGGCTTATTTAGTTTACTTGTAAGTCCCTAGTCAAGTGCAGTACATGTGCCCAGGGCTTGTAAATTAAATGCTGCTAGTGGGCTGCAGCACTGGTTGTGCTACCCACATAGGTAGCCCCCTAACCATGTCTCAGGCCTGCCTCTGCAGGGCCTGTGTGTGCAGTTTCACTGCCACTTCACCTTGGCATTTAAAAGTAATTGCCAAGCCTTAAACTCCAGGTTTTCTACATATACGTCACCCCTAATGTAGGCCCTTGGTAGCCCAGAGGGCAGGGTGCTATGCAGGTAAAAGGCAGGACATAAACATTTGAGTTCTATATGTCATGGTAGTGTAAAACTCCTAAATTTGTTTTACACTGCTGTGAGGCCTGCTCCTTTCATAGGATAGTATTGGGGTTACCATCATATACAGTTTAAGTGGTAAATCCTGATCTGAAAGGAGTAGCCAGGTCATATGTATTATGGCCAGAATGGTGATACAAAATCCTGCTGACTGGTGAAGTTGGATTTTATATTACTATTTTAGAAATGCGCATTTCTCTACACACATATCCTTCTGTGCCTTCCAATCCACGTCTGGCTACGCTTAGTTGACAGCCCCCTTGTGCATTCACTCAGACAACCCCAAGCATAGGATGATTAGTCATACTTGCATACATCGGCATATTGAATGGGTCTTTCTGGGCTGGGAGGGTGGAGGGCCTGACACTTGCATGTCAAAGGACAGTAGCCTGCCCTCACACAAAGGGCTGCAACATCCCCTACTGGGACCCTGGCAGACAGGATGAACTGAAAAGGGGACCTTTTTTCACTTCTAAGCCACTCTTTGAAGTCTCCCCCACTTCAAAAGCACTTGTGGGTATTTAATCAGGGTCTCTGACCATACCAACTCAGACACTTCTGAGGTAGACACTTCTACCTCAGACACTTCCTGGAGAAGAAACCCTGAACCAGAACCTGCAACCTGCCAAGAAGAGCTGCCTGGCTGCCCAAAGGACTCACCTAGACTGCTTTTCTGAGAAAGACTGCTGCCTTGCTGTCACCCTGCTGCCTTGCTGCTCTGGCTGTGCTGAGAAGTGCTCTCCAAGGGCTCGAATAGAGCTTGCTTTCGGTTCCCTGAAGTCTCATGATCAAAAAATACTTCATTCCTTGCAAAAGAACTCCTTATGCGTTGAAAATCGACACACAGTTTGCATCGTGGTGAGAAAATCATGGTACGCCGAACTGGAACGACGCAGCCTGACTTTACAAGGAGAAGATCGATGCAGCGCCTGTGTTGTGACCATAAATTCGACGCACTGCCCACTGGATAGACACAGTCAGAATGACGCAGCCTGAGAGGAATTGTCGCTGCGCCTGCCGTGTGGCAGAAATTTCCATGAATCGCCCACCGGATCGACTCATCCCCTTTGACTACATCCTGTACACCCAGGATTTCGACACGTCGTCCCCGGGGCATCTGAAAACCCTGCAACCGGAAGAGGATCCCAGTCTATGCGCCGGAAATCAATGCAAAGCCTGCCCTCTATGAAAACTCAACGACGCATCATCTGTGTGCACCGGAAAATTAACGCACACCTCCCTGTTTTCCACGCATCTCCTCCTCTGCGGTGCCTTGCGAAGAATTTGAACACAAACCAGGTACTTTGTTTTAAAAAGCAAGTGTCTCTTGCAAGCACAGACACTTTATATCATTTTTACAGTGATCTCAACATATACTTATTGAATCCTGATCGTTAGGACCTGCATCTTACCAGATAAATATTATAATTTTTCCTAAACACTGTGTGGTGTATGTTTGTTGTGTTCTACGGTGTTATTGCATGATTTATTACACAAATACTTTACACATTGCCTTTCAAGTTAAGCCTGACTGCTCAGTGCCAAGCTACCAGAGGGTGGGCACAGGATAATTTGGATTGTGTGCGACTTACACTGACTAGAGTGAGGGTCCTTGCTTGGACAGGGAGTAACCTGACTGCCAACCAAAAATCCCATTTCTAACAGTGGGGCATCCTTGGGGACTAAAACCACTGGACTGGACAAAGGACTTTTGGAGTGCTCAATCACTACTAGGTTCAGCATCTTAGGCAACTTCTTCTTGATGCTGTCTCTCACTCAGTCAGTCAGTCACCCTGTAGGACTTGTGCTGGACAGTTAGACTGTCCCCAGTATCAATGTTGTGGGTGACACCAGGGGTAAGTGAGAACAGGGAGACAAACCGTCCCAGCAACAGGTGACAGTCCCTCTGCTGATCTAGTATCAGAGTAGGGTAGAGGCTCACCCCCTCCAGTACTGACCCATCCTGCTCTTTGGAAGGCAGGAGGTCAGGGAGAGGTTTAGTCTCCTCTTCTACCCCATCATCTGTGACCAAGAGAATGGTAAACTCAGACCTCTCAAAGTGTGGTTTGTGGCGGTTCACGTGTAGGAACCTCAAAGGGTTCCTAGGAGTATGCATGTCCACCAAGAAGGTGACATTGTTCTTGCACTCCTTCACCTCAAATGGCCAAAACCAATGATCTTGGAGAGCACAGGGCTCTTCCGGGCCCATCACCCACACTTTCCAGCCAGGCTGAAACTCAACCAGAGTGGCATTATGGTCATAACATTGTTTCATGTCCTGGTTAGCCTCCAAATTCTCCAGGGTGAGTTTCCAGAATCCGGCTGTCTGGTTCCTGAAGGCCAGCATGTAACAGAATACATCCTGGGGTGGCTTCTTGGGAGCTTTCTCCCAGCCCTCCTTCCCCAAACTGAGAGGCAGTCTCACAGGATGCCTATACAGGAGTTCAAAATGGCTGAATCCAACCACCTTCTGTGGTACCTCCCTGTAGGCAGACAACAGGCATGGTAATAGGACGAACCACTTATGCCTCATGGGTTCTGAGAGAACCATATTCATGCCCTTCAGGGTACGGTTTATCCTTTCAACCAAATCATTGCTTTGGGGCTGGTAAGGCATGGTGAACTTGTATGTTACACCACACGCGTTCCACATGGCCTTCATGCACAGCAACATGAAGTTGGTACCCCGGTCAGATACCACCTCCTTGGGGAAATCCACACAGGTAAAGTTCCCTATCAGTGCCCTGGCCACTGTGGGCACAGTCACTGTCCTCAGGGGTTAGTTTTCAGGTACCAGGTGGCATGGTCCACCAAGACCAAGATAAACCTGTTGCCAATGACCGAGTGGGTGGGCATTGAAATTGTGGCACCTCTGGATTCCAAGACAAAGGGTTGCTCATGACAGGAAAGGGTTGAAGAGGAGCCTTGCACATCCCCAGATTTGCCACTCATCTGGCAGGTCTGACAAGTCTTGCAGAATGCATCCGAGATCTTCCTCATTTGGAGCTAACAAAAGTGGGTGACAAGCCTATCAAAGGTCTTTTCCTGCCCAAAGTACCATGCCAGTGGCATATCATTAGCAGTGCTAGGAGGAAAGCTCTGAAACAATGGGGTATCATCAGCAACCTTAGGCTCGCTATACAGGAGATCCCTTTCCCAGTATATCAGGAGAGATCCAGCGGTGTCACCATCTGCCTAGACCTTGCCTGTTTTCGAAGGCCCTCAAGGGTGAAGCATGCTTTCGGGGCAGAACTCCTCCCTGGTGGGGCATCCTTCCTGCTGTGAAGGAGTTAAGCTCAGGCAGATCCCCAGTTCAGCCACTTCTTCTCCTGTAGTTTCCAGGGTATCCCCCACAGGTTCAGCCTCCTCCCAGACTGAAGTAATCTGAGGAGCAGGTTTTCCACACCCTTTATCCCTCCTACTCCTAGCAGGCACCTGAGCCACTGTTTCAGGGTCCCAGTCCTTCTGATCTCCCTCTCTGTTGGCCATGGACCTTGTGGTCACGCGCACCCTCTCTGGCAAGCCCAACATTTCCTAGTGCAACCTGAGCTCCACCTCTTTCCAGGTGGTATGCTCCAGGTCATTCCCTAGCAGACAGTCAACAGGCATGGATAGACTCACAGCTACCCTCAAGGAACCTGAGGACAAGTCCCTTCAAAAGGAACCTGAGCTACCAAGCCTTGGCACTCAATGTTGCCTACTGCTAGAACTTGGTGGACCACATTATGGACTTGCTGCTGTTCAGACACCAGATGACAGGACTGTAGTCATTCTGGCTCCAGTGTCTCTTAGAGCCTCCACACACCTCCCATTGATGGTCATCTACTGCCTACACTTCTTTGTATAATCAGGCACAAGAGGGTTCTCTGAGCCACCTCACCAATGGAGACTTGGGTTAACTCAGCTGAGTCCCCACCACTAACAGGGGCCAACTCCTCCCAAAGCACTACACGGACCACCCCAAGTGACTGCTCACTAGTGAGAGGCTGTGCCCGCTGAGGACATTTGCGACTCCCTCTGATGTGTCCTTCTTGACTACAGGCAATGCACTTATTGGGTCGCTTCGCTGTAGGGTTTCTGGAGGGTAACCAACTCTTTTTCTCAACAGGGTGTTGGGAATCCTTAGCCTGGGAACTAGTTTGGTGCTCTTTAGAGAACTCCTTACCTTTATCGTTGTCCCCCTTTCTGTTGGGGACCCTGCCACCCAACCATCCAGTGCTCTACAGAAAGAATCCATATACTCCGCACCCAAGTTTGATCCCCAAGTTTGGAAGTCTCCCTAAACTTGACTCTGTAGATCTCTGGGGTGAGACCATTCCTCCTAGTCAGGGTATCCTTCATGGTAGGGTACCTCATGTGATCCACTATTTCTACAGACAACAAGATGTCCTTCCACTGAAAAATACCTCCACAGGTCTGCCCCCACCCCTCAGTCTCTCTCAGAGATCCTGTGCATCCTCAGAGCAACCTCTCAATCCTTGAACCACTACTCTATGTCATCACTTACAACAAAATATTTTGCCACATCCTTGGGTATTTGTACTTTCCCCTCAGACTGCACTGGAGAACTGCTGCCACCATCTGTGCTTGACCTGCTTTTTAGATTCAGCTCCTTCAAGCTCAGCTTATGAGCCATCTTTTTCCTTTCCTCCATGGCCATTTGCCATTTTCTTTGCTTCCATCTCCAGCCTACGTTTTTCAAGCTCCAAATGATGCCTACTCTCTGCCTGTCCATCAATCAGTTTCTCTGGGGTTGCACCCTTGGAAGACACACAGCTGCTTGCCCTCAAGAGAGTGTTTCACCCAGGTAGATCCCAACTATCGCCAACATCAACCTGCAGGCTTCTTTCCCCCTCATCCACAATGGTATCCTTCTCCTCTGTATGCCCACCAACCTCCTTTTCTGCCAAACAGGCCCTCAGCGCCTTTTGCAGCTCCTCCTTTTTAATTGAGGTTTTTAATAAGACATTTAAACTCTTTGCAGAACTTTTTGAGCTGAGGCATCGTATAGGTCTCAAATCTCTCCTGCAGCTCCAAAGTTGGCTCACCATGACTGTGGATAACTCAAAAGTTGCAAAGCTTCAGGACAGCAAAGAAAATTCAAGAATAGAGAAAAACAGTATGTGGTTACGTAATGGTCTGCACTATGGCAGTAGTGTACACCAATCACTGTATGTCAAGTACAAAGACAAGTCCTATCCCACCGCTGTTACCAATGTTAGAAATAGGGTCTGTAATTAGCAATCAGTTTACACCCTGTCCATGTAGACCCTCAATCTAGTCACGGGAAAGGAGTCCCACAACAATGATAACCCCTGCTCAACCCTTTGGTAGCTTAGCACGAGCAGTCTCAGAGGCAATGTGCAAAGTATTTACGTACACACAGTAGTGTCCGTTTTCCCTACAGGTTACCAGCTTCCACTTCTAAGGGACTGGATTTGGCACTATTTAGCAAGTCAGGACGCTCAGTAGAAGAGCCCGGGCACTGGTAGAAAGAATTGGCATCCATCCGTCTGAAAAAAGTAATGGATAGATGGCAGCTTTTTTTATTTTAAAACTAAGATTCTTTGAGATAGCATTTGTTAGAAATGGGGTCTTTGGTTCGCAGTCAGGTCACCCCCTGTCCAAGCAAGGACCCTCACTCTAGTCCAGGTATAAGAGAATCACCCTGAGCTAACCCCTGCTTACTCCCTTGGTAGCTTTGCACGAGCAGTAGGCTAAACCTCAGAGTGCTAGGTGTAAAGCATTTGTGCCAACACATCCAGTAACTTAATGAAAACACTACAAAATGACAACACAGGTTGAGAAAAATTGGAAATATTTATCTAAACAAAACAAGACCAAAGCAACAAAAACCCACATTACACAAGTAAAATTATCACTAGAAATGCAAAAAGAGTCTTCATGTAATTTTAAACACACTAACACTGTTTGCATGAAAATGTACCTTGAGTGTGTAAAAAATAACCCCGAACGGGCGAGTGCGTCGAAAAGGGCTTGTGTTGAACAATTTTACTCACAAGCGAGACCTTGCGTTGTTTCTCCTTTAGTTGGGTCAGTGTGCGTCGTTTATTCCCTTCGCAGGAGAGTGATGCGTCGCTCCGGTCAGCACTCTCGGGTCTGGGCAGGCCTTGCATTGTTTTCATGCCCAGCAGTGTTTGCGTTGGAAAACCAGCTGCACAATGCTCCAAAAACCACGCAGCGCGGGTTGCAATCTCACCAGCCTCCATCAGCGATGCTGCGCGTCGTTTCTCCAGCAGCAGGGAATCGATCTTTCGGTCGTGTTGCAGACGAGCGTCGATTTCCAGCCGTGAAGCTGGCAGCGCGTCGATTTTGCAGCCGCAGATTGGAGTCGCGTTGATCTTGTCTCCGCATGGCGGTCTGTGCATGGATTTCTCACTCTTGTCCTGCCAGCTTCTCATTTCAAGGTCCCGGGAACTGGATGGGCACCAGTTGGCAAAGTAGGAGTCTCTCCAGAGACTCCAGGTGCTGGCAGAGAGAAGTCTTTGCTGTCCCTGACATTTCACACAGGAGGCAAGCTCTAAATCAAGCCATTGGAGAGTTCTTCACAAGATGGAAGGCAACACAAAGTCCAGTCTTTGTCCACTAGCACAGGCAGAAGCAGCAACTTCAGGATATCTCCACAAAGCACAGTCACAGGCAGGGCAGCTCTTCTTCCTCAGCTCTTCAGCTTTTCTCCAGGCAGAGGTTTCCAGAAGTGTACAAAAATGTGTGGTTTTGGGTGCCCTTCTTATACCCATTTTGCCCTTTGAAGTGGGCTTTCTTCAAAGGAAAGTCTCTCTGGATTGTGAAATCCTGCCTTGCTCAGGCCAGGCCCCAGACACACCAGGGGGTTGGAGATTGCATTGTGTGAGGGCAGTCACAGCCCTTTCAGGTGTGAGTGACACTCCTCCCCTCCCTCCTAGCACAGATGAGTCATCAAGAAATGCAGACCACACCCCAGCTCCCTTTGTGTCACTGACTAGTGAGAGGTGCAAACAGCCCAACTGTCAAACTGACCCAGACAGGAAATCCACAAACAGGCAGAGTCACAGAAATAGTATAAGCAAGAAAATGCCCACTCTCTAAAAGTGGCATTTTCAAACACAATCTTAAAATCAACTTTACTAAAAAATGTATTTTTAAATTGTGAGCTCAGGGATCCCAAACTCCACATGGCTATCTGCTCCCAAAGGGAATCTATACTTTAATCATGTTTAAAGGTAGCCCCCTTGTTAACCTATGACAGGAACAGGTCTTGTAACAGTGAAAAACTAATTTAGCAATATTTCACTATCAGGACATATAAAACATATTACTATATGTCCTACCTTAACCATACACTGCACCCTGCCCTAGGGGCTACCTAAGGCCTACCTTAGGGGTGCCTTACATGTAAGAAAAAGGGAAGGTTTAGGCCTGGCAAGTAAGTACACTAGCCAAGTCGAATTTACAGTTAAAACTGTACACATAGACACTGCAGTGGCAGGTCTGAGACATGATTACAGGGCTACTAAGTTGGGTGGCACAATCAATGCTGCAGGCTCACAAGTAGCATTTCATTTACAGGCCCTGGGCACTTCTAGTGCACTGTACTAGGGACTTACTAGTAAATCAAATATGCCAATCATGGACGAACCAATTACATACACATTTTGCATAGGAGCACTTGCACTTTAGCCCTGGTTAGCAGTGGTAAAGTGCCCAGAGTAACAAAAGCAGCAAAAACAGAGTCCAGCACACATCAACAATCTGGGAAACAGAGGCAAAAAGTTAAGGGAGACCCCGCCAAGGATGAAAAATCTAACATTTTAATGGTAATCCTCTTTTCGAAAAATGAGCCAGTCAGGGTCCTGAGGAAACCCCAAAAGAAAAAGGGTGCTCAAAACGGTTCAACACATTGCCTGGTGAATGTGGTGTTATCGATTTGAGCAGTTTAACAGTAAATCATAAAGGAAATAGGAACTGTAAATATTTGCTGGACTAAATTGGATATGGCACCCCCAAGGAAGCTATGATTAGCAGGAGGGTTATATTGATAATTATAGCAATGCTAGTCCTTGCATTAATCAAAATACAATTTTTGGTAAATGCTAACAATGCTTGGTTTGAATTTTGCTTAATGTTATGTAATATGTGGTTATGGACATGGTTTCACAGACATGAAGGTATGTTGACTTATAAATGTATGATTTATAAATACCAGGCCTTGAACTTAAACTTTCTGGATTCTAATAAGTGATTTAGGGCAATTGGCAGATAGGGTATTTGTATGTTTTGTATATTTAACCGTAGCCTAACCCTACAGCTTTATAAGGACTCAACCCCTCAGATTAAACACTTTCTAAATGTGGCATTTTCGAACTTACAATTCAAACAACTTCACCAAAATATGTATTTTTAAATTGTAAGTTCAGAGACCCCAAACTCTACATCTCTATCTGCTGCTAAGGGGATATTATACTTAAAAGGTATTGCAAAGTAATCCCCATGTTATCCTATGGGAGAAATAAGCTTTGCAATAGTGAAAAACGAATTTAGCAGTATTTCATTATTAGGACATGTAAAACACAGCATTACATGTCCTACCTTTGACATACAATGCACCCTGCCAATGGGAGGGGCCGGGCCTACATTAGGGGTGACCTACATGCAGAAAAAGGAAATGTTTGGATTTGGCAACTAGGTACACTTGCCAGGCCAAACTGGCAGTTCACACTCCCTCTCCAGTGGCAGGTCTGAGACATGTTTAGGTCTACTCCTGTGGGTGGCACAATCATTGCTGCAGTCCCACTAGTAGCATGTGATTTACAGGCCCAGGACACACCAAGTGCACCTTACTAGGGGATTACTAATTAATCAGATTTGGCAATCATGGAAAAACCAATCCTGTTTTGACAGAGTGCACTAGCACTGGTCAGCAGTGGTAAAGTGCCCAGAGTTCTAAATCCAGCAAAAGTGAAGTTCAGTACAGGATCATAACAGGAGGTCAGAAGCCAAGGAAAAAAGGGAAAACTACACTAAGAGCTGACAGGTCCAAAAATTACATAGACATACCATTTTCATTTGCTTCTGTTTCAGCTTTGCTTCAACTATTAATGGGAAGTGTCTGATGTCTTGTATTGCCAAGATGAGATTCTCATCTATGGCAAGGATCAGGAGGAACATGAAGAGAGACTGAAGGGTGTAAGTTTAAGTTTAGTCAAACTGGAGTAGACTATTTGGGTCATCACATATCTAACAAGGGAACTGAACCTAAAAATGAGATATTAAAAGCAATTGAATATGCACCTGCACCCAGGGATAGGGACCATCTGAAGTCATCTTTATGACATTAAGTATTACACCAAATTTGTGAGCAAGAAAAATACAGTGCTGCAGTATACCTCCAGTTAGGGTTGGAGACTGTTAGGATTTTAAATAAAATAATCTTCCTGTGGGTAAAGTGTTCTTTAACATCTTCTGCATTGATTAAGGTAAAAGCAGTCAGAAACCATGTAGTGGTGTCCAAGAATGGCAAAGTTTGGAACAAGAGTATAGTGGTGATAGTTCCAAACTCCAGATCTGGTTATATGCTCAAAGGCTGGAACGTGGAGGAAGTGCCCAAGAGTGATGAAGGTAGTCACGAAAAAATGTTGTGTTCCAAGTAATTTCTGATTACATTTAAAGACTATGTTATGCAATGTATTTTAACATTTATTATGTTAGGTCTTTAGCATTAGATTTGATGTTCTCTTCCTATTTGCCACCATCAATGTGCAATGTTCTTGGACCTTGATTGCAACCTTACTCAGTTCATTTATTATGGACATCATTCAATTTTGACATTGAGGTAAGGTAGATATGTTGGGTCTCCTAGCTGTTTGGAATGCTGGGTTTGGGAATCTTCAGGTAGTAAGGACTCATGCTGTGGCAGTTGCTGCCTGGGGACGTTGATGTTGACTGCTAAATAAAGGTCTCTTACTTACCTGGTGTCTGGTCTTTTTAGTCTGCCTATTTTGTGTGTTGTGATTTTTTTGGTCCAGCTAAGCAAAGTGAATGGATGCACACACTACCATGAATCATGTAAAAAGTAATATAATTACCTTAAGTAAGATTACCTCAGACTCTCACTAGTGAAGGCACCTACTAAAAACACAAGACAAGTTTGAGTGGGCTAGGCCAGCCCAAAAATGGTGTTATTTTCCTTGCTATGCTGTATTAGGGGAGTAGTAGTACATTGGGATCTTATGCTGACAGACTCCTGCATAATCACACACTTCACGATAAATGTTGAGATATTTTCCATAAAAAAGTTGCAAGCATTTAGAAAAACTTAAGGGTTATTGTTTGTGTAGCAGCATCAAACGAATCCAGCGCATCATGAAACAGTAAAAAATAATGTTTATTTAGACCTTGGTCTTTAAATAACAAAACAGCACAAAAGTTGATCAGCATTCAAACAATCTGTACAATTAAAATCTACTCATACAAATCCTAAACAATAATCATCATAGTAAATGTTTATGAATAAAATCTCATCCTAGAATTTCCATAGCAAAACATTTCCACAAAGTAGCTAAAAACAATTAAAAGGGGCACTTTTAATAATCTAATATAATCCCTGTAACAGCAACCACAAATGTAAGTAAGGCACAAGTCACTTCCAAATAACACATACATTAAAAATGCTGCTTCTTGGCCACCGTTTCGGCTGTCTTTTTATTTTTTAAATTTAAAGGCCTACAAATAGTTTTCCGAAGGGTCTGCGCTTTTAAATAATTCATAAGGATATGTAAACTGTCACAAATTGCACTCAACCATAGGTACATTTACCAGATACATCCATCATTGCCATTTTTACCTTGGTATACTGTAGTATGGATTAATACTGGGTCTCAAAACCTAGCAATTCAGATCTAAACCTATGGTTAGGTGGTGAATCCTCATTGGAGAACCATTCCTAATATTGCCATGACTTGAGCATAAATTGATCTGAAGGCTACCCACTTAAATATTGCACATCATGTTCTCTAGCATTATTCTTCATTAAAATGCTTAGTTCCCGCTTCTAATTTAGGTCAAAAGATTCTGGAGCCTCATCCTTAGACCCAGGACCCTACACATACCCTTCAGGCTTATCCTGACACTTAGCCTACTTCAGTTCACCATGTGTAATCTCATGTTTACATGATAATAATAGCTTTTGCCTATGACCAGACTTCAAACATAAGCAGAATCTAACTGCCTGGGCACGTTCCACAGGGCTCCATGGTGGTATATCTATTTCCATTCTTAGTGCAAAAGTTATTGAGGACCTAGGCAGTGATAAGGCTTTTCACACATTTTCCACTTATCATTTTCCCAGTTCCTTTTGCCCCATGGGCTTAACTCAGCTCCATATGGTAAATTGTGGGCAGATCATAGCTGAGTAGACTGTTAATACTGACCTTATGGACATATCCCCATAATCTGTTAATTTTTTCAGACCACTTACTGATGCTAAGGCTCTAGCTTAGAGTCATTAAATATGATCTTTCCACTGTAAAAATTCTTCTCAACCCTTACCCCTAGGTACTTTTATTTATTATTGTTTTTCAACTTTGTAGATCCTAAGTGCAGACCAAGGTTTACATATTTTTCTGCTAAATCCCATCATCTTGATCTCATCCATGCTTACCACTAACTTTTTAATATTAAAGTATTCCATCAGTGTATTCAGTTTCCTTTGCAACGCTATTTCTGTCAAATCCATAATAGCAAGGATGTTGGCATACAAGAGACAAGCTATAATGTTTGCCATCTATTTTGGGGTTGACTCCCTTTGCAACTGCTAATGCTGTAGGTAAGTCGGTGAAACAACAAAAGGAGCAGGGGGGGCCAAGACGCATCTCCCTTGCAGCCCTTTATTGAGGTTTTCTGGGTCAAAGTCTAATCTAGATTTATAATTACCTGCCCCTAGATGTGTGAATGAGGCCCTTTTATAATTAGCGAATCACAATATACCTAAGAACCTCTTGTTAATGTTTCCCATAGACAATTCCTGTCCACCAAGTCAACTAGTGAACTGAAGTCTACGAAGATGCAGGAAAGGCTGCCTCTTTGCTCCATAGACTTCAGTGCAAGTGACAACTGGCTAAAGCAAAGGTTGATCATGGAATGGCCATCCTTAAAATCCCTAGGGTATAATATGGTGTAATACTTCCCATTCCTTAAGTCTACCTAAGATTATTTTTGTAACCATTTTTTCACCCACATCAAGCAGATTAAGCAGATTAATCAGTAATTTTTAGAGTCTTTTGTGACATCCCTTAAGTATCAGTCTGATGATTGCCCCCTTCCAATTATCTGGGAAATGGCCCATTGCTAAGATTTCTTAGAACTTCAGGTAGACAAATAGCCAGGGGAGTAGCGTACAGGGGGATGTTTGGGGTATTACACCGCCCTTCCCCCCCAAAAAAATGCATTTTCTGGTAAATAGTTGGGTACAAGTGCTTTCACAGTCAGGCATGGTGGTGTATCTGTCGAATTTCACCAGAATTTTTGACATGCACACATACTGTCTCTCTGTTTTGAATAGCTTAAAAAAAATATTGGTTAATTTACAAAATCATTTATTGCCCCTTCCAATCCACATTTGTCTCTTTCCACTGCCCCTTTTAGCCACTCTCATACTCCTGCTTGTCTTATATTGTATTTTAACATTATATGCAGCATGCTTGCTGGGAAATCTTAAGTTCACACCTCACCAATCTTACTGACCAAGCTACTTCCCTTAAGATACCGAAGGGTAAGGAAGTCCATATTTTGAAATCCAGACATCTAATGACCAGATCAGGTTGGTCTTTTGCACTCTCGTCTTAGTGACACAAGACATAATTACTATGCAGCTAATTTATGTTAACAAATGTTTAACAGAGTGATCACTCAACATTTTGTTTAGTCTTTTCCAAAGTAAATACCACCTATAGTGTGCTTTGAGAAGCAAGCTAGTTTGCACTAAGAGTTGGTATTTTTTCTTTTGACAGGAGATGATCATGGACGTTGGACATTGATTCACCAAAATGCTAGGGGTAACGTAAGTGACATCACATATCGATTGATCTCACTGACTTCATATGAAGTGACGTCGTAGGACCTTTGCCCCAGACATTAAAAATCTCTAATAAGTTCAGTTAGTATAACACATCATTATTTAAACAGACATGTCTATTTTATATACAGTTCAGCATATTCTAATTGGGGTGCTTACATGGTGTTCCAGGGAAACACCACATTTATTTCCTTTTGAACTGGAGGATATTCTGCTATAAAACAAAAAAATATGGTACAGTCTTATAGCTTTCCTAGGAAGAAACGTTTTGTTTTTTTATAATCACTTGATAAAGCACAACAGTAAATGTTGGTTTTACCAATGTTTTATGCATTTCACAATAAAAAAAAAAAACTTGATAATGTATTCACAAATGTGTTTCTATTTCTCTTTTTTGCTCATTCACAAGAACGCCATTCCTCTGTTGAAATTAGTTATTTTGAAGAACTTTATCCCAGTGGGAGTGGCAGAAAGTAAACAGGGCTCATCAATAGACTGTTTACCTTCTTTTTTCAGGACTTTTTCACCCAGCTGTAAGGCCAGGTTCCGCAAAGGATAGTAGGATGCAAGCCAGGGGTCGCAGGTGCGACCCTTGGTAACTCCTAAATTATTTCCATGAGGTAAATAGTTTTTTTTCCAGATTCCATGTAATCACCACACAATGCAAACCTAAACCCGAAAGGCGTCTAGGTGGTAAGGTCTGACTGTGTATTCGGACATTGGTGTTTCTCCAGCAGACTGCACACTAGTGGTCTGCTTTCAGAGCAGGGTGGGCTACTACGAGCCCCTCCAAATGCTAATTCTAGTCTCGGCCTCGCACAGTTTGTGGCCGATTTGAATATTGTCACCAGAGACGATTTTTGGTTTTTATTCCAGCCCCCTTACTTACTTCTTAGCAAACGAAAGGTAAGGTATTTTTCCCCTCAAACATGCATCTCAAAGTCGTAAAATGTTCACGCAGTGACTCCCGCGAAATATGTAAAAGGAAAAAAAGCAGAACCTTTGTGAAAAGTGAGTTGCGCTGCAATTTTATTTTACCCTGTTAGTGTTTGAATAATTAATAGACTTAAGGACAGACAGAGATCTGGAACTGCTGAACCTTATCAATTTTGTTTTGGAGGTTTCATATGCACTATGCTGTTCTTCGGTGCTTCTGAGGATATGCAGCAGTGTAGCTGAAAAAGGTAGAGGCTGTTCTAAGAATGCAAGTTATGTACCATTGACACTCGTCGCAGACCCTCGATAGCAGGCAACGCACGCAGTTCAAATCACTGCAGAAAACATGAACCATGCCCGAGTCACTCACTTTCTAATCACTGCACGGGAACCGTGTTGTAGACGTGTTTGAGTGAATACGGCAAACTGTGCCATTTGCTGTGAATGGGTTTTAATGGTATTAGTGGGTTACCACACTATGGAATACATGAGTAAGTAGGACATCTGCTGACCCACAATGAAGTGTGCTTAAAGGTAAAGTCATCGTACTTGCTGTTCATTGTATACTCAAAAAATGTGTACAATATTTAACATACTGTATTTTTGCGGTTTTCGACTTCGAAACACTTGAAATGTTTGGGCTATGCCTGTTGGCATTACAAAACGTGCTCAAAACT
This sequence comes from Pleurodeles waltl, assembly GCF_031143425.1. Classification (NCBI taxonomy): domain Eukaryota; kingdom Metazoa; phylum Chordata; class Amphibia; order Caudata; family Salamandridae; genus Pleurodeles; species Pleurodeles waltl. The sequence continues at coordinate 798,637,435 of NC_090445.1, read as the reverse complement.
GCTTTATCTTTTCTTTTCCTATGTACTATATTTATTATGCTTGAGGATGCCTCTAACAAAGCCACATTTAATTCAACATATTCTTGAAGGTTAAGAAAACTATCCTTGAATACAAAATACTGAAACTTTAATCAATATGGTCTCTCAAGAAAGTGAAAACTTTAGGATGTACTCTGAACAGATTTCCCACCGAATAGAAAAAAGATACACATAGTATCTAGTAAAGAGTGAATTGACCTACTATGTATGGCAATGACAAATGAATGTCTTCCTCCGAATAATGCATATGAATTTGTACTTTTCGCCGGTAACTGGATCGAAAGTTAGGTAAGCAAATGATTAATAAAAATATGGCGTCGCAGGGAAATGGAGCTATGCATTAATGTAGGGTGTGAATTCATACCAGTCCAGGGACCTTTTCAGAGTGGCGGACTTGCAAGGTTATTTGAAGGAAAACTCTGAAAATACCGAGATTGCTTGTTAACATTACTAATATGCTTGTACATAGTGGAACAAAATGGACAGAGGACAAAGTAGGGCTGTGAGAAGCTGTAATGGTGTTGGATTCACACATTTGCAATTCGCTCTTTCAGCACTGAGCTTTGCAAAGCGAGACTACTGGAAAATTTTATTTTTTGTTCTGTTTAAAGATGGGCAATTTCAGTGGTTCACCTATGCAGTAAAATATGCTCCTACAAGAAGTGGTTGATAGACTGGAGCCGTGGACACCTGCCTCCAACATCACAACCCCAACTTGTGCCGGAACGTTTACAAAATTTGGGTAGAGTTATTATTATTGAATAAATACAAACATTACCAATATGTTGATGCGGAAGTAAATCCACAAAGACACTAGTGAACCCTTCTTAGCAGGGGAAGCATGAAAGGATGTGACATTTTAAGTTTGGCCACAAATTTATAGGCAATGGACGAAAGTAAGTCCCAGAGATTTGGCAAGACAGCGGGACATGGACAAAACCAACAGTTGTGTGTGTGTGTGTATATATATATATATATATATATATATATATATATATATATATATTGTTGGACCTGGCTTTTTGACAGGGACATCCCCAAACTTTTTGCCTCCTTCCTCCTATTTTTTCTGACCTGTTGTTGTTGGCTTTTGACCTCTGAGCACTTTACCACTGCTAACCAGTGCTAAAGTGCATATGCTCTCTGTGTAAATTGTACTATTGATTGGTTTATCCATGATTGACTATTTAATTTACCTGTAAGTCCCTATTAGAGTGCACTACATGTGTCTAGGGCATGTAGATTAAATGCTACTAGTGGGCCTGCAGCACTGGTTGTGCCACCCACCTCAGTAGCCCGTTAACCTTGTCTCAGGCCTGCCATTGCCAGGCCTGTGTGTGCAGTTTCACTGCCACTTCGACTTGGCATTTAAAAGTACTTGCCAAGCCTAGAACTCCCCTTTTTCTACATATAAGTCATCCCTAATGTGTGCCCTAGGTAACCCCTAGAGCAGGGTGCTGTGTAGGTAAAAGGCAGGACATGTACCTGTGTAGTTATATGTCCTGGTAGTGTAAAACTCCTAAATTCGTTTTTACACTACTGTGAGGCCTGCTCCCTTCATAGGCTAACATTGGGGCTGCCCTCATACACTGTTGAAGTGGCAGCTGCTGATCTGAAAGGAGCAGGAAGGTCATATTTGGTATGGCCAGAATGGTAATATAAAATCCTGCTGACTGGTGAAGTCGGATTTAATATTACTATTCTAGAAATGCCACTTTTAGAAAGTGAGCATTTCTTTGCACTAAAAACTTGTTGTGCCCTTCAATCCACGTCTGGCTAGGTTTAGTTGACAGCTCCTTGTGCATTCACTCAGACACACCCCAAACACAGGGTACTCAGCCTCACTTGCATACATCTGCATTTTGAATGGGTCTTCCTGGGCTGGGAGGGTGGAGGGCCTGCCCTCACACAAAGGACTGCCACACCCCCTACTGGGACTCTGGCAGACAGGATTGAACTGAAAGGGAACTTGGTGCATTTCTTAGAGACTCTTTGAAGTCACCCCCACTTCAAAGGCACAACTTAGTATAAAACAGGGCCTCTGCCCTACCTCATCAGACACTTGCTGGAGAAGAAACCTGAACCAGAAACTACATCCTGCCAAGAAGAACTGCCTGGCTGCTCAAAGGACTCACCTGTCTGCTTTCTCCAAAGGACTGCTGTCTTGCTGTTGCCCTGCTGCCTTGCTGAACTCTTGTCTGGCTGTGAAAGTGCTCTCCAAGGGCTTGGATAGAGCTTGCCTCCTGTTCCTTGAAGTCTCAGGACCAAAAAGACTTCTTCCTTTCACGTGGACGCGCCGTGCGCCGAAAATTTCGACGCACAGCTTGTTTCGCGGCAAGAAAAACGCCGCACACCGACGCTGATCAACGCGACGCCCTCGGGACGATCGAGACTTCGACGCACAACCTCGCAAGGACAAAGCCGCCCGACTTCCAAGGAGAAATCGACGCGACGCCTACCGTGAGTGCGAAACTTTGACGCACGGCCTCGCAAGGACAACGCCGCCCGACTTCCAAGGAGAAATCGACGCGACGCCTGCCGTGAGACCAAAATTTCGACGCACGGCCTCGCAAGGTCAACGCCGCCCGACTTCCAAGGAGAAATCGACGCGACGCCTACCGTGAGATCGAAACTTCGACGCGCAGCCCCGCAGAACGACGCGCAGCCGGAAAATAAGCAGGAGAATCCACGCACAGACCCGGGACATCTGGTAATCCTCGCGATCCACAAAAAGAGACTGTCTGCGCGCCGGAAAACGACGCCCGACTTCCCCGCGTGGAAAAGAACGACGCAAGTCTGTGTGTGCTGAGCGGAAAACGACGCACCCACCCCTTTTTCCACGCATCTCTTCTCCTGTGGCCCTCTGAGGAGATTTCCCACCAGAAACCAGGTACCCTGTGCTTGAAAGACACTTTATTGCTTTTTAAAGACTTAAAGACTCTTAATATCACTTTTCAGTGATATCTTTACAAATTCGTATTGCAACTTTGATCGTTTTGAGCTACAATTATCCAGATAAATATTCTATATTTTTCTAAACACTGTGTGGTGTATTTTTGTGGTGTTATACTATGGTGTTGTATGATTTATTGCACAAATGCTTTACACATTGCCTTCTAAGTTAAGCCTGACTGCTCGTGCCAAGCTACCGGAGGGTGAGCACAGGCTGATTTTGGATTGTGTGTGACTTACCCTGACTAGAGTGAGGGCTTTTGCTTGGACAGGGGGTAACCTGACTGCCAACCAAAAACCCCATTTCTAACATTGGTGATCAGCGGTGAGGATAGGACTTGTGTTTGTGCAGTGACATACAGTAGCTAAGTATTTCACTACCTACCCACAGTTGAAGGTCAACTTGATTTTTCATCTTTTTTGGCTTTGGTTCTCTGATGTCCTCCTGGATATACTATTGATATTTTGGACTTTGGATTTTGGTTTTTGCTAGTAAGATCTTATCAGAATGGGATTGCTTACCAACTCATGCTTTGTTCGTACTGACCACCTCACTAAGGCTGACCTAAGGAAGCTTTGCAGACAATGGGGCCTTCCTGTAGCAAGGAGATCTACTAAAGCGGAGATGCTCCATCACTACATAGTCTGGGGGGAGGAAAGATGGGCAGAGAGAGAGGCAGCAAGAAACCAAATGACTAAGTACCCCTCAGATGAGGAGGAAGACTACTCAGATGAGGAGGAGGGCTACTCAGAGTTGGACAGTGACCCAGAAATAGATGAATGGCTCCGAAGTCAAAGGCGACAGGAGCAACAATTAGAGGAGTATCTTGCAGAGGTTGAGGCAAAAAGACTTTTAGCCCTGGAAGAAGAAAAGATTGCAGCTCAAGAGCTGAGCGGTAAAGAGCTGAAACTGGAGGCCGGAAGGGCTGAGTCCAGTTCAGATGGTGGCAGCAAAAATCTTGCATCTAGTACTGCTGAAGAAGGGCACAAGCCCAGAGATGTGGTGCCCAACTTGAAGAAGGGAGTTGACACACCCCAGGTAGTTCAAGGGTATGAGGTAGTTCCCGTTATGCACAGGGTCCCTGAGAAGGATTGGGGAACTGGCACAGGGAGTCATATTCCTACTGGGGGGAGGGACACTTTACTGACTCTAGCAGAGAGTGACAGAGAAAAGGGTTCCCCCCTGGTGGACGTCCTGGATATAGAGTGTAGAGACATACCAGAAGAGTATGGGTTGAGTGTCAGGGACAGGCAGATACTGTCTCACCAGTCTCAAGAGGGTGACATAGAGTGCTTTTCCAAGGCTGAGTTACTGGGTGGTTGGGTGAAGGGTACTGTGGTTAATACATGTGAAGGGCAGAGTGAGGTAATTGCTGGAGAGCATATGTCTAGTCCTTATTTTCCAGAGCTACGCCAACACCAGGTGGAGTGTGAGTTCTCTGACCCAAGGGAACTTACAGTGGAGGCAGACTTTTGGGTGAGTACCAGAGAGTCTGAAGAGGCATTTGGGGGTGCTCCTGAAGGGAGTGGTCTAGGTGGTTCCCGACCAAGTGTGGTGGGAGAGGATTGTAGTGTCCCAGGTAGGTCTCAGAGCCTAACCTGTACCGTAGGGCCACCTTTTGAGGGAAGCCCCGCAGTGTCAGAAGAACTTGGGGGGATGACTGTAGACAGCATCCCAACAGTTCTGGTGTCTGGCAGTACCACTCCTAGTGAGGGGGTGCAGAAGTCCAGACATAGGGTTGAGAGGGGGTGGCAGACCCCAGTGGAGGATCTTGAAAGTCAGGGGTCAGCTCTGAGAGCAGAGCCCCCCAGGAATGACCCAGGTGAGACCGTTTCTGGTTTGGGGGAAACCCAGACTCTGCCGGATGGGCAGAGGTCGGGAGACCTGCGCCAACCAGACTCTTGTGTGGCCCTTGGGGACGGCGTGTCCCTTGTGGGGGGTGAGAGTGCCCCCCAGGAAGTCCTGGCATGCCAGGCAAAGATTCAACCTCAGGGTGGTGACTCTGGGTTGGATAACCGGGTTCAGAGGTTAAACTTTGACCTGGTGGGGGGTAGATGTGCCCCCCAGAAAGTCCTGGAATGCCAGGCAATGGCTCAACCTCAGGGTGGTGACTCTGGGTTGGCTTACCAGGTGAAGAGGTCAAACTCTGACCTGGTGGGGGGTAGGTGTGCCCCCCTGAAAGTCCTGGCGTGCCAGGCAGTTGTCCAACCTCAGGGTGTCGACTCTGGGTTGGCTAACCCGGTTCAGAGGTTAAACTCTGACCTGGTGGGGGGTAGGTTTGCCCCCCAGAAAGTCCTGGTATACCAGGCAATGGTTCAACCTCAGGGTGGTGACCCTGGGTTGGAGAACCAGGCTCAGAGGTTAAACTCTGACCTGGTGGGAGGTAGGTGTGCCTCCCTGAAAGTCCTGGCCTGCCAGGCAATGGTTCAACCTCAGGGTGGTGACTCTGGGTTGGATATCCAGGTTCAGAGGTTAAACTCTGACCTGGTGGGGGGTAGGTGTGCCCCCCAGAAAGTCCTGGCGTGCCAGGCAATTGTTCAACCTCAGGGTGGTGACTCTGGGTTGGATACCCAGGTTCAGAGGTTAAACTCTGACCTGGTGGGGGGTAGGTGTGCCTCCCAAGAAGCCCTGCTGTGCCAGGCAATTGTCCAACCTCAGGGTGTTGACTCTGGGTTGGATGACCAGGTTCAGAGGTTAAACTCTGACCTGGTGGGGGGTAGGTGTGCCCCCCAGAAAGTCCTGGCGTGCCAGGCAATTGCCCAACCTCAGGGTGGTGACCCTGGGTTGGAGAACCAGGCTCAGAGGTTAAACTCTGACCTGGTGGGAGGTAGGTGTGCCTCCCAGAAAGCCCTGGTGCGCCAGGCAATTGTTCAACTTCAGGGTGGTGACTCTGAGTTGAATGGCCCAGTTCAGAGGTTAAACTCTGACCTGGTGGAGGGTCAGTGTGCCCTCCAGGAAGTCCTGGCGTGCCAGGCAATTGTTCAACTTCAGGGTGGCGACTCTGAGTTGAATGAATGGTCAGGTGCAGAGGTTAAACTCTGACCTGGTGGGGGGTAGGTGTGCCTCCCAGAAAGTCCTGGTTTGCCAGGCAGTGATCCAGTCTGAGGGTACAGACCCTGGGCTGGAAGACCAGGTTCAGGGTGTCCCCCCGGACCTGGAGAGAGGGGCTACTGATAACAGTGCCCCTACCCTATTGTCTTCTGAGGAGGCCACTCCTAGTTGGAGAGTGCTGGACCCCAGAAGAGAGGGCAGGGGGAGGGAAGCCTCACCCCGGGCCCTAGTCCAACCTGAAGGTACAGACCCCAGGTTGGAGGGCCAGTTGCAGGTTAACAGCCCTGCACTGGTGGAGGAATGGTACAGGGCGACTTCTATAAGCACCCTGACCATGGTGGACTCTGGGGGTACCGCTCCAGGAGGGAGGGTACAGAGCCCCAGAGGGGAGGACCAGGTTCAGGCTGTCATCCCTGACCTGGTGGAAGGGAGAGTGGTTAAAGGGTGCCCAGCACCTGGGGCTACCGCCCCCCACTCTCCACAGCCACAGTGGTGGGAGAGCTTTGAGAGGCCTGGGGCCTGGCTCTCATCCCTGACAACTGTCAGTAACCACAGTGGCTTGCTGTCCGGGTGGACAGAGTTATCCCTGGGGAGGGGACAAGTGTCCCACCCCGGGGATAGAATGGGCAACACCACTGTGTTGGTCCTGGTGGTACTATCCTGCTCCTGGGATACATCTGTGAGCAATGTAAGGTTAGGTGCTGCACAGATGGGATCCGCAGGAAAGGAGAAAGGTTCCCCATGGATGGGCTTAGTGGGCCCTGAGAGTATGGACAGAGGGATCCAATTGGAGTCAGGAAGGCGAAGAACTGGAGCATGCCCCTGCTGTTGTGGGCCTGGGTCCTTGTTCTGTCGCCTCAAACAGGGAAGTACATCAGGATAGTGATTGTTCTCCCCTGGCTTTAGGCTGGTGGGGGGTCATGTTGGACCTGGCTTTTTGACAGGGACATCCCCAAACTTTTTGCCTCCTTCCTCCTATTTTTTCTGACCTGTTGTTGTTGGCTTTTGACCTCTGAGCACTTTACCACTGCTAACCAGTGCTAAAGTGCATATGCTCTCTGTGTAAATTGTACTATTGATTGGTTTATCCATGATTGACTATTTAATTTACCTGTAAGTCCCTATTAGAGTGCACTACATGTGTCTAGGGCATGTAGATTAAATGCTACTAGTGGGCCTGCAGCACTGGTTGTGCCACCCACCTCAGTAGCCCCTTAACCTTGTCTCAGGCCTGCCATTGCCAGGCCTGTGTGTGCAGTTTCACTGCCACTTCGACTTGGCATTTAAAAGTACTTGCCAAGCCTAGAACTCCCCTTTTTCTACATATAAGTCATCCCTAATGTGTGCCCTAGGTAACCCCTAGAGCAGGGTGCTGTGTAGGTAAAAGGCAGGACATGTACCTGTGTAGTTATATGTCCTGGTAGTGTAAAACTCCTAAATTCGTTTTTACACTACTGTGAGGCCTGCTCCCTTCATAGGCTAACATTGGGGCTGCCCTCATACACTGTTGAAGTGGCAGCTGCTGATCTGAAAGGAGCAGGAAGGTCATATTTGGTATGGCCAGAATGGTAATATAAAATCCTGCTGACTGGTGAAGTCGGATTTAATATTACTATTCTAGAAATGCCACTTTTAGAAAGTGAGCATTTCTTTGCACTAAAAACTTGTTGTGCCCTTCAATCCACGTCTGGCTAGGTTTAGTTGACAGCTCCTTGTGCATTCACTCAGACACACCCCAAACACAGGGTACTCAGCCTCACTTGCATACATCTGCATTTTGAATGGGTCTTCCTGGGCTGGGAGGGTGGAGGGCCTGCCCTCACACAAAGGACTGCCACACCCCCTACTGGGACTCTGGCAGACAGGATTGAACTGAAAGGGAACTTGGTGCATTTCTTAGAGACTCTTTGAAGTCACCCCCACTTCAAAGGCACAACTTAGTATAAAACAGGGCCTCTGCCCTACCTCATCAGACACTTGCTGGAGAAGAAACCTGAACCAGAAACTACATCCTGCCAAGAAGAACTGCCTGGCTGCTCAAAGGACTCACCTGTCTGCTTTCTCCAAAGGACTGCTGTCTTGCTGTTGCCCTGCTGCCTTGCTGAACTCTTGTCTGGCTGTGAAAGTGCTCTCCAAGGGCTTGGATAGAGCTTGCCTCCTGTTCCTTGAAGTCTCAGGACCAAAAAGACTTCTTCCTTTCACGTGGACGCGCCGTGCGCCGAAAATTTCGACGCACAGCTTGTTTCGCGGCAAGAAAAACGCCGCACACCGACGCTGATCAACGCGACGCCCTCGGGACGATCGAGACTTCGACGCACAACCTCGCAAGGACAAAGCCGCCCGACTTCCAAGGAGAAATCGACGCGACGCCTACCGTGAGTGCGAAACTTTGACGCACGGCCTCGCAAGGACAACGCCGCCCGACTTCCAAGGAGAAATCGACGCGACGCCTGCCGTGAGACCAAAATTTCGACGCACGGCCTCGCAAGGTCAACGCCGCCCGACTTCCAAGGAGAAATCGACGCGACGCCTACCGTGAGATCGAAACTTCGACGCGCAGCCCCGCAGAACGACGCGCAGCCGGAAAATAAGCAGGAGAATCCACGCACAGACCCGGGACATCTGGTAATCCTCGCGATCCACAAAAAGAGACTGTCTGCGCGCCGGAAAACGACGCCCGACTTCCCCGCGTGGAAAAGAACGACGCAAGTCTGTGTGTGCTGAGCGGAAAACGACGCACCCACCCCTTTTTCCACGCATCTCTTCTCCTGTGGCCCTCTGAGGAGATTTCCCACCAGAAACCAGGTACCCTGTGCTTGAAAGACACTTTATTGCTTTTTAAAGACTTAAAGACTCTTAATATCACTTTTCAGTGATATCTTTACAAATTCGTATTGCAACTTTGATCGTTTTGAGCTACAATTATCCAGATAAATATTCTATATTTTTCTAAACACTGTGTGGTGTATTTTTGTGGTGTTATACTATGGTGTTGTATGATTTATTGCACAAATGCTTTACACATTGCCTTCTAAGTTAAGCCTGACTGCTCGTGCCAAGCTACCGGAGGGTGAGCACAGGCTGATTTTGGATTGTGTGTGACTTACCCTGACTAGAGTGAGGGCTTTTGCTTGGACAGGGGGTAACCTGACTGCCAACCAAAAACCCCATTTCTAACATATATATATATATAAATAAAAATATTCACCAAAAGTATTCACTGCACTCCATGAAGTTCAAATAGTGCCCATTTATTGATGCCAAAGTAACAACCACCAACGCGTTTCGACTGAGTCACTTTCAATAAACTGTAAAAACAGTTGTTTTCAGTATTCTATTTGTCCTGGTTTTCCAAATATAGATGGTACCAGCACATGTGTGTCTAAATAGACTGTTGCAGGTATATATTGCAGTCTTTCAATTGTTGTTCTCAGTGGTGGCTGGTAATTTTAGTAGGTTGTGCACAGGCTGGCAACACATGCACACATACATAGGCCCATGCGTTCACAAATGTGTACACACACATATTCATAAATTCGTACATGCACACAACCAACACCCTAAAATGTTCTAGACCTGCGGCTCCTGGAAAGGTAATCCTCAGAGGTTTCAGGAGGATTGGTACTGCAGGCTCTTCTCAGCCAATGAGAGGAGCCAGCAGTCCCTCACTCATTACAGAGGAGGATGGGGTCAGTAAGACTGCTGACCCCACTCCACTTTGTGACGAGGAATCACTGATTGACACTCGGCCCTGAGCACTTCAGAGCTTAGAAATGAAAAGCCCAGGGCGAAGGAAATCCATGGTGTCCCCCCCCCACCCCTTGTCACCTCATCATTAGGGAGATGGCCTTTAGCCAGGCTCAGGTCACACCCACAGGGCTGTGAATTCTTCAGTGTCACAAAGATCAGTTCAAGCATCCAGGCCCTTGCACATGTCTAGCTTTTAGCTGCCTGACCTGAACAAAAAGAGTCTTGTCAGGCTGTCCTTTACTCAACTTGACAGATACTCTGCTTGTCGGGAAAAGGCTGATGGGGGTGCGTCCCCTTCCACCATTATGATTAGGCCTAGGCTGGTAGTTGTGCATTTTAGCAATAGTAAATCAAGACAAACATCAGAGTGAAATGGTAAAAACTGGACGGATGAGGAACTCAGTCTTTAAAAAGCACAACTTGTGATAGGTTATTCAAGTGGTAAAGAGATCAGGCTGTTTCTTTAAGAAAATTAGTTCTCTCTTCCAAATAAAATTGTTGAAGTTACAAAAAGGAGAAAAGGCTGGGAGGTGATGTAGGACAACTTAAGATAGCTCAACTTGACCAACAGGTCATCGAGTCAATCGTTTCTCTGTTCCTTTTTGGCACTCACTTTTAAGTTTTTCTTATAACAAATCTAGATGCTTCTCTTGATCCAAGTCCAGAGCCACTTTTTGGTCAAATAAAGCATCATACACAAGTCATGCAAACATCAAACACTATAATGAACTGCCTACGTGCATATTGAAAATTTAAAAAATATAGTAGGTTTCACAGCTGTGAAACTTTCCTCTAGACACACTCCAAGATTACCTAAAGCGTTCCTACTGAATGAAATTTTCCCAAGATTAATAACTAAGGAATTTGGCTAGTCTCCATTGGTGGCCTTTCTGCATATGCAAGCTTGAAAAGAGCTAGCTCTAGAGGGGTTTTTAACCATTACCATGCAATAGTTTGCTAAGTGTTGTTGATGTGGAGTACCTCAAAATTTGAGGCACCCCAAAAATGTACTTCTATCAAAATGGCCAAATTCAGTGGACCAGTAATGATGTTAAGCCTTAATTGCATGATTCAATGTTCTCACGGCCTTAAAGCATCTCTCAATGCACCAACATAAGAAATTCAACCTATTCGGTAAGTGGACCCCCTCAATAACTGAGATCTAGATCAATAGAACGATTAAGGGGTTTATTACAAATTCAAAACTGAGTGATAGAGTCAGTGCCATGAAGACTCATTGAAAAATTGATAAGAATTGCAAAATCAAAAATGTTCCATTAGACAGCAAAATCATGAGTGTAACAGACAGCATCCCTAACAAAACAGGAACATCTACTGTCTCACCACCCAATTCAAGGGTTTTTATACATTTTACTTGCTTATCTAATGAACAGAAACAGTAAAATCACTGTGGTGTGCACAAATGTACATTTTCTTCAGCAAACCAGAGCAGATTAAAAATACATATATTGCTTTAACACCTAAGCCCTATTCCACTAAATGAATACTTATTCTGACCCCTCCATGCTAATGTCATCCAGAGATACTAGAACTAGATACTTTTACGATACTGTGTTATGTGAATGGATGTGGCTCATTGACCCAGTGAAAGAACCTTGAGGTGAAAAGTTTGAGATCAGTATAAACAATGACAGTAGAATTAAAAAAAAAAAAACACATTTCAGCCCGACTGTATGATGCAGAAATTGCAGGAGGTGTGGGCAAGGTGGAGTAAGACATGAGTGACAAAGGGGACTTCCATCTTAAACAAAATGGTGATCATATATAAATTGAGGCCTATTTACCAGAAATCAGAAAAACAGACTTCTGCACATCTGAGAATGTGTCAAAAACATTACTATGTAGGTGCTATACATGTGAAGTCGAGTGAGATATACATTGTTAAATGAAACACAAAAATATAAATGCATGAAAGTACTTAACACAAACACAGATGTCATGCCGCCTATAGTGGCCTTGCTAATGGAAACCAGAATAAAATCCCTACAGATCCTACAAAAAGTACTGCTACATGCAATAAAATGTAAAGTTCTGAGGGAATCTTTGGATCTTCAAAGGAACCACGGGTTTAGATGTTAGCAGAAATCTAATTTGATGTTTTCATCACCAGAGAATCTAATGTGCAAGGTAACGTTCTTAAGTATAAACCTCTTCTCTGGTTCAATTGTGCTGTGCTTGATTATCCTCTCAGAGTACCTCAATGCTGTGAGAAGAAGTCTTTACCACTGTTAGAAATGGGGTCTTTGGTTGACAGTCAGGTTACCCCATGTTCAAGCAAAGACCCTCACTCTAGTCAGGGTAAAAGAAAATCACCCTCAGCTAACCCCTGCTTACCCCCTTGGTAGCTTGGCAGAGCAGTAGGCTTAACTTCTGAGTGCTAGGTGTAAAGTATTTGTACCAACACACAGTAACTTAATGGAAACACTACAAAATGACACACCAGTTTAGAATAATAGGAAATATTTATCTAAACAAAACAAGACCAAAACGACAAAAATCCGACATACACAAGTCAAGTTATGATTTTTTAAAGATTAAACTAAAAAATAGCGCTTAGGAACAAAAATGCTTCGATGAGATGTTAACACGGCGTCGTGACGGAGTCATTCCCAACAAGCCGACACCAGAGGCGCCAGACACAGAGTCGTGTAGACCCAAGTACAGTACCTTTGGTAAAGAGTGAAAACAAGCCGATGCGCAAAGTCGGGGATCGCGGCGTCTGTGCGAAACGTTGAATACACACACTTCGAGCGGCATCGGTCACGACGTGGTGCGGCGACTTCCACGACGTCGCGGACTTCAGCGGGGCTGCAGCGGCGTCGGGCCTGCAAAGAGCATCGAGTTCCAGTGAAGGTCATGGCGTCAGGTGCAGGCGGCATTACCGGATTCAGCACCGGAGTCGGTCCGGAGTCGTCCAAAGTCGATTTCCTTGGATTGCCACCAGCTTTCCTTTCAAGGGCCCAGGGACTGGATAGGGCACCACTTGTCAGAGCAGGAGTCTCTCCAGAGACTCCAGGTGCTGGCAGAGATAAGTCTTTGCTGTCCCTGAGACTTCAAACAACAGGAGGCAAATTCTGAATCAAGCCCTTGGAGATTTCTTCACAAGATGGAAGGCACACAAAGTCCAGTCTTTGCCCTCTTACTCTGGCAGAAGCAGCACTGCAGGAACGCTCCACAAAGCACTGTCACAGGCAGGGCAGCACTTCTTCCTCAGCTATCAGCTCTTCTCCAGGCAGAGGTTCCTCTTGGTTCCAGAAGTGTTTCTAAAGTCTGTAGATTTGGGTGCCCTTCTTATACCCATTTTAGTCTTTGAAGTCACCTTTCTTCAAAGGGGACTCACACCTACTTGTGAAATCCTGCCTTGCCAAAGCAAAGCCTCAGACACACACCAGGGGGGGTTGGAGTCTGCATTGTCAGAGGCAGGCACAGTCCTTTCAGATGAGAGTGACCACTCCACCCCTCCCTCCTAGCAGAGATGGCTAATGGGAAATGCAGGTTACACCCCAGTCCCTTTTTGTCACTGTCTAGTGTGAGGTGAAAAACAACCCAACTGTCAAACTGACCCAGACAGGGGGAAGCTGCTTTGAACTCACCTGAACCACGCCACCCCTGTCATCACTGCCACCGCTACCGCCAAGAGTCCAGGGCTGCCATTACCGCGCCAGCAAGTACCATCTCCCGCGTCGCCGCCCCGGGACTTCAACTCCCGGTAGCCTCAGCGGCGGCGCGCGGCGCAAGCGCCAGGAGGCGCCTACAAATCGCCCAGAGGCCCGCTTCGCCGGACGCGCCGGGCGAAGCCCAGGCAAAGGGCGGGCCGTCTGTGGCCGTCCGGGGCAGGAGGAGGCAGGGCAGGGCCATGGACTATCATCGAGGTCTTTTGATATAGAGTACCCTGGTCCTTGGGCTGACAGTAACGTAAGCAGCTAATAACATTAATGTTTGTTTTGTGTACGATATAACCGGCTGACGTGTATTGTTGTGGGGGCATTTTGATAAATAGGCAACCAGTCAATTCATTGAGGAATATTTCCACTAGATAATCGATGACTTCGCTGTTCCCATCATGTCCAAACTGAGGTCCTCTAAAATGGCTACAAATAATGACTCAAAGACCTTGGATAACTATCTTTTTAAAGTAGTTAGTAAAATTAACAAAGATAGGAGATCATCATTAAGTAGGGTTAGTCCAGAAACATCTCCCATAAGGCAGTGCTCACCCTCTACATCAATGTCTCAGAGGGTTTCGACTATTTCCAACAATGAGAACGATTTAAATATTGATGTTTCTGTGGTAGAGCAGGTTTGTTGTTCCGAACCTATTCAAGTACAGGATCGGACATTACCATTAAGGTCTCCTCTTATTCAATCTCCCACTAGGAGAGCGGTACGTGCCTGTAGGAAGGGGCCTGTCAAGTAAGCAGGGTGTCGGAAGCCAAAAAAAGCTGGCCCAACAGCTACCAATAGGGGAAATGTCCCTGAGCCCACCAATATTATTGAGGGGACTAGCCTGCACTCAAGTCAAATTGATCTTCTGGTTACAATTTTTGAATCTAAATTGGAAGTACTGATCAGTCCCCTGTTGGCCAAGGTAGAATTAGTGCTTCTTAGGGTTACTAGACTGGAAGGCCTTGTAGAATCTTGGCTGACTCGGTCCACTGTTCCACTGAGTACTCACTTAGACTGGATAACCACCCAGTGGGTTCAGTTACACACTCTATAGTCAGTAATAGGGTGGAGGGCTTGGGGGCTACTGTTCAGGCCCCACCGACTGTAAGTGTGCCGACTGCCTCATCCTCGTCTACATCGCCAGTAGGGTCGGCTAGTGTACAAAATACTTTTAGTCAACCACGATCAATACAAAGGAGTACTCAGGACACTATAAGAGGGACAGTCATTGATAGAAGAAGTATAACTAGGCGACATAATTCTATTAATCTCCCGCCAGAATGTGCACCATATACTGTGGTTCTAACAAATGTCCCAGAGGTTGACTTGTGCTTGAATGGTTCTGGGGTAGAAACGTATCCTGCTCTTAAAAACAAGACGCTTGCTTGGTTGAATAAGAACTGTGGATTTCCTTGTGCCCTTGCAAATTACATTTTATTTACCCGCAGAGTTAGCTGGATTGGCAATGGCCCTAAAAATAGAGGTGGAGACTGTATTATTATAAATTTTAAACACCCACAACACGTGGCAACAGTGCTTCTGAGAGCTGCAATTTTGCCAACTCTAGAAAATGCGGTTCTTGCTAGACCTCTTGGCTTTTTTTATAATCATGGGGCCAATACTCAATGTCGCTCGTTGTATGTGCAAGGGCAATGTTCAAATGAGAATGGAAGAGGTATGGATGCCTGTACCCCGAATGTATTTGTAAATATGTCCCGGTCTCAAATTAAGGGGGAGTCAAGTCGTCATCAGCTGACTTACAGGCAGACCGTTAACACTTTACCTCTTCACAATCGGTATGCTGCCTTATCTTCTATGGAGGAAAATGATTGACTGCCAAATGTCTTGGGAAATTCTTCCCAGTCTTCAGCATCGTCCATCAAGATTGCTACATGGAACATTGCTGGTTTAAAGAGTAAGTCTGGGATAGCCGAATGGGAAAGGACACTAAAATATTTTGACGTCATTGCTTTACAAGAGACCTGGGATCAAACGAATAGCTTTTCTTTAGATGGCTTTTGTCATTTTTGCATTCCAGCTACAAACAGTGTGGCAGGAAGACCTAAGGGGGGACTGTTAAGCCTTTTTAAACTGGATATGAAAGGCACCTTAACTCAATGCCCCTCGGGTTCAGTAAATTGTCTAATTGTTGAGCTTTCCACCCAGGATAAGGGTAAGATCCTTTTTATAACTCGCATGCTAATGATTGTACCAGTCAAAACCTGGATGACTTGGATACATTTTTGTCAGTCTATAGTATAAATGTTAATACTTTTGAGTTAATATTACTAGGGGACTTTAACATACATCCATGTACCCTACCATGTATTAGGAGGGATGAGGAAGGCCCTCCCTTTTCCTCAACTGCTCATCCAGAACATACTAGGCAGGGGGATTATCTTGAGTTTTTCCTCGCTAAATGGAATTTATAAGAGTCTGGCTGTGGAGACGGGAATAGTAGGTCCCCTACGTTTAAGGGCAAAGAAAATGGTACTATTATAGATTATATTTATTTGTCTTCTTTTTTGTTAAATAGTATTGTAAATTATTGTTCTGAGGTGTCAGTTTTTAGTGATCATAATCCTGTTGTACTTGTTTTTAAGAACACTGAACTGATTTCTCTCAAATTAGTCGCAGAGAGTGGGGGCTTGAACCTTAAAGTCAAAGACCAGAATCGTAGGTTGAAGTGGACAAAAATAGTCCCTGAAACCTTTTTTCAGGAGGTCTCTAAAGTGGAGGATGAAATCTCTATATGTCTAGCGGAAAATCCAGATCCTAAGGAGGTTATAGTAGCATTTGATCAGATTTGCTTGGAAATTAATTTTAGTCTCCAGGCTAAATCTAGCCAGAAGGCGCTAGAGGGCAATAGATGGTTTGATAAGGAATGCTCTAAAGCACATGGTGTACTACTAAAGGCATTAAAAACTATTCCTAAAGATCGATCAAAAATAGTAAATGCTAGGAAAGTGTATAAAATAACTATTCTAGAGAGGAAAAGGACTCTGAAAGATAACGCCTTGGCTCAACTCTTGGATCCAGATACCCTAAAAAACAGTGGTTTATTCTGGAAAATAATAAATCAGCCCTTTTTTTCTGATGAAACGAATACTCCTTTAGAGGCAAACATTCCAGATGAGGGCTGGATAAAACACTTTAGTCAGATATACTCTAATATTGGTCCTCCTGGTGGAATTTTAGCAGATGAAGTTGGGGAAATCTCCCCTGACAAGGATGCAGTTATTTTTGCAGTTGCAGATGTTGAAAGGGCTATAGACCCAATCACAAAAAACAAAGCCCCGGGCCCAGATGGGGTACCTGGGGACGTTTTTAAAAGTTTTCAAAAATTTTGGTCTAAGGTATTATGCAAGGTTTTTAATAATCTTGCATTTGATAAAATCCCATCTTCCTGGAAGAAATCTATAATTATACCAGTGTTTAAAAAGGGTAATAGGCAAGACCCATCTTGTTACAGGCCGATTTCACTGATTGATTCCTCAGTGAAAATTTTAGGTCGAGTTATTTTAAATAAACTGAACGATTGGTTAACAGAGAAAGGGGTCCTAGCAGATGTGCAGTATGGTTTTAGACCTAAAAGGAGTACTATAGATCAAGGGTTGAATTTGTATTTATTAATAGAGAAATACACAAAGGCGAAGGAGGGTTCCATGTATCTGGGGTTCATGGACCTCTCGTTAGCCTTTGATCTTGTAAATCGATCTAAATTATGGAAAATCTTACTTGACATGGGACTGGACAAGGCTCTTGTTAACCTCTTAGTAGATTTACATACTGACCTAACAGCTTCTGTTAGAGTTACTACTGCGGGGCGATGCACTAGCCACTTTAACTCAGAAAGGGGAGTCAGGCAGGGGTGCATTCTGGCTCCCCTCCTTTTTACTATTTATATAAATGCCTTGGAATCCACACTAAAAGATGCTACCCAGGACACCCCACGGATAGGAGAACTCGGTATTCCGGTTCTCCTATACGCGGACGATGCTGTCCTGCTTTCTCGTACTGGTGTTGGTCTTCAACGATTGTTGGATGCCTTTGAGGTTTTTATGACTTCCCTGGATTTAAAGATCAACGTTAAAAAGTCCCAGATTATGATCATGGGTAAGGGTAATAAAAATAAACTCCCCAAAATTTTTACTTGTGGGAGGCAAGAACTGTGTAGAGTAGCAATATTTCCATACTTAGGGATCACTTTCGATGAGAAAGGTTCCTGGGGCCCCCAGATAAAAAATAGAAATGTTGCCCTTGTAAAGTCGTCTTCTGCTCTTCGGGGTTTTATGAATAAACTCGGGGCGAGGCCAATTGTTAGTTTGCTAAAAATTTATGAAGCAAAATGCCTTGCAATAGCAACGCATGTAAGTGCGATATGGGGCTATTGCTCTATGGAAAGTATACAGATCACGGAAAATACATTTTTGAGATCGGTTCTCTCTCTTCCCCAGTCTACTTCCACACACATTGTCCATACTGAATTGGGTGTGGGCTACATTTCAGACTTGATCAAACTGGCCCCCGTTCTAGCCTAGCTAAAGATCTGGCTGAATCAAGAAATTCCGCTCAACCACTCTATTTTAAAAGATTGCCTGCAGCTGGATAAAGTAAATAAAATAGCGTGGCTAGTTTATATCAAAAATTGTTTTGTTAGATTAGGGAGATTGGATCTTTTTTTACTCCCCGGAATCAATAACTGTTAAAGATATTGGACTGATTAAAAGCATGATGAAAGATCTGTTATGTTTAGAAAGAGAACAAGCTGAATATGAGAAACCATTGGTGCGGGCCAGTATCATTTTGAGTACTTATGTGGGACCTGAATTATATTTGTCTATTGTAAATCAACCCTTCCACCGGTTTCTACTTACACATTTTCGGTTTAACCTGATCCATCTAACTCTTGGCCACTTTCAAACCTGGTCTCCCCCGGAAAAAGGAACGCCGTGTAATTGTGATAATTTTTCGATCCTGAATACAATGCATTTTTTGTTATTTTGTGACCATTACGCGGCTTTAAGAAAGAAATATTTGTTCTCAATTTTAAAGGAGGAGGGGTTTATACAGGCCAAACCTGCCCTCTTGTTCTTACAGTTATTGCAGACCCCTAGGATTATGTTCCATGTTGCTAGTTTTTTAGTGGGAGCTGTTAGGGTTAAGAAAAAGAAGTTCACCATCAATTCGATTATTTTATTGAATTGAGTGATTAATTAATTAACTTTTTATAGGAAAGGTCATTTTTGCGAATCTGGGAGAATATTAATGTTTCACGTTAAATGATGTTTTTAGGATGTTTTATTTTACTGACCCCCCTTTTTAAACATTGTAGATAATATGAATTGTTGATTGTCTGTAATATTTGATTGTACTGTTTTTATGTCTTTTTATGATATTTATCGAAATAAAGTATTTTGACTGACTGACTGACTGACCCAGACAGGGAATCCACAAACAAGGCAGAGTCACAGAATGGTTTAAGCAAGAAAATGCTCACTTTCTAAAAGTGGCATTTTCAAACGCACAATCTTAAAATCAACTTTACTAAAAGATCTATTTTTAAATTGTGAGTTCAGGGACCCCATACTCCACATGTCCATCTACTCTCTAGGGGAATCTACACTTTAATCATATTTAAAGGTAGCCCCCATATTATCCTATGAGAGAGACAGGCCTTGCAACAGTGAAAAACGAAGTTGGCAGTATTTCACTATCAGGACATATAAACCACATTACTATATGTCCTACCTTATCCATAAACTGCATCCTGCCCTTGGGGCTACCTAGGGCCTACCTTAGGGGTGTCTCACATGTAAGAAAAGGGAAGGTCTAGGCCTGGCAAGTGGGTACACTTGCCAAGTTGAATTTACAGTGTAAAAATACACATACAGACATTGCAGTGGCAGGTCTGAGACATGATTACAGGGTTACTTGTGTGGGTGGCACAACCAGTGCTGCAGGCCCACTAGTAACATTTGATTTACAGGCCCTGGGCACCTCTAGTGCACTTTACTAGGGACTTAACAGTAAAACAAATATGCCAATCATGGAGAACCAGTTACATACACGGTTTAAACAGGAGGACTTGAACTTTAGCACTGGTTAGCAGTGGTAAAGTGCCCAGAGTAACAAAAACAGTAAAATCAGAGTCCAGCACACATCAACAACCTGGTGAACAGAGGCAAAGAGTTAAGGGAGACCACGCCAAGGATGAAAAGTCTAACAACCACAAAGACTGGGAGCATGTCAAGGTAACTTTACTGCGTATCAAAAACTATTATGAAGGTTCTTCATTCAAACCACAGAGGTTTCCTATCTGTGCCAACTCAATGCCTGCCAAATAATCCTTTTTATTGTTAAAAACCCTTTGTTTACATTCCTGGTAGTCTAGTAAATTGAGAATGTGGTTACTCTCCAGTTGGCCATTCATTATATTTAACCTGTTTTCCTTTTATATCCTACAGTTTATCTCTTTTTTTTTTTTTTTTTTTTTGTAACTCTTTTAGAGGTTTTGAAGGAACACACTACTAATATATCAACGAGCGTTTCAACCTTAAATTGTGTTCTTTGGCTGTACCGCATTATGTTAGTTGGCGGATTCCTCAATTCAGAGAACATTTTTAATGGATAGTGCTCAAACATGGCCAGAGCTACCAAAATGAGACCCAAGGGGTGACTTACCAAGTCATTGGTCCATTCTTTATGAATGGCTTAAGGCTGTTTTTTTGTTTACCTCCATGCTGACATAGTATAGTATTTCCTGCCATTCAATAAAAATTTGAATCATAAAATAGACAATATGGGGCCGTGGGGAGGGATATACTCACATTTTACATTGGGTTTGCATCATAAAGTGAAGTTAACCAGGTTTTTTTTTTTTTTTTTTTTAAACCTTCCAGTACAAAAATTGTTTTGCAGTGGAACATTGCCTAAATGTAACACAAAACAACACAAAGGAATGTTTGCATTACTTAGCGCCATTGGGTTATTCCATGAGTGGTACATGGGCATTCGTATGCAAGCATCGATGGTTTGTGATGCAACATCCTATCTACCAAAAACGACTGTTTTTGCATAAAAAAATAACACCTTTTGACTCCCTCTACTCCCCCCATTGGTAAGCAACAATTAACACATCCTCTTTTTGGGGTTAGGGGTCATGAACCCCTGGCCGTATTTTATTAAACATAAAAACATTTGCAGTTAGTGTTCACACATATATATATATGCAGTAACCCTTCATATTTACAGCTTTAATTGCCTATATTGTTGACTAGCCTTAACAGACATGCTAATTCATCCGATTTCCTAGCACTATCTAGACTTGTTCCTGAGCATCACAATTTAGGCCTTTAAGCGAGATGACTGGTCCCAATTGTGTCTCCTGCACCAGACCCACTCTTTTAAGTCTATTGAACCTGTGGAATGTCCATCCTAGGGTGAGGACCCCACCCACCTGTATCTCCTCCCAGGGCATGACTCTGTAGGGGGGCCACCTGTCCCCCTACTTGCCAGGGCACCTAACGCAGGCACTTCATACATCCATCACAACACCCCCCCAAAGGGTTTGTGATAGCTTTGCACTAACTGCACATATGTGGGGGGTTGGCCTGCTGCATACCTCCTCAACAGTAAAGGAACAGGTGTTAATCAGCCTGCCATGCCCTGGCTGAGAAATCACCTACAAAATAAACCTCCTTTGTGCACCACATGTAAGAATGCCGTAACACCCACATATCTGCAGTTCCTATCACCTCCATGTGGACAGGGGCTGCCAAGAACTCCAGTCAGTCACTCACTCAACTTCCTGCACCCATCACCTTCATCAACATGAGAAAAAGGGATGAAAGGAAAAAAAGGAATCATGTGTAGTCTTTACAGCTTGTACAATCTAATGTAGTGCTTGTAGCAATCCGAAGAACATCTAATTCTCTGCACAGCCAAGAGCCCCATTGACCCTGCTGCGGTGGCAGCCCCAATCCTAAAGCAGTTGGACCCAAACCCTGCAGGGTCATACCCCACTGCCTGCAGGGCTCCATTAAGGACTCTGCATGACTGCTATCTGGTGAGAGGACTTCTGTCAGTGTTGACCAGTAGGAAAAGGCTCTGTGAGCTAGGAATGACTCAAGGTTATATACTGGGCAAAACACATTACCAGAGGCCCGATGAAATAAGATATGGTATCCCCTACCAAACTGGTCCATCTTGGAACAGGGGATAACTGCCCGAGCCACAGCCTCACCCCAGCCACATCCATCCACTTAATGTCTGCCAGCTGCATCCATCCTTCAATATACCAAGTGTTGTTAGCTACCAACTTGCCCACCCAGCCAGCCCCATAAAAGGTTAGAGGAAATGCTGCCCTAAAGAGGCAGACCTTCCTGGGTGACCAGCAGATGTCTCGCCGAGACCCCCAGAATTGCTACCAATTTGCCTGTATCAATGGTACATCTAAAATCTGACCTAATCCCCTCATAAGAGCTGTCAACCCCTAAAGGCCCTTTGCACCAAAGAAGACTTGGTCCCATCTGTGTGTCCCAAATTTTTGCAAAAAAGGATAATAAAGCGGTGAGGCACCTGATGCAAGCCACTGGACAAACTGCGCCCCTTAGCGATCCCAAGAATGCTGTGAATGAGGTCGAAGAGTACCAATCAGCAAACCCTACACACACACACACACAAAGACCATGCAATAAGCACTAAATGCCTCCATGGTGCTAAGCTGGCTGCCAAGAGGTCAGGTAAGCTGGGATACCAATCCACCACAGGTGATCTGGGAAAGGCATTGAGGACTCCACTGCTCCTGGGTGATGGAACCTGAAAGCCTGAATCCTGAAACAAGACAATGCATCAGCAGCATTGTTTAATTTGCCAGCGACATATTTGGCTTTGAACAGCACACTCAATTTTCAAACACATCAGTACAATCTACTTTGACAGTGTCAAAATCATTTTGCTGATTGATGCATTCTACCACTGTCATATTGTCAAACCAGAACACGAATGACTGGTTGCAGAACTGTTCTGGCCAAATGGACAATGCCACCAAGATTGGACACAGCTCAAGGAAACCAATGTTATTACTCAGCCCAGACTGCACCCAGTTCCTGGGCCACCACTGTGCACAATATGCTGGCCTGAAAATAGCACTGAAAGCTTTGCTAACTGCTGCATCGGTGAAGAGACCTAGATTCTCATTAGTTCTAGGCTGCCTGGGATAACCATAGCATTAGTTCTAGGCTGCCTGGGATAACCATAGCATTAAAATCCCGGAGAAATGACTCCCAGATCCTCATTTCTTGCCTCAGGCCAGATAGGCCAGACATGGCATGGGAAATGGACTAGGAGAAGGGGTGTCCCATTGGAACGATCCAAAAGGCAAAATTCAGCTACCCAATCAAGCTGCTATAACAGATGTCATGTGACCTTTTTTAGCTCTGGGACATGCTTGCAAAGTTGGGAAAAAGTGTTAACCTTCTCCAAAGGAAACCTCAAAACTCCTACAACAGAATCCAACTATTACCAGGAGCTCAATCGTGGTTGCAGGCACCAGTGTCTTGCCCGGATCCAGCGGGACGTCAAACTCTTCAATTAAGTCACAAAAAGACAGCAAGGCCTCAGTGCACTGCCTCATTTTGGGTAGCACCAGAAAGGGAAAATTGTCAAGGTAGTGCAACACCCATTGATGGCCCAATCCCTGCCTGAAGACCTATTCAATGAATGTGCTGAACTTCTTCAAGTAGGAGCACGACATTGAGCAGCCCATAGGCATACACTTATCAAAGAAAAAGGCACCATCAAATTGGAAACCCAGAAGATGAAAATCATACAGACGTATAGGAAGTAAGTGAAAAGCATAACCAATGTTAAATTTTGCCAACATGGTCCCAGCTCCTGCAGCAGCTGAATCACCTGATCAACGGAAGCATACCAAACCATGCATAACGCACAATCACCTCATTCATTGGCTGACCTGTGGGAGCCAACAGGTTGATTATCAATATAAACTCACCCAGCTCTTTCTTAGATAAAACCATCAAGAGGGGTCACATTGAAAAGACCTGCCACCCTATCAAGACTCAACTCCTTCAGGATCTTTGCCCTGTCCACCCCAGGACTGGACCTGAGCGACTGCTCACTTCTACAACAAGGGTGCCACATAACCATTTGCTGGGATCCTGACACCTTACTTGAAACACTTGTACAATGTCTGAACTGCCAAATTACTATTTTGTATAAGCCATGGGACCATTGCCGTCAAGTTAACCAGTGATGGAGCTTTGTCAAAACCGAGGTGGTCATTCCTGTTTCTTGGTGCCTTTTTCTTTGGAATTTCTAAAACACTTGGATTCTGGGTGGGATATCAAGCCACAGAATGATCAGTGTTTAAACCTACAGGTCCCTGCTGGCAGGGTACAGGTTCACCTGTTGAAATGCAAAAGGCAGCTTTCTTTGCTCACCTCCCCAATCCACCCCCATCCCCAGGCTGCTAGTGGGCCCGGATCCTGCACAAAACAGCTGACTGATGGTAGTGTCAGCACAGTGAGGTTTCATATAACAGAGCCACATGATGACATCTATCTGACCGCAGGCTAGCGTTGGCCTAGTGGTCTTAATCCTCCTAAACTCCTTGTCATACTCTTTCCACTCTGACCCACCATACTTGTTATAGGCACACACAATCCTATTTTGATAGCATTAAAGTTGGGTGCCCAACTCTATAAAGGTGCCTCTGACCCCATTCACCAGTGTTTCCTCAACCTTCTTGTATGACCAATGGCCACATTCCCTAGAGTGGGACCAATCCTTGCAACACCTTGCTTCCTGCTTTTTGGGTTTAAACCAGCCAGTAATTCAAAAACATCTACACAAGTCCCCTTCCAGATTTTCTCTTTCACTTTCATTGAGATATACCTGCCTAGCTTTTTTTGCTTGAACCCCACATCCCCCAAACCCATAGTTGGCAAAGGAGTTTCCAGATTTTCACCAATCCCAGAGTAGGAGGCTTTGTCACCATTGCTACAGATACCATGGGCGTACTGCACTCCAAGGTGGTGCCTGGTGCTTAAGGTACCTGGATCGCAGGCTGAGAGGGAGCGCCGCCAAGCCCCACCACAGGTGTGACCTTGAGCAATCCCATCTGATTCCCTGAAGGGAATATTGAATAAATTGGTGTTGCCCCACTGGCCCCTGCGGAGACTGCTATGTCAACTGCACTCCCTTGGAATCCCTGATCACCACCTGCCCCATCAAGGTGAACCACCAAGCACCTGCCCCTTTCCAAATCATCGCCATTAAAAATACTCAAAATGACTCCCCCTCCACCAGGAGGGGGGATAACATCCACACTTTGGAGAGTCAAGGCAGCACACTCTCTAAATTAGCCACCAAGTCTGACTGTGCAGGGCCCACCACAGGTGTAACCCCCAACAGCAATACATCTGTTTGCATTCTGCACAGTGCCACCTGCCGCAGGTCCCATTACCACTGACATTACCAAGAGCCGCTACTGGGCCCGAGCCGCCCAGCAGTCTGGTCTGACCCACCGGCACAACTTTCAGAGGGGTAGCACCCTGAACCCACTATAAATCAGGGTTAGCTGCTGCCTGCCTCAGTGAATCCCCTTTTTGCTTACCCTGTGCCTGGGCCCTCTTCGGGCTAGGGAAAATGCCTTTATCTGGGAGGGACTCCTGACCTCATAGGTCTCTCTACCTATTCTACTGGCACACCTGATGACTGACTATCGCACACCAGGTAACAAAAGATGAGACTTTCTGCCTACATCAGAGTAGGCTGACTAAAATGCAACAGACCTACCCAGCATCAATGAGCCCAGCTGCCTTGCAAGACTACAAGGCCACATAAATGCCGAAAAAACGATGCTGCAAGTGAGGCTGCTCCATAATTTGGCAAACCACCAGCCACAAGGCACCAACAATGGCCCAAAACTCTCCCACAAACCCAATCCAAAATAAGTAGCTCCCCGCTGCCTCCTACTTCAACACAAAACACTCTAAAAAATGCCTCCAATTTGTCACCAATTGCACCCTATGGTGCCCCATTTATCTGCAGCAACAGCCAGAGCCACCACAGGGTACACAAGTACAGGTGAGCTAAGCTCAAACTCATACGACCCCGGGATATGAGGTGGCTGTGCTGATGACTTGTCCTAAAGCCGAGTGTAGAGCAAAGTGTGCTGGACCTTCAAGGAGAGAAGGGGAAGGAGGAGGGAGAGAAAAACACTCTAAGAGACAGAAACCAAAAGAATTTTCTGTTGTCTGGGTAAATTCTCCAGAGGGAGCAGGCGGCGTCCTAGTGAGGCAGTGAGTGGGAGCAAAATACCCACTTGTGTGGGACCCAGCACATGTGCTAAGGGAACCCCAAGTGCTTCCAGGGTCACAGCCATGCTGCAGCCAATTGACGGTTGCCTTACAGGGGCACAGCAGCGCATTGTGCTGCCGCCGGCCTGGTGAGGACCACCATTTGTGCGGCGCCCCCATTTGGGGGAACCTTTGTCATTAGTGTAACTTGGCTAAAAGTTTATTAATGGCTACAAAAGAAAAGCACGTAAGCTACATAATGTGTAGGGTTGTCCTAGGGTGTGAGATGTAAAATAATTACATGCTTACTACTGTAACTAATAATTACACCCCTAATAGTAAAAATAATTAGAAGAGTAAACAAATGTCTACCTGATTAATTCATAAGCCAGAGAAAACAAACCACTGTTTATTGAATTGCCCACCAGTATTATCAGCAAACCTCCATACTATAGCCCAGTCTCAACCACCTAAAAGTATAAATCCGTATAAAGTTATAATTTTTAAAACTGTGGAAGATCATTCGCCAAGTTATCGCCTTGGGAAGAAAAGATTGGGACAGCAATTGTGGGGGTTATGAGAACAAGTTCAGCTGGGTCTTATGAGACATTTTGCAAAGGAAACTAACAAGCCAATGAATTACTGTTTGGTTATTTAATATATCTTAGTTAAAGTTACAACTGGTGAAGTTTTTGAGGAATGGTGGTCTGAGGTATTTCTAGTATTTTTTTTATCTTCTAAATATTCAGAATGTAAAGAAGCCAAAAAAAAAAAAAAAAAACAGGGAAGAATTTAGAGGACATGATTACTGCTATTGTGACAAAAGTACTAAAAGGCTCATTACGACTTTGGCCGTCAGAAAACTTTGACCGCCAAAGCTGCAGGAAGGAAGTATCCATCATACAGGCTAACCTCCTCCCAACCCAGCCCTCCAACAACGTACTACAATGTTTCCTCCGGGCTGACCTAAAGGGAGCAGCACCCTCGGAAGTGGCACCCATGCCACTACCAACCTCGGAAAGCACACTGTCTCCAAAGCAGACAGTGTGCATTCCGAGGGTGCTGGGCAAAGGGGTCCTTGCACTGCCCTCGTGGCATCCTGCACTGAGTTTCTGCCAGCCCTTCCATGGCAGTGTCCCCGCCATAGAGAGGTTTGCGGAAACAGAAATCGTGATCAGCACGATGTCGCTCAGTTTAGTGCCACCATGGCTGACCTCAAGTATGACCACCAACAGTCCGTTGGGAACCTAGTTCCCAGCGGTGACAGCACTCAGACTGCCAGGGTCGTAATGTGGCAGTCCGGCCACCTGGAGTGTGGCAGTCCGACTGTCACCATTAGGCTGGCGGCCTGAGGACTCGTAATGAGTTCCTGAGTGTGTTTGAGCTTCAGGTTGCTAAACGTGCAGATGGCCCATTGAAGGAAAGCACAAACACCCATATCAATGTAGCAGCATTGTTAAAGTATGAGAGTGCCTTGTACAATCTGCCCAACACCCAGGACACCGTCATTCCTTGAAATGAAAAGCTCCTACTAACAAAATCTTTACAGCAGACTGTGTGCTTGATTGCAAAATGGAAAATGCATCTTAAGTCCAAATCTCAAAATTGCCTCTACTCTGCTGGACCAGATATTTGAATTTGTGCTGTATACATATATATACATATATTTATTTTACTGGCTTTATGTGAAATGCCATGCTCCATATCAATTTTTAAAATGGGCAATAAATAAGTGGGCAGTTATTGATCCTTGCTATTCTATGTCCTCCAGCCAAAATGTTTTCCACTTAATTGTAATTAATTGAATAATTGGCTTGATTTTAAGACAAGATGTGTCATAAGGAATTGTCCACTATACACAGTACAAATGTGGTCATGCTACTGTGTTACTGCACTACTGTGCATTTGTGGATCTCTCAAAAGACCTTTGATATCACCAACCAGTCACTGTTATCAGCCAAAGTGGTAAAACTGGGCTGTTCAGTTGCACTTCCATTCACGTTTAGTCAACTTCACTTTTGTTAACTGGGCTATGGTAACAAACAATACAATGCTGCCACCACAAAGTCAAGCTCCAAGCTAGCATGAGGCAGGTTTGCTTTAGAATCCACCCTATTTAACATTTTTAATTGATGTAAATCCCCTCTTAACCTTTTTGCATAGTTTCTCTCCAAAACACGGCCACACTAAAGGCAGATGACAGAACAATTATTGACAATATTCAGATCAGACTGCAACAGACATAACACCTTATAATACTACTCCATTGCTAACTACTAAACAATTAAGAAAGAAAAATATTATTGGTTCAAAATGTTTGTTAAGTTGCATATTGAGGGCACTTCTCTAATTTCAAATAAAAAAAAATGTAGACAGACAATACACTCAAAAGGTATGTTGGATAAACACATGACAGTTAAACTTTTTGTTTTTTTTTATGGCCCTGACCAATGTTAACCTATTGCTCAGAACTAGGACTTCTGAGATTGCATGGGGAACTGGACAAAATAGAAATCAAGACCAACCCCATTTATAACTAATAAGCACAAATACCCCAAATGAAAATTTAAGACTGCAGCATTGACTACTGTTGCATAACTGTTGTATTAACTGACATGTTGACACATCACACAATGCCTATCTATGTACTGATTTTATGCTTACATACAACTGATAACTCAAAATGGTTTAAAACAATTAGACTCAAGTCAGTGTGTGTTTTGGTTCTGTTAGCTTTACTAACTTGTGTTATTAATCTGAGTAGGTCTCCCTTGGGACCAAGATGATTTTTATACTTGACTGGTCCCCCTTGGGAACTCTACCTTCCTACATTGTGGCAGGGTTATAGGAGAACAGAGCAGATATTGTTGAATTTCTGTACATTTCTCATGGAGTGGTTGGAGAAATCTGTGTTTTTTTTTTCATACAGTTTGTTTTGTTGCCATTTCTTTTCTCATGGTCTGTGCAGTGGCTTAAAAAAAGTATGGCCTCCCCTGCAGAATGTAATGAGTCTTCTATATCTCACTGATAATTTTTGGCCTTGGGCTGAAAGGGGGTCTCATGAAGGGTTGTGGATGGCTCGGAAGGAAAGGCACCACCTCACATGCTACTGCATGAACCTGTGTGATATTTTGGAACTGAATGACTGAGAATCTTCTTTGGAGAAGAGGAAATGTGGGACAAGGCTCCCTGTTCAATTGCTGTATTTCTCATAATTTTAATGCTGTCAGTATGTTTTATTTTTCATTTTACCCTTTTTTGGGCTGCTAGTGACTCAGTGTGTTCTCATGAATCTAGTTTAATTAAAAAAAATAAACGGTCAACAATTATTTGATATATGCCTTTGTATAGCCGTGAATGTGTGGTGAAACCTTTAACACTTTTCAGAGTTACACCTCTGAGTAAATACAGAAGGTGTGAGCATTAACAATTCATTTCGTAACATTCAACGGGCTTCGCTAAGCAAGCATTTCAAAAAGTGATTCACGATAAGCATATGCAACATTTTAACCCTATAAGTGCAGGAGTCGGCCACTGGCCGACACAAGGGAGGGGGTTAAAAATCCTCCGGTGCAATGCACCGGAGGATTTTATTTTTTTCCCCGTAGGAGACGCGGAACAACTTCTGCGTCTCCATTCCGCCCCCCCCCTACCGCCACTTTGTGACGTCAGCACGCCACGCGGACATCACTGTTTTTCCCCACCGGAGCAGAAGAGAATCAGGTAAGCGTTCTCTTCTTCTCCGGTGGGGAAAAGGCCAAAACAGCCTCCCCAGATGCCAGGGAGGCATCGATGGAAAGGGAGGCTCTCTCCTTTTTATCGATGCCTCCCTGGCACCGTTTCCTGGCCATGGATCGCAGCGCGGCTGCGATCCATGGCCAGGAAACGCCCCTAGGCACCAGAGATCTTCTTTGGGGGGGGGGGGGGGGGTCGGCCCCCTTGTAAAAGGGCCACCCCACCCCCGGGGGCATTATTTAGTAATCTGTACTGTTTTGGGGGGCGATCGTGCCCCCACATTTAAAAAAACAAAAACAAAAACATAAAAATGGCCAACAAAATGGCGGGGTCAGCCCTCAGAAGAAAATTTTAAGAAAAAATTTGTTGGTGGTCAGCCCTTATGTAAAATGAGTGTCTTTTTTTTTCTTTCTCTCTCTCTATATATATCTACTGTATATATATATCTATATATCTATATATTTATTTATTTATTTTTTTCAGGTCGAGCATTGCAGCGCGCATGCGCTGCTTTTCTGACGTGTTGGTGTGTATCTGGGCTTTTAACAACGCCCACCTCACGCCCATCACTACCACTCATTCGTGGGCTTGCCCTTCAAAAATCCTTTGATTACATTGGTAAATGTTTTTTTACCTTTGTCCCTCCTTTGGGAGGTTTTGTTACCGCCTTGGCCATCGCTCCTGGTACATGGCTAATTGCACTTTTGCTGTTACGTTTAACTGCGAGCAAACTTCTTTTCCTTTTGTGTATCTCTTCACCTGATGCTCATGGTGGCCGTGGTGCTGTGAATTGGCTCTCTTATGTGAAAGTGTTTAACTTTCAATTTATGTGGCAAGAAAAGTTGGGTTAGGAGTTTATAACGCTAATAGCTCTAACTCGAGCAGATGCGAGACCCATTGCATTGTAAATGTTTGTTTTTCTTTTGTGTGTTTTCTGGGAGCCACAATTGGCCCCCCAGGGAAACCACACATATACATAAAAGATATATATATATATATAATGGCAAACAATTTCACCACACTCCACGAGGACCGTGATCAAGACTCCTTGGTGAGTCGAAAAGCATTGGTGGTTATTGACTGCAATAAAATACACGTTTATTTGTACCTCGTGGAGTGCGTTGAAATTTTTCGGCATTACATAATTTCGAGATTGGTCTTCTCTGTCACTGGGCACCAGCAGTGGAGTGCACCGCCCAGCAACCCTTCCACCACTTTGTATATATATATATATATATATATATATATATATATATATATATATAGGCGCAACACAAATGGGTTAAAAGATAGTTGCGCAGCGCTCTCCACTGCCGGTGATGGAGGAGAGCAACCTCGAAAATATTTTGTGAACAAGAATCTCACCGCACTCCACGAGTTTCAAATTGACATGTTTTATTGAAAGTATAAAAAATGAAGGAAAAGATGGACTCATTTACTGATCAAGACTCCTTGAGAGTCGAAACGCGTACGTGGCTGTTGCTTGCAATAAAAAAATGCCAATTTGAATCTCGTGGAGTGCGGTGAGATTCTTGTTCACAAACTAGATTTTATATATATATATATATATATATATATATATATATATATATACACACACACACACACACATACATATACACACACACACACATGTCTTTTCTGTAGTGGCAGTTGCCCTAAAGTAGCACAGATGGTTTATTGTCCTGCTGCAAAGGAGATACATTTATACGTATTTAGCTGAGTGGATTAGTAAAGGCAAGCGTTACCTGCGCTTTAAAACAAATGTTATGCCAGGGGGAATATGGAGATATGAGTGGTACTTTTGCTGGGTAGTACTGAGGGAATTAGAAGAGGTGGAAATGGGAGGCAGAGCACCAAAAATGACTGTTGCACTGGGTGTGTGGTAAGGTGAAGTAATACATTCTTTTTTTTTGTTTTTTTCAGCGTTTTGAGAGAATCTGCAGAATTGGAGAAGCGAAGGTAAGGTGACGACATTTCCTATTGTACACAACAAACATACCCACAAGCAATTTTGTGACTGCCTTCTACGTAGGCTAGTAATTTAGAGGGACAGTTTAGCCAGTAGCAGAGATGGCGTCTCGTTGGATGACTGCTGATCAAGCCCTAACTCGGGTTATGGAGGACAGTTCTGATGTAGGCTCAGAGACTGAGACAGCATCTGAGGGAGAGGACAATGGGGCAGAATCTGGGAGTGATTTTTCAGTCGGCAGAGTCCCATCCGACGACACCTCTTCCAGTGAGTCTGAAGGAGACAATGACTACATCCGTGCTGTCCCTTCGCAAGCACATTCTGGGCAGCGGGACCACATTGGGTTAGCCGAACCCAGAGAGCAGGTGCTTGCGGCCGCAAGCACAGAGAAAGTGCTCTCTTGGCAGCCCCTCTGTTTAATTCAGCCCCAAATTCCACCTTTTACTGGCGACGCTGGATGTAAAGATGTAAATGTTGTATTGGTAGTCACTGATTCCCCAATTGCCACGAAGTAAGTGATTCCCATTTTTAAGATGTAGACCAATTCACATTATAAACCGAGTGCCCTGCATCACTACAGTGGTGGGAAATGCGGCCGGGTGAGGCAGAGGGGCAGTTCAGGATTTCGTGCCTCCATACCGATCAATGCTGCCTAGCACTTCCCGCCCTGCATGAAGAAGGCACATTTTGGAGCACTTCACAGAAAGTGTCTAAACACAGCCTGGTGCCTCTACTGGGTTACTCCTGCTGTGAAAATCATTGGCCACCTAATGAATCTACTAAATGTACTGTAAACTCTATACTGTGGGCTGCTTAGCTCTGCTCACTCTCTCTGTCAATGGAGGGGTTTACTGTATGTAATACACTCAGATGTGTATGAGAAGCAGCTCCCTAGATGCACTGCTAAATAACATGTAATATGCCGCTTGAGATCCACCCAGAAACAGATACAGGCACAACCTGTGGAGGGACTATTAAACCACCTACTCTGCAGGCTCTATTCAGAAGTGAAAGAAGCACAACCACCTGAGGCCCTGAATGTATGAGTCAAGGTCTACATCCTTGAGCACTGTTCATCTAAAAACTCTGACTTTGGGCCTCTTGTGGATTGTGCTTGAAAAATCAACTATGCCTTCTGCTTACAGGGTGTTCACATTATCTCAGGTTAGCTGTTTGATTTTGGGGCACATATTTATTTATTTATTATTTTTGTAGAGCACTTCACTCATCCCCCAGGGATATCACAGAGCTGAAATCGCAAAGATCTAGAAGTACAAAGCACATTTTAAAGAGAATCGGATTGATATTGAAGGAACAAAAATTGTCTGGAAAGAGCTAGCTTTTTAACTATTTTCCAAAAAGTTATTTGGTCCTCTGTGAGCCAGATGTCAAGGAGCAGTAAATTCCATTGGGCTGGTATTAGGAAGAAAAAGGAGCTGCCACCTAACCTTACTTTTTAGGGTCGAGCCTGCATCGCATGGGCTTGTGTTTCGCTTGCGAGGCGCTTTAGGAGTTAGAAAAGGGCTCGGAGCCCTGTCCATGTCACATGAATGTCTTTCATTGGTTCGTGGGCTTGCCTGTTAAAAATCTGCTTGCTTTCATTAGTGGAAGGCATGCATATGGCATGCCTTTTCCAGTGGTTAGCCCTCCTCGACCGCAGCGACCAAGTACTGGAAACATGAGAGGCTCACTGTTTTCCATCCTGTTTGTGGACTTCTTTTTATCTTTTTGCGCAGCGCAATCACGCTTGACAGAAATCGAGCGCTTTCCATGACATCGACCATGTTACATAGTTAATTGCACTTTTGCCGGTTATGTAGATAATTGCACTTTTGCCGATAGGTTTCACTACAAGTGAACTGTAGCAGCGCAATCGCGCCCTTTTTTCCATTTAATGTGGCAAGAAAAGTCCTGTTAGGAGTTTACAACTGCTAATAGCTCTAACTCGGAGAAATGCGAGACCCGTTGCATTGCTGTTAGAAATGGGGTTTTTGGTTGGCAGTTAGGTTGCCCTCTGTCCAAGCAAGAACCCTCACTCTAGTCAGGGTAAGTCACACACAATCCAAAATCAGCCTGTGCTCACCCTCCGGTAGCTTGGCACGAGCAGTCAGGCTTAACTTAGGAGGCAATGTGTAAAGCATTTGTGCAATAAATCATACAACACCATAGCATAACACCACAAAACTACACCACACAGTATTTAGAAAAATACATAATATTTATCTGGGTATCTTCAGGTCAAAACGATCAAAGTTGCAATATGAATTTGTAAAGATATCACTGAAAAGTGATATAAAGTGTCTTAAGTCTTTAGAACGTAAACAGAGTCTCTTTCAAACACAAAGTACCTGGTTTCTGGTGGAAAATCTCCTCAGAGGGCCACAAAGGAAGAGATGCGTGGAAAAAGGGTGTGTGCGTCGATTTCTCTCCCGCACACACGGACTTGCGTCGTTATTTTCCACGCGGGGAAGTCGGGCGTCGTTTTCCGGCGCGCGGACAGTCTCTTTCTGTGGGTCGCGGGGATTACCAGATGTCCCGGGTCTGTGCGTGGATTTTCCTGCTTGTTTTCCGGCTGCGCGTCGTTCTGCGGGGCTGCGCGTCGAAGTTTCAATCTCACGGCAGGCGTCGCGTCGATTTCTCCTGCGGAGTCGGGCGGCGTTGTCCTTGCGAGGCCGTGCGTCAAAGTTTTGATCTCACGGCAGGCGTCGCGTCGATTTCTCCTGCGGAGTCGGGCGGCGTTGTCCTTGCGAGGCCGTGCGTCAAAGTTTCGGTCGTCCCGAAGGCGTCGCGTTGATCAGCGTCGGTGTGCGGTGTTTTTCTTGCCACGGAACAAGCTGTGCGTCGAAAAGTTCAGCGCACGGAGCGTCCAAGAGGAAGAGTGAAGTCTTTTTGGTCCTGAGACTTCAGGGAACAGGAGGCAAGCTCTATCCAAGCCCTTGGAGAGCACTTTTACAGCCAGGCAAGAGTTCAGCAAGGCAGCAGGCCAACAGCAAGGCAGCAGTCCTTTGTAGAAAAGCAGACAGGCGAGTCCTTTGAGCAGCCAGGCAGTTCTTCTTGGCAGGATGTAGTTTCTGGTTCAGGTTTCTTCTCCAGCAAGTGTCTGATGAGGTAGGGCAGAGGCCCTGTTTTATACTAAGTTGTGCCTTTGAAGTGGGGGTGACTTCAAAGAGTCTCTAAGAAATGCACCAAGTTCCCTTTCAGCTCAATCCTGTCTGCCAGAGTCCCAGTAGGGGGTGTGGCAGTCCTTTGTGTGAGGGCAGGCCCTCCACCCTCCCAGCCCAGGAAGACCCATTCAAAATGCAGATGTATGCAAGTGAGGCTGCGTACCCTGTGTTTGTGGTGTGTCTGAGTGAATGCACAAGGAGCTGTCAACTAAACCTAGCCAGACGTGGATTGAAGGGCACAACAAGATTTTAGTGCAAAGAAATGCTCACTTTCTAAAAGTGGCATTTCTAGAATAGTAATATTAAATCCGACTTCACCAGTCAGCAGGATTTTGTATTACCATTCTGGCCATACTAAATATGACCTTCCTGCTCCTTTCAGATCAGCAGCTGCCACTTCAACAGTGTATGAGGGCAGCCCCAATGTTAGCCTATGAAAGGAGCAGGCCTCACAGTAGTGTAAAAACCAATTTAGGAGTTTCACACTACCAGGACATATAACTACACAGGTACATGTCCTGCCTTTTACCTACACAGCACCCTGCTCTAGGGGTTACCTAGGGCACACATTAGGGATGACTTATATGTAGTAAAAGGGGAGTTCTAGGCTTGGCAAGTACTTTTAAATGCCAAGTCGAAGTGGCAGTGAAACTGCATACACAGGCCTTGCAATGGCAGGCCTGAGACAGGGTTAAGGGGCTACTGAGGTGGGTGGCACAATCAGTGCTGCAGGCCCACTAGTAGCATTTAATCTACCTGCCCTAGGCACCTGTAGTGCACTCTACCAGGGACTTACAAGTAAATTAAATAGTCAATCATGGATAAACCAATCAGTAGTACAATTTACCCAGAGAGCATATGCACTTTAGCACTGGTTAGCAGTGGTAAAGTGCCCAGAGGTCAAAAGCCAACAACAACAGGTCAGAAAAAATAGGAGGAAGGAGGCAAAAAGTTTGGGGATGTCCCTGTCAAAAAGCCAGGTCCAACATGACCCCCTACCAGCCTAAAGCCAGGGGAGAACAATCACTATCCTGATGTACTTCCCTGTTTGAGGCGACAGAACAAGGACCCAGGCCCACAACAGCAGGGGCATGCTCCAGTTCTTCGCCTTCCTGACTCCAATTGGATCACTCTGTCCATACTCTCAGGGCCCACTAAGCCAACCCATGGGGAACCTTTCTCCTTACCTGCGGATCCCATCTGTGCAGCACCTAACCTTACTTTGCTCACAGATGTATCCCAGGAGCAGGATAGTACCACCATGACCAACACAGTGGTGTTGCCCACTCTACCCCTGGGGTGTGACACTTGTCCCCTCCCCAGGGATAACTCTGTCCACCCGGACAGCAAGCCACAGTGATTACTGACAGCTGCCAGGGATGAGAGCCAGGCCCCAGGCCTCTCAAAGCTCTCCAACCACTGTGGCTGTGGAGAGTGGGGGGCGGTAGCCCCAGGTGCTGGGCACCCTTTAACCACTCTCCCTTCCACCAGGTCAGGGATGACAGCCTGAACCTGGTCCTCCCCTCTGGGGCTTTGTACCCTCCCTCCTGGAGCGGTACCCCCAGAGTCCAACATGGTCAGGGTGCTTACAGAAGTCACCCTGTACCATTCCTCCACCAGTGCAGGGCTGTTAACCTGCAACCGGCCCTCCAACCTGGGGCCTGTACCTTCAGGTTGGACTAGGGCCCGGGGTGAGGCTTCCCTCCCCCTGCCCTCCCTTCTGGGGTCCAGCACCCTCCAACTAGGAGTGGCCTCCTCAGAAGGCAACATGGTAGGGGCACTGTTATCAGTAGCCCCTC
Organism: Pleurodeles waltl; assembly: GCF_031143425.1. Taxonomy (NCBI): domain Eukaryota; kingdom Metazoa; phylum Chordata; class Amphibia; order Caudata; family Salamandridae; genus Pleurodeles; species Pleurodeles waltl. The sequence continues at coordinate 798,600,962 of NC_090445.1, read as the reverse complement.
CCTCCAGGTCCGGGGGGACACCCTGAACCTGGTCTTCCAGCCCAGGGTCTGTACCCTCAGACTGGATCACTGCCTGGCAAACCAGGACTTCCTGGGGGGCACACCTACCCCCCACTAGGTCAGAGTTTAACCTCTGCACCTGACCATTCAACTCAGAGTCACCACCCTGAAGTTGAACAATTGCCTGGCACGCCAGGAATTCCTGGAGGGCACACTGACCCTCCACCAGGTCAGAGTTTAACCTCTGAGCCTGGTTCCCCAACCCAGGGTCACCACCCTGAGGTTGGGCAATTGTCTGGCACGCCAGGACTTTCTGGGGGGCACACCTACCCCCCACCAGGTCAGAGTTTAACCTCTGAACTTGGTCATCCAACCCAGAGTCAACACCCTGAGGTTGGACAATTGCCTGGCACAGCAGGGCTTCTTGGGAGGCACACCTACCTCCCACCAGGTCAGAGTTTAACCTCTGAACCTGGGTATCCAACCCAGAGTCACCACCCTGAGGTTGAACAATTGCCTGGCACGCCAGGACTTTCTGGGGGGCACACCTACCCCCCACCAGGTCAGAGTTTAACCTCTGAACCCGGTTATCCAACCCAGAGTCAGCACTCTGAGGTTGAACAATTGCCTGGTACACCAGGACATTCTGGGGGGCACGCCTACCCCCCCCAACAGGTCAGAGCTTATCCCCTGAACCTGGTTAGCCAACCCAGAGTCACCACCCTGAGGTTGAACCATTGCCTGGAAGGCCAGGACTTCCAGGGAGGCACACCTACCTCCCACCAGGTCAGAGTTTAACCTCTGAGCCTGGTTCCCCAACCCAGGGTCACCACCCTGAGGTTGGGCAATTGCCTGGCACGCCAGGACTTTCTGGGGGGCACACCTACCCCCCACCAGGTCAGAGTTTAACCTCTGAACCTGGTCATCCAACCCAGAGTCAACACCCTGAGGTTGGACAATTGCCTGGCACAGCAGGACTTCTTTGGAGGCACATCTACCTCCCACCAGGTCAGAGTTTAACCTCTGAACCTGGGTATCCAACCCAGAGTCACCACCCTGAGGTTAAATCTTTGCCTGGCATGCCAGGACTTCCTGGGGGGCACTCTCACCCCCCACAAGGGACACACCGTCCCCAAGGGCCACACACGAGTCTGGTTGGCGCAGGTCTCCCGACCTCTGCCCATCCGGCAGAGTCTGGGTTTCCCCCAAACCAGAAACGGTTTCACCTGGGTCATTCCTGGGGGGCTCTGCTCTCAGAGCTGTCCCCTGACTCTCAAGGTCCTCCACTGGGGTCTGCAACCCCCTCTCAACCCTATGTCTGGACTTCTGCACCCCCCTCACTAGGAGGGGTACTGCCAGACACCAGAACTGTTGGGATGCTGGCTACAGTCACCCCCCCCAAGTTCTTCTGACACTGCGGGGCTTCCCTCAAAAGGTGGCCCTACGGTACAGGCTAGGCTTCCCTCCTGGTGTTCCCTCATGGAACCCTCTAGGACCTGGGACCTACCTGGGACACTACAATCCTTTCCCACCACACTCGGTTGGGAACCACCTAGACCACTCCCTTCAGGAGCACCCCCAAATGCCTCTTCAGACTCTCTGGTACTCACCCAGAAGTCTGCCTCCATTGTAAGTTCCCTGGGGTCAGAGAACTCACACTCCACCTGGTGTTGGCGTAGCTCTGGAAAATAAGGACCAGACATATGCTCTCCAGCAATTACATCACTCTGCCCTTCACATGTATTAACCACAGTACCCTTCACCCAACCACCCAGTAACTCAACCTTGGAAAAGCACTCTACTTCACCCTCCTGAGACTGGTGAGACAGTATCTGTCTGTCCCTGACACTCAACCCAAACTCTTCTGGGATGTCTCTACACTCTATATCCAGGACGTCCACCAGGGGGGAACCCTTTTCTCTGTCACTCTCTGCTAGAGTCAGTAAAGTGTCCCTCCCCCCAGTAGGAATATGACTCCCTGTGCCAGTTCCCCAATCCTTCTCAGGGACCCTGTGCATAACGGGAACTACCTCATACCCTTGAACCGCCTGGGGTGTGTCAACTCCCTTCTTCAAGTTGGGCACCACATCTCTGGGCTTGTGCCCTTCTTCAGCAGTACTAGATGCAAGATTTTTGCTGCCACCTTCTGAACTGGACTCAGCCCTTCCGGCCTCCAGTTTCAGCTCTTTACAGCTCAGCTCTTGAGCTGCAATATTTTCTTCTTCCAGGGCTAAGAGTCTTTTTGCCTCAACCTCTGCAAGATACTCCTCTAATTGTTGCTCCTGTCGCCTTTGACCTCGGAGCCATTCATCTATTTCTGGGTCACTGTCCAACTCGGAGTAGTCTTCCTCCTCATGTGAGAAGTCTTCCTCCTCCTGTGCATAGTCCTCCTCCTCATCTGAGGGGTACTTAGTCATTTGGTTTCTTGCTGCCTCTCTCTCTGCCCATCTTTCCTCCCCCCAGACTATGTAGTGATGGAGCATCTCCGCCTTAGTAGATCTCCTTGCTACAGGAAGGCCCCATTTTCTGCAAAGCTTCCTTAGGTCAGCCTTAGTGAGGTGGTCAGTACGAACAAAGAATGAGTAGGTACACAATCCCATTTTGATAAGATCTTATCAGCAAAAACCAAAATCCAAAGTCCAAAATATCAATAGTATATCCAGGAGGACATCAGAGAACCAAGAGCCAAAAAAGATGAAAAATCAAGTTGACCTTCAACTATGGGTAGGTAGTGAAATACTTAGCTACTGTATGTCACTGCACAAACACAAGTCCTATCCTCACCGCTGATCACCAATGTTAGAAATGGGATTTTTGGTTGGCAGTTAGGTTGCCCTCTGTCCAAGCAAGAACCCTCACTCTAGTCAGGGTAAGTCACACACAATCCAAAATCAGCCTGTGCTCACCCTCCGGTAGCTTGGCACGAGCAGTCAGGCTTAACTTAGGAGGCAATGTGTAAAGCATTTGTGCAATAAATCATACAACACCATAGCATAACACCACAAAACTACACCACACAGTATTTAGAAAAATATATAATATTTATCTGGGTATCTTCAGGTCAAAACGATCAAAGTTGCAATATGAATTTGTAAAGATATCACTGAAAAGTGATATAAAGTGTCTTAAGTCTTTAGAACGTAAACAGAGTCTCTTTCAAACACAAAGTACCTGGTTTCTGGTGGAAAATCTCCTCAGAGGGCCACAAAGGAAGAGATGCGTGGAAAAAGGGTGTGTGCGTCTATTTCTCTCCCGCACACACGGACTTGCGTCGTTATTTTCCACGCGGGGAAGTCGGGCGTCGTTTTCCGGCGCGCGGACAGTCTCTTTCTGTGGGTCGCGGGGATTACCAGATGTCCCGGGTCTGTGCGTGGATTTTCCTGCTTGTTTTCCGGCTGCGTGTCGTTCTGTGGGGCTGCGCGTCGAAGTTTCGATCTCACGGCAGGCGTCGCGTCGATTTCTCCTGCGGAGTCGGGCGGCGTTGTCCTTGGGAGGCCGTGCGTCAAAGTTTTGATCTCACGGCAGGCGTCGCTTTCTCCTGCGGAGTCGGGCGGCGTTGTCCTTGCGAGGCCGTGCATCAAAGTTTTGGTCGTCCCGAAGGCGTCGCGTTGATCAGCGTCGGTGTACGGTGTTTTTCTTGCCGCGGAACAAGCTGTGCGTCGAAAAGTTCGGCGCACGGAGTGTCCAAGAGGAAGAGTGAAGTCTTTTTGGTCCTGAGACTTCAGGGAACAGGAGGCAAGCTCTATCCAAGCCCTTGGAGAGCACTTTTACAGCCAGGCAAGAGTTCAGCAAGGCAGCAGGCCAACAGCAAGGCAGCAGTCCTTTGTAGAAAAGCAGACAGGTGAGTCCTTTGAGCAGCCAGGCAGTTCTTCTTGGCAGGATGTAGTTTCTGGTTCAGGTTTCTTCTCCAGCAAGTGTCCGATGAGGTAGGGCAGAGGCCCTGTTTTATACTAAGTTGTGCCTTTGAAGTGGGGGTGACTTCAAAGAGTCTCTAAGAAATGCACCAAGTTCCCTTTCAGCTCAATCCTGTCTGCCAGAGTCCCAGTAGGGGGTGTGGCAGTCCTTTGTGTGAGGGCAGGCCCTCCACCCTCCCAGCCCAGGAAGACCCATTCAAAAATGCAGATGTATGCAAGTGAGGCTGAGTACCCTGTGTTTGTGGTGTGTCTGAGTGAATGCACAAGGAGCTGTCAACTAAACCTAGCCAGACGTGGATTGAAGGGTACAACAAGATTTTAGTGCAAAGAAATGCTCACTTTCTAAAAGTGGCATTTCTAGAATAGTAATATTAAATCCGACTTCACCAGTCAGCAGGATTTTGTATTACCATTCTGGCCATACTAAATATGACCTTCCTGCTCCTTTCAGATCAGCAGCTGCCACTTCAACAGTGTATGAGGGCAGCCCCAATGTTAGCCTATGAAAGGAGCAGGCCTCACAGTAGTGCAAAAACGAATTTAGGAGTTTCACACTACCAGGACATATAACTACACAGGTACATGTCCTGCCTTTTACCTACACAGCACCCTGCTCTAGGGGTTACCTAGGGCACACATTAGGGATGACTTATATGTAGTAAAAGGGGAGTTCTAGGCTTGGCAAGTACTTTTAAATGCCAAGTCGAAGTGGCAGTGAAACTGCACACACAGGCCTTGCAATGGCAGGCCTGAGACAGGGTTAAGGGGCTACTGAGGTGGGGGGCACAACCAGTGCTGCAGGCCCACTAGTAGCATTTAATCTACCTGCCCTAGGCACCTGTAGTGCACTCTACCAGGGACTTACAAGTAAATTAAATAGTCAATCATGGATAAACCAATCAGTAGTACAATTTACCCAGAGAGCATATGCACTTTAGCACTGGTTAGCAGTGGTAAAGTGCCCAGAGGTCAAAAGCCAACAACAACAGGTCAGAAAAAATAGGAGGAAGGAGGCAAAAAGTTGGGGATGTCCCTGTCAAAAAGCCAGGTCCAACAATTGCAAATAAATGTTTGTTGTTAAGGTGTTTGCTCTTCTGTTTTGCAGATCAGAGGAATTGGGGTGGGAATATTTGCTGGCCTTTGAGTGCGAGTGTGAGTCTTACAAGAGAGAGACAAAAGCGCCAGTGTGGATTCCAAGCAGGGGAGCTGTCAGGACAAACTAATGAAATAGAGAGCGAGCACAGTAATACAGGACAAAGTGGCTTCAAAGCACCGAAAACGAAATGAGCTATTTGGATGCACCGTCAAGTATTAATTGTACTGTACAGTTGTGTACATGCAAGGCTATCACCCGGTCTCCTCATCCGAGTTCTAGCCATCGACATTGACAGCAATGTCTTTAAGGTAACATGACAAACTGGTACGTTTCTCATTGTGAGGCAGCCATAAGCACATGCTAGTCTTGAATGTCAGACTCTGCTCTTGGGCGGTTAATAATGCAGAGATCAGATATAACCGAAGGCATCAGACATCTCAATTTATCCAGACTCTGCAGCACTAACAGACCAATGGGATTGGTATGAAGAATGTGCCCAATATAAAAACGTACGTTTTAAAAAAGCAATAGAGAAGTTAATAATACAAATACACATTTAATTGCCCTCCAAGACTCCATCGGCATTATCTATTTAGGTTCAGGAATAGATAGTTATTAGTTAGTTGGGTAGGGATGTTAACATTCTAGGCAGAGCAGATGAGATGTTTATCCCTTTCTCAAACGAGCCTGCTCTTCGGGACAAACATCAAAGTTAAGAAATTGTATTTCTACATCATTGCCCACGAGAAAAGAAAGTTAATTCTAGATAGAAAAAAGTAAAACCAAACTGAAAGAATGACGAGTACAATTACATAATGGTCATGCAACTTCATTCTATCATTCACATTGCCTCCAAAAAAGGTTGGGGTCATTGCGGAGGCTGTTACAATCATATGCAATCATTGTGTGGTGAATTGGAAATTACTTTTTCCGCAGGGTTTGCCTCTCTGTAAACCGTGAGATTTCACAATAAAAATCTACTGACTGTATCACACTCTGAAATGATCACATTTGGTGGCCTCCACCGTGGCAGCATTCTACTTTGGAATCTGCTTCCCCTTGATCTTCGATAACAAAATCATCTATGATTTTGTCTAAATGAAAAAAGCTATAAAGACCTATATATCGAAATAGGCTGGAAACAATATGTTGCTAGTTATGAGCTGCACGACTGTTGATTTATTCTATTTTAGATGATACCACATTTTTAGGATTGTTACACATTGGACCCGATAACAAAATAATTAAACTGGAGTCACTCTACTTGGTGTAAACACCATTTACCACCACATTAGATAAACAGATTTGTTAAGGTCATAATGAGAGTGCATCTATGTGCACATTTGTTGCACTGCATTTTGTTGGTGTTGCGTTTTTTGTGCTTTTCATTTCGTGCTGCATTATTGCGTTCTTCTTTGATTACTTTAGAAGCAAATGTTACTAAAAGGGGACAAAAGGATTTTTCAATTTCTAAGTTCTTTAGATGTGACATTCCCCAACACCGAAAGTCAATCACAGTAACAAAAGTGCATTTAGCTGGGATGTAAAACTTCCTCTGCAAGGTGTTTTTGGTCACAATGGTTGGGCAGACCAATAATACACCATTGTCACTGTTCCTACTGATGACCTATATATTTAACCATTTTTTGCTTTTGGTCTTAGATGGAAAGAACAATTATATGACAGTCCCCTGGGTAGATCATGGGGGCAATGTCAAACTTATGACAGCTTTTATGAACACCATGATTATTATTGAGGTGTGTGTGTATATATATATATATATATATATATATATATATATATATATATATATATATATATATATATATATATACACACACACACACACACACACACACACACACACACACACACACGCAGGGCCAAGGGGGAAGTGGTGGTCTCTGACTGAGCATGTTTACTAGTTCACTTAGAGCAGGGTGTGTCCCACATATATGCAGGAGGGCTACATCTGTCTTCGCTTTCCAGGATAACTACTCAAATTAGTACAATTTAAAGTGATTATAAACACATCTTCCTCCGATATCCTGGAATCATGACATAGATATGGTGCTTCTGAAGCCATATGGGATACTGCTGATTTAGAGGACAATTAAATTAAAATCCTGCAATCATTTGGGACACATTCCACACTAAATATGTGAACACCTATTCTAAGAACGAATCTGGACAAATGGATACATAAATGTGATCATAACCAAGAATCTTTATACATAACTGATGACCATTCGTCAAAACATTTGCATCTCTGATCGTTTATCATTTGATTTTTGAGTTCAATAATTTCCCAAAAGGAATTTGTGTACCTATTTGTGAACACATTGTGCATTTGGTGGCAGAGGCTGCTGATGATTAACTGCTCTATAAGAAGGTACCCTGTTCATAAGCAAGACTCCTCCAACATTTCTACTGCATGTAAAAATTTTGAAAAGGCCACACCCTGTTGAAATGTATTACTGATTCTCTAATAAAACCTGTACTGTAAGGCTCTGATCTTGTGAGTCTCATGTGCTCCAATATTGATCAACATCAAAAAAGAACCAAGCAAATGAGTGACAACAAAGTAAATCAATGGCAACCGGTCTGATACACAAGACCTAAAAAGGCACCGATTAATCTGGTGCCCATCAAAAGCCTTTTACAGATTAAATGCGGAAAAATACAGAGCTCCCCCAGAAGCATACAATTTTGAACATTGCGTTTGTGTAACGGGGTAAATAATTTTAACCTGCTGACTTTCATAAAAAGATTAATTCGACCCTTCACAAAAAGATACCATCTGACATTTAAAAAACTCCCCAGATTGTTTTACTGTGCATTCTTGCATTGTGGAAAGCCCAGAGGTAATTGGCAAACTAAGCTGGTGGTGTAGTGGGCCTGCCCTCAACCTCCAATTCCTACATTTTCAACCACACCGAATTTAAAACGTTATTAGTTGTCAGCTAGTAAAGCGTCTAGAGCACTCCCATAAGTAAACCTGCGTTTTGTATTAAAAAAAAAAAATAATAAAAAAAAAACAGTGCATTCTGGGACTTGTAGCTCCATAATTTTAAATAATAAACAAAACAAGTAAAAATCCGAGCTCCAGAATGGTGCGAACAACTCAAATAACACAAAAACATTATTTGTGTGACCAAACATGTAAACTTAAAACTTTTGAATGGAAAAAAACAAACAAAAAAAAAAAAAAACTTTAAAATCATTTGTATCAAGTACATCCAAATTCAGCCTCAAGTAAAATAAGTCTCAATTTCCGCGGCAAAACAAAAACTCTTATAAATTTTAAAATCTTTTAAAAAAGAACCACTCGCTGTCAAAAACAAAACTTGCTATTCCCTCCTCACTAGCTCATACCTCTCTAAAAATGCAGACGGATCTGACCCGAAACACACAGGTACTCGATCACAGAGAGGACAAAAAAAAAAAAAAATACAAACAGCTACCCAATTTAAAACTTTCTTTGTAACTTACAACCACCTTAAGGGGATCCCATCATGCATTGCGTTCCTGACAGACTTATCTTTGTGAAATAGGGGTGTTCAAAGTGGAACAAAATTAAATCTTAACTAAACCTTATTGCAACTCATTGGAAAACACTTCAGTCTATACTAGCCTAACAATTAACCTACATCAAAAAGAAGCAATCGAATCATCACAAAGGCATATTATTTTTATAGTTAACTTTATGGACCTAGCCCCCCCGGTACTCCCCCGGCAATGTTTATAAACTCCGGGAACATGGTATCTTCCACCTCATTTCTATCACGTTTCTTGTCAAAGTCGGCTGGTGGATACGCGTTGTAGATCAAAAACGTAGCACAAAAGCACCTTTACAGCGGTTTTTCATTGTGGACAACGTTGTTCACTATATTGTTTAGATGCATTGCTCTTAGCACTTTATAGTTCTGGAAGTGTAATCGCAGAGTATGGTTGTGTTGTAGCGGAGGGCAGGTGCAGGCGATGATAATCACAGGGCAGTGTGTTTTAAGTCGGCAACCCAAGCGCGGACAGAAAGGTTTCCAATCATTAAGCGTAGAATGTAGGGGTATTTTTGTGATAAGGATGGAAGGGAGCAGTTAATTCAACATAACGTACACTTTCAGGGACATCTTGAGGATTTTGGGGGTCCTGGACCAAATGTATATTCGGGGCTCTTTTAGGAACAGCTTTGAATTTATGCTTCAGTGTCAGCTCTTTCGTGCTCTCTTTGGTCAGGTCACGGACAACACACATGCACGGTGGTCCAAAACTACATGTAATATTTAGGGATAGTGACGTGTTTTAAATTTTGTACCTAAACAACAGCTCACTAATACTACTGCAAACAATCTCTGTGACCTTCTCACATTTCTCATATGTGAGGTTCTTTTCTTATTTGGAAGAAACGCTTTTTTATGGATGTTGCATGAAACAAATACGCATTTCTCCGCGCAATGTCTGTGAGTGACTCCTACACATCACCGATATTAAAAAATAATGTAAAGGAAACAATATTTAAAACAATCTGTTGAAGAATTATTTAAGGTCATCAGGTCAAGACTCGCTGAAGAGAGGGGGCCCTGGGCCCACTTTGCCCAGCCCTTTAAACATCTCTGTATAAGTTACTTTACCGGCCGACACGAGAACTACAGACGTTTAGTAATACTATTATGATCGAAACATCTGTACATTGGAAGGTCGAAACAATATGGATAATAATATCTGAACAAGCTTTGTAAATCTGTCTAAACTGAATCAAGTGCATTTAGTAAGGACAGCTTCACAGACATTGCTAGCAAATTCCGTTCTTCCGCCAAACGTTTCAGGAACTCAAGCCCTCCACAAAACATAAACGATGGATCTGATTTTGTTTGTATTGATGATTGCATTCCACCATGCCTTGAAAAATTGTTACCAACAAGCCACCTCAACCCCACTCCGCACCCACCGCATGTGCAAGTGTTGCAGATACATTTACTTTAAGGACTTTGGGCCGGATGCACCAAACAGTTTTGCCCATTCTGTGCCTATGGGAAAATGTGTTCGTACGTATGGCCCTAAGTCTACAACCTGTTTTAATACTGAATGTTGGTTTATTACTGACAGCCTCTCAGTATTTGGTTCTGTCCAGTGCTTAATTTGAGCAGGTGGGGGTCACTGGCAATCGTTTTTCCTCATCAGACATTTCCCGAGAGCAAGAGAGGGAAAAACAAGCTAAGAGCAAAAAAGGCAGAAGAAAAGTGTGTAAAATCTGTCACAGAAGAAAGAAGGAATCTGCAAGAGTGAGATAAAGGGAGTGGGAGTGTTTGGTAGTGGTTTAAAGAGGACTGAGGTGGATTCTGACTATGCAGCCTTGGTATTTGGCACACTGACATTTAGTGCAGGATCTGGGCTTCGAAGTAGAGGTTTGGGCTCAACACTCATTATACTACATATTAAGGACTATTAATGTCCCTTTAAAAGAGGGTGTTGGTGGACGCTATCCACCAAGACCTCCTCACTAACCCTTACTCATTATATCGAAATTAGAGGGATAAAAGGTTTATTTTCCTATTTGAGGATTCATGGTAGTATCCATCAGATTTTATACAAAGGTCAATGGCGAGTGGATAACTCATTGAGTTGCATCTGTTGGCACCAGATATCCATATTCTCTCAGCCATATTACGGTTTGGCTAAAAAAAAATGCATTGTCTATTAGTGTTCTAGCCTAATAATATCAGCTCTATTAAGCTGCCACTACAGACTTTCTCACTTACTGAATTGCAGTTAACACCACATATGTTGATCTTTTAGTCATCTTAGGAGACCCTAACGTGTGGCTTGTTTGTCCCTTGCCTCTAGCCATTTCATATAAACTAAAATACCTATTTATCTTCAACTACATTTAGTTGGTCTTTTTGTCAAATTAATCTGCCATATGTTTTCTGGATCAGTGTTTTCCTTAATCTGCATGGACCATGTAAAGACTTTCTTTTGTCTCCTTTTTTCAGTTAATTTAACATAACTCAATTTCATTAGATTCCCCACTGAAACAAAAGTTCCCTCTTTTGGGAGTCTGAGAGTTTACTCCCCCATTGAAAAACAATTTCTTGTGATACCTACTCGTTAGTCCAGCAGCTGGTCTGTATCAAACTATACCTTATATATTTTTCAGTGCTGTTAACACTTCCAAATATTAACTTTAAAGTCATTCATTAAATTACATTTTCATTTGCCATGAAGACATCTGTTGAGTTTCCAGTGGCTTTGCCTAAAGACACGTGACACTAATAGGAACAAATGATATCCCCATGTTGACCTACGGATTAGTGTTGCCATTTTTCATATTCTTATTTATTCTTATTTGGCATTGCCTTTCTGAACATGACTTTGAGAGGTTGCTTGCTGTAAGCCAGTGCTCATGATCCCTGTCATCGTAGGAACATTAAAGAGTAGCACATTTGTACAAACCTCCCACCCAACTCTTTTAAATTATTTTTAAGCAGTTAGTCATAGAAATTATAGTCCACTCTCTACATCAGTTACACTGTTCCCGAAGTAGCTCACTCTGTACCTCATTGACTTTTTACACTTTTAGCCAGTCTTACAAGTTCATTTACTGCAGCACTATTGGAAGAACAGGTAATACCCCTCTGGTTATTGTAACACAAAATAATACATTGGATCCATTTCAACACATAATGGTTAATGACAAAAGAGAGGATACTAGAGCCCAGATGAATGGTTGGTTCCACCTCACCAGTATTCTTAGATCACAACCCCTGATCTATTTGGAGTCAGTGAAAAGGCATTTCTAAAGTGTCTAAATAGTAGGCAAAGTAATTCCTAAATAATTCCTCCAAGAGTCACATGTTTTCAACCAGGAATCTATAGCTGCAGACTCTGTATTTTAATGGTTCTGTAGGTTGGTATTGTTGCAAAAATATTCTATATTCTTACACATCTCTCAACTAGGCCCAGGCCAGGTTTGTATCTTGGAATATCTATACAGATACATACAAAAATTGCAAATTACGAAAATACCATGCTCCATAAAGTAGCAGAATTGAACAAGAAAGCTCATGCTTCAACTGGCCATGCTTATTTCCAGAGGTTGCTGCAATAGACTGTAAAACACTTCAAGAACCCCTGGACGAGCTCTAAAAATGTCCCAGCACTTTACATGTCTGTCTTAAGGACAAGATTAACATGTGCTCAGCCATGCACCTACTTGATTCAATTGACAAAAGGTTTCCTCCTAAGTCTCCTTTAAATAAGGAAAATTATTTCAGACAGCTGGATTTGGAACAGTCACTTGTCCAATTTAATTCATTGCTGAAAACCTAACTTTAAAGCAACTAAATGGTGCTATCTTTCTTTACATACAAATCAAGTAACTGGATGCTAAGTGCCTAGACATTGTTTATCATTTAGAAGGCTTTATATGTGTCAATCTGTTACAGCCGTGAGATGTTTCTTTTGCTATCACACACTATTGAAACTCATTCTACCCCATGTTTACTTCTCATACTAAGTCTGCATCATGAATGGTTTTGTTAAAATCCAAATTACAATATTGTAATGGTGGTAAAGATGCTTAACCCCACAGAATCTTTTGACTCCAGCAAAAGTTTCCTGGATTTTGTTGCTCACGTACGAAGCAAATTGACAAATATCTTTCACTGAGTACTCTTGCTTTTACTTTCCACAGATCTTTCTCATCACCGCCAACTCTGGAATTGGATTTCCAGTTCAAGCAATAACCATTTAGAGGAATTATTAAACATTTAGGTTTTAAACATTTGCAATCTCCTCATCTGTATCAGAGAAAACACTGCTACTCTGTTTTAAAAAGACTGGAAATAGTGGCATCTGGCTCTTCAATTGTAACTTATTTGTGAGCACAGCTTCATTCACTCCTCATCCGTTTTAAGTTATACAGATTTGAGAATTCCTTTTGTGTCATTGTGATTCTATGATGTAGAACACAACCAAATAAAACAAAACTTAAAACCCCATTTTGATTCATACTTGTCCACAGAGGGACATTTGAATGGATCAGTTCTGTTAACTTTCAAATAGCAGATGCTTTACAGATGTGTATTTGAATGGTTTGTATTAACTTGATAAGAGAAAAGCAGAAGTAGTAACTTAAATAAAATCCTAGAATGATGATATGTTGTTGATCATAAAACAGATGTGTGATACTGCAAGATTGAAGACCACACATATATACAATCAGTGACCCTAATTTGACGAACACTCAATCACAAAATGCCAACTCTCGTATGATATATATATTTACATAATAATTGAGCTTCTCGGCAGACAGCATCATGGTAGTGACTCCTGTTGATGCATAGGTTACATTTTTCCAATACAATGTGTCTTGTTTGGGCCATTTGGCATTATATACATTACAATTGTTTCTAGCAGGAAGAATCCACAATTCAGTTGATGGCTTGTAATTAAAGAGATTGAGGATTAGCGTTTTGGTCTCCATCAACGTCTTTCTGGATTTTTATGACCTGGCAAAAATGTATTCAACAACATTGGCCTTTATTGTCTAAGTAATTTTTTTTAAATATGTTATAGATGTGTGCCATTAAATTCAAGGAATGCCTTTGCTTAAGGAGTACCACAATTGTAACAACATTAAAAAAATACCATGAAAAAAGTTATTCAGGGCCTACTCACAATGTATGGCCAATTCTAGCTTTTTTACACTTTGAAGGATTTCACAGGGGGACTCTAGGCCATCATAAACACCTTTACAAATGTTCAGATGTTAGCTATAAGAGTAGAGCTCCCCAGAGTCATGCCTCTCACACAATGAGTGTAAACTGAGATTTCCAGTGTGTGGTTTCCTTGAAAGTTTGGGAATATCCACAAACATGCATGTGATGGAGCGTGTATTCTTGAATCTCAAACTTTGGGTATAATCATCAAATAATCTCTGCCATTAGTTGTATGGGCCTTTTCTAGTTGACGTGGAGAGTAAGTAGGAAACTAGCATTTACAATTATTTGCATAAACGGAGAAGACCAGGAAACAATAAAAAAAGTGAGTTAAAGTGAGATTAAAAGGGTTTTATTTTATTACAGATTAATTCAACACAAATCATTAGTTCATTAAGTATTCAAAATATAGCATCCTCATTACAGATTTTAATGATCTAGAAGCCGATATTTCAAAATAAAGTAAAAAAGAAAATTAACAAAAATTACATTAATACAGAATATTCAGCAATTTGTTTCCATATCGGAAAACACCTAATCTAATTAAAGGACAAAAGGTCAAGAATGGGCATTTTATTAAGCAAATAAGCTAAGGTGTTTCAGAAAAACAATTAAAGGTTTCTGATGAGAGAATAAAATACTTAGGCTTGAAGCCTTTTCATTCAAACAGTGGAGATGAGCAGAGGTGAGAATGGTCTCAGTTTAAGTCAGCAAGCCTCTCTCTAGCACACAAGAGTGTGAGTGAGAAAGTAAGAAGGGTCTGATCTGGCCTCTCCCGTCTAAAGCACACAGATCATTACACTTGAATAAAATCACTAATTGAAACATTTCAGTTCATTCCCACTCACAAGAGCCAGTCTTCCACAAATGTTGGGAGCAGGTAAACTCCAATGTTTCCCAGGAAAAACAATAGGTAAAACATGTCTATGTTCTTCAGAGGTTACAATGAACAGATTGTTAGTCAGCTCTTCGCATGGGTCTTTTACCCTGGCATCATTTCCTCCTCATGTGGGGAACCTCACTATCAGATGCCTAATACATAGCAAATGCCTGTTCAATAATAGAAGGCTTCTGGAAAAATACAGCATCTGCAGTGTTAAGAAAAAACATAAAAAGCAAAACAACCACAAAGAATATGTGCACAGGCCTCTTAGCCTAAGACATGGTAATTTGACTTTCAAAATGGCACTAGAAAGAGGCGGCTAACGTGAACTATTTAATATGCTAACTCGGGTGCTGCTCATAATGCCCAAATGCAGTCACTTACTACAAATGATATGATTAATCTGCACATGTTATTTAATCTTCTGAATCAAAATTTGTTATTAAAATATGTTTAATTTTGCAAAGAAAATATATACGCGCTTACATTTTTGTGGGCATTCTCACCTCCAATCAGGCCCTTTCCCTCCGTGGAATTGCTCATGGATTTAGTTTAGCAAAGGGTTGTTGAACTCCTCTTTTAGAGCAGGAAGGGGAATGGATCAATCTTAGATTTGATAGGGGTGTAGGTGAAAGGCTACCACCCCACAAACTATTTTACCTATTTTACCTTACCAAACCTAAGTGTATCTACCCTTGGGATCCTAGTTTCACTGTTCAGGGTTCTCAGCTATTGTACCCTCAGCACAGTAAGAATAGAAGAATACTGGAAATCTCACTTGGCCTACCCAGGAGTACACCTGGAAACCTGTGCCTCATGCAGCTTTCCAGGAATACTACTCGGAATGCTGGTGAGCAGCAAAAAGAATGAACATATCTTCAGTGTGTTTCATGTTTTTCCTATTTGTGCATTTTTGAGTATTAGAGAACTCAGTTAGGTTTCATTGAATAAAATATATACCAATCTTCAAATATAAAAAATTAAGGCCTCTGGCTAGTCATAATCGTCTGCCAAATCTGTTTGCCAGAGCTACACCTATCCCCAAAAAGAACAGATTTTCACTCCTTGACCCAAATGTCTGACTGTTGCCAGATATCCCGGGACCAAAGACTAATAGCAACAGGAAGAATTATTGACTGAATTCATATGCACTCCACAGTCTCTTGATTTGAGGTTTAAACCTAAGACTAATAAGTAAGCCCTCAAGATTTTATCTTGCAACATTGCTAATCTCTAAAAAAGAATAATGCTGACTGAATAGATTTTGTTAACTGTAATGAGAACATGATTTTGTAGGAAACATGGTCACCTGATAACTTTATTTAAATCATTATTCCACCTTTGCTGCACCTGCAACACCTCAACCTCAGGTAGAGCATAAGGTTTAATAGTTCGGGTGGATGTTTCCTCAGGAGGTGAATTTAAAAACATTGAAATTATTATATTTTTAATTGGGACTTTTGTGCCACTTTTAATTTGTTGAAGGAAACAAATTTGCTACCACTTTTTATTTGTTGAAAAGAATAGTTTGCCAACATGTGTCTAGGTTCAAAGTTCAAGGAAAATGGTTTTATTGTTAACTTGTGAGAAAACGAGCCACCCATTTACAGCACCAACTTGCACTTACAAGACAATTTAGCCAGCTTGTAGAAAAAAACTTTGCCAGGGAGGAATTTTCCAATAAGAGGAAACTGGGAGTGTTTTGTGTTGGCTGATCACATAGATCATTCATGTAATCACAATTTTAAACATGTAACATAGATACTACTCTCTTCTCCCTTGATGGCAAGATTGTTTGTTTTTGTTTCATGCATTACAAACAACCAATCAGCACTGCCACTAAGATGCCTCTAATTTGTTTAACATTTTTTTTCTTAAACAACAAACACCGATTTAAGCAAGTAATATACTGAATCAGAGAACACATTCTTGGTTACATTGGATAGCTATTTCCTATTTCCCAGCTTTTTAAATTATTTTTGGCATTTCCTTTTCTTCTGGGGGGACAGACAGAAGCAGGAGACAGAAGCAATGAAAACACTGGCCAGGGTTTTTCAACCTCCATGCCATTAAAGATTTGTGTGTGGTATTTAGATTCACACATTTACTAAAGACAGAAGCACTGAATCCATGTCCCAGAATGGTGCCACATTCTCAACTAACTGCATATTTTGAAGCCCCATATAAATGTGTTCAACATTGCCTCCTAGCAAATCCTCCACCGTGACCAGTAGGCCACCCTTAGCTTTTCGTGAGGGAGAGGGCACTCCGCCCCTCTATACCAGACACACTTTCTTTCACAAAAGCATCTCTCTTTTTCTTATTTTTCTGTCACCAAGGGCATGGGAGTTTTCACTCTCTAACATCCTCCGCCCTTCCTCCTCCTCCTATTGCGTAGCATAAAATCATGTTGTCTTCTGGTCATCATTTAGTAAAAAACAAAATATGTTTTGCACTTTCAACATATAAAGCAGTGCCTGGTCCAAAAAGTGAACATTATAGTGTATGAATGGTTGATTTTAGAAGTCAGAGATATGGCTCACATTCCCAATATTAGCATTTGCTTAAATTAGTAGGATTCAGAGCATATCACCTTTGCCTAAAATTATAAATATCATGTAACATAAATGTGTGTAATTTCCAATCCAAAATGTAAGGTTTACTGTATCATGTTGTTTGAACATCATGGTTTCACTCTTCTCCACATGACATCCTGGTTTCTGTACCTTATTCTAAACTGAGGAAACAGCACACTTAAATCTCCTATTAACAACATAAAGGTCCCTGCTACATTTAATACAAAAGAGTTTTTAAACATGGCAGCTGTGAGTGTATGGAGTTCCTAAAGAAAGTACACTAGTGGCATGGCAAAATGTCTCACCTTTTGTGTACGACTTAAACTTCACATTTATTTTTTATTACTCACCAACCAATCTAAGATCAAGTTTACAAAAAAAGATATCTGTTCCTAGGTCTATTTTCTGCTTGAATTACAAAGGATACAGGAGAAAATATGTAACACAACTAAAAAGATTGAAAATTAGGGTTTCTTGAGGAACTCTACTGCCAAATGATGACATGATCAGCACATAGTTGAAAAATTGAGAGTTTTGGCTGTTCGCGGACATGATAAGTCTCCTAATTGATGAAGATCACATTCTTGGTTACTATTTGCAGCTACAGCTCAAATAGACTTGCTTTTCAGTTGTTTTCAGGAAAGTCATTGTGTGGTAGTTAAAGAACATGTCCTAATGTGAGGTTATATAAATAGTATAACTACAGTTTAGCAGTGGCATTAAATTATACAACAAGCCTCCCAATTTGCAGTGCTATAGGCCAAATGACTATGCATTTATGTGTTTCAAATTTACACCTGTTTCCTTGAGATGGATTAAAGCAAATACTTTCAAATATGAACCTTTACTTACAGCCATCAATCTCATTCAGGTGTGTGAATGGACTGGCATAATCTGCTGATGAAAGTATCACCTGTTTTACTACGCTTGAGATAAAATTTCCACTTACAAACCTTTCACAATCTTGAGTTATTAGTTGAGATGCTATTTGAACAAAATAATTTCCTCTGCTTTCCTAACTGGAACTAAATTATTGTTCCAATTGTCATTCTTCTTGCATGATGTACTTTATGTAACATGAAACCTGTCTTTGATCTTAGAGATTATATTTGTAATGTAGTTTTCATTTCTGTAAATGTTAAAGTATTTTTCTCATTGTTGATGATTGGTTCATTAACAAATGTATTAGATTTGGATTCATCTTGAAAGCTAAGAACGCTAAAGTTACATTTTTAAATTGTGAAGTAAGTACGGGAAACTAATAAAAAGTCCTAACCTCAAAAATAAATAAAATTATGTTTTCTTCACCTAATTGTGTGAATGCTTGCAGCATTTATAGCAAATTACACATTAAACGGAAATCTAATTGCAAACTGTAAAGTCGTACTGCATAGATGTTGGTCCTTGTACACATGGTTTGTATTTGAAAACAGGTTTTGCATGCATCCTTGGTAATCTGTACACCTTTAAGAATGAACTAATGATTTGGGGACAGTTTGTTCAAGGATCTAAATATTTATAATAAATTGTGGATATCTTTGTAATGTTCATTATCACAGCAGTCTTTTTTGAATGCCTACTGTCATCACTGGTATGGGCTCCACTGAAATGTTTTCCAACATAAGCTAGTAGCCAATAGATTCTGTTTTTCTTCATTAACTTACATTCTGCACATTATCTATGTATTTGTATCTTCCTCTTGGTTATATACCTACCTTCAATTTGGTTTCAGGTGTTACTGTTATGCTTATGTTACATTGTATCTTGAAGTTTCTGCAAGTCTGTAAGTACTTTATGGAACTCTATTTTATTTTTACATGTACCCTATTGGTAGACATAGCAAAAAGTCCCATACCTTGTATGGTACTGCATGTTACAATTACATTAAGATCGTTGTCTGTTATCACTATGTTGAACAGTCCAAAAGATGAATGGTAGGAAGGTGTCTACCAGCCAACTATAACGTGCGGAGAGATACGTGTGTATTTCCTCTTTGAAATATACACTGATAATTTTTTCATCTGACATTACTAGGAGTCATCCTCATCTCATGTTTAATACTCATGCACATGTGCTTCTGGACTCACCTAATCAGGTGGATATGGGGCATCTAGGTACATCTTGGTTTTATATCATATTTCATGACATTTCTACTGCATTCCAAAATCTTTCCATGAACTCCAATGTAAAAAGTAATTGCTTTTTCTACTACGTTTTATTAATGAGCAATTTTCTTTTTGTGCCATAGGTGGTGTTAGAACTGACATCCTTGGTTTGGTATTCCCTTAAACATTTTGGGCCTCATTATGAGTGTGACAGTCTTACGGCTGCCACACTCATGGTGGCTGTCTGGACTGCTGCCTGTGTGGTGGTCAGACCGCCACATAACAACCCTGGCAGACCGACCACCAGGAAACCACAGTTCCGCCAGGATCTTGGATTATATTTGGAGTACATTGCGCATTACAACTTCGTGCTCCACCACCCTTTTTTATGGTAGTAACATCGCCATGAAAAGGCTGGTAGAGAACAGGTGCAGGGGGGCCATAGGAGAGACAATGCACTGCCCATGCTCCTGGCATGGGCAGTGCAGGGGCTCCCTGCCCAGCACTGTTGTGATGTTCACTGTTTGCTTTGCTGTATGAATTTTTATGTATGGCTTTAGGGCCCTGTAAAGTTTACCACTGCTAACCAGTGCTATAGTGCTTGCGCTCTCTCCCTAAAAGATGGTAAAATTGGTTTTGATCTAATTGACACATTTAATTTACTTGTAAGTTCCCAGTAGATGGTGCTCTATTTACACATGGCCTGAGAGTTAAATGCTACTAGTGGGCCTGCAGCCTGTAGTGCAGTTTTACACTGCCATTTGACCTGGCAAAATAAACCTTTTGCCAGGCTAACCCTTACTTTTTAATACTTAGAAGTCACCCCTAAAGTAGGCCCTTCGGGCTTATAGGGCAGGGGGTATTGTACCCAAAAAGTAGGGCATGTGTGCTTAAGTTTTACACGTCCTGGCATACAATAGCTCTCAAAGTAATTTTTCACTGTTGTAAGGTCTATCTCTCCCTTTGACTAACACTGGGTTACCTTATTACATTTAATAAGTGATATCTTTGAATCAGTAGCATAGGGAGGTATGCTGTTTACACTCAAATGAATTGTAATTTCTAATCCTCTTTAATAGAGAAATCAAATTTTAAGTTACAATTCTGAAAATGCCACTTTCGAAAGTTGGCATTTTCTTTTCCTAACCATTTGCGCATGCTGCCACGCGGTTGGGTCACATGACTTTGAATGGTGCTGCTGTGTTTTTTAATGACATACATAGTTTTTATTGTGGAGCAATCATAGGTTTTTGTTGGTTAAATATATATTTTTTGAAGATGTACATTTTCATTTAGTTTTAAAAAGCTAAAAGTTACTGATGTCAGAGAGTTACATACATCTCTTAAAGATCAGTTTGTTATGATAAAAATCTATTTTTTTTCATTTTGTTTATTATATTTGTGATTCAAAATTGTAAAATGCACAGATATTTGTGCAATATTGTAGGGACTTTTGTTTAGTTATAAACCTAGAATCTAAAGGTTTAACACTAATGTGTTTCTATGATGAAGCATGGTAGTGCAAAGCATAATTGTTTAATTGTATTAAAGGGTACGCCTTGCCTTTACTATATTTTTCTTGTACATGTTAATGGTGTTCATGTTTATATTTTAGAAGAAATGAAAGTTCAATGGGTCGATTGATTCCCTCACTACTTCCACATTCTCTCATCTTTGTGTCAAAATCAGAACTTAAAAGGATCACCTGGAAGTACGACATATTTTCACTATCCATTTGTCCTCATATATTTGCAAACTCAGATCTCTGCATCTGCTGTTTGTTTTGGCTGGCATGAGGCAACTCCCTCTTAAGTTAAATATGTCTTCATACTGGTTCATAAACCTCAAAGCTAGTTAAATAGTTAATACAGCATTCAATAGAATTTTTGTCTTTGGTTTTCTTTATTCCCATTTTTTGAAATAGACAATTTAAGCCATGTTTAGAGTTAATTGAGGATATAGGCATGAAAAACAAAGACTTGTAGTCGTTTCTTCATTGGTCGTTTGAGTTCTAGTATGCAATGGATATTGCTTCCTGTGAGTCTTTGTCTGTGTGTTATAATGGATTGTTAATACACGGCAGCATCAACTGATAATATGATAGACATATAAGCCAATTGTATGATACTTTGTGATCATTCACATAGATTTGTCTTGTTTGAATTTTTTTCCTTTTTAGTTTTTAATGGCCCTCTCTTTTAATAGTAAGGTTTTTTCAACATCTTCTATTGCTCTGAAGGTGTATAATTCAGAAGCAATCTGTTAGTGGTTGTCCCTTCCTTCTAACTGCTATGAAGTAAGCGCAAAACATGTTTACCCCTTTTTTCACCTCATCTTTCCTGCGCTTAAACTGTAGTTGTGGTTTAGTGAATTATTAGACCTCAATACTCATTTTTCAAATTAAAAAAGACACAATACTATTTTTTTCAAAAACATGTTAAACGGATTGAAGATGTAGAACACATGTTAATGGAAGTCTTCTCACTTCAAGTCCCTTAACATTATGGATTTCTGCACATCATGACTTGTATTCTAATTTTCAGAATAGAAATTGGATGCATTTACTTTTAGTTATGTACCAGTGTTGCTATGTTCGGTGTATTTAAATACTATCTTTGTGTTGGCAATTTAGGCATGTCTGCTATTAGTTTCATCAATCGTGGGCACCATTTTTGTGAAAATATAACTGCCACTCCCAGGAGTACAGATAAATTAAACAGCATTCCTACCATCTTCCCACAAATGTTGTAGGTTTTAAAGAATGCCTTATTTTTTTTGCATAGATACAAATGTGAAAAATATTTGTGTATCATTTCACAGAATTTTTGACAGACTTGGATTTGCACAAATGACGCATAAAAAGAGTAGAGTGGGTTGGAGCTGAGTAAGCATGCATGAATACAGAGGCACTCACATGACTGTGTTATCACCCTTATTGGTTTTTTGTTTATTGCCTCATATTTTAGTTAATCATGGTGCCTTCTTTTTTCTCTATTTGCATCCATCATATAGTAGGCATCCTTGGTTATCAACAAAATTTATCTTGAAATATTTTCCTTATTCCCAAATGCATGACTTCTTTTCAAACCCTAATATAAGTAATTTCATCAGAGTGATCTGCAACGTGTTCTCTAAAGGAGTGATTAAATTTTTCATTCAATGTATACAATACCTTTGCCTTGAAAAAGAGGAACGTTTACACAACATACTGTTGAGGTACTGGTTAATGCATCCCCAGATTACTGTGGTTATTACCAGAGACTTTTTACCATCCTAAAATGTCTTGCAACTGCACTATATTCCACTGGTATGAGCTCAAACAGGTAATCCATCCTGATAGCATTCCTTGCTACACATAACTGGGTGTTTATGAGACAATAGAAGTCCTCATTGGGGTGAGAGATTAAGGCAGAGTGGAAATGATTATGGGAAAATACCATTAAGATCACTGGAAACATTCATGTATTTCAGGCACAATACAGTAGAAGAATTACAATATGTCAGTTCCCCACAATGACAAAAAATTATGTAGATTCAGACATTAGTGTAATATGTTACATTTATGATAGATATACCCAAAACTATCTATATTTTGGAAAGTGTTTCTATGTGATAGTAAATCTACCTTAGGAGACGTTTTATTTCTCCTACCCTGGATAAGATGAGATAGGATAAAACATTTTGACAGTGCCTTTCTGTTGCTGAAATATTTATGCAGGTTTCCTTGATGAGGTTGATCTCCCAACACTGATTTCATGGCTCTGGCATCTTTTGGATAATCCCATTAAGGAGTATCTCCCTTTCAATTTACATGAGGAGGGTTCCAAATGTGATTACAGTAGAAAGGCTAAAATTAAATATATATTGATTAGGCTCTTTCTTGCCACATCAAGGTGAGAGCATTGAGTTTATTTAATGGACTTGACAAAGATATATGTTTCAGTGAAGGACCCACAACATTAATGAAAATCATACCACTCATGAGACTAGAGAAGAATGTTAGACCTAAATTGATGAAGGAAAATTAATGCAGAGTGTAGTGATCTGACATTTACATCAGAAGGTTAAGGATTTGTTTGGTCATTAACTTGTTTGCTATATAAATAGGCACTTGTTTCGATGCTGAGCGCTCACTGTTATGCAGATTGAATTCTGTTGTAATATTTGGGCCAGATGGTCTCTCAACAATTTGAAAAGATTGATACAATTTACTTTTTACAAAACACATTGTTTGAGAAGTGAACACAAACGCAACTTTGGTTGATAATGTGGTGCATCTGTTCTCTTTACTGTGATCATGCTTATTCCCCCTGAAGTCTTCACCATTATGTTGCTCTAGCTTGTAAGCTGTTACCATTAATCAAGATGCAACTGCATGGTCATGACTGATCTGCCGAACAGAATCAAGACCTTTTAACAATATGCTCACATGAATGACCTATGTATTTCTATCATTCCTAAGGTGAATGATATGGTTGAGATCCCCACTGTTTTCACCATTATTTTCAGGAATTATAATCATACCTTTGTTCTCAACATCTCAGCTGAAAAATAAATGCACTATCATGTCTGATGGCAGATTTGCTCAACAGTTAGTTGTATATTTGACAAAAGTTAATCAGCGCCTAGTCCCTTGTTCAGTGGCTTTAGACGCTATCCTAATCTGAACTTGAGTTCCTAAAATATGTTTGCAGGAGAAGCAGGAATGTTTAGTTATGTATATTTTTATTTTTTATTTTTAAGCTGATAAATACCTGATGGTCAAACTGAACATGTTACAAATTGAAAACTGCTTAGAACACCTTAGGTTGTGATGCAGACCTGCGATTCTCATTACAACAAATTTTCCAGCACCCTGAAATGCTCAGATTCACTTTCTGTGAAAAGAATGTATTTATTTTGGCTTAATTAACTTTTGCTTTATTTTAGTAAAAAACAATTGCCAGTAATACTCCAAAGCAGATTCTTCATTACTTTCTCCTCAATGGTGCTTGCTCCTTGCATACTCAGCCATTATTTCAAATTTTTAAACAAAAGAATGACATAAAGTAAGTTAACTGTTTGTAAAAATAAGAAGGTCAAGCAAAAAGTATGTGGTAAATGGGAAATTTTTAAGGTCAATCCAACTGATGGTGTTCACTTATGTGGGCGTCTAGCAGACACTAATTGCTCATGAGGCCTGGACTTGAACTGGAGGTAGGCTTTTTGCTTCTTAGTGAATTTTGACCTGGTAGATTTTTTCACCTCATCCAATGAACTTACCCTAAATTCTAGCCAGTTTTATAACAGAGCACCCTGATATGCTAGCAGCAATAGTATACATTTCATCATGTACCTTACTGACAAAATGACGTGGCTCTTGGCTAACTTTGGCAGGGTTTGAAACTGTGCAGATTTCTATGCAGTTGTTAAAAGTTTTAATTCATAATTTAAGGTGACAATTAATATTGAAAACCAATGATTTTTGTGATGAAATCGAGATATACATTTTGAATTAATATGATTGTAATTGAAACAAGTTTAACATGATGTGCCTTAGTGGATTTACTAATGTACTTTTCATCCTGCTAGTTAACATGAATGCTGTTTTGATGCTGCTCTTTTAACTCCTGCTTATCCCACTCCCGTGCCCTTCCCCTGTGATATTTTTCCTCCACACAGGCATGGCAGAGCGAGAGACAGGCCTATGTATTTGTATTTTTCCTAATGTGCATGGATTGTAAATGAGCTTACTAGTGTTCCTACCTGTTGCAAGTATTCAAGGTTCCGCCCTTCTTCTGCAGTTCTGTTGCTAGGCTAACCACTCTTTTGCTGGTGGATAGCTTATTGTTCAGAAATGTTTCATATTAGTTGTACTTCTAATGATAAAGTGATGCTGAAGATTCTTGATTCCTTATTAGAAAATGGGATAGTGCAAAAATATGTTATTTATATGTATTTCTCCGAGTTGTCAAATGAAATGATACATGGGTTCATACTAAACTGAAGCTGGTTTAGCTACTTTTATACAAGGATTGTGTATTAGAACCTCTTGATTCTGGGGCTAAGCACAAGAACTTTTGATGACTTTCTATTCCACTAGAGATTCTGTCTGTTCTTTTAAGATTTTGATTTTCATTTGAGTCTTAAAACAGTTCTGATTTCTGACTTTGTATTTTGTATTTGAGGCTTTGTGGAAATGTTAACTTTTTGTTCTGTCCAGCTTGATTTTGAGATTTTGTAATGAAACCCTTTAATTATTGCCTGATGTAGAACTCAGTTTGGTCTAAATTAATTATTTACAACTAATGTTGGGTGTGTTGTTAAGAAGGGTACCTTTTAACGCAAGACAAATAGTCCAGCAGAAATGCCAGAGTTTAATTTTGGAGGATCTGAAAGTTTGGGCTTTCCTGAATTTGAGAGATTGGGGCTGCTCCCACACAGTGAAGATGTCTTTTTACTGATCAGTGAAAACGTATGTATGTATCAGTATCTAATATAATCATAGTACTGACTTGAGTCTAACACATCAGGTCCAAAATCCAGTATAACATTCACTGATCACAAATGTGAACTTTTTATCTTTCTTCCTCCGACACCTCCTGCTAACAAATTATGCTTATTGATCAATACTTATTTTCAGTGGTAGAAGGATAGTTAATAAAATCAACATCAACGATTTACAAACTAAAGAGAACGGACCACATAGAACCCCTGAGTCTTTATCTTTCTGTACTGCTATGTTCTGTTTCACAGTTGTCAATTTCCCATGTCACTGTAGGATTTGCCGTGCAGGTTGACCCTTTTCAGAAAATGTTGCACCCATGTGGAAATGTCTTCTTTGATCTTCTTTCTTGTTGAAAAGCCATCAAGATCAAAATATTCCTCTCAGAAATGCCATCTTTAAATGCCCATTTTTATGCACCACATTTGTTTTGTGTCCTCAACATGAAGAAGACCTTTCAAATGGCAAAGCTGCATTTTGCAGACATTTCCGAACATCCTCAGTTAATTTAGGCTCTTGTAATATCAGAATGAACAAAGTAGAAAACTTCTGTAGGTTTCACAAAGGTACATTTAAAAACCCAGTATTCACACGGTTTTCTACATGTTTGTTTTCAGGTCTTTCATGCCAACTAGAAAATATTTCTTTAAAAAAAGTTCTCTAACATTCAAATACTTATGTGGTGTTCCTGTGGCATGTATCTAGCCAAAAGGAAGAAGAGTGCTGTATAGGGTTGAAGCAAGCATAAAGTTAACAAATGATAAGAGAGGTATCTGGCTGTGGAGTGTTAATGTATTGGGATGTTGTGTTTTTTATGGAGGCGTGTCCACAACTCTTTTCTAAATTGGAACATTATTAAGTGGTCTTACTCAACACATGGATGTGGTTACAGATTGGAAAGGCTTGTTTATTTATTTTTCAATCTAATAGTGTTCTTGCTGTGGGTGTGCTGATAATCACCAGAGTTATTGACTTTGTCTGGAAGATAAATGGGGTGTTGCTTGTGATGGCTTTGTAAATGATGCAGCTGATTACGAAGTTGGTATGGGCTACCAAGATGAGTCAATGGAGTCCCATCGGGATGATGTGATCATATTTCTTCAGGCCCTGGGTGAGACATGTTGAAGTGTGTAGAATGCCCACATCAGTGTGGCGTCTGTGAGGTCTTGGAGCAGGGCATTACCGCTATTCTGATGTGATAGTATGAGGCCTTGAAGAGCAGTTCAGAAGCCACTTTCCAAAAGAAACAGTTTCACTTTCTTTAGTATAGACAGCTTTTACCGAGCCTTCTTTGTTGTTTTGGTAACATGTCCTTGAAGGTGAGGTTGGTATCCACCGCAAATCTAAGTGAGTCTGCATGCCTTGAAGTTGGGGTTTGAAGACATCAAGGTTCATGCCATTCAGCCAGATTTCTACTGATTCATGTTTGTTGTTCTTGGGAAATAACTGGAATTCTGTCTTGACTGGGTTGAGCTTCATGCAGGCACTTGACGTTCTGCACTGAGTGATATGCAGGCAGTGTCTGAGCCATTTAATATCTGAAGCAAAGGACACTTTCAAGTAGATTTATGTACCTTTAGCATAATGGTGTATCTTCGGATAGAGCACAAAACGGCTCCACCCATCCAACCGTACAGCTAAGGTGAAAATGGTTTTAAGTTACTCTTGAGAAATGAGAACATTGATTTGCAATGTCAACTATCTTTGTGAAGAAATAGTGCATGTTTATGATTAAAAACGATATGATTACATTTACATATGAGAAAAAGGAATTATTGGGAACGTCAATACCACAATAAGTGGTATTGACATAACCTTGCAAGCCTTTGTTCAACAATAAAAACTTAACACATCTGGGCTGCACCAGTATTGAGAAAATCATAAACTATAAATATCGACTAACCTCTGACATGAAACAATAAACACATTAGCTTGACACTACTGTCTTTCTGATTATGTTTGTGAGATAGTAAAAAAAACACAGGTGAACAAAATAAATATTTCAGCATAGTGAGGTCACTGATCTGTTACCTGAGTGGAAGACAATTTGTTTTTAGGTGTACAGGAGCTGCTACAAAACATAATACATGTTGATCTTGTTGTATTCCATAGTGTTTTCATGAGCAGCTGGTTACCTTTGGAGTTTGTTGCAAAGACACAGTTTGTGGGTTATTTTCATACACCAGTTTCATTTTCTGTTGTTGCTGCCCCACTGCCAACAGACATAAAGTAAAGGATGGTGAGGATCACAAACTAGTTTCCAGCACAATCTTTACTAGTTTTATATGAGCCGAGCAGGGTGTACAAACAATGTCGTCCCAATATACTTGACATTGTCTATTGTAAAGTGTTAGTGTATTGACTATAACATTGCTAGTGGATATCAGCATCTGCTACAGCCTGCTAAAACAAACTTAGGTTTATTAGTGCATATTTCTGCTAGTCACATTTCTTGCACCCAGGAATCCACGAGGATTATATCTGGAAAAGGTGTCTTTTGATCTGGGACATACAGACTAACTAGACGTCTGCTGTGTACAACACTACTTTCACTTACTTTAATCTTTCCATTAGCTACTGAAATAAAAGATTAATTGGTTGCCCTAGCTGCAATTTTACTCTATGTCTTTTGGATCTCATACACATTTTACTGAATATAATCCTCCTATGATTTCACTGGATATAAAGCTCCTGTGCTGGATCCATACATTGAGTCTATAAAATCTCTCTTTCCAGTGGAGCTTATTCAGACAGTGGATAAGTCTATTCTGGATGAGGAGAGTACCTTATGATGAAGCATGTCATCATTGGTGGTTGAGGGTTCTACCTACATCCTTTTAGAAAATAACATCTACAGTGTTTTAAGTAATTGTCCAAACAGTAAGAAAGGTTCACTATGATTGTCTGTTTCTGACTAGGTTCCCATTGAAGAGTCTATTACAAACATTTATCTCTTACATGCCACATCTTTTTGTGGTTTCGGGAGGTTAGGTCTGCCTGGCATGCTTTCACATGTCCAGCAGTGTTCTGAGGGAGGTTGGGTGACAGTTCCTGTTGGTAGGTTCACTCGCCTGTGGGTGGGGACATCGTAAAACACTCATAATCCCTTTCTGACTAATGGAGTAAGGGTTGCCATTCTCTCAACTACCTAGATTTGCAGTAGTTCCTGTTTGCTTTACTGCAAATAGGCCAAAATACAATGTGCCAGGGCAAATCGACAATGGCAAAGGTCTTCGACCAGTCTAAACTGTGGCTCTGAGGCTGGCATAAGTGAGGCATGTACTGTGGTAATCTAAAATCTAGTTTGAAGCAGACATTGTACCCTCAACAAACCCAGATACAGATATCTGGTAGTACAAAAACAAAGTCCTTAAGCAACCAGACAGTGGATACACAAACATTGCCCTTGTTCTCTCCCTTTCAAGTGTTACATGTGTTTCAGTAGAATTCAAGTACAAGTTGACAATGTGATATTAGAGGATGACCATAGCACCCAATATGAAAATTCTGTAGAGTTCAGATGCGTCATCTCTGCCCATTCACGTCAGCCTATTGTTTACTTCTGGATGTATTTCACACCTTTTTCACACCTATTTCCGGTTTTGAGCACAGCCTGTGAGCTGGCAGATGGTTATGCTAATTAGCCTTTTGACAGTTCAGCAGGTAAAATAAAACAATTTCTTAACATTTAATAACAATCTGACTCCTCGATTAAATTGGATTTTTAATTGGATGCTTTATAAAGAAAATAAATAAATTAAAAAAAAAGTGATTTAGTTATTATTCTAGCTGGTCCCATTCCTGAGATATACAGTACAAGTATTTTTATCTGTGTTCTTGTTTTCTACATAGGACATCTAGACCTGCCACAGTGAAAATAGTTTGTAGGGTCTTGTCACTGTAAGGACACAGAAACATTAATGTTGTACATGTCCCTCTTATACATACTGTTCACACTTCATTTTAGGCTACAAAGCTTACATAGGGTGACTTAGTAATATTTCAAGGGAAGATAGATAGATAAATGTTATTGTTTTGCAGCTATTGAGAACCATAACAATTTAAAAAAAACGTTAAAAACATTACTGCAAACCCACAAATCAACCTCCTCACAAGCAACGGGAGAGGCTGTGCATCCACTGATAATAAATGTTTTGTTGACTGGATAGTCACTGGGTCTTCCCTCTTTGGTGAACACTCATATTAAACTGCAATTCAGCCACAAAATACATTCTGCTACATTCCAGGAACACAAAAATTAACTCAAGACATACGTCTACCACTGCAGGACATTGTAAAAAATGAAGAAATGTAAAAATAAAGAACAAGTTGACCAAGGCCCCTTGGCTCCATTTACAACAATGTGCCAGCCATGTGGCACTTTTGTCTGAAAAGCTGCCTAGAAATAACTGTGTAGATCGTTCTATGAAAACCCAGAAGACTGCAGACTGGTAAATAAAGTGCTGAACATACAGAGAGTTGTACTTCTAGAACAGTTTCAGTACTGGTAAATTTGTGGGGAACATAAAAGATAACATAGAGCTCCCAGGTATTGTTAATGCCTGTAGACCTAGTCTTTTGCATATCAGCCCAGAAGTCAATCAACAACCATCACACAGAGCCACTCAGTGGTGTTGTGGCTAGGATGAAGGATAGAGAATAAGGTACATAGCAGGGAGGCATCAGATTGCATGATTGTGCTTGAAATACATTCCTGTGACAGCTTTTAGGCTGCCCCATTAGCATTCTGGAAAACTCAGATTCAAT
Organism: Pleurodeles waltl; assembly: GCF_031143425.1. Taxonomy (NCBI): domain Eukaryota; kingdom Metazoa; phylum Chordata; class Amphibia; order Caudata; family Salamandridae; genus Pleurodeles; species Pleurodeles waltl. Next base: position 798,570,417 of record NC_090445.1, on the reverse strand, counting down.
AACCTTAGTGCAGCCCTAAAACATTTCATGCATCTAACTGACAGCTGTACATCGATACCAGACAGACAAGAAATTATGGTGTGGTTACATTGGAGAATGTACTAGCGATGAAAATTGGCAATAACCAATAACATCTTAGGCTTTTCAAAAAAGGACAGATACAAATGATATGCATCAAAGATTCCTGCTTGGAATTACACAAACGACATTCATAATCGGAAGACATTTCTAGACTCCCAAATTTGTGACCTTTTAACAGGGTTAGATCACATCTGAGCCTCATTAACTCTTTTTTAAAGGCCATTTTCATTTGACTGGAGAGGTATAAGTCTATCCCAGGATTTTGATAAAGGGGCACAGAACTGTATGAGCCATACGTCCAAGTTCTTGTCTATCCTCCTCACTCAATATTTTCGACTTCAAGTTTTATTTATTCGATGCATAGTTAGCAAAACCAATACATCACATCTTTCTATCTAATATAAAAATATATCTAAATCATAATATTTATGATTTTAAATATCAATCTGTAACCCCTTATATCAATAAAAATAATTTTATTTATGAAATTTCCTAATAGGTACCTCCTTTTCCAGGTCATTGTAGACTACCCATATATGTCTTATACCTTACTTAACTATGATTAAGAATCATTTCATGAGTACCCTACAGTGATTCATTGTTTTTTTTTTTTAGGGTTAACATTTTTTATAATTCTATAAAAACTAATACACATGTACTAATTAAGATCTTATTTTAAAAAAATGTTGTGTTGCTGAACGTAAAAACTTGGGAACTTTAGCATTTAAAACAACGTCAGAGGGTTTAAAACAGGCAATCACCGCTTGCCTGCAAAGTCCATATCCTTCTTTGGTTGAATGCTGCCTTCAATAGAGATTTGCGTTCATTTCGTAGGCCATTACAAATACAAATCAAGTGGATTATGTCTTCCTTTTCCCGGCCACACAGCTTGCACTGAGGAATTGTTCCAGGGCGTTCCCACGGGGCTAGGTAGGCACCACCAGGAATGATACCAAACTGGTATTTGATGAAATGGTCCTTGACTGTCTTTGTCCACCCGGCTTCCAGGTAGGGCTGACATTTCAGAAGTTTATACTTGTTTATTATCATCCAGGAGTGCGATATGCAGGCCAATAAGCTCTTATCTATGTTCACTGATCTTTTCCTTGTTATCCGATTTAGGATTTTTTTAAAGGCCGGGTAGGAAAGATTTAATTTCCATAATTCCGCTACTTCTAAACTTGTTAATGCCTGATCTAGATACTCTCGAGATTTAGCCTTGGGGTTTGAACTAACATCCTTCCAAAGTGCTTGGCAGAGCTGATTTTCCTTTGTTAGCTGCAAATGTTTCCAAACTTTGATATAACTGGCTTTCCTGTCTATACATTGATTTAGATAACCAAACTCCAGCCTGATTTGTGCTTGGGAGGTATATCCCGGTAGCTGGAATAAGGACCTAAAAATGTTCCCAGTAATTTTATTTAAGATTATAGCATCTTGTCCATACAAGGCTTCGCTTCCGTATCCTAATGTTAGGATTAGTTTGACTTGAAGCAGTGGCCGATAACTTAGGCCAGTAAGCAATTTTTTTTAAGTATGAAAAGCAAATAATAGAGCATTTCCTTTTCTGTATAGCTCCTGGTTTTGGGGAGCAAAGGAGCCCCATTCATCACAAAGCACACCCAGATATATATACTGGTTTGCTTTTTCCAAAACACCCCTTTCTGTATTCCACTTTTTTGCTCTCTAAATTTTTTTGCTAATTTCCATAACCTTGTTTTTTTCTGATTTATTTCCAGACCATTACGCTCTGCATATTTTAATATCTTTACGATGAGCCGCCGTAGCCCTACTTTAGTTTGACTCAGGCGTACTACATCATCAGCATACAGCAAGTGTGAAATAGTCATATCACCAAACTTTGGGGGGGTGCATTTACCTTGTTTAATTCCGCAGTCAAGTCCGATACAAAGTGATTAAAAAGATATGGTGCCAGCACACAGCCCTGGTTCAATCCTTGTTTTGTTTTAATTTCCCTTGAAAGGAAAGATCCATCCTCTATTTTAACTCTTACCCATGTATCTGTGTATAACTGTTCAATAGCCTTTAACATGTTCCCCGGTATCCCCCAGGAGACTAATTTCTCCCATAGGAGAGGTTGCTGTACCAGGTCAAAGGCTGATTTAAAATCTACAAAACATAGATACAAGGGTTGATTTTTTTGTTTGGACTTATCAATCATCAGGGATAGAGTTAAAGTATTTGCAGCAGTACCCAGGCCCCTTACAAAACCTGTCTGATTGGAAGGAATAATGTTATTTTCGGTTGCCCACCTACGAAGATACACCAGTAAAATCCCAGCATGATATTTAGCTTCTACGTCCGTTAGGGTAATTAGTCAACAGCTCTCAGTTTGTGACTTAATACCGCCTTTGAATATTGGATGTATTATCGCACCCCTCCAAGATTTTGGAATACTTCCTAGTGCCATACAATGGTTGAAAGGCAAAGCCAATCATTCACCCCAAAATGCAGGATTCAGTTTAAACAAGGCATTTGGGATCCCATTTGGCCCCAGAGCACCCAGAGTTCTGCTGTTTTCTATTGACCTCATAATTTCACCCCTTGTAAATATTATTTTTTTGGTTTCCTTTTGGGTTTAAGGGGTTTTAATTTTGCTTTTTCTAGGCTTAACTTTTTTGCATCCTCTTCTAAATTTTTGCTGATTCTCTTTTGTTCTCTGAAGTGGTGACTTAGGTAATCAAACCAGATGGCTTCCGAGATATTGGAGCTGGTCAGAGTCATCGCAGCTTTATTCAGGGCATTCACCATTTCCCAAAAACCTTGTGTCTCCGATTTTTTACTCAAGAATAGGGCCTCAGACCAAAAACCATGGTTTTGCTGATGCTTGTATTCCCACATTTGTTTCCGATATATGTTGTTTAGTCTTTTTAAATCTTCCATAAAATAATGTTTTTTTGATTTCTTGTTGTATAATCTGAAAGCTCTATTCCGTTATTTTCTTAATTTAATCATGTGTGTTGAAAATGTTATATCTTTGTTCATTTTCACACCTCGACCCTGGTTTTGATGCCTCTTTTGCGATCTATCTGTGAGGAGCACAGCTGGAAATCTATCTAGGAAAGATGACCAGATCGTTATTGAATCCCCTGTTAAGTCCATATGGCATTGCTCGATTATCTCCATTGACCGTTCACCAATGGATTCTTTTAACCTTTCAGACCATCAAAGTTTTTTTATAGTTGGTTGTATTAATATTCCTAGGTGTAGTAAGTGCAAGGTTAAAATTTGGGAGGCCACATCCTATCTCCAAGCATTGCTGGCCATGGTCCCTCATATCCAACTTAACGATGTAAAATTTTGTAATTAGCGTAAGCAAAAATAAGGATGCCACAGTATAGTCAATTGTCGCTTCAGTTCCAGCGGCATAGCAGGTAGTTGCCGGAGGAGTATCTTGCGGATATCTTCGATTTAGTAGTCTAAGCCCAAGAGCCTCAAATTCTTTTACTAAGGAGAGTGCTACTATCCCGGCTTATCCTCACTCAATATCATTTTTGCACTTTTGGCTACAAGTTTTGAGATTGCCTTTAGCGGAAGACTTAAGTCCATAATGTCCTGCACATCCAAATGGTCTAGTGAGCGCCTCACATAGGAATTCCATTTTAACTCATTGTTGTGAATGCCTTGCCAGATCAACTCTTAAAGGTAACTTTTGGGGGTGACTTAAGTTTAGCAGAGTAACCCGGAAACCCTGCTTTCAACATGAGTGATTGTGTATTCTAGGCATCGAATCAGGCAGATGGAACAAATTCCTGTAGCACCAAGTTTTGGATTTGTCCCGCCAAACTGCTAAACAGTCAGTGAATATCAATGTGCAGTAAGTTAGAGAAGGCATGAACTTGGCATCCAACACTTTGCAGACATCTGTAAGATCCGGTCCCCACAAATTTTCTACCAATTCCTTAAAGCTCATTGTCATGGCCAATGTGCTGGCTTTGAGGTGAGAAAGCGGAGTTATTTGTGAGCCGTATTGGTTGAAGTCAACGCCAAAGTACTTCAGGTTTGGTACTTGTTCCAACTGTATACCATCTGTAGCAAATTTTAATTTGATGCAGCTCTTGCCACGACTAGTTCCACAGACCATGATTTTGGTTTTGGAGTGAATGACAAAGAGCTTGTTCACCTTGCAGTATCGTGCAGAGCATCCAGAGAGTGTTTCAGCCCCACAGCTGTGTGATCGAATAACGGAGTGTAGTTTGCATACTGATGGAAATGTATGTGGGAGCCTGCGAACTTGAGTGGAAAGGCAAGGGCTGCGGTTACTGTGTAGTTTATATCTGCCAGATGAGGATTGAACAGGAGAGGGGCTAGGATACATTCCTATTGTACCCCGGTGCTGGTTGAGATCTTATGCGATATAACCTTGTTTGACGACAATTTCATTCACACCCAGGTGTTGGTGTACAGTCTCATAATGGCTCTCAATAGACTTTCTGGAATGTCCCAGTCATGCAGTTTCTGTCACAGTCACATTCTAGTTGCTTTGTCAAATTCAGTGGTATAGTCAATGGAAGCTATGTACAGGGGAAGAGTGCCTTTGGTGGCGGTGACCTCGATCAGAGATGAAAAAATTATCAAGTTGTCTTTGGTTCCATGACCACACCTGAAGCTAGAATGAGTGTTGGGAATTAAGGACTTAGCGCTGGCCTAATATTCTAGATCACTGTTCAGAACTTTAGCAAAACAGTTCCTATCAATGTCAAGGAGATCTATGAAATGGATATTAGCTGGTTGATCACACGCCCCTTTTTTATGAGTCGGGTTAAAATGAGGCCACTCAACCTGTATGGCACCTCATTTGATGGAATGCGGTGCTTGAAAAGAGGGCTTAGCAGGGAGGCCCATTCCCTAAATGCTGGTTTAAATATTTGAGTGGAGAGGTCATTGGCGCCCAGAGCCCCTGCTACACTAAAGGATGCTAGTATGAGTTTGATCTTATCTTCTCTAGCACCATCTTTGCCCCATTGCACAAGTTTTCCCTGGGCAGGATCCAGTGTATCAGATAGCAGCAGTTCACGGCTGGGCTCAGACTCCCCCTGAGATGTACAAGCTAGAAATGCAATCGGTCCATTTTGCAGCTGAGATGGATGGCGTGACCTTCAAGAGTTTTTAATTTTAGTAGCTTTGTAAAGTTCTGCCCAGAAAGAATCTTCTTTTTGTCTAGAAATTTCCCACATTTTTGCTTTATAGGCCTCCCTGGCTTTCGAACTTGTTTCCACTGAAGGACGGGCATGGTTATTGTTTTGAGCAGATGTTCACAGTCAGTTTAACGCTTGTTTTAGGGTTCTTGGCTCTGGTGTATATAACTTTTTTACTGATGAACCACAGGAACACCGCCCAGTGCAGGAGTGAAGATACTTTGTTCCTTAACAGCATCAGATGTTTTTACAGTAGATTGAGCTATGGACCATTTTTTTCTGCACAGGCTACAAATACTTTCTTCTGTGCCTATTGTATGCAGTTGTGGGTGTCTAGTAGATGTCCATGAGAGAGTGCATGTTGGCTTGGCATGGTCACTGGTCAGACTATGCTGGACTTGAAAGTTCCTCACCAAAGAATAGTCCTGTACGGAGATCGAAAGAATAGTCCATTTAAAAGGAAGATTATTTACTTATCTCAAATGGTGGTTTTAGTAGGCCACACTCCAAGGTTTACTCATGTATCAGGCCAGGCCTGAAGCCATGTTTTCCTTTGTTTCACTAGTCCATGGCTCAATAATGCTGACGTCCACAGCTGACATTAAACTTTAGATGCTATGGATGTATTTCCACACCATATATGTATAGAAAAATACAATAACCAAACATGGATTAGCCAACTTCAGCATGTTTTAGGGGTCACATACATAGTGTGGGCACTGGACGGCAGTTTTTCAGGGTGCGGAGTCTAAAAACAAGCAATACATTTCATTTAAAAATAGGGGTGACCAAGCAAAAAAGGAGCATTTTTTCACAAGTAGGCACTGCATTGTTCAAAAAGCATTGGATGGAAAAGGACCATCCATGTTGCAGAAGTGGGGCATGAAACTACATAAAATCATTTTGCAGAAAGAAGTACTGTACATCCCTCTTGCCTTACAATACAAATTTGTATAGTCGAGGGTAACAATCATGCAAAAATATATGCATTATGATTTATGAAGTTCACTGGGGAAACAAATAAATTATTTTCAAATATTCTATTGGATTACATTTTCTTGTCATGGACTTTTGGTCGATGAGAAAAATGCCATGGACTCCTCAATGCCTAATCTATGTTTTTTCAGATAGTTTCTTAATCAGGCCTCTGTATTTTGCTGCTTGAAATGCACCTTGTTTTTCTGCTTTAAACTTATTTAGGTGCAGAGTGTTAGAAATGGGATATTTGGCTGGCAGTCAGGTTACCCCCTGTCCAAGCAAGGACCCTCACAAAATGAGGTAAGTCACACACAAAATCCAAATTATCCTGTGCCCACCCTCTAGTAGCTTGGCACTGAGCAGTCAGGTTTAACGTAGAAGGCAATGTCTAAAGTATTTGTGCAATAAATCATGCAGTAACACAGTAGAACACCCCAAAAATACACCACACAGTGTTTAGAAAAATATGTATTATTTATCTGGTAAGATGCCTGTCAAAACGATCACTTTTAAAATCTTTGCAAGGTACCGCAGAGGAGATGCGTGGAAAACAGGGAGGTGTGTGTTGATTTCTCAGGTTGCACACAGCGATGTGTTGTTTATTTTTCACGCAGGGAAGGCTTTGCTTCGATATCCGGCATGCAGACTTGGATCTTCTTCGGGTTGCTGGGTTTTCGGATGCTCCGGGGACGATGCGTTGAAATCCGGTGCTTGCAGGACGAAGTCACAGGGGCTGTGTCGATCCAGTGGGCGTTGGATGGAAATTTCTACTGCATGGCAGGCACTGTGTTGATTTCACCCAGGTCGAGCTGCGTTGCTGCGGCTCAGCTTTGCGTCAATCCAGTGGGCCGTACGTTGAATTTCCGGTCGCTATGCTGACGCTGCCTCAATCGTCTCCTTGCACAGTTGGGCTGCGTCATTCCGGTTCGGAGTACGGTGATGTTCTCACCACGATGCAGGCTGTGCGTCATTTCTGGCATGCTGTGTGCCGATTTTCCACGCACAGGGAGTTCTTGCAGGAATTACGTCTTTTTGGTCCTGAGACTATAGGGAACAGGAGGCAAGCTCTATCCAAGCCCTTGGAAAGCACTTCTTCAGCACAGCCGGAGAGCAGCAAGGCAGCAGGGCAACAACAAGGCAGCAGTCCTTCTCAGAAAGCAGTTAGGTGAGTCCTTTGGGCAGCCACGCAGTTCTTCTTGAGTTTTCTTCTCCAGGAAGTGTCTGATGAAGTCGAAGTGTCTACCCCAGAAGTGTCTGAGTTGGTAGGGGCAGAGGCCCTGTTTAAATACCCAAATGTGCCCTTGAAGAGGGGGAGACTTCAAAGAGTGGCTTAGAAGTGCAGAAGGTCCCCTTTCAGTCTCATCCTGTCTGACAGGGTCCCAATAAGGGGTGTGGTAGTCCTTTGCGTGAGGGCAGGCTACTGTCCTTTGACATGTAAGTGTCAAGCCCCCCACCCTCCCAGCCTAGGAAGACCCATTCAAAACGTAGATATATGCAAGTCTGACTGAGAATCCTGTGTTTGGGTATGTCTGAGTGAATGCACAGGGGGGCTGTCATCTAAGCCTAGCCAGATGTGGATTGTAAGGCACAGAAGGATATAAGTGCAGGGAAATACTCACTTTCTAAAAGTGGCATTTCTAAAATAGTAATATTAAATCCAACTTCACCAGTCAGCAGGATTTTGTCTCACCATTCTGGCCATACTAAATATGACCTTGTTGGCGCCTTTCAGATCAGAAGCTACCACTCAAACATATATGAGGGTAGCCCTAATGTTAGCCTATGAAAGGAGCAGGCCTCACAGGAGTGCAAAACAAATTTAGGGGTTTTACACTACCAGGACATGTAAACTACACAGGTACATGTCCTGCCTTTTGTCTACACCTGACCCTGCCCTATGGGTCACCTAGATCCTACCATAGGGGTGATTTATATGTAGAAAGAGGGGAGTTTTAGGCTTGGCAAGTACTTTTAAATGCCAAGTAGAATTGGCAGTGAAACTGCACGCAGAGGCCTTGCAATGGCCGGCCTGAGACATGGTTAAGGGGCTACTTAAATGGGTGGCACAAGCAGTACTGCAGGCCCACTAGTAGCATTTAATCGACAGCACATATAGAGCCTCTTTACTACGACTTGTAAGTAAATTAAATGAGCCAATTGGGTATGATCCAATGTCATCATGGTTTAAGGGAGAGAGCATATGCACTTTAGCACTGGTTAGCAGTGGTAAAGTGTGTAGAGTCCTAAAGCCAGCAAAAACAGTGTCCAAAAAGTGGAGGGAGGCAGGCAAAAAGTTAGGGGTGCCCACCCTAAGGCTGTCAGGTCTAACACAGAGGTTACAAACTTGTTTTACCTATTCATCAATGTACTATGGGTAAACGCAGCTTAGAACATGTCAATAAATTTCAAAACCCAAGCAGACATCACTCATTATTCGATATTGATAGAGATGTGTCACAGAGTGTTGAGAATTCATGTTTCCCTTCACTGACTGGCCTCTAGAATACTCATCTAATCTGAATGTGAAAAGGACAATATTATCTCAAATAAGTACCACTACCCAGTTAATATGTTCATGTATTTTTACATTATATCCTCTAATGTGTCCGCAGTATAGGAATTAACCCCACCATAACTGTCTTAATAGATCGCATTGTCCATCAGGCCCCAGCTCTCACAAATAGTTTTCAATGTGCAGGAGTGCCTGCTTACTCACCATATTAGTAGTAGTATATTTTTACATAAGTGCAGAGCACAGTAAGTTTACCTAAAAATATCTGCAACAGTGATTGCACGCCAGCAAAGAAGGAACACATTTTATTTTTGTTATACTCCACATTAATCACATTTTGAGTGCATGATTTTACCCCCTTCCCCAAGATATTGTTCTCTTAGATTCTATCTCAGTAGGCTACACTTTTGTGTCATAAATGTGGATGAAGTTTTCTAACTTCAAATGAATATCCTTCTTTTAGAAATACGTGCTTGCCCTCTGCATGCCTATGCTGTGTCTCATCTTCACAGCATTGAGACTTTATTGAGCATCACCATTTTTCTAAGCTTTTGGCTCATAAAGGCAAAACCTTTGTATAGAAAATGTTACTTTAACTGAACTTCAAACCCTAACATCGTCAAGTAAAATAGTGATTTTTAAGTAATGTCTAGAGCTCCTATCAAACGAGGAGATAGTAATTCCTGGACGCACTTCAGTTGGAATAACACATTTTGTGTTTTACCAATGTCAGGGACCTCAGCCACTCACTGGGGCTGACATATTATAATCCTTTCTGGGAACTATTCCTCACAACGCTCTATTGTTGGCACTTGGAGCCTCTCAGTCCAGCACTTCCATCCACTTTATCCTGCTATTACAAATCGTACCAAGTACGACATTGAGGCACTTTGTCGAACAGCCAACTAAGTGTTAATCCTACTTAAGCGCATTTTGTTATCACTCCACAGATCTCCTCTCAGTGACAGTGGTGCTGTGTTCTCTTGTGCAGAGGTCACATTAAACTGACTGTAACATTTTAATCGACATCCAGAGCCACAAAGCAAAGCTGTGTTTAAATGAAAGCCACAGTTCTCCTCACTTCAAGGGGTCATGGTTGTGATTGCCCCTGCTTGGCGCGACAGAGGTGTGCCAATATTCCATAATAGAGGCAGCCGCAGGCGTCCAGACGTCCGCAGATGCCCCCCTCCTCTTCACTTACGAATGACCTAGCCAGCCTTTTTGGGAGTAACTGGAAAATATACCAGGCAGTCAGAAGCTTTCAATGTCTGCCGCTGAGCCATTTGTTAGAGAAACATGTTCGCCCCCATCATAGATTTGCCCACACGTTATGAACCCATCTCGTTCGTTCATGCTTGGAAGCTTGCCAGACAAAAAAATGTCTGATGTCTGTAGATCCGGTTGTTACGTTTCATGCCTAAGCATACTAGGTGCACTTCAGAAACACTAATCTACCGTCCCAAAGCACTACATGTGGAGAAGAGACCTGCAAGCATTGCTTGTGGCTTTATGTGACTCTTTCGCTCGCTACTGTTTCAAATAGCTGTAACGTGCTTTCAAATTCTTTTTGGTTTAAACCAGTACTAATAGCATTTTACCTCTGTCAGTAGCCAAGCTATTTGCCATGAAATATAAAGACGTGCTTTGAGTCAACCCCTTTCAGTCAACACTTTCTTTGAGCCAGCACTTGACAACAATTGTTTTAAGGCGTGTTATTACAATTTTGAATTAACTCACCTAAGTATTTCTGTCTCACTGTCATGCCATTGGCTATTTGAGTGTGCAAAAGAAAGTCACATTAAAAACAGAACGTGTTTTTAGTGAAATTACTCTGCCACACTTACAAACCTAGCATATACAGTATTTCACGTGAGTGTTATTTTTTCATTATTTCTGGTTCTGTGGACCCATCCACGCTGTACACTCATCGTGTGGAAACAGCTACAGTTTCAAGCAGGTGTCTAGCACACCAGTGGAGGTTGCAGAATGCCCTCGCGCACTAAGCATGGCTCCCTCTCCTTCATCTCTTGGTATTAGCTCATAAACGCTCCTCTTTAACTCACCCCAACCGGAGCCCACAGAGGAGGATCCTCGCAGACTGCCTCTGTGGTTCAGTTCAGTTGACAAACAAGCCTGTCTTACATCCTAGATGTGGAGCCGATTCTGGACGGAATTCGGGTGGAGATGTAGCAATAAAGGGGCCTCCAATTAACATTTAGGTTTTTACTGTGCTTTCAAGGGGGCACTATCTCATGCCAGAATACCTTGCTCGACAAAGTGCTGCAATGCTGCTAACACGGAGAAGTGTCTTTACTATACCTTTCATTGACTGCATAGTTAGCCTATTTTGTAATTTTATCTAGTATATATAGGTGAAGGGAGATGCCATAGTATTCCAGATATTTTCAGACACATAAATAAATACATGTGCATGATCTACAAAGTATAGTGCAATATCTCAAATTATATTTCATCAGCATGGAAAGGATTAGCAAGGCAGATGATTTCGATGGCCAGCAACCCTACTTTGAAAATAGTTCCAGCACAGCTGTTTCTGGATTCTGTATGTAGGAGTCTGGCACAGCGATGTATGCAATAAACTAGATTTCCATTCCCTTATAGTGACCTATGATTAAAGGGTAGAAGCCCTATAAAGTGAGTAGTTTATTGCATTGCTTGGAGCTGTATACTCTTCTTTCGTTGGCTCTGCTTACACACTATAAATACAGTAATAATAGCTGCATATAAAGGCATGTGGTATGATCCATTGGATGGTTTGTTCAGTAAGAACCTTCGGTGTACCTCAGCATTGTCCTTCGGCATCTTGTCCAACATAATGATGTGCGTGGGAGCCCTTAATGTGGCACTCTGCCACAAGAAGAATGACAGTAAGGTTTTATTTTTTTCAGTGTTACATAATTATCGAACCAATTCAGTAAACTGCTTCTGGGGACTTCTAATTAGTTTACCCTGCTATTCATCTAGTTTTGAGAAGGGTAGGTGGGGGTAATGTACGGCCTTCTATTTCTCTCTTTACTGGTCCTCTTCCTTTTCTATCAATTATTGGGTTACCCCGATTGAGATTGCGGAAAGTTAGTGCCAGGGATACCTTGTGGTTTGCACAAGATCATGCTGAATACCAATCATATTCATGTTTGAGGCCCATTAAGTCATTATAATGTGATCTGTTTTACTGTTGTCCAGTTTGGTCTTAGAGATCTTCACGGACACCGTGTTGGGGTCACCAGCAGTCTCAACTGTGACGCTTGGTTTGCCGCCTTCGACCCCTGCGGCTGCCCCTGCGACCCCTCACCTCAGAAGAGGTAAATGCAGTGTCAGAAAACAGAAATTAAACAAGGCTGTATTGAGCGAGTATCAGAGACAGGGATTATAGATACATCAGAGAGAGGTCACAGGTGTGGGAGATATACCAGGTGTGAAAGAGAGTGAGACAGGAGAGAGTGAGAGTTTAGAAGCGTATCAATAGTTGACAAAAAAGAGTCCGCTTAGTGGCAGAGACAGGAGAGGACTGACAGAGGCTATCAATATGAGAGGTGCGATACAGATATAGAAAAAGATATGAAAGATAGAAAAAGAGATGGATGAAGGTATAAGAAAAAACAATGATTAGACAGCTGGTGATAGACAACTGAGAGAAAAGGAAGTAGAGAGAGAACGTGCTGATAAAACACAGTGTTTAGAAAAAAAATAATAACATGCAGGAAGATATGGAAGTGATATTGAAGACATGTGAGGAAGGGATAGACCAGGGAGTAAGAGAGTTAAAAAATAGGTGAGAAAGTCAGGTGGGACAGGGGAAGCAATTAGATATCATAAGAAGAGTAGTCAGAAAGACAGTTGAAAGAGAGAAGGAGTCAGGAGTTGAAATAGAAAGAGAAACAGACAACAAAAGGAGAGAGAGATAATAAAGACTGACAGTTGAAAAGCAGACAGCTGTGGGGAGTGTGAATATGGGTCAAAGGTCATTTGGTATCACTTCCTGTGATGTCTCTGGCTCAAATGACATGATATGTCACTTCAGCTACCCCTGGTATTTTGGTGCCTCAATACTCCTGGAAATATTCAGTTTAATTTAACAAATCCTAAGTGACAGGAGCTGGCAGATGAGTTATGTATTAATTTCTTGCCATTCCATATTTTTGACATAACATATAACTTATTTTTAGTGTGAGCCCTGCTTATCTGTTTGCCCAATGCTAACACATCAGAAACCAGAGTAATTTAACAGGAGCGGAAATAAAATATACACATGCATCCTTAAAGATGTTTTCCAAAAATTGGACCGCAGCCTCACTAAGAATTATGGCCACCTGACCTTAAATACCTGAAATATATATTCGCTAACTAAAAATCTGTAGTGACATCAAAGCATCATGCTGGGTGCTATAGAAAACAAGTGTAATAACTTCGGTGAATGGTACTGCTGATCATTGCATCACAGGACCGCTCGTGCTTTGTTGGCCAGCCACCATGCTGTTTAAGACATGAACTGTGATTTCTACACTAAATAGAATGCTTGACGTAGCACTCTTAACATATGGATCTGACCTCAGTTTTTCCATGACTTCATTTTCTCTGTTTCATCCATAATACTCCGTTATTTAAAAGATGATTTTTTAATCATCAGGTAGTGTTACGTCAAGTGTGACACCTCCAGACTGTTTTGGTTTTATAGCCAACAGTACTTGATATATTGGGATTTTTCGACACTTTGTTGCAATGTCAAATGGTAAATTACAGTTTTCTAGATTTGTATATGTTCTATCTAGAACTACTTGACAACTATTTTCTGTTTCTACATCTGAATATATGAAACAGCAACACACAGTTATTACAACAAAGAATAAAAATACCTAAATAACTAGGCCTCTCCGTTTTGAATTTGTGTTACATAAACACTGATATCCATATCACAGCCAGTGCCATCTGCCTAGCTGGGCTCATCATACTCTGTTCTCTTTTACGTTTCTATGTATCCACCATGTATTATCCAACGGTTTCCTGAGTTAGAATGTACACACCAAATGTCTGTTCTTTCCATGTGTTCAAGAACGACCCTTGATGAGTTTGTCAATGTCATATTGTGAGAAGTTGGGTGGTTAGTTGACTGAGGTGTTGAGCCCTGGTCAAGCACCAACCACACTTCTTGTCAGGGTAAGGCACAAGCAAAATCCAAATTAACTATTTCTCATCCACTGATAGCTTGGCACAGAGCAGTCAGGCTTAACTTGAAGGCAATGTGTAAAGTATTTGTGCAACAGTAAAACAGTGAAAACACTACGCAAAAAAATCCCACACCAAGTTAGAAAAAATAGAAGTTAATGTAATAAATAAAAAACACCAAAATGACAAAGATCCAATAAGTAGAACTTGAGTTATGATTTTTTAAAGAATAATCTGTAAAATAGCACTTAAAAGTCAAAAGCACCAACCAGTGATATCTGGTTGCACCAGACCAGGACAAAGTCAAAAGTTCAGGCTGACTGGAAAGGAATGCAGTCTGGCTACAGAGACCCCATTGGGTACGCTAAACAAAAGTAACTTAAATTCGGGCTGTGGAGCGATGCACTGGTTCCAAACCACGGAGTTGAGGGGATATATGACTTTTTCCCACGCAACAGCAGCAATGCGTCAGTCCCGAGATGCAGTGAAATTGTGGTGTGAGTTCCTCCTGCAATGAGTTGAGGTGCAGTCGAGGGGGTGCATCGGTTCCAATGAACTCAGAGGCTACAATGTGGAATTTGGTGAAAGCATCAAGGCTGCCATCGACAGAATGCAAGGACCTTGCGCTGAGAAAAGCGCCAGAGTGTTGGTTCCAAAGTTGATGAGCTGATGTTGAGATACAAGGTACAGCAGTGATGCAATCCTGGTTGCACCTTTTTCGACCCATGCAGTAGAGTTGATGTTTCGATTTTTACATGCACCAGGAGCAATGATTTGTTTCTGCTGCTGCAGCAGCGGATATTTTGGTTCTGGTGGAGCAAGCATCTTTGACCCACTTTCAATGGTCTAGGACTGTCGTGGCATCACTTGGCAGGATGAACTCCTAGATGGCTGAATCTTGGTGCAGGCTCAGGGTGGTTGGAAGTATGTTAGGTACCAGAGAATTCAGATCAGCTCTTGGAGTCACTATGAGTTCTGGGTTGGAGAGCTTCAGGTCCAGTCTTTCTCACTCACAGGCAAGAGGGCAGAAGGCATAAGTCAGCCAAACAGGAGTCCAGTAAACAGCAGTCCAGTAGACTGGCATGCCTTCGACAGCACATAAGTCTTTCTTCCTAGCAGAGTATCCACAGGTACAGTAGTCTGTACACTACTAGTAGTAGTGGTGGTGTCAGAGGTCCAGTACTTATACCCATTTGGGCCTTTGAAATGAGGGAGACTTCAAAGACATGTCTTTGAAGTGAACATAGTCCCTGTCCTGGCTCCAGACTCACCACAGTGGGTAATGCAGCCCTTT
Source organism: Pleurodeles waltl (assembly GCF_031143425.1). Taxonomy (NCBI): domain Eukaryota; kingdom Metazoa; phylum Chordata; class Amphibia; order Caudata; family Salamandridae; genus Pleurodeles; species Pleurodeles waltl. Next base: position 798,555,209 of record NC_090445.1, on the reverse strand, counting down.
CTTTGTGGACAGGACACATCCTTTTCAGGTGTGACTGTGCCCAGCTCCTCCCTCCCATACTGCCCAAGATGGCCCATCAAGACCCATCAGGTCATACCTATGCTCCCATTTTGTGTGGTTGTCTAGGAGTAAGATACAGAGCCCACCTGACACTTCTCCCCAAACATGTGATTAGAGACAGACAGTAAGCATCAAATGGCTAAACTAAGAAAATGGCAACTTTCTAAAAGTGGCATTGTCAAGACTGCATTTTAAAATCTGACTTCACCATCATAAGTTAGGATTTTAAATTGTGATCCCAGAGACACCAAACATCAAAAGTCTATCTCTTCCAGATTGTGAATTACACATATAAAATGTAATAAAGTAATCCAAATGGGAGAGATAGGACCTGCAGTAGTGAAAAACAAATGTAAGAGTTATACACTATCAGGACACTTAAAACCTATGATTACATGCCCAACCTTTTAAAAACATTGCACCCTGCACTTGGGACTGTAGAGGGCCTACCTTACGGGTGGATTATGTGCATTAAAAAGGAAGGTTAGGGCCTGGCAAAAGGTTACTTTGCGAGGTCAATACAGCAGTTCAAAACTGCACACACATGCTCCGCAGTGGCAGGCCTGAGACATGTTTAAAGGGCTACTAAGTGGGTGGCACAATCAATGTTGCAGGTACATTGTAGCATTTTATATACAGGCCCTTGATGCATGGGGTACACTTTACAAGGGACGTATGAGTAAACTGAATATTCCAATTGGGGATGAGCCAATGTAACCAGATTTTAGGGAAATTTGATAAGCACTGGTTAGCAGTGGTAAAGTGTGCAGAATTTAAGTCCAGCAAAAAAGAAAAGTCAGCAAAAGCAGGAGGCCTGGAGGCAAAAATGTTAGGGGAAACCAAGAAAGGATGCCAGGTCTAACATATATATAAATATGTTTGCCGTGTGCCAAACAGACAGTGACTTGTTCCCAGGTATAACCCACAAAATGCCAGTAAATACCTTTCACCCTATTCAAGTAAACGCATTTGTTTTTATTTATCTGCTTAGTGTTTTATGCAAACACTCGCTCTATCAATGTAATTTTTATTATACATTGCATATTTATACTTCACGTGTTCCTCTGCATCTCTCAAATGTGAGACTAAGTGTTCACTCCAGGTTTGTTGTATTATATATGTTGTGCAGTAATGTTGGTTACATTGCACTTCATGCCTCATTACACAAAACTACAATAACTACCTAATATAAACAGATAACAGTAAAGAACAATTCCAGCAGTATTGCTTGTGTCAAACAAACACAAGTACTTTCAATATTCAATCTCAGAGAATGGCATGAAGGAGAGTATGAGGTGGAAGTAAGCAGGGATCAAGGGGTGAAGAAGAGGCAGTACTGCACAGGAAAAATAAAGGAGATGGATAATTTGTAAATATTACATTAGAGATTGGGAAATATAATGGGAGGACTAATGCCAAGCAGTGAAGTCAGGAGAATGAGCAATGAGAAAGATGGATTTTGAAGAGGATTTGAGGGTGATCTCCATTAACAACCGGCTATAAATAGCATATTGTTAGCTAAGTAGGTAAGCATGCTGTGGGTCTAATTAAAAAGATGCAATGTTCAAAGGAATGAACCAAAAAATTGCTTTAGAAAGATTGTGCTTTTAGTATCTGGGACAGTGGTTCTTAACCTTTTGACTTCTGTGAACCCCTACTTTATCATTATTGGAATGAAGGACCCCTACTGAGTCAATACTGGAATCTGGGTACCCCGGCCAAACATTGTCAATGATCTGATCTGCAAAACCATGCACAAAAAATACAGAAACAAACATTCCATCAAAGAGATACCCAAATAACATATTTTATTTAATATAAATTTTAAAAATATAAAAATATATTTTATTATGATGGTTCGAGCTTTTTTAAATTCAATTTAAGCCACACTTTGTCCATACAATATGCTATTTGATGCACCTGCACTGCTTCCTCGATTCAGTTTGAGGATACTAATTTATTTTTAGCCTCCAATTTCAAATTCCTTAACATTTACACATACGTTTAAAAAATGTCAATTGTACAATTAGCCACTTGATTTTAAATACACTTTATTATTCTGTTAAAATTATGTAATTTTCTAAGCAGCCACAGTCTCCCTGATGAGGCTTTGTGGACCCCCAGGTGTCCCCGGATCACAGGTTAGGAACCTCTGATGTAGGACAATTGCCACAGATGTTTTGTTTGACTGCTGTACTTGTAATGGAGCGCACATGTTCACTTCAGCAATAGGGGTGTTTTGCAGGTATGGTATAATATAATTTCTGCATGTGCAAATTAGATTAGCACTTTTCACAGAGGTTCCTAACCCTTCCAAGACGCATTTGGTGTCAGCTCCACACGACTGAGCTCACTCAGTTTGCCAGTACCCCTGACTGCTCTTAATGCTCCATCTTTCCATATCGTTTTAAAGGCCAGCTCTCCTGTTCACCTCATCACACCCCCTATTTTGAAATGTCATTGCCCTCTGGCTGACTTGACATAGAAAACAGCCAGGCTGTTAACCTAGAAAATAGGCAGTGTCACCTGCTTTCAAATTTACAGACCTCTCTTAAACTCATATATTTTATTTTTGCTTTAGGAAGAGACAGCTTTGGCGATATTTTACATTCACTTCAGATAACATTGAATTAGTCATCCATCTCAACAAAAAACATCTCAAATTGCATTCTTATTTCCCATCTGAGAAGTCTTCAGTTCTAATAAAATATTTTGTGTGGATTCAAAAGAACATATTTTTATCCTGTTTCACCCGGTTGCTGCTTGACTTTTAATTAAGGCATAGCCTTTTGTAGGGCTCTCAAAAAGAAGGAAACCATGTTCGAGAACAATGTTACATTGACACTTGGCAGATGGCAGCCATGATACACCAGTAAGTGCTTTCATTGCAACGTCTGTATTATACGTAGTATTTTACAGACTCTTAAGCCAGATTGTAGTTATATTGTTTGGTAGATGTAGTTCACCTAGGTTGTTGAAGAAGACAGTTTTAATTTAAGTATATTTTGAGAGGTTTTGTAGGGCACTTTACTCCCCGTAAGTGTTTCCTGGTGCTAGGTAGGTTAACAATGGTCTAGACGTTTGATTATGAAGGCTCTGCATTTTCACTCTGGTTATTGCCACATTTCTATTCAACCACGTTAATACAATTGAATACCTCTTACCAGTGTAGAGTTCAGACAGGGAGAGACTGTTTGATGTTGCAGAAGTATGCCAAAGAGTTAACACCACATCATTTTGAATCACGAGAAAACATGGGGTGATTTCGAACTGGCGCCATAAGCAAAAATATTTTGAGCGTAAAAAAAAAACAGTTTTGCCCGAAATCACACTTTGAAATATGCCAAGTTAATCAAAAAGAACACGCAAAAATCTTCGTTTCTGTAGAGCTTTGTGTCTGTGCATCAAATAAGCTAAGATCAATCTATTAATATTTCCCAAAGTTAAAACAAGTGTTACCTATGACATAACTAATTGGCCATGTGACCAAATGCTCACAAAGAAAGAAAAGTTACAGTGTTACAATTAGGGTTACCAGTGCCTACAAATCAGTAAAATGTTAGGGCAGGCTATGAGAACCAGCAGCTGCCCAATTAAGACTAACAAAGAGATTGAGTGCCAGGGCGTGCCAATGAAAATTAATGAAAACCTAAACACTACTTACTTAAATCACAGTGGTAGGATGCTACATAATGTTGTGTATCCACTTACCACAAATGATTCACAAATTTAAACTTACTGACTTTCTTTTGTCTGTCAAGGCATATAATCTGACTAAGGAATTTAGACATATGTTTCATATTTGCAGCGGACCTGGCTCAAAACAAACAACAGTCAAGACAAACTGCAGCTCCACAAACTTAACCGAATATACAAATCATCAATCAAAAAAGCTAAAAAATGGTACTACTCACACAGAATTCGAAATGCTAAATCTGCACCCAAAGAATTTTATAAAATTTCAATGAATTTCGAAAACCTACATACATGACAGGAAGTCATCCCACTACTGAAGATTTCTCAAACAAACTGGCAACTCATTACACAACCAAGGCAGACACATTGGACTCCTATTTAAAACAGAAGAACACCATCAGCACCAACCCCTTTCCTAAAATACCCTCTAAGAATAAACCAACCCAGCCTCTACAGTCCTTCAAACAAATATCACAAGGTGAATTTATGGATTTGGTCAAAGCAAGCAGACCTTCCAGTTGCCCTTCTGACCTTTGCCCACCACACATCTTCAAGAACATTCTTTTATCTCTTGCTGCTCCAACACCTGTAAGAAGAATCATCAACTCTTTAACTACAGGAACTTTTCCTGTAGACCTGAAAAAGGCATACATACAACCGTTATTAAAGAAAACAAACCTAGACCCGCAAGACCCCAACAACTACAGACCAATCACAAATGAACCTTTCTTTGGCAAACTGATAGAAAGAGCAGCATTTATCCAGATGTCACAATTCATTGAAAACAATTTTATACTTTCAGGCTACTAAACTGGATTCTGCCCAGGAAGAGGCACTGAATCGGCACTCAAAGCAATCTAGGATGATCTTAAAAACACAGTTGACTGTAATGGAGTTGCTGCACTACTTCTCTTGGACCTCTTGGCTGCCTTTGATAAGGTTGACCATGACACCCTAATTCAAAGACTCCACGAAGCCGGCATAGAAGGGACTGCTCTCGACTGGATTACATCCAACCTTCAAAAAATAACTAATATTATCTATTCTCCCCACTTTTCATCCAAACCCTACCTCACAAAAGCAGGGGTCCCCGAAGGTTCAATCATCTCACCTTTGCTTTTCAACAGCTACATGATCTCATTACTAGAACTGATCAATGATTTTCATCTCACATGCTACAACTATGTAGATGACACACAAATACTACTTAAATTAGAGTGCCCCAAAAACATTGAAAAGTCACTAATCTTCAGTTGCCTCAGAGCCATTGATCAGTGGATGACTTGGAGCCATCACAAACTAAATGCCTCCAAAACAGAAATACTCATATGTGGTGACTGGAAAAATTATGATCTACTGTGCACCTGGCCTGACGATCTCCGACCTCCTCCTCAATTATCCAAGGAAGTTAATAACCTTGTAATCACCATGGACTCCAAGTTAACAATGAATGCCCAAGTGGACAAATTAGCACGAACAAGCTTCATCACCTTGAAGACTCTACAACGCATCTTCCCCCTCCTCGGATTTCCACACAAGGTGCAGGCTACTATCTTGCTTGTACTATCCAAACTGGATTATGCCAATGGCCTCTACCATGGATCATTTCTATCTATTATGAAAAAACTGCAACTTATTTAGAACTCCGCAGCCAGGCTCCTATTACATGTAAAGCTACAACCCCACATCTCACTTGCCTTGAGAGCACTACATTGGTTACCCGTTGCCAGAAGATGCACCTTCAAGCTGCTTAGTATCACCCACAAAACTATACATGGAACAGGACCGTTTTTTATCAGAAACAAAATAACCAAATACATTCAACAAAGAAACCTCCACTCAAGATTGGCACCACACCTTAGAACACCACCATACAAGTAAAAGACTATAGGTGGTACATCCTTCTCCGTTCAAGCAGCCAAGCTATGGAATTTATGACCCCCCACTATAACGTCCATAGATAACTATCTTGTCAGAAGACTAGTCAAGAGTTTGTTCTTTCCTTCATACCACCATATTCAAACAGCTATGGACTGCATATGCCTGTGTTGATAGATATTTTTTATCAGATTATGTGTATATTCTAGGTATATATAGTTTCTTTACAAAATATGTATCGCTACTATGTCATAACAATAAACTACACACGTACTCATTAAACCTGTTTAATGTCTATTTACTTACGGCTTAAATATGTATATGTATGTACATATATGTGTGTATAGTCATGTGTGTATGTGTGTATATCTCTCTCTCTCTATATATATATATATATATATGTGTGTGTGTGTGTGTATGTTATTCTATGCTTAACATGTTCATAGGTCATTGTATAGCTCCTATATAAGTTGTTATATTAGACACATATAACTCCCTGCTCTTATTTTATATCACACTGATCAAATGTTTATTACCATAGGTATTTGGCTGTTCAATAATTGAGTAAGGATAAATAAATGTTATAAAAGTACTCTTATTAATTGACTTATTACAAATCTTGAAAGTCTGTGTTTATACAAAACTATTTTTCTTCTCATATCATACCCATTATTATATTCCTTGGACATATATTCCCTTACTATGTACTCACATAGCTATTTGTTTATTACTCTAGTCCTACTGTACTGGAGAAAAAAATAAAATAAAATTAAACTAAAATCTATAAATAAAATTCAAATTATAAATAAATCTAAATATATGTATATATATATATTAATAATAATAAAGAATAAATACATTAAATACAAATAATGATAATAAAAGCATTTATATATATATATAGATATACAATTATAAATAAAAATATTAGATGTTTACTCTCTTGTAAGCTTTGTCTACCCATCACCATATGTGATGTCTCTATCAATCTATCCTCCATTCCCACTCTGACTCATCCCAAATCCATTCTACTACTTTCATCTCCTAAATAACCCAACCTAAGCTCTTCCCTCCTCTTCCACATCTAACTCGACCAAACCTCAGTTTACTACCATGATCGCCCAAACAACCCTACTAAATTCTCCCTCATTTATCTCACCTTTAACTCATCCAAAACCCCTCCTTCTACTGTGATCTCCCTAACCCTTTCCACAGACTCTTCCCTCCTCCATCCCCCCTTTACTTATCCCAAACCTAAATCTTATTACTATAAATTCCCAATTAACACTTCTGGATTCTTCCCTCCTCCACCCCTCCATTACTCCAGTCAATCCAACTAACAAACTCACATATCCGCAGCTCAAATTAACTCATAATAATACTAAAACTGTACTCATATTTCCCTAAACTAATCCACCACTATTTCCTTTTGGGTTCCGGAGTAGGGTGTTACTCGCCGAAAAGCGCATTGACGCCTCGTCAGGGGTAGTAAGCGCTATATAAATACTATTACAATACAATACAATACAATATTTGATGACTCCCCTCAAATGTACAAGCACACTTCGGTCCTCTTATACTTCTTTTTAAAAGAATAATCCTCTTACTGCAAATGAAAGGGTGCATAACATAGATCCAGTACTCTGATGTGTGCATTAAAAATTCATTAAAACTTTAACTAGTTGATTTGACTTATATATGGGAACTTAGAGCTTCTGATGAACATTGTGTTACATTTGAAGGGGGTAAAAGGAAAATGCTGATGTTTTCTGAGCTTCTATTTTTTATATTGTGTTATAGCTTATCAGGCATGCTTCTCTCAGGCCAGAGAAGTCATCAAGCATCTTCAACGACCTTACTTTGAGAAAAAAGTTTTGCAACATGGAAAGTTTTGGACTTTGATTTTCTTCTTCAAAGTAAGAAAGTAAGGCACTTATCTGCCTTCAGGGAGCTGTCATTTAAAGTTGCTAAGGTAATTTATAAAGATTCTCCAGAAAAAGGATAATGGGCAAAGAGACCTTTATCCACAAGGTCACACCTATTCTCTCTCTGTGACAGTCCGCTCTTGTGAGTCAAAAACGTTTATGAAAAGTATGACGTTGTCACTCGTTTTATTCGACAAAAGGAATTCCTAATATGCCTATGTAGACTGTTGGTCCCTTTGCATTATAGTGAAATGGTTTCACTCCATTTTCCACGACTTCCCCTTTACTGTTTTTATGATTAGTAGATAATACATTTCTTTTTATTGTTAGGAACGTGTTTAAGAATTGATTTTCTCCTTTTTATGACTATTTTCCTGTTTCATTTGCTGTGTTACTCCACTCCAAATCATTGCTAAAAGTGAGTCTTAACCACTTCCCCTGCTATTAAATGGTGAGTCATTGACACTTTTAAGGAAACTTCGGTTGCCTGCTGGGGCATTACTCTAGTCAGGTTATCATGACCACATAAATATATTTGATTGTTATAAATCACCTTTGCAGGAGGCCTTCTTTTATTAGATTCCAATATTTGGGCTATTAAGTCAGATTTTCTCTATGTGGGCTTGGCAGTGAAGGATTCATGTACCAACCACGGTCTAGTATTGTGTATATTTGAAACTGGAGATTGCTGGAAATAAAACGTACCAGTCTTTTTAGAGCTGTAAAGGAAGGGTCTAAACGGCTCCAAACTCCAGGAAAAGGGATCTAGACATAGGTCTCAGGGTATGTGACGAATCTAAGCATGCCTAAATAAAATCTACAATGGCCTAGAAAAATAAAAAAATAGATGAGGAGACCCAAGATAACCTTCATGATATCAACTACCTTCAGCATTAAAACACCTCTCGAAAGCAACTCGTGGTCTCCAAGCCACAGGATCATTTCATAAAAGATCATTAGAGAGAAAATGCAATTAATTAAAGGGGTTCAAACACTGTAGAATAGTTGCAGGCTAAGGCTTCCTGGTCACTGAGACTTTGAGCACAATTTCATGACAAATAAGAGATCGATCCACGTGAAAAAATCAGGAGAGTAAATCAGCTGCTCCTTAATCACTGACCAGCAGTTATTTAGCCAACACTCATGCTACTGTAAGTGGTGATGTCAGCCTACAATGTCTAGACACACTTAACTTAAGAGTTTCTAAAGTGTTTTGTTGTGGGAAAAGATGCCATATCTTAGTTGTCTGTTCGGGAATTTACAAAACAAGGTTGATACTTGCAGCAACATTACCTTCAAAGGGACTGATGTTAAAGTAGCTTTAGGGCAAAGAGGTATGAAAACATTTACACTGAAAGGACTAAATGGTTGAATTAAACAAAATCAGGCACAACGTTATGAAGTGTGGTGCAACAGAATTAAAAAAGAGCAGTGCTCAAGCCCTTTTTTGGGAGTCATTCCAGCATTTGATTTACTTACAGCTTGAAGTTCCGTGAATATGTGCAATGCTGTTGATTAATATGTCTGTGCCAAGGTAATGAAGCAGTCTCAATGGGAGCAGCAGAAGCCTCAAGGAAGCCCCCAATGTTGTGCCATTAACAGGAAAGAATAAAGATAGGTAAATGGCCCACACATCTTTATAAGAGGGAACTTCCCTGAACAATTGAACTGAAAAAGATGGTGTAGCCAGGTAAGTGTAGGAACCTAGGGCCAGATGTAGCAAAGTTGTGCGAGTCGCTAATGGCCCGATTCGCAATTTGCGACCTCGCAAAATCTGAAATGGGATGCAAAAATCCCATTTACGAAGTGCAAATAGCGATGCGAGCCATTACAGACTCGCAAAATGCGCGACCTGATTTTGTGACCCGCAAAGAGGAAGTCGCAATTTGCAAGTCGCAAACCATATGAAAAAGCCAGTCGCAAATTGCGACTAGTCGCAAAAAGCCCATTTTGCCCATCCAGATTACCACTGATTCAGAGCAGGTGATAACCAGAACCAAAGTATAAAAGGAGACCCAGAAGGCATCTGGGTTACTCAAAATGGCTGACCTGTATGTGATAGCATGGAGGTCCACGCTGCCCAGCAGAGGAGGAGGAGGATGCAGAGACAGGAGAGGATATACCGAACCAGGCAGACACTATTGCAACAAACTGAGGAGGAGATTTATGACAAATATAGACTGAGCAGTGCAGCAATATTAGAATTAATTGAAATACTCAATCCGCACCTTCAACGACAGACAATGCGCGGCAGCGCCATCCCTACACATGTGCAAGTGCTATGCTCACTGCACCTCTTGGCCTCGGGTAGCTATCAGGGGGTGATTGCAGTGGCAGGGGTGGTATCCCATAGTGCACTCTCATGATTCTTCAGATCATTCCTAGATGCCATACTCACACACATGTCCAGATACATATACCTACCCAGGAATGAGGCAGAAATTTACAGCACCAAGTTGGACTTCTACAGAATCGCCAGCTTCCCCCATGTAATAGGGTGTGTGGACAGGACACATATACAAATTTTCCCTCCTGCAAATCTGGAATATGTGTTCCGTATTAGGAAATGTACCCACTCTCTAAACATCTAGGTGGTATGCGACGCCTATAATGTCATTACTGACATTGTAGCCAAATTTCCAGAAAGTACACATGACTCATACATATTCAGGCACAGTGAGATACACCAACTCCTAGAACGTGTGGAGTTTGGAAACGGATATCTATTAGGTATTGCTAAATACTCCCTGAAGCCTTACATACAGGTCACTGTGGAAACCATCCATGCCCTGCTAACATTGCTTATTTTTGACAAACAGGTGACAGTGCATATGCTCTAAGACCATGGATACTTAGCCCGTACCTAACACCTGGCAATGAGAACGAGAGTCGATATAACAGTGCCCATCGGCGGACCAGAACTGTCATCAAGAGGACCTTTGGATTGTTAAAGGCAAGATTCAGATGCCTCCACAAAAGTTGAGGTGTGCTCCAGTATGCCCCAGAAACAGCATTCAAGATCGTTGCCGCATGTGCAACCCTACACAACATTGCCAGCAGACGTGGGCTACATATCACCCCTGAAGACACAGATTCGGAGGATGAGGAGCAAGAGCTACCACACCGACAGCCTGGGGATAGTAACATTGCAAATCAAGGCAGACATAGACGGAAACACATTGCAACCCAATACTTTGGCAGGTATGTGGCAATTGTCACCACACTCACTGATGTCAGACAAACAGAGCCCAGTTGTGTAGTGGAACAATCAAAACCTTTTTATTTGTAAACTATATGTGAAAGAAAAGTGCTGTCCGTTAAAGTCTGTACTTGTCCTAATGTTATGAGGACACATTAACATCATGTGCCTCATGATTCATGCTGTCTGATGGCTCACACCCTCCTCCTTGTGCGCCCAGCATGGCTCATCCCAGGTGGGTCACAGACCCCTGCCGTGCACTTGCACTCCTTAGCACACAGGACTCAATGGCAGACACACTACTTATTGTGTACCCCTCCTCACTGTCCTGAGGGGTCTCACCTGTGCCCCTTGCCACCTGCCTAGCTTCCATCAAGTCCACTGCGTGGCTGATGCTGCCAAGTCCACATGCCACATCGCCCGCAAAGTGGCCAAGTTCAACCTGTAAGCTCACTGTCTGTCTAGACACCCAATTGAAGCAGCCATGCGGTCGAATCGTGCCACTGTGTGGCGCTCCCTGCGCCTTGCGTACTGTCTGTCTGCCACCAGTTCCGTCACAAGTTGGCAGATGGCCTGGGTGAGATCCCCTATATGTTCATTCATTCTAGTGAACTGCATGTTCACTTCAGCCAGTCCAGTGGTCATGCTGCTCTGCATCCTGTTTAATGTTCTTGAGATTGACCTCAATTGTCTGTTTTGCAGGCGCTGACCATTGATGAGGGATGCCTCCATTCCTACAAAGCCTGCTTCCCCTATCTCCTCCTGGGGCACCGCCAGAACTCTGCATCTGCGTCTGCGCCTTTGTCCTGCTGCTGGCTCAGAACGACTTGCTGTGGGGCTGGGGCCAGGGGTCGTATCAGCTCCCCCCATTCCCTGTTCTCATTCCTGATAGGACTCTGGTGGTGTCCTGCTGGGCCCAGGAATTTCTGCAGCAGCCTCCTGCACTGTCTCTGGCCCATGCTCTCCTCCCTGCCTGTTGTCGCTGCTGGGGGTGTCTTGTGGAAGACCTGTGGGACATAGGGAATACACTGTCAGTCTCTTACATCTGTTTTATGCCTCATAATAAACATTCACCTATATGCTGACTACTGTACTACATTTCCCATAATGCACTATTCTAGAGGTTGCTAGACTGGAATGGAGCTAGTCTGGCGGTGCCTGCTACTGTGTACTGGGAGAGTGTGTATACTGCATTTGTAGGTGTGAATGCGTATCTCATGGTACTTACTTTTGGATGTCCCTGGCGCAGAACTGTCCACTTCTCCCATTCCGAGTACGGCCTCAGGCTCCAGGGTCTGCTCAACCATTGCTTCCATGGCTGTTGGTGGTGGGACAGTGGATGGGCCTCCTCTGGTGCCCCTCATCTCTCTCAGCCACTCTGCTGCTCTCTCCTTTATCATGGAGCGCAGGTCGCAACACCTTTTCTTGATTTCCTCCAGGGTGCGGTGGCTCACCCCTATGGCATTAATTTGTTTCTGAATTTGCTGCCAAATCATTTTCTTTTCTGTGTCTGGGACACTCAGGGCTGCCTTCCCAAACAGTTTGTCGTGGTGCAGGCAGCATTCCTCTGTCAGCACCTCCAGTTCTTTGTCTGAAAATGTCAGCTTTCTTCTTCTCCCAGCTCTGCCTGTTTCCTCCATTGTACCAGCAGGTCCTCTCTCCTGGGTGTTGCACAGCAGTTTGGAAAGGGTGTGGTCCTCCCACCTCCCAGGTGTATTTGATGACGTCCTTGTTCTGATGTCATCACCAAGAGCCAGGAAGTGAATTTCCAAACTGTTTTGCAGCACCTGCAGGCAATTTGCGAGCCAGTCGCAATTTGCGACACCCTTCTCGCAAATTGCAACGCAACACATTTGCGAGTCGCACTTTTTTCTTGAATTCCATTTTGCGAGTCGGAAATTGCGATTCGCTTTGAATCACAATTTCCGACTCGCAATTTTTTTGCTGCCTACATCTGGCCCCTAATTCCTAAAGACCAAAATATAGTAACAGCCAATATTGGCCCCAACCACAAGGTCAGCTCTCAGACACACTATAGAAATGGGTGAACAAAACTGGGCTTCCAAGTAGTGAATGTCATGCAACAGGAATGGAAGAGAAGAGAGCAGAGGTCTCATTGGTTTGTATTGGTAGATTACAGAATAAACCTGCAATGCTGAACCCTGTCAATGCTCCAGAGAGCGCTACCTGGTCTGCCAGATCATAAAAGTGAAAAAGCTACATGAGCAATCACCCCTTTGCTAGTGGAATAAGACAATTGAATTTGGTTATCTTGTGACAGAAATTACCTTTTCATAGCATGACGGGTGAAATCAAGAACTTCTAGTAGAAGTGAATTCAATTCTTATTCATTGCTTAATTCGCAATATATTAACATGAGCCTTGGATATCACCAGTGCCTTCACTGTCCTAGAATCCAAATTTGACAGTTCTAACCCTGTGAGGCAACTTCAGTGAGTACTCATAAATAAGATGATCACGAGGTATAGTATGCCTCTATTAGATAGGCTTAGCCCCAGGCGGCCAGATTTGCTGAGAGGCTCTCATTTCTGTCCTTGGGCATCTTATCTAATCAAGTCAGCTGAAGGGTCTTTCATGGCAGCCCTCTGTTAGGCAGAGATTTGTGTAACACCATTACGATTTGAGAGCTTATCAAGGTATCCTTACATCACTGACAGGGATTGAAACACATTTTTTCAGGGCAATATTGTTTTATTCAATGGCCAGACCCTAAGCCTATCTCATGCAAATGTTTACCTACTCAGTTTAGTTCATGTAATAGGATATCATGAAGTATTGTCATATGAGAAAGCGTCAGCCTTATGGTATTATGGGTCCTTTTTCCAGAGCGCTTTCTCAAGTAAATTGTTTCAAATATCAGAAAGCAGAGACATGGGATTATTTATGCACATGAATGCCTTTGTATCAGATCATTCAATGCTACTTAAACAGCTAGAAACATGTTGGCTCATCTCTGGGTGTTTCTAGATCAAAAGTTTAGAACACCCTGAGACTGAGCCACAGAGCATCATAAAACTGTGATTCGAGAAACCCTTTAAATTGAATGAAATAGGTAATCAAACAATGTCGAGAGAGATTAATCGTATCATCCTAAGGAACTATGGGGATCATTATGACCCTAGCGGATGGCGGTAAAATGGAGAAAAGTACTGCCAACAGGCTGGCGGTATGTTTCCCCATAATATGACATTGGCGGTTTGACTCAAGCCAAACCGCCAATGTACCACACTGTCTGCCACGGCGGTAACAACCGCCGAGCTGGAGACTTCAGTCTCCAGCCCGGCAGCCCTCACTAGCCCGCCTGCGGGATTATGACCCCGCCTAACGCCATGGCTTTCGTGGCTTCCTTACTGCCATAAAAACCATGGTGGTAGGCACTATCAGTGACAGGGAATTCCTTCCCTGTCGGTGATAGGGGTCTTCCCCACCTCCCTCGCCCTCCCCAGGTTTCCCCCACTCCCCTCTTACTCTCCAGAGCCCCCTTCATTTATGCACCTCCATTCACACTCACACACACGCATGCACAGACTCATTCTCACATCCAAGAATGCATACAGACATCCATTCACTCACACATCCACATAGACTTACATACATACAGGCACACATGCATACACACAACACAACATACACACATCCACACATGCACACACACACAACACGCAATACACACACCCATTCACGCACACACAGACATACACACACACACACCTCCCACACACACAACACCCCCCACCCCTTACCTGATGTCAGTGGGTCCTCCGGCAGGAGACGGGACGTGGCGCTGCTGCCAGCAGCAGCGTCCGCCAGCAGAGCACCACCAGGCTGTATCATGGGTTATGATATGCTCTAAGGCGGTCTACTGGCGTGGTGCTGCTGCTGTCAGCAGCGCCACCTTACCGCCATCTGCCGGCATGACCACAGCTGGATTTCCACTATCCTTCTGGCTGAAATCTGGCTGTGGTCATAATACGGCTGACGGCGAGTAGCCGCGCCAACGGTCTTTTGGCGGCTGTTACTGCGGCAGTAGGCGCTATATACCGCCAATGTTATAATGAAGGCCTATATCTCCTTTGATAATATTTGTTCTTGTTGTATCTCTCTGTATATCAAAACACTCAGAAGTTATCATACCCTTCACTTTACAACACACCTGAATAAATACATTTCATGTGCTTTGAAGCTGATGAAAGAAGTACTCCATACTGCTCCAAATCTAAATTTTCAGACCTCAAAGAGAAACTAAGGGCCTTATTATGACAATGACAGAGGGGTTTCCTCCATCAAAAATGTGAAGGATAAATGGTCAAACCATAACCCTTCCCACAAATCATTTAAATTCTCTTTCAAAGGGATAGGATTTTCAAAGGCATGAAGAATAAAATTAGAAACTCTGGAGCAGAGAATCAGTTTACAAGTCCGATTAAAAAAAAGAAAAAATGCTGTAGTCCAGCTATAAACAGTGTATAAATTAAACATGTTGCCATAAATATCTCCTTTCTCCTCACCACTGTTCATCTAAAAAAATCATAACAGAAGAAGGAAGGAACTGGTTTTGGTTTTGCTGTTTAAACTGCATTTGTTTTTTGTGGGCTGTTTTTCTCCTCAGCCTCTGGCTCTAGCACAGGCATTGTGAGGTAGGAGCTCAACTGCAATTACAGTTGAGTGTATCATTTCTTTATTACAAGAAACTGCATATGTCACAAGTCACCTGTAATAAGGACTTTGAAAACGGGCTTTTATACATGTATTGCAGGCGTCCATTTATTATGTTTGACATAAACTTCTCCCTTCCCCACATTATAGCCATATTCTAATTCACTGAGGAGTTTCATGACCGCATAGAGGAATGATACTGGACGCTGAGCACCTTTATAAGGTCATGAAACTCTGAGATTACATGCAATATCCTTTTAATGCACGGTAGATGTTATTTTATTCCTTATAGCAAATGGTCACACCAAGACTCTTTCCTTAAACCATTTAAATCATTAGTGTCTTAAACACACCAAAAGGCATTTCCTTTCTCCAAGAGAAACTGGGATCAGTTTCATTTAAGACACATTAAGAAAATGATGTGTTTCTATCTTTCCTGTAATGACATATAGCCAGGAATAAAATAAGCATGTAACTATAAATATCTCCTCTCTGTGAAATGCTTTTCATTTTAGAAAAACAAATTAAGAAGAAAGATCCATTCCTTGTTTGATTCACAACTGTAATTATGCTCTATTACCTGCCTTTCACCCTGGCTTCTGGATCTGGCAGTAGGCATTGTGATGTCAGTACTCAAATATAATAACATTGCAGTTGAGCTGCCACTCGTTTCTTTATTACAGGCACTAGATGCGTCATGTGAACGGTAAAAAGGAAGTTAGAGCTAGGATTTTATACAGGGATTGCAGGCTCACGTTTATCATAATGAAATTAGAGATGGGCTTTTATACAGGGATTGCAGGTTCATATTTATTATATTGAAATTAGAGATTAGCTTTTATCCAGGGATTGCATGCTCCCATGTGTTGTAGACATGTACTTGACAAATGTAGAAAAGACAAGTTTAGTTCAGTTAGTTTATTATTGCTTGGTTAATCAAAATAATTGCAATCCACAAACACTCGTTTAAAAAGCTGTTTGGGCAATAATGAGTTAATTATAAAAAATTAAGTATAAGAGATTTATAAAATTCGTAAAAGGTGCGTATAAAAACGGGAGCCTCACATACAGTCATCAGAAGGAATTCAGTGCCCATGAAATACAAGGTGGGCGTGCAAGGTTGGTGAAATAAAAAGCAACTTAAATTATAAAAAATAAAGTGCGTACGTAAGGTGAGACCTCAGTCCTTGCCAGTCATCTAAGATGAATCAGTTCCTCATGACCTTGTGTAAGATTTTTATGATCTCCGTAGTCTCTTGTGCAAAATGCACATTATTACCAGATGCAAAATATTATAAAATGCTGTTGCCCAACCAATGGTGTCCTCAGAGAAAGAAAGATCTGCAGACAGTCGGTACATAATTTATAAATAGCAATTTACCCGTTCTGCTATGTAGGGTGTTGTTGTCGTGTGGATGATTCTTTTCTTTCATTGGCAAGTTGAACAGATCTCCATGTCGAGTGCTTTGCCTGGATCCCCTCCTGCCATATCCTGTTTTCACAACATGCCTGGGGCGTCCTGCTCATCTTCTGGGTTTATTTTAGCTGACAGTTTTGTTTATACCCTGGTGAAAAATCCCACAAGGGGGCAGTTTAACTGCAAGTCTTCCAAGGCGAAACAGGCCATGGTTACCTGTCTGCATGACCGAATTCCTCTTTGCTAGAAGAGATGGTGTAGCATTGTTTTTCGCTCATCCACGAGATCTTTGCTAATTCATAATAGATATAGGACATCTTCCCTCCCTTTTCTGCAAAGACGGCAGCTGGTCTCGGCTGAATTACGTTTCCAAGGTGGTAGGTGGAGTAGCAAGGGCAGTACGCAGAGGTGGTAGCCCAAATACGTCTCTTTAGCTGCTGTGGTAAACCCTTTATGAAGTTAGAGCTACGGAGCAGCCACACCATAACTATGCAAGAGAAACCAACCATGAGCCCTGCCTGCCAATGTTGTCTTGTCCTCCATAAGTGAGGTCTGCTTGATAGTTTTATTTAAGACTCTTTTAAAGCTGGAATGGGTTGCTGATGTTTCACACAAGCCCTGTACTCCCAGTTGTTTTATTGACCCATTAAGGTAGGCCCTTGCGGGGGAGTTGTCTCTGGTTGTTAGTTCTTTCCAAAGATGAGCATTCAGGGTACTTGTTTGTGCATTCTTTATCTTATTCTAGCAGTTAATGTATGTGCTCGTTCTGGCGAGAGTCTGCTTCTGCAGACCAAATTCAAGCCTTTTCTGCACAGGTGGCGTGTATTTGGGGAGATGTCTGCCATTAATCTGTCTAGTGTGGATGCATCTCTGCCTCTCATCTGTTCATTGCCTTACATTATGTAGTGAGCTTCACTTGAATCACCCACAGCAGTGATCTAAAGCTGGGGCCAGCCACATGCTTCTTCAGATTCTTTAAAGACATAGTTAGTGCATTGCCTATCCTCCTTAAGAGCTTCTTTCTGAGGAATGAATGGTCCGTTCCTTATCGATTATTACTCCTAAGTACTTGTATTCCATCACGGTCTCCAGCAGTTGGTTGCCCCAGTACCAGCGGGGGGCTTTTCTTGGATTGACCTAGAGCCAGAGTCTTGATCTTGTCTAAATTTATCTGCAGACTATTTTCATCAGAATACGTTTGAGCGAAATGAAGCAAGTGCTGGAGATGGACCAGTGTGCAACATATTAATGCCAGGTCGTAGGAATAAAAAACGATGTGAGGGGACCAGCCCTCCCAGCTTTAGGGCCACGGAGTTGCAGCCGTCCAACTTTGGTGTTAAAACCACCATAAAGAGATTAAACAAGGTGGGGTCTAGGACGCACCCCTGCTTCAGGCCTTTGGTGGTTGAAATACGTCTGGAAAGGTTGGTCCCTGCCCCCAGTTTTACTTGTTCCCAAGTGCCGGTATGCAGCAGTACAAGTAAATCCAGGAGGGCAGATGGGATTTTCCAGGTATTCAGTTTGCGCCACAGTATGTCCCAGTCTATATGATCAAATGCAGACTGGTAGTCAATAAAACAGAGGTACATGGGTAGTTTGGCTTTCCTTGTGGCATCGATTAATAAAGAGGAGGCCAAGATTTTTATAGTGGTGCTCAAGTTCTTACAGAAACCAATCTGGTTTAGAGGGATAATTGAGTTGCTTGTGGCCCAAGACATCAACTCCTCTAAAATGACCCCCGCAATGTAATTTGCCCTGATGCCAATAAGGGCTATCAACCTATAATTTTTAGCGCTGCACTTGTCACTATGATTGCAGATAGGTGAAATAATGGACCCTCGCCCACGAGTTAGGGATTTTGCCCTCCATTAAAATTTGCTAGAAGACAAGAACCAAATTGGCAGCTGTTAGAAATGGGGTTTTTGGTTGGCAGTCAGGTTGCCCTCTGTCCAAGCAAGAACCCTCACTCTAGTCAAGGTAAGTCACACACAATCCAAAATCAGCCTGTGCTCACCCTCCGGTAGCTTGGCACGAGCAGTCAGGCTTAACCTAGAAGGCAATGTGTAAAGCATTTGTGCAATAAATCATACAACACCATAGCATAACACCACAAAAATACACCACACAGTATTTAGAAAAATATATAATATTTATCTGGGTATCTTCAGGTCAAAACGATCAAAGTTGCAATACGAATTTGTAAAGATATCACTGAAAAGTGATAGAAAGTGTCTTAAGTCTTTAGAATATAAACAAAGTCTCTTTCATGCACAAGTACCTGGTTGGGAGTGGAAAAATCTCCTTAGAGGGCCACAAGAGAAGAGGTGCGTGGAAAAAGGGTGTGTGCGTCGATTTCTCCCCAGCACACACGGACTTGCATCGTTATTTTCCACGCGGGGAAGTCGGCGTCGTTTTCCGGCGCGTGGACAGCCTCTTTCTGTGGATCGCGGGGATTACCAGATGTCCCGGGTCTGTGCGTGGATTTTCCTGCTTGTTCTCCGGCTGCGCATCGGTCTGCGGGGCTGCGCGTTGAAATTACGATCTCACGGCAGGCGTCGCGTCGATTTCTCCTCTAGACTTCGATCTGCGGGGCTGCGCGTTGAAATTACGATCTCACGGCAGGCGTTGCGTCGATTTCTCCTCTAGAGGTCGGGCGGCATTGTCCTTGCGAGGCCGTGCGTCGGATCTTCGATCGTCCCAAGAGCGTTGCGTCGATCAGCTTCGGAGTGCGGCGTTTTTCTCGCTGCGAAACAAGCTGTGCGTCGAAATTTTCGCCGCACGGAGCGTCCAAGTAAAAGAGAGAAGTCTTTTTGGTCCTGAGACTTCAAGGAACAGGAGGCAAGCTCTATCCAAGCCCTTGGAGAGCACTTTCACAGCCAGACAAGAGTTCAGCAAGGCAGCAGGGCAACAGCAAGGCAGCAGTCCTTTGTAGAAAGCAGACAGGTGAGTCCTTTGAGCAGCCAGGCAGTTCTTCTTGGCAGGATGTAGTTTCTGGTTCAGGTTTCTTCTCCAGCAAGTGTCTGATGAGGTAGGGCAGAGGCCCTGTTTTATACTAAGTTGTGCCTTTGAAGTGGGGGTGACTTCAAAGAGTCTCTAAGAAATGCACCAAGCCCCCTTTCAGCTCAATCCTGTCTGCCAGAGTCCCAGTAGGGGGTGTGGCAGTCCTTTGTGTGAGGGCAGGCCCTCCACCCTCCCAGCCCAGGAAGACCCATTCAAAATGCAGATGTATGCAAGTGAGGCTGAGTACCCTGTGTTTGGGGTGTGTCTGAGTGAATGCACAAGGAGCTGTCAACTAAACCTAGCCAGACGTGGATTGAAGGGCACAACAAGATTTTAGTGCAAAGAAATGCTCACTTTCTAAAAGTGGCATTTCTAGAATAGTAATATTAAATCCGACTTCACCATTCAGCAGGATTTTACATTACCATTCTGGCCATACTAAATATGACCTTCCTGCTCCTTTCAGATCAGCAGCTGCCACTTCAACAATGTATGAGAGCAGCCCCAATGTTAGCCTATGAAGGGAGCAGGCCTCACAGTAGTGTGAAAACGAATTTAGGAGTTTTACACTACCAGGACATATAACCACACAAGTACATGTCCTGCCTTTTACCCACACAGCACCCTGCTCTAGGGGTTACCTAGGGCACACATTAGGGGTGACTTATGTATAGAAAAAGGGGAGTTCTAGGCTTGGCAAATTCCTTTAAATGCCAAGTCGAAGTGGCAGTGAAACTGCACACACAGGCCTTGCAATGGCAGGCCTGAGACAAGGTTAAGGGGCTACTGAGGTGGGTGGCACAACCAGTGCTGCAGGCCCACTCGTAGCATTTGATCTACCTGCCCTAGGCACATGTAGTGCACTCTACCAGGGACTTACAAGTAAATTAAATAGTCAATCATGGATAAACCAATCAGTAGTACAATTTACACAGAGAGCATATGCACTTTAGCACTGGTTAGCAGTGGTAAAGTGCCCAGAGGTCAAAAACCAACAACAACAGGTCAGGAAAAATAGGAGGAAGGAGGCAAAAAGTTTGGGGATGTCCCTGTCAAAAAGCCAGGTCCAACAGCAGCCCAGTAGGATGCTTCGTGATTCAATAAGGCAGGAGGGATGCCATTTGGGCCAAGGGACACTTTTCAGCTTCCCCTAGCAATCTGTCTCATGATTTGCTGTATTGAAATTAAAGGCAGTGTTGTTATAGAGTCACAGCTTTGCTGGTAATCAGGTGTTCCTTGGTCTGTTCTCGTTTTTCCGTTGTATTTGATGCACTTGAAAGTGTCTGGCAGATAGTCCTTAATGGCACCTTCTCAGGGTCCTGCTTCTGCACTGTAGTTAAAATACTCCACAGGAACTTAGCCAGACCTCCTCTGTTAAGTGAGAACGTATGCCACAGTGCATTGGATGATGTAACATACTTAAGACACGCCTAAATTGTGCACTGTCATTGCTTTTTACATCAGAGAGTAGCTTGGCCCAGAGGTATGCCCTTTTAAGGTCCAGTGTAGCTTTTTTAGGCCTGCTTAAAGTTGTCTCAGCTCCGGTTGTAAGCTGCTGTCTGATGGGCTCAAGTGAAGCTTTCTCAATGTTTTATTTATTAATTTCTTGTGGTGCCTTAGTTGTTCTTGCTGTTTGACTATGTGTCACCTCTGCCATGACCCTACCTGGGGCGTTTTCTTAGACTTTACCATGATCACATAGGTGTCCCCTATTGTCTTCCTAAAGGCTTCCCAAGCAGACAAGGGGTCAGCAGTTGTTTTGTGTAGCTGCTGCATTAAGACCATAGCCAATTCCAACAAAGTATTTAGAGCCAGGGATTGTATTTAATTATTTTATTGTTAACCGTGTAGATAGATCGAGGGGCTTTGACCGGTTGGCAGAAGGTCACAGAACTCACTTTAAGCTTGGCTTGCGGCATTCGGTCGCTGATAGCCTTTTTGCCTAATTGGTTTTGGGAGATTTTGTGAAACAGAGGAAGAGTGACAAAAGTATAGTCTGATGTTGAACTAGCCGACACAGAATAAGAAGTTGCTGCTGGTGGGCAGTCTGCTTGATACCGACCATTTAAGACCCAAAAGAAGAGATAATCGAGATCCTTCTGGAGCCTCTTGACTATTAAATTTTGCCTGCCAATTTTATTGTCTTCCTGGGAAGGGATAGCCCATTGCAGCAATCAAGCGGCTAAAAGTTTGTCATACTCAGTCGATCCCAATAAATGCAAGTTGAAGTCTTCCAATAAAATGAAGTATGGTGTCTGTTCCTCCTCTAGCAGCCTTGTTGTTTCTGTTACCAGCAAGCTTGTACCCCTTGCTCTGTCTCCAGGGTGATGATATACATTGATTATCACAATTGTCAAATTCATTTTCTCATTTCTGATTCTTATTCTAATGGCACTTAGTGCATTGGTGCTGGTATTTGCTATTGATGAGTAGATAGAGTGGCTGCCTTTGAGGTGGCACCTTTGTAAGCTGAAAGATGGTGATTCGTAATGCCCTGTATGTTAAGCAGTTGTTTAAGCTATATTTCCTGCATGAGGACAATGTAAAAAAAAATTAAATATAAAAGGAGCTGAGCATCTACTGCTTTATTTGGGAGCCCGTTGATGTTCCAGGAGCAAAATCGAAAGGATTTTAGCCTGCCTTGCTGGTGTTTGTTAGCTAGCAGAGCTTTGTCAAATAGTTCTACTTCATCTGTCTTGGGTTGAGGTATTTTTCCAGTTTGGGATTTGGTCCCGACAGAGGGCTTAGTTTATTTCTGCCTCAAGTTGATGCACTCAGGGCGCCTCTAAGTAATAAATAGGTGGCTATTGAGCTTTGAGGCCCTGTTGTTGATTCCCACATAGCTAGTAGACGTAGGGGGTAGCCAGGGTTATAGTAGGCCGACAATATTACCCTCACGTCTTTAAGTTTTACCTGTTCCCTCAGTACCCTCCTGGATGTTTCGGGAGATGTCCACTTGCTTTTGCTGCTTCCTTGCCTTGAGGGTTATTAACTTGTGTGTACTCAACAGAGGCCCATTTGGATGATCTTAAGCCCCCCAGGCTGTTGATAGCTTTGAGTAGGTGCAATATGTTCCCCCTATTTAGGCTATCCCATTGGCCTTTTGATTTATATTCCGGAAAGAAAATAGTGCATCTTGTTTCTGCCTTGCCATCAGGTAGGTTGGCGATCTTCGTTGACAAGAGTGCAACTGTGCCTGTGGCAACATTGATAGCACAGGGGAGCTTGCATAGCCAGTGAAGTGCGGATCTAGCATTGTTACTTTTGATTCAGCTTACAACAAATTTACTGGCGGAACTAAGGATCCTTACCTCTCTATATTAGCTGATTCTACTTCATCCTTTGCTGTTTCTTTGGCATCGGGATTCACCCATTTCTGTTGGCAGATCCAGCGCCCATTGTGGATTGCCATAACTCTTGTTCCAATGATGTTGAGAGGGCCCCCAAGGTGATGTTAATATTAGTGGCCTACACTGTCAAATTAGACCCGGCACATGACAAGGCACTCAGAAAGGGCAAATAACTATATACCAGCAACCTGAGGAGGGCCCATCGCTGTGACTTGTACTGGGGCTTTTCGCTAGGTCCTTCTTCCTCTCTGATTGTCTGCACTTGTGCAAAGTTGTTAAATGTGTTAGATGATCTTCCCATGGGGGCACCCTGTGTGGCTCTTAAGGATACTTGTGGTGTAAAGCCCATTCGAAAATATGCAGCAGTGTTGGTTTTGCTTTTCCTACCTTTTCTTCTTTGTTTACAATGTGGCTGTATACTATGTCCCTGCTCTTTTGTAAGGGAGTCTATACCTAAGCTTTAATCGAGCTGTCTTGCTGTTTCAGTCTCCACTGAGGAGGGGGCAAGTTGTATAGAATGATGAGTTCCACTTGTTCCTACCATAGCCTGGGATTGCTTGGCCATGGCTTGATCCAATTCTTTGTTTTTTTGATGCCAGTAGTTGTTCCTTCTTGATTGGTTAAGAGCAGAGGGATTTGTTCCCTGTAAGTGGGGTGCCCAAGTGTGCATCCTTCCTGGACTTGGTGGCTTGCCTTAAGTCCATTAGCAGATCTCCCAGCATTGAAGGCAGAGTGGACAGTTTGTCCATGACTGGGGCACAAGTACAGACTAATTGTGTTAGCTGAGTGTCCAATTAGGCCCACTTGATAAGGCTATTTAAGTTGGTGAGTTTCCGTCAGTGCTGGAAACAAAGACTGATAATGAGTTAAGTAGTGATAATTGAATGTCCATTTTATCAGACTGATACTGGAGAGCATTCACTGAAAGTTGCATGGTATTCAGGAGTGATGTCCATGTGGTGTCTGTCTGCTGTGCTTTCTCCTGTTTATAAGTGCCATTATGTGATGGATCACAGAGTCCCAAGGAAGAGCTTTGTGTTTATGAAGCTACTAGCTCTTCCCATTCCTGTGTTGTGAGGTAGAAGGTGTCACTGCTGGGTCCCTGTGAGTCGACCTTATATTGCTGGTGGTCAACACTGCTACAAGGCCACAGTTGGATCTCTGAAGTGGTGGGTTTGTACTGCTGAGTACCGCTGCTCAAGGAAGTATTAGCCAGGGGGCCAGTAATGCCGAGATCTGATTCCAGTTTTGCTGCAGTGTTGATATTCGAAGAGGCCCATTGTCCTGGGACCTTATTGCCTTTTTATCACCTATCAGCTCTCTCGTGGATGGGTTACAAGTTCTTTCCAAGCACGCTTTGTCCTGCATTTCTCCATCATCACTGTTACCCTGTGTATAATTACTTCCTCATTCTCAGTGGGGTTGCCTCCTGCGATTACTGCTGATTCTATGGGCTCGCCATTGCCCTCTGTGGCTATGGCAATGATTGAGTGGTATGTGCTTAAGGGTTGCCCAGTGCCCATGGCTACCTTTCTTATGTTATCCAGGACTTCAGGTTATAAGGGTGATGGCAGTCCTTAGAAACCATAATTGCTGGAGTAAAGAACCAACCCGGCGTCCTTTGAGAAGGAGAATTTTGTGAATATTTTGGGTTGAAAGTTTTGCATCACATCCATGCATATAGTAGCCAAAGCTGGAGATAAGACACCCTCCTGCAAGATTGTGGCCATGGTAGTTCTACTATTATGAGGCTTTTTCTTCCTGGCACCATTTGTGTCTTGTCGGTTCCTTTTCCTTTTGACAACCATTGGAGGTACCTGCTCTCTTACTCTGCTGGACCTCATTATGTGCATCTGTGTGTACCTACAATACATTTTTTGTGCACAACTTAATTGACAACAGTGACTCAATTCGCAACGAGTCGCACAGTTGGAGTGCAGCTGTTGTAGTAGAGCCTTCTATTGGTGATTATCGAGAATTGGAGAGATGCTACTAGTTATAGCGGTCAATTGCAGGTCAGGCACAGATGTGAAAAGCCACTAAATAAAATTATTTCGACTATGCTGGCTATGGTGGCAGTGCTAAAAAAGCTATGTGGGGCCAGGTTCCACTAAACTTGAGGCTGTTCCTTTTGCTGCTTATGCTGCTCTTCTGCACGGCGGCACTCTCACCTGCTCAGTTGTTCCACACCAAGCCCGAAGCCAGAGAGGGGCAGGACAGCAAGCCACAGCGGGACCTAGTGTGGCTGCTTCCGCTGTGATCCTCAACCTCCCCTAGCAGCAGAAGCCCTAATGGTGCCTACTGCCGGGACAGTATGGCTTGTGCTGTTTGCTTTGATGTTGTGCAGATGTTGTTCAGGAGCGCTGTTTGTGGGCGAGGAGGCAGTCTTCAGGAGCGCTGTTTGTGGGCGAGGAGGCAGTCTTCAGGAGCGCTGTTTGTGGGCGAGGAGGCAGTCTTCAGGAGCGCTGTTTGTGGGCGAGGAGGCAGTCTTCAGGAGTGCTGTTTGTGGGCGAGGAGGCAGTCTTCAAGAGCGCTGTTTGGGAAGCGGGGAGACAGTCTTGTACATCAGCGGGGCGGCCTTCCCTTCTCCTGCCTCCTCCTCTGTGTTGGATGCAGAGTGCAAGGTGCAGCAACAGAGCAAGTCTTCCAGCAGGACAGATGATGGGGGCATTGGCAGGTGTCTGGGCTCAGGTGAGGCGAGGCTTCTCCCGTGGCGGGCAGCAACAGACGCAGTGAGGCAGCGGCGAAGTCGGCAGTGATGTCTGCATGCAGCACACAGCGTCTCCATTAGAATCACATTTGGAAAGTACAAGACAATGTAACGGTTCTGAGATGATCTATATCTCTTCTTTGCTAAAACTTTTGTATCGAAGGCTTTGATTAACTATGCCAATGCAGATATGAGCTCTCTAATTTTTACTCTCTACTGTAAATGTGTGGATACATTTTCTGCTAATAACAGTATGGGGTAACCATCTGCCTTGTTAGTAAACTATAAAATACACACAGCATTGTGACTGCTTTGACTGCTCCCCTCTGACTGCCAGACGAATTTCACACGTTATACTTCTTCAGCCTTATTCCAAACATCTCGGAGTTTCTCAAGTTAAAATTTTCAGTAATGTTGAAAAAGTAACCTGAATAATTGTGGTGATGATGCATAGGTAACAGCTCCCACACTTTTGATAAAACATGTCAAGGATAAGAATGTGTCTTGAATGACTCAGAACTGTAACTCAAAGGTGAGTGTACAGAAGCAACAGTAGACCCCTCGCATGCTTACACTGACAACCACTCTATTCATGGTCAGATATTGCAGTGAGCACTACAGCACTCAGTGGTCTTGACACGTAAAAAACTTTGCTGAGTATTGAACACAGATTTGATTAATACAGTTTTGTTTTTTGCTAATCAGAACTGCACATGAGAAAGGGGTTGTGGCCATGTTCTTCAGAGTGAATCTGACTTAGTTAGTTCATAGCCCAGGATGAGAAGTAGCGTGGCTGCTCAAATGCAGCCATAAACATTGGTCACAATAAATTGTATTATGCTCATCAGACCAGTGCTTCATTGGTGGGTCTGAAGGAGCACGGCCTAAAAATATGTCTCCAAATAGGAGGAAAGAGAAAAGGCAAGCTTGGGCCAGGCACGATAATGTGGAAATGGACATGAGGCTAAGACTTAACAGTAATTCGTGAACCAGTCATTCTGGTGAGGCGCCACGAGGATTTGAAACTCATCCCTCATGCACTTCTTAACTCCCGTTGATTCTCCATTATCTACTTTTAATTATTCCTAAATTGCCTCTCTAATGTACTCCTGCTGTAATTGTTTGGTAACGGTTTTCTTGCAAACCACACGTATGCCTCTGGGCCATGGCAGTGCTATATAAAATGACAAAAGTAAGTAGGACAGAATCCTCTGTGTACTACACATGTTCTGGGGTAGAGTGCTCACTTGCATTTATGTCATGGGAGCATATTTACAACATGTGTAAAAACCCCAGCACGTTTATTTTCTTAAGTTATATCCTCTGTTGAGTGCTTGTGCAGAAACAGATATACTTCATTACAGCCCTTCTGCGCTTTGTGGAATGGAAGAAGAAAAACTGTACATAAACTGTAATTGTATTTTCACTAAATATTCGAGTAAATGCTTTTCGTTAATGATCAGGAGTTCTCCAACTGGCTCTGACTTCACATGCCCCCAATACTGACAGGAAGTAGACGCTTCATAAGTGGCAAACATTGGTCTTGCGACTCACTGCACCAAACAGACCTTGCATTATGCCTTCCAAGCATGCAGCAGAGCTCTGTATCTGAAGCACTTCTGTGCGAAATTACGCGTTCATCGTAAACGGTAGCCTCTAGCTTTTTTGCCGTGTTTCTTTTAAAGCCTCTTGCGTTATTTAAGTAACCTGTGTACTTGCTAGCTTCCAACTTTGCAGAGTGGGGCTTAACTACTCAGTAATTATCATTTGGTTTTCATCATAAAACGACTTTCCACATATCTGTGAGTTACCTAAAAACAGCATTTTAGAAGGAGCGAAGCCAAGTCTTTAAACCACCCCTGGCGGCGTCAAGTTTGTTTGTATATTTAAGAGGACCTGTTCCATCTGCTTCGAGATGCTCTGCATAACATAGCACACGCAAGTCCTCACCGATGAACACTGAAGCTTTCGTTGCACCATTTTATTCTTAACCTCAGAGCCACTGCTGTGGAGTGAAGTATGCCAAGATGCTGTGGGATGAAGTATACGAAAGCTGCCTTCAAGCCACCCTCAGTGCCCACCGCTAAAAAAACACAACACCTCATTCCAGTGATGTCAACGTTCGGCGACTGCAAAAATCCCGCAGTCCCTTGTACTGCCAATGAAGCAATAGCGCTTAATTAGCTCTGTGTGGGAGAAGCCGGAACTCCACACACACTTGCTAATAACCTCAGAGTCTGTCGAATACCAATGCAGAGCCACACTTATTTCCTCGGCGAGAGAGAGCTTGGTGCCGGCGCATCCGAAATGAGTCTGTGAAAAGCCTTCCTCAGGGCAGCACGCGCCATCTAAAGGGAACGCACTGCCCATCTCTTAAAGCAGCGCCTGGACAGTTGCATCATAAAGAAAGATGCGGCTTTTCAGCTGAGGATTCGTCTAATTGAAGGAATCTTGTTGAGGACTAGTGGTCAAATGACCCTGCGTAACAAATCAATGTTGCTCGGCGAGAGTTTTTTTTAACCCTCCAAGGAGTTGCGTCTGGAAATGCGCAGTCATTTTACATGTTGAAACACTGAGAGCGATAAACTGGATTGATCTCTGCAGATCAATGGGCACAATCTGTGATCCTGCTCTGGTAGTTTGAGACTTGTTGCCTTTTTTATGTAGAATCCAAGTGATCATTTTCAATTTATTAATTGGTGCTACGTGGTTTGCAAAATACCCTCGCCCCATGAGTGCATTTCTAGGTCACACCTAGTAGCATAAGGAGCGCATCAGAAAAGTTGGTATGTCTTATTTAATTTCTGTCTCGATTCAGCATCCCTCTGCCCCAGAGCTGAGATGCATATGCAGAGGCTGGAAGAGTTGTTGCCATCAGTCACATGGGGAGCTGACATGGCATGTCTAGGTCTGCTCTAGGACTACTTTACTTTCAATAACACTAGTCTCTCAAATTCTCACAGATCTCCTCAAAACCAGCACGTTTGTTCTTCCTCCTATAGGAGAGCAGCATCCTTGCAAAAGCAGAGTCGCCAGCTATACAGGAAGGACTGCAGCACAAGTACTCAGCATAACTCTTGCAGGGCCTTCCTTCCACACAATGTATTCCTGGGTTCGTGATAACTGAAAAAAAACAATAACCATGGTTCTAGATTACAATGGTTTGGGAAAAGTAGGTCTGGAATGGGACAAATTGTGCAGTTGACATTAATGTCAACATGCTATCATGCATTACTGGACACGTAGGGTGGGTTTTATTCAGCCTTCTCTTCCTATCTGTGCCAGATCTCGGAGCTGCAGAGTGATATTTCGTCACACTGTCACTTTAATGCAATTGAAAACATTGGTATGTGCCGCACAGAACAGTAGTTTCATTTTCCTGGATACAAGTAGAATTTCATGATCTTGCATTCTGTTTTATTGGGTCTTATTAGAATTGTGGTTTGATTATTAGTTTCTTAATTTCCTTTCAAAATCAGTATCTTGGACCTTTGCCTTGATTGTTTCATACTTTTCGATAGTGATACAAATTACATAAACATAGAACGTGTGACTAAATCACACTTTATGCTGGTGGAATGAAGCAGTCTTAACATATTGGGATCATCGTGAATGTAAATTAAAAGGTTAGCCATAGTGAAAGAGCCTATTGTTGCACAATTAAAATATTATCCTGATGCCTAACAATGTAGCGAGAGATGGAAGACGTAGCTGCAGATTTAAACAACTTGGGTTCTTGCTGAAGATGTAAAATATCGAAAAATGATTAATTTTGTATAGGGATCGTTCTGTAGTCTAAACACATCAGCACAAAGCAATAAGGCAGTAGTCTGGGACCTTGAGAGGACGGTGCCCAACCTCCGAGACTTCTGAGAATATGCCCTAGTACTAGACCAGGGCCATGACCTGAAAAAGGGTTGCCTCAGGGCCAGTTTTATCCAAAATTCATGTTTCAGCTGATTTGTTGGGGTTAATCAGATCATCTGTCTTTTGATCTGTTATGATCATCATTCTTTGCTGTGGTCAGAGTGCATACCTTCATTGTCTGCTCCAAAAAATGCATGTATTAGGATTCAACTAAGTCTGACAACTTTAGTCTCTTTCTACTTAATTAAGTTTACATAAAGGAGTGTTTGGGGCGAAGTAATACTGTCAGAGGGATATATTGTGCTTGAGAGGTAAAGGCTCAAATGTACACCGGCCAGAAATCTGAGTCCCTTCTGGCCCAAAAATCCTATAGTGAAACGAAATGTTTTTACAGAAAACCATAAATCTGTGCGTGAAAAAGTGATTTTTTATTTTTGTCTTTGCAATATTTAGGTGAGGAATGTTGTGTTGAGTTGACAAGACTCCAGTTCCCCAGCATGCTAATGTAGCTTAAAGTGCACACTGGGAAATATGTGTGAGATCTTTTCCAATAATAATCCATTTGCTTTTGACAAGGCGGTGATTTCATGTCTATCGGGACATTATTTCTTTGCGGGATCTTGGGTTATGTTTCTAGGCCTCTCGTTTCCAAGTGGGTTAATGTAGTGTTGTTACGATGATAGAGTTATTACGGTGGCTAATGGAGCTTTATAGCACAGTGAGCCAGGTTTCCCTATCTGCTTCACTGTGGAATACAACCAGAGCAAGAACAACCAAGGCGTGATCATATGGTAAAATATGCATATTACCCTCAAACCTGACTCAGAACAAAGGTTACATTATTGTTAGAAATGGGGTCTTTGGTTGACAGTCAGGTTACCCCCTGTTCAAGCAAGGACCCTCACTCTAGTTAGGATAAAAGAGAATCACCCTCAGCTAACCCCTGCTTACCCCCTTGGTAGCTTGGCAGAGCAGTAGGCTTAACCTCAGAGTGCTGGGCGTAAAGTATTTGTACCAACACACACAGTAACTTAATGAAAACACTACAAAATGACACAACACCAGTTTAGAAAAATAGGAAATATTTATCTAGGCAAAACAAGACCAAAACGACAAAAATCCAACATACACAAGTCAAGTTATGATTTTTAAAAGGTTTAAAATAAAAAGAGTCTTTAGGTAGTTGTAACAACACACTAGCGCTGCTAGCGTGAAAAATGTACCTGGTTTGCGTCAAAAATAACCCCGCACGGGCGGTGTGCGTCGAAAGTAACCCTGCACGGCTGTGTGCGTCGAAAACAACTCGGCACGGCGGTGCGCGTTGAAAAAGCCAGCCACACGACGATCCGAAAGACCCGCGGCGCAGGGTGCGATCTCTCAGCCTCCGTCAGCGATGCTGCGCGTCGTTTCTCCTGCTCCGGGCGTCGATTCTCCGGTCGCGTTTCCTGCGGCGTCGTTTCTCAGCTGCGGAACCGGCGTCGCGTCGTTTTCTCAGCCGCGATCGGATTCGCGTCGATCTTTTCTCCGCACGGCGCTCGGTGCGTGTATTTTTGTCCTTAGGCTGCCAGCCTCTCCTTTCAGGGTCCCAGGAACTGGAAGGGCACCACAGAGCAGAGTAGGGGTCTCTCCAGAGACTCCAGGTGCTGGCAGGAAGAAGTCTTTGCTATCCCTGAGACTTCAATAACAGGAGGCAAGCTCTACATCAAGCCCTTGGAGATTTCTTCTTCAAGATGGAAGGCACACAAAGTCCAGTCTTTGCCCTCTTACTCTGGCAGAAGCAGCACTGCAGGAAAGCTCCACAAAGCACAGTCACAGGCAGGGCAGCACTTGTTCCTCAGCGATCAGCTCTTCTCCAGGCAGAGGTTCCCCTTGATTCCAGAAGTGTTTCTGAAGTTTGTAGGTTTGGGTGCCCTTCTTATACCCATTTTAGTCTTTGAAGTCACCTTCCTTCAAAGGGGACTCACACCTTCTTGTGAAATCCTGCCTTGCCCAGGCAAGGCCTCAGACACACACCAGGGGGCTGGAGACAGCATTGTCAGAGGCAGGCACAGTCCTTTCAGATGAGAGTGACCACTCCACCCCTCCCTCCTAGCAGAGATGGCTAATCAGGAAATGCAGATCACACCCCAGCTCCCATTGTGTCACTGTCTGGTGTGAGGTGAAAAACAACCCAACTGTCAAACTGACCCAGACAGGGAATCCACAAACAAGGCAGAGTCACAGAATGGTTTAAGCAAGAAAATGCTCACTTTCTAAAAGTGGCATTTCCAAACTCACAATCTCAAAATCAACTTTACTAAAAGATGTATTTTTAAATTGTGAGTTCAGGGATCCCAAACTCCACATGTCCATCTACTCTCTAGGGGAATCTACACTTTAATCATATTTAAAGGTAGCCCCCATATTATCCTATGAGAGAGAGACAGACCTTGCAACAGTGAAAACGAAATTGGCAGTATTTCACTGTCAGGACATATAAACCACATTACTATATGTCCTACCTTATCCATACACTGCACCCTGCCCTTGGGGCTACCTAGGGCCTACCTTAGGGGCGCCTTACATGTAAGGAAAGGGAAGGTTTAGGCCTGGCAAGTGGGTACACTTGCCAAGTCGAATTCACAGTGTAAAAATACACATACAGACACTGCAGGGGCAGGTCTGAGACATGATTACAGAGCTACTTATGTGGGTGGCACAACCAGTGCTGCAGGCCCACTAGTAGCATTTGATTTACAGGCCCTGGCACCTCTAGTGCACATTACTAGGGACTTACTAGTAATTCAAATATGCCAATCATGGATGAACCACTTACATACAATTTAAACAGGAGCACTTGCACTTTAGCACTGGTTAGCAGTGGTAAAGTGCCCAGAGTAACAAAAACAGCAAAATCAGAGTCCAGCACACATCAACAACCTGGGGAACAGAGGCAAAAAGTTAAGGGAGACCACGCCAAGGATGAAAAGTCTAACACGTGTCCCCCCCAGCTAAAAGTGGGGAGCAACTACCCAACCTCATGGGAGTTCTCATCACTAAGGCGGAAGAACCTGGACAGACCATCAGCATTGGCGTGTTCTGTACCGGGTCGATGTTCCACCGTAAAGTCCATCCCCTGTAGGGAAATGGACCACCTCAACAGTTTTGGGTTCTCACCCCTCATCTGCATTAACCATCTGAGGGGTCTGTGGTCGGTCTGAACTCGGAAGTGAGTCCCAAACAAGTAGGGTCTTAGCTTCTTCAGTGCCCAGACCACAGCAAACGCTTCACGTTCTATGGCACTCCACCTACGTTCCCTGGGTAGTAACCTCCTGCTAATGAAGGCTACGGGTTGATCTAGGCCCTCTTCATTCAGCTGTGAGAGTACTGCTCCAATACCATGCTCTGAGGCGTCTGTCTGTACAACAAACTCCGTGGAGTAGTCAGGTGCCTTCAGCACAGGTGCTGTGCACATGGCAGCCTTCAGGGCATCAAAAGCGTTCTGGCAAGCCTCTGTCCAGATCACTTTCTTGGGTTGCTTCTTAGAAGTCAACTCAGTTAAGGGGGTAACAATGGTACCATATCCCTTAACGAACCTCCTATAGTATCCTGTGAGACCTAAAAAGGCTCTCACTTCAGTCTGGGTCTTGGGAGGCTCCCAAGCCAGAATCGTGTCAATCTTAGGCTGTAGGGGTGCCACCTGGCCACTCCCCACCTGGTGTCCTAAGTACACAACAGAACCCTGCCCTATTTGGCACTTGCTCGCCTTAATAGTGAGGCCTGCCTTCTGCAGGGCCTCTAACACTCTCCAGAGGTGTTGCAGGTGTTCCTCCCATGTGGAACTAAACACAGCAATGTCATCCAGGTAGGCGGCACTGAACTCATCCAGTCCTGCCAACACCTGGTTGACCAACCTCTGAAAGGTGGCAGGGGCATTCTTCATCCCAAAGGGCATCACATTGAAGTGGAAGTGCCCATCGGGGGTAGAGAATGCTGACCTCTCCTTTGCCCCTTCAGTTAAGGCAATCTGCCAGTACCCAGATGTTAAATCAAACGTACTGAGGTACTTGGCAGCTCCTAACCGATCAATGAGCTCATCAGCTCGGGGGATGGGGTGTGCGTCAGTCTTGCTGACCGCATTGAGACCCCGGTAGTCCACACAGAACCTAAGTTCTGGAGTGGCACCAGGAGCAGTAGCCTTTGGGACCAAGACCACTGGGCTGGCCCAAGGACTGCTGGAGTGCTCAATAACCCTTAGGGTTAACATTTTGGAGACTTCCTCCTTAATGCAAGCCCTCACCCTGTCAGTCACCCTGTAAACCTTATGTTTAACAGGTGTACTGTCCCCAGTGTCCACATCATGTGTGCACAGGTGTGTGACTCCTGGGATCAGGGAAAACAGTGAGGCGAACTGTCCCAGCACGTGGCGACAGTCCCTCTGCTGTTCCTCAGTCAGGGAGGGGGAGAGGATCACTCCCTCCACAGACCCATCTTTCTCTCCTGCAGACAGGAGGTCAGGAAGAGGCTCACTCTCTTCCTCCACCCCGTCATCTGTCGCTAGGAGCATGGATAGCTCAGTTCGCTCAAAGTGTGGTTTGAGGCGGTTGACATGTAGGACCCTCAAGGGGTTCCTGGGGGATTGCAAGTCTACCAGATAGGTGACCTCGCTCTTTCTTTCCACCACCTCAAAAGGCCCAGTCCACT
The DNA here is from genome assembly GCF_031143425.1 of Pleurodeles waltl. Taxonomy (NCBI): domain Eukaryota; kingdom Metazoa; phylum Chordata; class Amphibia; order Caudata; family Salamandridae; genus Pleurodeles; species Pleurodeles waltl. The sequence goes on along the minus strand of NC_090445.1, from coordinate 798,520,747 downwards.
TATCTTGGAGAGCCCTAGGCTCCACTGGTGCCATGACCCACACTTTTTGTCCAGGCTGAAACTCAACCAGAGTGGCATTCTGGTCGTACCACCGTTTCATGTCCTCCTGGCTTGCTTCCAGGTTCTCCTGAGCGAGACTCCTGAAGCGGGCAGTCTGGTTTCTTAGTGCCAGCATGTAGCTAAATACATCCTGGGGTGGTTTACTAGGAGCTTTCTCCAAAGCCTCCTTCACCAGACTGAGCGGTCCCCTCACAGGGTGGCCATAGATGAGCTCAAAGGGGCTAAAGCCAAGTCCCTTTTGAGGCACCTCCCTGTAAGCGAACAGAAGGCATGGCAAGAGGACGTCCCACTTACGCCTCAAGGGCTCTGACAGGCCCTGAATCATGCCTTTCAAGGTGCGGTTGAATCTCTCAACCAGACCATTACTTTGGGGGTGGTAAGGGGTGGTGAACTTGTAGGTTACCCCACACACCTTCCACAGAGACTTCATATAAGTGGATATGAAGTTTGTACCCCTATCAGATACTACCTCCTTGGGGAACCCCATGCGGGTAAAAACCCCCATCAAGGCACGTCCCACCACGGGGGCGGTGACCGTCCTTAGAGGAATAGCTTCTGGGTACCGTGTGGCATGGTCCACCAAGACCAGGATGAACCTGTTGCCCATGGCTGTCTTGGGATCCAGAGGCCCCACAATGTCAATTCCTACCCTTTCAAAGGGAGTACTGACTACCGGTAAAGGTTGGAGGGGAGCTTTGCATTTCCCCCCACTCTTGCCACTTGCCTGACAAGTCTGACAAGATCTACAATAAGCAGCTGACTGCTTGTTCATCAAGGGCCAGTAAAAGTGGGAGACAAGCCTCTTATAGGTCTTGTCCTGCCCTAGATGTCCTGCCAAAGGCACATCATGAGCCAAACCCAGTAGGAAGGTCCTGAAGCCCTGGGGTACCACCAGCATACGAGCTGACCCCGGCTCAGGAACCTTAGGCTCACTATACAGGAGGCCATCCTCCCAATAAATCAGGTGAGTACCTGGCGCCCCGCCAGCCGCCTGGGCTGCAGCCTGCTGCCGCAGTCCCTCAAGAGTAGGGCACTCCTTCTGCGCTGTGCAGAATACTTCCCTGGTGGGTCCCCCTTCCTGCTGCCACTGCGACAGCTCGGGGACCTCCCCCAGTTCAGCCACCTGTTCCCCTGTAGGTTCCGGGGCATCACCCTCAGGCTCTGCCTCCTCCCGGACCGTGGGAACTTCTGGGGCGGGTTTCCCGCGCCTCCTGCCTTTCCTCTTCTTGGCGGTCCCCTGGGCCACTGTTTCAGGCTCCAGGGGCTCTTGACTACCCTGATTGGCTGCCATAGACCGGGTGGATACGCATACCCACCCAGGCAGACCCAACATCTCCAAGTGAGACCTGTGTTCCACCTCCTTCCAAGGGGAATCTTCCAGGTCGTTGCCTAGCAAACAATCAACAGGCATGGTTGGACTCACAGCTACTTTCCAGGAACCTGAGACCTCCCCCCATTCAAAGGGAACCTGCGCCACTCTGCAGAGGCGCTCAGAATTATCTACTGCAACTACTTGGTGAAGTACCCGGGGATCAATCTGCTCTTCAGACACCAGGTGACTCCTCACTGTAGTCACACTGGCTCCAGTGTCTCTTAGAGCCTCCACCCTCTGTCCATTGATGGTCACCCATTGCCTGTACTTCTTAGTGTTATCAGGCACTAGGTTTCTCTGGACCATCTCACTGTCCCCTAGTGAGACAAGGGTCATTTCTGCTGGTTCCCACCCACCTGAAACCAACTCCTCCCCAAGCGCTACACTGGCCAAACCCTGGGACGGTGCACCAGTGGGTGCCGGTGTACTTTTGGGGCATTTGGGGTCCCCCCTCACATGACCCACCTGGTTACATGAATAGCACTTACGTAGGGGACCACCTGCCATTGGCTTCCCTCTGGAGAACCATCGCTTGTTTTCACTGGGGGGTTGGGAATTCTTACCCTGGGAATCAGTTTGGGGCCCTTTAGAGAACTCATCCTGTTTGCCCTTACCCCCCCCTTTCGTCTGAGAGGGACCCTGCCCACCCTTGGCGTGGTCTCCCCCATACCTCTTTTGGACCCTGGTGCTCTCCCAGCGGTCCGCTTCCTGTGCAAGCTTCCTGGGGTCAGTCAGCTTGCTGTCAATGAGGTGCTGGCGCAGCTCTGGAAAACATAAACTGTACAAGTGCTCCCAAGCAATTAAATTGTAAAGCCCCTCATACGTGTTTACCTTACTGCCCTTCACCCAACCATCCAGTGACCTGCAACAAGAATCAACACATTCCAACCATGTTTGGGATTCCTTTCTCTTGTAGGATCTAAACTTCTCCTTGTACTGCTCAGGGGTGAGACCATACCTGGTAAGTAAGGCCTCCTTCATGGCAGGGTAGGTGAGACTCTGAGCATCCCCTAAGGCCGTCAGTGTGTCCCTCCCCTCTGCCTCAAAATGCTTCCACAGGGCTGCCCCCCAATGAGCTTCAGGGACCAGGTTCATGTGGAGAGCTGACTCATAACCCTTGAACCACAAGTAGATATCATCCTCCCTCTTATAATCCCTCACAAGGTCTTTTGGGATGTGTACCCTTCTCTCAGGCTGCACTGTAGAATTGCTGCCACCATCCCTACTGGGCTGACTCCTCTGATCTATCTCTTTTAAACTGAGCTCATGAGCCATGTTTATCTTCCTTTCCTCAAGACTGAGCTTCTTCAGCTCCAACTGGTACTCCCTCTCTGCCTGTCTGTCCTGTAACTCTCCAGGTGTCAGACTCTTGGAGGACACACTGCTACCTGCCCTGGAGATTCTCCCCTGAGACATAGCAGGCCCACCCACTACATCAGTGTGAGTGACTTGCAACTCCTCTTCCCCCTCTGGCTCCTCATCTGTGTGCCCCTCAGCTGCTTTGGCTGTCACCCAGGCCCTCAGCGCCTTTTGCAGCTCATCCTTCTTGGATGAGCTCTTAATGGGACAGCCAACATTACTACAAAACTGCTTCAACTGAGCCACTTTGTAGCTCTCCAATTTCTCCAAGTCAAAAGCAGCTTCAGCTAGGGTATCTCCAGACTGAGACATGATGAGAGGTTAAAAAAATATGCACAGTTCCAAAAACAGAAAAGCAAGTTCTCAAATGAAGTTCCAGAAAAGTCAATCACGGGATCAGCGAAAAAAAAGAAACTGAATGCAGAGAAAAACAGTCCAAGTAGAAAAAAACAAAAATCACAAGACTAGTAGTATGTGGTCACGTAGTGGTCTGAGATCAAAACAGTAGTGTACACTTAATTACTGTATGTCAAGTACAAATACAAGTCCAAATCCCGACCGCTGGTCACCAATGTTAGAAATGGGGTCTTTGGTTGACAGTCAGGTTACCCCCTGTTCAAGCAAGGACCGTCACTCTAGTTAGGATAAAAGAGAATCACCCTCAGCTAACCCCTGCTTACCCCCTTGGTAGCTTGGCAGAGCAGTAGGCTTAACCTCAGAGTGCTGGGCGTAAAGTATTTGTACCAACACACACAGTAACTTAATGAAAACACTACAAAATGACACAACACCAGTTTAGAAAAATAGGAAATATTTATCTAGGCAAAACAAGACCAAAACGACAAAAATCCAACATACACAAGTCAAGTTATGATTTTTAAAAGGTTTAAAATAAAAAGAGTCTTTAGGTAGTTGTAACAACACACTAGCGCTGCTAGCGTGAAAAATGTACCTGGTTTGCGTCAAAAATAACCCCGCACGGGCGGTGTGCGTCGAAAGTAACCCTGCACGGCTGTGTGCGTCGAAAACAACTCGGCACGGCGGTGCGCGTTGAAAAAGCCAGCCACACGACGATCCGAAAGACCCGCGGCGCAGGGTGCGATCTCTCAGCCTCCGTCAGCGATGCTGCGCGTCGTTTCTCCTGCTCCGGGCGTCGATTCTCCGGTCGCGTTTCCTGCGGCGTCGTTTCTCAGCTGCGGAACCGGCGTCGCGTCGTTTTCTCAGCCGCGATCGGATTCGCGTCGATCTTTTCTCCGCACGGCGCTCGGTGCGTGTATTTTTGTCCTTAAGCTGCCAGCCTCTCCTTTCAGGGTCCCAGGAACTGGAAGGGCACCACAGAGCAGAGTAGGGGTCTCTCCAGAGACTCCAGGTGCTGGCAGGAAGAAGTCTTTGCTATCCCTGAGACTTCAATAACAGGAGGCAAGCTCTACATCAAGCCCTTGGAGATTTCTTCTTCAAGATGGAAGGCACACAAAGTCCAGTCTTTGCCCTCTTACTCTGGCAGAAGCAGCACTGCAGGAAAGCTCCACAAAGCACAGTCACAGGCAGGGCAGCACTTGTTCCTCAGCGATCAGCTCTTCTCCAGGCAGAGGTTCCCCTTGATTCCAGAAGTGTTTCTGAAGTTTGTAGGTTTGGGTGCCCTTCTTATACCCATTTTAGTCTTTGAAGTCACCTTCCTTCAAAGGGGACTCACACCTTCTTGTGAAATCCTGCCTTGCCCAGGCAAGGCCTCAGACACACACCAGGGGGCTGGAGACAGCATTGTCAGAGGCAGGCACAGTCCTTTCAGATGAGAGTGACCACTCCACCCCTCCCTCCTAGCAGAGATGGCTAATCAGGAAATGCAGATCACACCCCAGCTCCCATTGTGTCACTGTCTGGTGTGAGGTGAAAAACAACCCAACTGTCAAACTGACCCAGACAGGGAATCCACAAACAAGGCAGAGTCACAGAATGGTTTAAGCAAGAAAATGCTCACTTTCTAAAAGTGGCATTTCCAAACTCACAATCTCAAAATCAACTTTACTAAAAGATGTATTTTTAAATTGTGAGTTCAGGGATCCCAAACTCCACATGTCCATCTACTCTCTAGGGGAATCTACACTTTAATCATATTTAAAGGTAGCCCCCATATTATCCTATGAGAGAGAGACAGACCTTGCAACAGTGAAAACGAAATTGGCAGTATTTCACTGTCAGGACATATAAACCACATTACTATATGTCCTACCTTATCCATACACTGCACCCTGCCCTTGGGGCTACCTAGGGCCTACCTTAGGGGCGCCTTACATGTAAGGAAAGGGAAGGTTTAGGCCTGGCAAGTGGGTACACTTGCCAAGTCGAATTCACAGTGTAAAAATACACATACAGACACTGCAGGGGCAGGTCTGAGACATGATTACAGAGCTACTTATGTGGGTGGCACAACCAGTGCTGCAGGCCCACTAGTAGCATTTGATTTACAGGCCCTGGCACCTCTAGTGCACATTACTAGGGACTTACTAGTAATTCAAATATGCCAATCATGGATGAACCACTTACATACAATTTAAACAGGAGCACTTGCACTTTAGCACTGGTTAGCAGTGGTAAAGTGCCCAGAGTAACAAAAACAGCAAAATCAGAGTCCAGCACACATCAACAACCTGGGGAACAGAGGCAAAAAGTTAAGGGAGACCACGCCAAGGATGAAAAGTCTAACAATTATGAAGTAGATGCCATTCTCACAGTGTGAATTATGTGGCTAATGTGTTTATCCCGATGCTTAGATTCCTTAAAGTGACTAATAAATAATCAGCCCTAAAGATGATCTTACTTAACCAATCACTGCCAGTTCCTCCTTGATAGTATGACAGCCTCTGACATCTGACGTCTGACGTCAGCTGTGCATCAATATTGTTCCTTTACAATCTAATAGAAATAATCAAAATGGGAATTGATGAAAAGGACCGTCTGGCCGCCGCCTCCTTGGTAATGGAAGCATAGCTGATGCTTTTGTTTGCAACCAGCTGGTCATGCCATTCCCCAAGTTTGTACAGTGTAAGGGAAAGTTTTCATTACATTTGAACCGGCTCTAAATAGAAATATAACTATTTCTGAACCACGTTTGATTTTTTTTCTTTGACTCCTTTTTATGCCTTTCTACTACTTCACAGCATGCCTGAGGGAACTTCAAGTGAAAGAAAAGCGTGAGCCGGCGTTCACAGCTGATATTATGACAGTTTTTTTAAAACCGAGCAGGAAGGTCGACGTAATAAAAAGTAAATGACATGCAAGGGTGTTTGATCATCACAGGAGTACAATGGAGATAGCCTCGTGACGGAACATGGCTAAGCCGAAAGCAATTAGCGCGCGGTCTATTGAGAGGATATATTACCAGCGCGAGATATGCAATTGCCGTTAGGTGACTAATGAGGAGCCGCGGTTTATCCATACTCCAATTCATTTCTATTCTCTACAAGCCTGCCTTATCAGCCCAGGGATTAACATCAATAATAGGGCTGTCTGAATATTTACACATTGTAATTAAGAGCTGGGTGAGGAATGAAGGACGAGCCTCCAGAATAATTATTGGGTAGGAGACAGGAGTCTCCTGAACTTCGTAAACCAAATAACAAGAGTATGGAGAGTTTGGACCTCTGCCATGCCTCCATGAGAGGTGTACATGCAATATCACTGTGCAATCCGTTATACTGTGGATATCACCACGAGATTCAGTCAGGTCGCGACATTTGAAAGTTTTGGGACGTGAAAGCTAGGTATTACTTTTCTGTAGCAAGCTTGAGAGCAAGCTTTATGGACAAATGTGGGATCCAGGGTGGGTACTCCTCTAGAGAAAAAAAAAAAAGAAAAAAGGTTGGCAAATGGTGCATTTAAAGAAGATACATTTAATGATAAAGCATGGCTCATAAAGTGGTGGCAAAGTATAGTCTTGAAATATTTAACACATTAAAAACTGCCCAATATCTTGCTGCATTAATATGTTCAACAGTTACTGTAATGTGCAAATTGTACAGCACAACAAATTGAGGCCTTTGAAGTGTGTGCTTGGCCAGTGTCTTGAACTGCATGTAGCATTAGCTTTGGAAGAAGATGCTCTAACCAGGCTTTGGGAAGCACCCACAGCTGCTGGCTGCAGTCACTCATATAGAAATTTGTGCAGGTGTGTCTTTAAACAGGATGAAAATAGTGGCGGGACCTCTTAGAGGGAACATGCAAAATACATTTCTGATTTCCATAGTGTGCCACTCAACCAGTATTTTGGTTTCTCTCTGAGATGTAACTGTATCGAGATATATAGCAACTGAGATACCCTTAAGACCTGTCAGTACGATTGGCTTTGTCAATGGTTGTTAATGGTTAAAGATCAATGAGTAACAACAATGATTCATTATAAATAATTAACATTGATAATGTTTCACTTCTGAAATTGTGAGTTTGTGAAATAAATAGCACTGAGGCCTGGTGAAGTACTTTTGACCTTCAGTTGTGTGCGCTTTATGATAGGTATGAATGAACTTTTTCTCTGCATATCTCATGCATCTGTACATCTTCATCCACCTCTCTTTCCTGCTCAGCACCTACTTTTCACTTTTCTCCCAATGCACTTAATCGCATCTCCCTCACTTCACCACTTCCAAACATACTCTGTACTCACTCATATATAAGGTATTTATTTCCTTTTGATCTTACCTTTTAAATATTTTGACCTCTGTGCACCCCCTTCACACACATTTCCCCAGAATTTCAATTGCAACTGGAATACATGACTATTGTTCTGTGTACTCTGCAGAGAGGCCAACCCACTGACAGGCACTTAGCTCTGCCTTCAGCCTCAGTGCTAGGGCTCTCAAAGCCCCTCATAGACACCTGGTAGGACTCAAAGTATGAACTATACAAGAGGAATAAGATGCACAAAATAATACAGAAACACAACATGATAAAATAGTTAACACTCTTGGGGAATGCAAGATTAAGTGAAACATGTGAAATAAGAGAGGAACTAAATTGCCAATATGTATTGCCTTTTAGTTTTTAACCTTAATTTTTCATAAATCAGTCCATGTTTTTGGCATGAATGTTAAGGGCATGACGATAGGTCCAGTTGTATCACCATAGAGCAGATAAGTGTCTTTAATGTAAAAACATATTTTTCCCTTTGTGCTTGACTCGGATATTTGGATATTTCCCTACACTTCCGCTACACTGTTTTTATGAATAAGAATATGCGTTCACATTCACAAAAACAGGTCTCTCATGTTTTACAAATGTAATTTTTCTTTTAACCCTATGTTACAAGCAGCTGATGATGGCAAAAGAGGGAAACACTGCAGCCATCTTCTGCTAGTTCACTATGTAACTTTAATTAACATCTGGGGGAGAATGTGAGGCTATGGCAGTCATTCACTTTTCTTAATTTTCGGGGATATAACAACTATTGTCCATGCCCAGGAAGCATTTTGTGGCTGGCAGATCCTTGTCTATAAGCTACCTTTTGTTGTCATTTCACTGTAACCCTACCTGGATGCACAGGTTCAGTTCTCTGAACCATTAGATTACTAATGGGGTAAGCGTCTAACTCACTGAGCCACCTACAGTTTTAAAATAATCATTTAATTACATGGTGCACCTGTATCCCTTGGGGGGGGCGGCTCCCCTGACTTCACAGTCCATTGTCCTCATGCTTTGGGTTCTGCCCCCTCCCCAAACACCAATCCGCCAAGGGGGTGTACATCCGCAGGTTGGTTGAGGACTTCAGGATCCTACCACTGGTGTTATCCAGGGGACCCATCCTTGGGGACCCCTCTGTTGGTTATGGTGACTTTAGTATGTCCTCGCACACCACAAGGGTGACCAGGGGCCCAAAGGTCCTTTGCCCTCCCAACCACCAAACAAGCTGCGAGAGAAGGACCAGATGTCTGCAATAAATTGATCCGTTCCCTGCTTCGGATAAATGCACCATATCTCTGTGGAACATGTCTGACCCTTTTAGTAGTTTGTGTGGAATGTTCCATAAGCGACCAGGACCAGGAAACAGTCTCAATATCTCTGCATTAAGTCTACGAACAGAAACATTCAAGGTCCTTGATTTCACATTTGGACCCCAGCTGCGACAAGGTACCATGTGTGAACATGCAATGGCTTCATCCAGGAACTCCTTGGATAGTCTGTATATTTCCATGAAAATTGTTTCTCTGAGAGTCTTGCGGCCCAGTCGCACCAGGTCATTTCCACCAATATGGATAACAATGATATCTGGGGACTGGAGTCCCTCGCACCTTCTCGCCGTTTCCACCAGTTACTGGAGCTGCGTGACTCCAAGGCCACCAATTCCACACCAGTGCTTAATTTGTAAATAAAAATGTGCCAGTGCTCAAAGTCCTCCTCTTGAACACGTGGCTGCTGCAATTAAGTGTGTGAGCAAGGAATACTGAGGCGGCGTAATCCTGAAGCCATCTCGGGCCTCTTCATCCCATATTAAGCCACTCCCTTCCCCCTCTGCTCACTCTTGCAGCTTTCTACTTTCTCCTTTTGTGACGCTTTTTCATTCCTTCCTCCGTTCCCATATGTGTTGTTTGCTCGCAGCAAATGCTTCAGCCAGAAGAATAAGCCCCAACCCTCAAAAATAAGTGCCGGGGCTTAGCACTGGAAACAACAAGCACAAATTAAGCACTGTCCCACACCAACGAAAAGCCACATCCTAAATCGCCGCTGGCTTGGGCTTACGGAGCAGTTGCAACCTGTAAGCCGCTTGCCGGAAAAAAGAGTGCCCTAGCACCCAAACCATGTGAGACGGCATGGAACTGAAATGAAAGAAAGTTGCATGAGTAACCAACACGAGAAATCAAAAAGCAGGAGAGTGAAACACTCATTAATGCAACTCAGGCCGTATGTATCTCTTATAGCAGTTGGATGACCACCTCCCGATGGACTTTACTTCTGCCATGGACATCCCTGCCCCAGCCTCTAGGGTTGTCACCCCTATCCTGAATGAGTGGGATGAGTACCCCAGTGGGTCGACTCTCGAGGCACTAAGAGCCGCCTTTATTACTGCCAATAATTGGTACTGTGATAAGCACTCACCATTTGCATGTAGAAAAAGAGCAGATGACCCAGAAGGTGGGCGGGCCGCTAAGTATGAGCCCAAATGATCATCTGGGCATAATGGGGATCCCTGAGCAACTCTAAGTTCAATGTTCAAACCTTTTCTTAGTTGATCGCTTTTCAACCTTTGCAATTGAATTGTCACCCGGCCCGGGCTGAGTCCCACATCTGCCCACTGAAGGTCTCCCGTGTGGTCACACTTTGATGATCCCACCAATTCGCTCACGCAAAAAGGTCCATAAAAGGCTGTTAAAAATACAGCAGTGAATAAAGATGCCTCAGAAGGGGAGGAACAAACATTCAGTAGACTGTCTATGAGCCCCTACAATATGTGAGCAGTTATGGGGCACCTAGAATCCTTCTTTGTGCAATCTAAATAAGCCCACCCGGCCACTGTCCTTTTAATGATAAAGTCGTTAAGTTGGGTGTCCTGATTATGTAGTTTCGCGAAAAAACGGATGGCTGAGAGGTGAGCTTTTGCGCAGGAAACAGGTTTGCAAAGTTCCTTTAGATGACTTAAAAAACAGAAAATGGCCCGTGTTGAAAACCACTCTGTCGTTTTACAAGAATTCAGAAACTGTCCCTATTGTTGGAATTATTTCTCGCATGGCCCATGTGTGCAGGTTGCTAGGGATGCTGCTACTAAGGAAGGGAGGGCGGGACTCCAATGTTCCACAGATATGCTGGGAACTCCGTAATTTTCTCTGCCACCTGTGGGTGGAACCTCAGAAAGTCCTGCATCAGTGAGCGAGATAAAGCATCAGCTGCATTGTTATGAACAACAGGGACATGTTGTGCACGGAAAGTAATGTTCAGTTTCAAACACATTAAGACTAGGTGTTTTAGTAGTCGGAGTACAAGCCTGCAAGATGCACCTTTCCTATTAATGGCCTCTACCACCGCCATGTTATCCAACCAAAATATCACAGATCTATCTCTGAATGTAAGGGCCCAAATTGTAACAGCAACCTCAATGGGGAATAGCTAAAAAAATGCCACATTCCTCGTGATCCCCTCATCATGCGACTCAACTGGCCAATCCCCTCTGCACCAGCAGTTACCCAGTATGGCTCCAAAACCTACTCTGCCTGCCGCATCGGTGAAAAGGCCAAGGGTAGAACTAGAAATTTGACGAGGAGGCCAAATGACTGCCCCATTGAAATCTTGTAAAAAGGACGCCCAGATTTTTAAATCCTCTTTGACTTCTAACAACAGTCTGGTATGATGATGCTTTCGGTCAATCCTGCCATCGCCCTAGCAATAGACCGGGAAAAGGGGCGCGCCATGGGGATAATCCATAAAGGAAAATTCAGTTGCCCCACCAATACTTGAAGCTTGTGTAGGGTGACCTTCTTTTGTGCCAGGAGTGAGTAAATCGATTTCTTAAAAGTCAACAACTTATCTTTGGGCAGGCAACTCTCACCCACCACAGAGTCTATTTCGATCCCCAGAAATGTTATAGAAATTGAAGGGCCCTCTGTCGTGTCTGGGGCAAGTGGAACACCAAATTCCCCAAACATGGAAGTCAGACCTCGTAAGGCCCACAGACACCTTGCAGACCCTGGAGGGCCCAGTACCAGAAAGTAATCTAAATAGTGAATCACCTCCTTGTGCCCAGTGCACTTTGTGAAAATCCATTGTAGCAAGGAGCTGAACAGTTCAAAATAACTGCAGGACACGCTACAGCCCATTGGCATGCATTTATCGTAGAAATAAGACCCTCCAAATTGAAATCCTAACAAATGGTAATTGTCTGGTTGTACTGGGAGGAGCCGAAAAGCAGACTCAATGTCAGTTTTCGCCAGAAGGGCCCCATGTTCTAGTTTGCGCAACTTCTCAAGGGCCTGGTCTACAGTTGCATTTCGGACTGAGCATAGTTTGGGGTCAATTGCCTCCTTCACTGAAGATCCACGCGGGGCTGAGAGGTTATGAGTCAATCTAAACTGGCCAGACTCTTTTTTAGGCACCACCCCCAAGGGAGAACAGACACAATTCTTTAATGGAGAGGAGGAGAAGGGGCCTGCCAACTTGCCCAGCAACCTTTCCTTCTCCACCTTCTTTGAAACCACTCCGGGACTTCTCCAGGCTGACAGTAAATTGTTGCAATAAAGAATAGGAGGCACTTTTAAGGCGGGGATCCTGAAACCACAAGAGAAGCCACTCAACAATAGGTCTGCAGAGTCTTTGTTAAAATAGGACTGTAGCCAAGGGAGGAAAGCGTCAATCTTTATGGGTGACAACAACGTTATGTCAGCTAGAGGGCTTACTCCCTTCCTTAACCTTTTCCTTGGATTTCTTAATGCACCTGAACTCTGGGTGCGAAGGGTGTCCGCAGAAGGAACAGGCATGTTTAAATTTTCAGGATCCCACAGGCCGAGAACACACCTTTCTATTGAATGCCCAGCAGGACCCCTTTTTCTCACTGGGAAAATTGTGTACGAAAGGGCTGCTTCCCAGGCAGCTTGCTGTTCACGCATTCCAAACCATACATTCACTTCAGTTTGGTCCCAACCTATTTCTGGCTCCTCAACCTTAGCGCACCTGAAGTCCCTATCATATTCCATCCAAGCATTACCCCCATACATATGGTGTGCTTTCAAAATCTTATTTGCATAGAAAATCATAGACGTTGCCAAATCCGGTTTCTTCTCAAGCATAACAGACATGTAAACATTAAATCCAAACAGCCAATTGGTTTTGTTCTCTTCAACTCTGGGTTTTTTGTCACTGGAAGATGAAGTCTTCCCCTCCTTATCTTTCAATTCTACCTCCCTTCTTTCCCTCTGATGAGCAAAAATATGTCCACAGAATCCCCCTTCCAGATCTTTTCTTTCACATCTGTGGCAACGTGGGCCACAAGCTTACCTGGCCGGGATAATAAAGTGTCTTGCCCAGCAACCACTGCCGCGTTGCCCCCCCAGATGTATTTGTGCTAGACTCTGTGATCTTGCCTTTGTCAACGTTGTTGGGGATATGTGACTGCACGCCCGGTGACGGAATGTCACTCTGACCTGCAGTTCCAGTAGCTGTAGGTTTAACACTGCGCACTGCCGCAATTGCCTCTATCTGGCGTTTGAGTTCCTCCACTGTATTCTTTAGCCTATCAGTTGTGGCCCATGGAGCAGTAGGGGGAACAGGGGAGAGGGACCGTCAAGGCTAGCGAAAATCTGCGCCCCCAACAGCAGCGCATGCATGGTCGCATCTTGAGTAATTACCTGGGCAGTGGCGCTGCCAAGCCCTTGCGAGGCGTGGGGAGGAACCATTTGTGCTGCGGGCTGGACTACTGGTAATGCAGGGGATGCTGTTAAGGTTGCCAATGCCTGCTGAATATCTGTTAGAATGGCCATGACCCCTAACTCGGCGTAGCCACTGCTCTACCGGGACCTCTGGATTAGTGCAAAAAGATACGGTTAAAGTATCGGCCCTGGAGGACTGCGCGGGGGGTGTTAATGCAGGGGCGGCAGCTGCCTGCTGATTGTCTGACACCTGTCTCTTAGTTCTGCGCTTCACAGGAGGGAATGCTGCATGAGAAGGCAAATGCGAACGCCTAGGGCGGACACCCTCTACCCCATTGCTTTCCCCTTCCGAAGCGGAATTCCCACTGTCTAGGTCCTTATCCCCTAATTTTGCTAATACCAATTTCAACAATTGCGTCAATTCAGGGTCTTTGCCCTTTCTCTTACCAACTTTACCGCGATTGCAAGCCATGACCCTTAACGGTCAAACAATGTGTTACACAATGTTATTAATTAAGCACCACTTTTTGCAATGTAAAGTACATAACAAAGTACTACTGCAGCAGCGAATAATATCAATACACAATTACACAGTATTTTTCTTCACTTCCTTTCCCCTCCCCCGCAATGACCCCACTTACCCTGGTCTTGATGAGCATTCCTGGCCCAGACCGGGCCGACATTGATGAACAAACCTGGTAGTCACCCAGCGAGGTCAGAAAGGCCTAAATGGTATTTAACAAATGCAGGGTAGAGCGGTTGAGGGATAAAGTCTGGGACTTAGGGTCTAGCAAATATTAACAAACCTGCCCCAGCAGTACTAGCGGTAATCCACAGCGTGGCCAAATCATGCAGGGCAATTGGGAGCTTTCCCTTTAACAGAACGGGCAAAGAGGATTAAAATTCCTGCCACCGGCAGCACCTCAACTGAAATAACCAGATAAAAGGTAGCGCGACAAACCAATTACCGCACTACAACCGAGAGTACTGCTAAAGGCTCTCTGTTCAACACGGCAAGGGAATAACGTAGCGCAAGCGCTACACTGAGTTATTAATTCAGGCACCGCGTGCACGCAGCAGGAGAAGGGGTGCTGCCTGCACGCCTCCTCTAGACCAAAAATCACCCCCACCAAGCGGCTGCATTCAGCGGAAGGAAAGGGAGCACTGCGTGCATGCAGCAGAAGAAGGGGAGCCCGCCTGTACGCCTCCTACGGCCAGAAACGCCGCTCTACCCAGCGGCAATGGAAGGAAAGTGGGCACGGTCTGCACACAGCAGGAGAAGGGGAGGCTGCTCGGACCCCTCCTCCACGAACAGCAATCCTCCACCACGCATGCAGAGAAGACGGATCCAACGGATGTCCCGATGTCGCGTGTGACTCTGAAGTCCTCGTGCAATTCCGAAGTCGTCTAAGCATGCGAGGTCTGCCGATACAATGACTTCCCTGGTCCTCCTCTGCTGCCGCAACAATAAAGGCAGAGGCCTATCAGGGGGAACTTAAATAGCCTCCCCAACCCCATCCTATGCACGGTGGTGGACGGGGCCTGGAAATGACGTGGCACCTGCGTGCCCCCTGGGGAATCACTTCTGCCCCTATACCGTGCGAGGTGTAGGGGCGGAATTGCATTTTGCCAGCCCTACGCATGACTAGTGCACAAGGTTTTGTGCTACGGCAGCCCTGAGTCCTAAGGGGCCACACTCCCCCCATTTTGGGAGGGTGCTTTACCAAACTTTCCACTACCACTGTTTAGCCAGGGTTTATTTGCAGCCCATAAAGTAAAAGAAAAAAAAGAGCTGAGGATAAAGGCATTCTCTACGAGTATGTGTAGGATGTTTGGCCAAAAACATTAATTTGAAAACGAATGTGTTCAGCGCAAGGCCCCTTGCTATCTGCAATCAAACTGGAACTTGGTGTCTGCTGCAGAGGAGCTTGAAGGTATGGGGGCCTCATACTAACAGAGAGGGGAATACAATCAAACAGTAAACTAGGAACTAAAGTGAAAGGGGCCAGAGTTGTGCAGCCAGGGCCAGGGGTGTCACAGTGGGGGAGTTTAGCGTGATGAGGGGCTTCAGCACAATATATATATATATATATATATATATATATATATATATATATAAAACCCAAGGCTAGCATTATAACACCTGTAATTACCGAGGACAAGGCACCAAAGCACTTGTGCTTGCATCCAGTCCTACACGTGACGAATGGGGAAAGGGTGGGATCCATGCCTCTAAATGACAGATGTCTGGGATCACACAGGGATGTAGATTTTGATGCCCAAAACCATTATGCTAAAAGTGTCATTGTCCTACAGTGGATACTGCCATAGACCACAAAGGAAATGAAGGGCTTCAGAACTGTAAACCCTGCATTGTGAGTTACAATTAGTAAAATTGATTTGTCGCGTAGGTTCTCATTATGCTAATTAGGCTCCTGAATTTGGGAGGCAGGATCACATGGATTGTGGCTACTAAATAGAATTCCACTTCACATAAAGCTTGTCAGCCTAATCTGGGTTCTCGGGCTAACTAGCAGCACCTCATCTCTGGTGAGATGATTGTGGTAACTGGGCACATGACAAGAAGACTCCTCAGGGCAATCGTGGTCAATCAGATCCCATTCCTTTCTCTCAGTTACCAAAAAGTCTCATACAGTCATAGACAACAGAGGCAGAATATAGTTCAATAAGGATTTATTGAAGTAACTGTATCTTAGATAACAAGGCATGTATTGCAATAACTAGAATGATAATACACAATAAAAGCAAGCAGGTGACTAACTGAGTAAAACATAAGAATAGTCCTATCATACTGTCACTAAGAATGATATGGATATATATTTCTCCTACCTCCACTATGTCTGAGCACAGCATAGTAAGCCTAATCTGCCTTTTGGGTTTTCCCCCTGGGGGTACACCATCCCTCATACATGGAGGAAGAAGCATGTAGATCAGGGGTCCAGCCTTCTAGGCAAGCAGCTGCAGCGAAGTAATCAGCATACAGTTGTGGTCATATGGCTAGAATCTCCCTCAAACGTGTCTGGGACAAAGGGGTGTTTTTATAATAAAACAGCTGCCATTCTAAGAAATGGTCCCCATGTATGAATATGTGTTTTCTGTGAATGTTGGAGACACAGCATACCACGTTTGTTGGCAACCCTATCTGACTGTAACCTTGGAGAAAGCACAGAGTGAAATAAATGCCCTGCTAAGAACGTATTTCTTTCCTAGGGGAAAGTGCAATGAGAAAATAAAAATAAAACAGCACCGCAAATATTGCCATTGCTAGGAAAATAAAGCAATGCTGACTAAAATGTAACAGGGTTAAAGTGCACAGCGGCAGGCCTAGTTAGCATAAAACAACCATCTAAAGCATGGCCAAAATAGCTGTGCAACGGATTTACTGCCTGACTTCCGTCTCTTGCTTCAGAGCAAGGAGAGGCGAGACAGGCAGCCTGGAGCAGACAGCCCAGACTTAAATACATTGATTTGTTTAGGGATACAAGTGTATCTCTAAATAAATCAATCTATTTAATATTTGTGTAGGAATGTGTACGGATTTCAGTGGGGTGCAGCCCCAGAGTCCTATTGAAGAAACCGTCCCTGGAGCCAATGGTGTCTGTATTAGGTGGTGCTAAAATGTGCAGTCTTTTACTTAATTTAGTATATAATGTGCTA
This sequence comes from Pleurodeles waltl, assembly GCF_031143425.1. Taxonomy (NCBI): domain Eukaryota; kingdom Metazoa; phylum Chordata; class Amphibia; order Caudata; family Salamandridae; genus Pleurodeles; species Pleurodeles waltl. The sequence goes on along the minus strand of NC_090445.1, from coordinate 798,503,935 downwards.
GCTGGTAGTAAATGCATAAAATACATGCAATAAATACAATTGTGAGTAATTAGTAGCTGAAAATTACCAGGCATTACCCCAGTACCTGGAGGAGTCAGTTGTGAGTGACCTGTTCTAAAGTTGTACCTGTCATTTATCAGAGTTATTAACTTGAAGTCTTTGTTACTATTACATTGTTCAAAAGCCTGGAAGGCACACATTTGGGTTCTGAGTCTGACTCCAATGGTGTAGAGAGGCAAAAATTGTGAAGGTTTTAGCTTGGCTCGTTTTATGTGTTAGGTAATTAGATACTGCAGGACCCCATCAAAAACTCCCATTACAAGCCCCTCATCAGTCAAAACTTTAGTCAATGCCATAAGCTTTAAGTAATTAAAGATGAAATGATCATGTAGGACTGACTAAATTATGCAGCAAAGCCAATTACGCAGCAAGGGGAGGTAAATTATAAGGCACTTATGTAATTAAAGGGAAAATTAGAAGTTTGTTCCCGTCCCGTGGCATTCCTATCTAGCTATTTTGATATTTTATTTAATCAGAAAAGGACTGCAAGTTTTTAGACACACTGCAGACTTCGTATCAAAGAAAGATATTCTGCAGACCTATGGAAAATAATGCTCACCAAAAATAAGTTATGTTGTGCACCCTCTGATCACGGAAACACATTTTTTTAATACCTCCCAGAGCAAAATAGTTTGTGATACAGATATTACACCTGTCAGTGTTTCATGCAATAAAATATGACCCCCTCTCGTTCTGCTTGAACCAATTATGTTAGAAAATTAGTATTTGCTTTTGGGTTTACTTTCTGTAGCCATTTAGGTCCCCATTATGAGTTTGGCAGATGGAAAACTCTGTCTGCCAAACTCCAGACCGGGTGGCTGGCACCAACATGGCAACCTACCCACAGGAGCTATTATGGGTTTCCTGCTAGGTTGGCGGGTGGAAACCTAAGTTTCCGTCTGATGGTCTAGCAGGAAACAGGCTACAGCATTGTCTGCAGCTCGTAATCGAGCCGGCTGCAATGCTGTCACCTACAGGGTCCACCAACACCCTCGCAATGTTCACTGTCTGCAAAGCAGACATTCAACATTGCAATGGTGCTGGCCAGGGGGGCCCTGCCCATGCCAAGTGCATAGGCAGTGCAGGGGCCCCAGTGTGCCCCTGCAGCTGTTCTCTGCTGGCATTTTCATTCCTATCTTACCGCCATGAAACTGCTGGGGGAGAGCAAGGTAGTAATCTCCAGAGCAGCGCTTGCCTGGTGGATTAGGATCTGTGTCACCACTAGACCGCTGGGTTCCAATACCCTTGCAGAGCTGGTGGTCCAGCCACCAGGGTTGTAATGTGGCTGTTGGACCGCCGCATTGGCAGCGGTTCAGGCCGCCACAACGAGTGTGGCAGTCTATAGACCACCACACTTGTAATGAGGCCTTTAATGTCCACCGGAAGAATCTCTTTCCACTAAGAACCAGACTTGAAGAATAGGAGTGGAGCCTACTTTACATATTTATCAGGCTTGCGTCTCCGCTTAAGACTAACAACACAGTTTCTTTTCTTTTGCCAACTCTAATTGGATTTGGGACAAACGTCATCTAAATTCAAATGTTAGGACAAAGCGTAGTTAATCTCCAAATGTTCAGAAAATTGAGAAGCAAAGATCTTCAGAGACTAGTAGTAAACAGTGAGTTTGACACTAGCGTGCATCCAAAATTAGTCTCAAGGCCATTTAGGCACTGCTCTGCAGATGGAGACTGGGTCCAACTAGGAATTGAGGGGATTGGTTTATAATAACAACATCTTGGATACTATAGGAACCAGATACGTGACATCAATGGCCACAATGCCAGCTTGATAGGTCCTCACAATGAGGCACATGTGTAAGGAGAAACAGTTGTTGACTTTCAAGTGCAACTTTTGTACAAAGATAGTGAAAACGACTGTATTAAAAAAGAATGCAGAAAAAAAGCAAACAATTCTATCACTTCTTAGATTTGTTTTGCGCCTTCTATATTCATTTTTCTGCAGCCAGAGCAAAACTATTTACAGATATTTTACCATAGTTCTTACTGGTATTCTTCGACAGTTATTTACAGGCCTGGGAGGAGTTAGTGGAACTCCGAAAAAGTGAGCATAAAACTCTGCCACGCTAAGCGGAGTTCCACAAAGTGGCGGAATGAGTTAGGTCATGCCAATAGTGCTGATTTTCAGTGCCAGGTGTTTGTCCCGGGCTGTAAAATCAGCAAAAATGGCACCATGCACAGCGCAAGAGGGCGCTGCTTTTTACTGCTGCTCGAGTAGATTTTCTACTGAACAGAAGGTTTCTCAATGCGAGCGGTTGCGACGGCCTGCATTGAGAAATCATCCTAGAAGGTGGGCTGGAGTAAGATTTTCCTCACAAATTTAAGAATGGAAAGTGCGAGCAAGACAAAAACACTGCTCCCCTATGCAGAGTTTTTCGTAACTCTGTGCTTTAAGTGGAGGGTGGATGAGGAAAAACTCTCCAAACGCTGCACACTGAATGGAGTTCACCAGCTACCCCTAGTTACCTACTGGCTACTGAGCCAGTGCCCCCGTTGGCAGCATACCAAATATGTATGCTATCAAAACATTATGCATTTTTGAAAATACAGCAAAATAAAAGGAGGAACTATTCCTTAGAGCTCCCAACCTCAGCATGTTACATTTCAGGGAAATGTCCTTAACCAGGCATTGTAAACAATGAGGACATTTACCATGCAAGCGTAACCATGCTTGCCAGAACAATGACTGCCTTTTGCTGTGCCTTAACCACGCATTTGCCAAACTATGCATATGTGTGGTTAGGGCACTGAAAAAGGCAGAGAGCAGGACAGGATGTGGTAAGGTAAGTGGGATGGGGCAGTGTTGGGGGTAGTTTTTAAGGGCGGGGTGGATTAAGAGGTTGGAGTGGGTGGGGGGGGTCAGGCTATTTTTTTATAGGGTTGGGACTGGGAGGTTTGGGGAAGTTTCATTTTTAGGGCTTACTGTGGGTGGGGGACTGAGTAGTTTATTTTATAGGGGCGAGGTGGGAGGTAAAGGTAGGTTTTGTTTAGGGCTGAGGGTGGGTGGGAGGTCGGGGTAGTTCAGCTATTAGGGGTAGGGGTAATTTTTAGGGCTCAGGGTGGGTGGGGTTGTTGGGGAGTTTAATTTTTAGAGGCGGGGAGGGGTACAGTAGGTTTTTTTAGGGTGTAGGGTGGGTGGGGGACTTCATGGTGTTTTTGAGCCTCGGGGCTGGTGGGGGTTGATGAGGTAGTTTAGTTTTTAGGGGTGGGGTGCAGGGATCATGGTAGTTTTTTTTAGTGGTTAGGGTGGGTGGGGGGGTCAGGGTAGATTAGCTGTTAGGGGTGGGGTAGTTTTGGGCCTCAGGGCAGGTGGGGGATTGTATGACAGAACCACAATGCCGATTCCACATATGCCTTTACTATGTATGCTTTTACAATGAAATTCTTCAAAAAGGCATGCATGGAAATGACACAGTCGGGGTTCCGACCACGTTGGTAAGGAATGCATTGTTTCGGCATGCATAGTTCTGTCATACAACCTATATTTCACACTCACGTACTACTGATTTTTGAGGTTAGCTGTCCAGACGCAGAACTGCAGGAGTAAGGTATACAAGCACACAGGACAGAGGGCTGGCATGGGTGGTGGCTCACCCAGAAGACATCCTCTGCAAAGGATTCTAAGCGGGCCTGTGTCCTGATTGCTAATGCTCTTGCTTCTGGACGGGTCAGATGGCCAATTGGTCTTTGATGAGCTTTTTTTTCCCCTATGGAGGCCCTCACAGAACGTCACTATCATGTGAGAAACTGTTATATGTTAGTTTTCGATGTGGAATTTGTGATACACTGAATGTCAGATTTTTTTTTGCCTAGGTTTAACTTAATGACCAAAGTTGGGCCCAGATTTAAAAATCTCCACTTTTCTTGTGCCCCATTGTGCCCTCCTAACGCCACCATGTGTGCACCATATTATTGATACTGGCACATGTTAGGATCAATAGCGTTATCATTTCTGATACTATTGTGGTACTTTGCAGAATTAACTCCAAAAATGTTGACGCTAATTGCACCACTTTGTAAATTTGGCGCAGTGTTTTTGCCAACCTAACACAATATTAGCGTCAAAAATAGACTCTGATGTAGTGCTAGGTGGCTCTAGGACCTTTTTAAATTTGGGCCTTGGTTTTCAATTAAAAAAGTATGTACTTTCTTTACACATTATAACTTGTTTGTGTGTAGCCCTATATATTACCCTTTGTCTTTCATCATCTACTTCTGTAATTTTTCCTACAGTACAAAAGCATTGACCCTGCCGTTGCAAAGTATACTTTTCTTCTTTCTCACATTTGTGTTTATATATGAGCCATGCCCATCAGACATGTTCCACACATTCGGGTGCAGATTCTCTCAGCTCACCGCGATGTCTATCAGGAATAGCACATTTAGGGGCAGATGCCAGATGTACGACCCAGAGGTTTGCGAGTCGGCAAACCTTATGTACAACAGTGTACTTTACACTGTTTGCGATTCGCAATGGGTTCGCAAATGACTTACCTCATGAATATTCATGAGGTAAGTCACAATTTGCGAACCATTGGGAATGGCCGCCCTCACAGGGATGGTAGCCTGCTGGAGACAGCAGATCACTATGTCTGTGACTGCTTTTAAATAAAGCAGTTTTTTTTTTAAATGCAGCCAGTTTTCCTTATAGGAAGATGGGATTCATTTCAAAAACAAAAATGAAAAGTTTATTTTTTATTTTTTCAGAGCGGGCAGTGGTCCTGGGACCACTGCCTGCTCTGAAAAAATATTTTCACTGCCATTCACAAAGGGAAAGTGGTTCCCCACGGGACCCCTTCCCTTATGCGAAGGGTTAGCACCAGTTTGAAACTGGTGCTAACTGTGATTGTTTTGTGACCGCATTCATGGTCATGAAAACAATGCTACATCACGGTGCGACTCGCAATTAGTAAGGGAACGCCCCTTCCTAACTGTGACTCGCAAACCTATTTTGCGATTCAGTAAATAGATTACCAAATCACGAAATAGGGTCTGTACATACAAAACATTTTTGTTTCCTGTTGCAAACGGCCCGATTCTGCTAATCGAGCCATTTGCGACAGGAAAAATGGTACGTACATGTGCCCCTTAGTTCTTCAGTGCTCTGTTTCCCTACGTTTGGGAAAAAAAGGGATGCAATCAGTAATATTTTTTATATGACCATAAAATCGTATTTTTAATGATTCATTTATTATGGATACATGTCCCTTCTGTTGTGTCTTTTGCATACATAAACATTATTTACTACATGCTTGAAGCTTCATCTCATTCAAAATATAATGCCCATTATCTTAGGAGTAAACAGGCGGAATCCCTGGAAGAGACATAAAAGATTCATCAATAAATCTTGAATGACACTGTTCTTCTCATGCTGTGGGACAGATGGCAAACGCTTGTAATTACCTTCAGATAACAAATATTTCAACTCAGGACTCCATCTACATGCATTAATTTATATCAATTAGTACATGAAGAACTGAAAAGATAATACTCCCAGGATGAATGTAGAACTACTCCTCTTCGGTGTTTATTTACATAAAGGATGGCTCTGTACCCGGGTTGGTACTTTGGTTGGTGCTCGTCAGATTCAACTGGATGAAAGAGATTGGTGGCTAGCAGCATTTTCAACAGGTCTTTTGTTCCAAACCTGCGCAGTATTGATAGGGTGTTAGCCGAATGAGATGCTGATGACTGTCAGAGTGCCCCTCTGTGCACAAACCATGGCATCTTGTCTGAAGAATAAGCACTGAGTTAAATTGATTGTGTGGTTCCCAGCACTTAATGCTTTGTGTACTTAGGGGATACTGGGCATAATAGTGTACATTTTTTAAACGATGCCCAGCATCAAATTGTAGCTCAGATTCTTTGAGTTTAGATGTTGAGAAGGTGATAAAAAGACTGAACTGATTCTGTGACAAATTTCCGTTTGTTAAAATATCAATGTATGTGTTTGTTCATACCTATGGTGATCACAACTACAGTGATACAGTATTGGCAGGTGATCTTTGAAAGTGGTGGGGCGTAATAGCTCGCAGGAGCTCACCTCATTTGTATAAAAAGTTTCCTCACTCATACTCACTCTCACATTTACTCTTTTCCACTTCACTCATTCTAACTCACATTCTCTCACTTACTCATTCACCCTCATATTTACTCCTACTCCCTGTTACTCAAACACAAACATATTCATACTCACTGGATCTCATTCTTACGTACAAACACTGACTCTGGCCCCTGGTGCAACTGGGCTTGCTGCACCAGTGATAACTACACCACTGACTCACATCGACTCCCTTGCACAAGCTCCAATTCCTCACTCCTTCTAATGCATTTACACTCTACTCAATCCTCTGTACTAACTTTCACGAATTCAGACAGATTCAAACTTAGATTCTAACTCACTTTCACTCCCATATCACTCACAAACACACGCACACACACTTCCACTCAATGTCATTCATTTCCAGTCACTAACAAACAAAAATATACATGAACAGACTTTTTACTTACCTTGCTTCCTTTACAGCAGAGCGGTAATCTAGTGCTGGACATTGGAACCGGCAAGCCATAGTTCCCAACGAGAAGCCACACTGAGCAGCAAGGGCAGGTTTGAAAAGATGAAAACTCACCTCAGGTCCTCTCCCAGATTCTTGATAGGACTGGAAGCTCAGCCCTGTAAGAAGCTGTGACAGGGCTGGGAACCTGCCTTTGATGCTCTGTGTGGCTTCTCATTTGCCTTGGTGATGCCCTTACATGTGCCCTGACAGCCACATTTTAGCTGATATACTTTGCTGCCTAAAGGCATATACAGTATGACTGCTCGATTGTGTCTGTCTGAAGGGACCATAGTTGAATTACTCCCCTAAAACGGGTGCAATCCAGACCTTTACCTATGGAGTGGGGTGCTTTAACATTGCTTATTACCTGGATCGTGTCTCAGCCCTCTCAGACCTCTCCTCCTCCTCCTGTCATTAATATCCTGGAGACCAGGCCTAGAGGGCTGACCTGTGCACTGGCAGTGTTTATGAAAATATGAAAGAGGTATTTTCATGAACCCGGCAAAATTAAATAAGGTACACTGTATGGATTCAGAGAGGCAAGGTGCAGAATGTGGAACCTCACAGAGGGCAGGGGGGCTACATCCTGGAGCCCCTGACATGGAGTTGCCACTGTGTGAGTGATGTGCTCTTGCAAGATCCTGAAGTTAAATGGTTCCGTCGATTCTGTGCCCCTGAAACATTTATTATTTTGTCCTTATTACATTATATTTTTGTCCATTAAAAGTAAACATATACCTTTACATTCCTGTTGTTTTCAAATATATAATTGAATATTTAATTTGAAAAAACTAATAATGTTTCTTATTTGAACTAATCCTGTAAGGCATGAATGCATCAGAGGCCAGTCTTGAAATGCACCATTCCTTGTAATGGAATACAATTGTGTATGTCAAGGATTGTATTCTACTTATCTTGGATTATACAAGCACATTCTCTTTCCAAATCTGCATCTTTTAATAATCTAGATTAAGGGGCTAAGGGTCTCTTACTCTAAGCACTAGATAGTGAACACCGAAATACCCATATTTTTCTCATAGCTTGAGCCATCTTTCTACATAGGTAAAGTGCTATTGAGACCCAAAGATCATCTCTTCCTTCATGCCCAAGAACATTATCATGCCCCCAATAATAAACATCACAAAATCTTGTTTTTATTTATATCTGCCAGCAACAACTGACTGTACGTGAAACAACAGCCAATCTCCCCTGCCTCTTAAATCATTGGAAACAATGGACCTTAGACATTCTTCTAGGCTCTTATATTTAAATAGCTTAAATCTGAGACAATTGGAATGGTTGAAGGCTTTTTAAGAAGCATTTGGTCACAATCCTGAGTGATGCCTGCTTACTCCACCCTTACATTCCGAATTCAATTCAAAGTCTATCGTCCATGCAGTTTAGCTGACCTGGCAACCCCCTTCTCAAGACATTTAAACTACTTACATGATTGTCATTCTTAATATTGATAATGTGACCAATCATCGTTATTTCACAAATGCTGTAATAATCATTATTAGTGTTGTTGATGCCTCTGTAATTATGTAGAAAGATCACATAACTATTTTAAGATCACATTATGAATCATATCAGTGTGTATTCTTACCATAAAAGTAGATAATATTTTTAAAGTTCCGTTTTTAACGCACAGCAAGTAGACAGACATGTTTGTTTTTTTACCAATACATAATTCCTTTATGACTCGTGATCTATATAGGCAGATTTTTTTCACGTCGTTAACAATGACATCGAACCAAATTTTTTGAACCCCCCCTCATCACAGTATTATTCTGACTTTAATTAATAATACCAATTGTGATGAGACATAACTTCCATTGGTTTCATGTAAATGTAAGATGGGAAACGCAGTGCAAGACTGTAAGTATGCGGTGCTGTGACTCCACATCATTTGCAAGATGAACAGTCCCAATGCTGGCTAAGAAGGCAATGCACAGTACGTTAGACCATGCCGCCCTCATGAATATTAATGAGGCACGTCTTTGCCAAGAAACTTCTTGTACACAACTTTGAAGCATAGCCAAAAAACCGGCGTGGAACATCAGTCAACAGGTTTGCATTGTATTGTGGCTACTGTTACAATTCTGTGTAATGATGGCAGTCTCAAAGCCACTATTGTGCTGTATTGTGACCCTGGGCTCCAAAAGCGTCCGCAGGAAAATGGGAGTGAGCAGAAATAGACCATTTTTATTTGTGGACTGTTTTTCTCTGTTTTAGACAGATGGCCTGTTTACGAATGCATGAAGAGTCACAGGCCGTTTGTACAGAGCGGTCAGGTCACATTCGGTAATGGGGTGCAGTAGTTTGCAAATTGCCTTTCTGTACATCGAAAAGGATTGAGCAATTTGCAAAAAGGCTTTGTGCACAGTGAATCATGTCGGTGAGGATCCAGACCTTTAGTACGTTTTTCCTTCTTTTAAAACTTTCTTGTTCACAGTCATCACACAAAGAGCTGAGTTGTGTTTAATTAAAACAGTCATTGCCATTTCTGCAGGGCAGAAAGGCTGTGATGAAGCAACTAGCATCCAAAAGAGTCACTTCTGACCACCAGCTCCTCCATATAAAATGTTACGATTTCCCAAAGATTTATCTCAGCAGTCTGCCAGATTCTGTCGGGATAATCATTTTTAAAAATCAGACTGGCAGTGCATATCTATCATCTTGTGAAGACAACATTTGCTTTCGTTTTTGTGAAAACTGAAGCGTTGGGAAGATTTGAAAGTTACTTCATCTGGTATTTTGCCACATCAGCTGTCTTCATGAAGTGCTTTAGACAAACTGATAAGCGGGTGCTCTATTGGTCATCAGTCCTCAAGTTTTACTGATTTCTAATGCATATTTGGCAAGAGAGGAATTTGCAACTCAGCGAACGTTTATCTCAACAGTAAAGTGCCGCTTAATGTGAGGTTCTTAGGTAGGGTTCAGCATCCCGTGATATCACACCCAATTACTTGCTTGCCATATCATCGCATACTGGTCTATTAGAGAAAAACGATGGACTGGAATGCAGCCGTCATCACCAGTGGCTGAGAGTAATTCAAGCATTCCTTCCATTACCTTGTTGCTAGTTGCAGTAGGCAGACCAGGGCCCATATTTATACGCCGCATTTGCGCCGCTTTTTGACCCAAAAGCGGAGCAAACTTACAAAATACAATTGTATTTTTGCAAGTTTGCGCCGCTTTTGCATAAAAAAATGACACAAATGCGGTGCTACGAAAGTATGAATATGGGCCTAAGTGTGACATATGTGACCAGAAGTAGGTTCGGTGCTCACTGTGTCACAAGTTTCAAGCTATAACCCACTGATGAATTCTAAATTTAGCTGAAACTAGTCTGGGGCTTTTTGTGTGTCCATCTGGAGGGGTCCTGCCCTGGCAGTTTGGGCTGGACTGTTTCCATTTGAGCAGGACCGCAACAGCCGTAGATATGGCAGGTCACTGCCTAGAGTGACACAGTGAGTGAAAATTTATGAACTGAAATACGGCCTCAGCAATTGCCAGGGGGAGAAAGTAATTTGAGCATTCCTTCCAGCATCTTGATGTTTGCTTCAATAGATGCCCAAAGTTTTATGGGTATGCTCGTACAAGAATCCCATGCTCACTGTGCCATAAAGCTATGCTTTACTGACAAGGCCTAACTTGACCAAAAATGATCTTTAGTTGCTTATGCTCCCATTTAGAGTGGCCTGGCAGTTTAGACTGGACTGTATCAATTGGTGCAAGATTGATTGGAGTGGCCTAGTGGAAAAACACTCTGGACTGGGATGTGGATTGAGTGACGGCCAGTGGATGAGATTAATACAAGCATTTTTCTCCATTACCTTGTTTGTTGCCTTTCCTTAATCCAAACACTGGTCACCCAAATCCATGGGCAAGAAAGACGTTTTCTTGCCTCTACAGTGCAACCTATTCTTTACGTAGCTCCTGAAATGACATGCCTGTCCTTAAAATGGCCACAACTGCTGACAACTATCACTCAAGGTGGTGGGCTTTAGTTGGTGCATGCTTTGAAAATCGTAGCCCATCATTTCCACTGACCTATTCTATAGCTTGGGAGTATCTTAAATATTGACCCAATAGACCCTTACCATCCCCTAGTGGCTGATTGAGCTATCGTATCTTTGAATGTAAACATCTCACCTCTCCAGTGGTCATCTGAGTCTTTCTGGGCAAGTGTACCACCATTTCTGTTTGTCTTTCCAGAGGTCTGATAGCAGTTATTGCCATGGGTTGAACCTGGCAATGTTTTTGAAAGCAATTCTGCATTGGTTGTTGGAATCCTTTGTGGAATGGTAATTCACAAGATACCTGGTCCCACCCATACCCCTCTAGAGCACAAAATGTATTTTTGAACTGAAACAGGGCTCTTGGTGCTCTGTGTACTTTCTGATCTTGCTAATGGCTTCACGAGCCCTGAGAACTGAGATAACGTAGAGGCTGCAAGGGTAACAATGAGTAACCTAGCAATAGCAGTGGCTTACCCTGGTGTCAGTGGTAAGCACTCACACTCTTTTCATCCTGGAAAATCCTAGCAATTGGCTGACAAATATTGACTTTTTTGCCAGACTTGCCCATTTCACACCCTGTTACTTAGAGTGCCATAAAAATGCATTTAAAATATACATATTTATCAACAAAAATGAGACAATGAGAAACATTTCTCAGACTCAGGGCAAATCAACTGCACATTTTATGCTGGCATATTAAAGACAAAGGTAAATCACCATCACTTGTTATTTATGCATTTGTCATCCTAAGTGGGACGGGTTTGCCCAGACATGGGTCCTGTGCTCCCCATGCTACTGGAGTCAAGCTAGCCTGGCTGATGAGGGGTGATACCTTGAAACCACTCCCAGGAGGCTTGATTCCGGTCCAGGAAGGACCTGGCCTTCCAGTTCGGGCTGGACTGTTCCCATGGGGAGCAGGCTCAAGACTGATTTACATAAAACTGGATCCAAACTGGAATAGCATGGGTAGCAAAAAAAGACCAATGAATTTAGGCCCAGTTCTCTGTACTGAGGGTGAATGTTTGACATTGTTCAGCATTCCATCGATCACTTGTTCTTTTGGCATACTAAAGACAAGCACAGCTAAAACCACAAATTCTACCAGCTGATCATACAGTACCTAGTATCGAGTTCACCTTAACAGCCCACTGTGCAGGGCAGAATGCTTGGGCAAGGAGGCCATACATATAGGGGGTCATTCTGACCGCGGCGGACGGCGGTCGCCGCCCGCCAAGCGGTTCCCGCCAAAAGACCGCGGCGGTCATTCTGGCTTTCCCACTGGGCCGGCGGGCGACCGCCGAAAGTCCGCCCGCCAGCCCAGCGGGAAACACCCTTCCCACGAGGACGCCGGCTCAGAATGGAGCCGGCGGAGTGGGAAGGTGCGACGGGTGCAGTTGCACCCGTCGCGAATTTCAGTGCCTGCAAAGCAGACACTGAAATTCTTCGTGGGGCCCTCTTACGGGGGCCCCTGCAGTGCCCATGCCATTGGCACTGCAGGGGCCCCAGGGGCCCCGCGGCACCCCCTACCGCCATCCTGTTCCTGGCGGGAGAACCGCCAGGAACCGGTTGGCGGTAGGGGGTGTCAGAATCCCCATGGCGGCGGAGCGCGCTCCGCCGCCATGGAGGATTCTCAAGGGCAGCGGGAAGTCGGCGGTACACCGCCGACTTTCCGTTTCTGGCCGCGGCTGAACCGCCGCGGTCAGAATGCCCAGCGGTGCACCGCCAGCCTGTTGGCGGTGCTACCGCCGACCTCCGCCATGGCGGTAATTACCGCCAGGGTCAGAATGACCCCCACAGTGTGTTCCCCATCCTGCATGTCTAGTAGTTATAAGATCTGGTGGAATATCAGCATTTCACCTGGTGACTGTTTTTAGTAGTCCAGATATGAAATAAAGATTGGTATATGGTCCATTATTTCCTAAAGAGATACTGTAGAATTTGTGTTCTTTCTGAAGCAAAGCATACTGTATGAAAGAGACTTGGAAACAATGACTGCAGACAGCAGATGTGACTTGAATTTGTTGTCAAGCTGTCCTGACATGATGTGATAGCTAGAGTTACTCAGAGAGATGGGGAAGGGAGAAGTGAAGAGAGAGTAGGGGAAGATAGGAGAGGAGGTGAGAAAGGAGATACAGAGAGGGAATGTTTGGGAGAGTGAGTGTTAGACCTGGCAACCTTTGTGTAGATTTCCCCTTTATTGTTTGCCTTTAGGCCCCATGTTTTTGCAGACTTGGTTTTTGCTCACTTTTGTACTCTGCACACTTTCCCACTGCTAAGCAGTGCCAAAATGTTTTTTTTTCTTCTTAAAACCGGTTATAGTGGCTTTTGCTCAATTGGCAGATTTGATTTATCTATAGGTCCCTAGTAAAGTGATACTACCTGTGCCCAAGGCTTGCAAATTAAATGCTACTAGTGGGGCTGCAGTTTCAATTGTGCCAGCCACTTGAGGAGCACTTTAAACATGTCTCAGTCCTACCGTTGCAGCCTGTGTATGTGCAGTTTTAAGCTGCCATTTTGACCTTGCCAAGTAAACATTTTGCCAGGCCCAAGCCTTCCTTTTTATTGCATATAGGTAACCTCTAGGGGAGAGTCGTGACAGCCTAGAGGTCAGAGTGCAACTTATTTAAAAAGTAGGCATGTCTTCGTAGTGAAAATCTCTTAAATTCATTTTTAACTACTGAAAGTCCTACCTCCCCCAGAGGATAACATTGGAGTTATGTTATTATATTTTATAAGCATAATTTCTAAATGGGAACAGGTTAACAGTTCATGTTTGGTGTCTCTGGAATTGTAATGAAAAATCCTAACATATGGCGAAGGCAGATTCTAAATTGCAGTTCTGAAAATCCCACTTTTAGAAAGTTGTAATTAATTTTCTTGCCTTAATTATTTGGGGGCAGCAGTCTGTCCCTGGACCACATAGCTGGGCCTAGTTGACAGTTGGACTTTGTGTATTCCACCTAGTCACACACAATGGGGAGCTTAGGTGTGGCTGGATTGGCCAACACTGGCAGAATGGGAGGGAGGAGCTGGGCCCAACCCACTGACACTTGTATAGGCTATGTCCTGTATCCACACACAGGGCTGTGCACCCCCTGTAGTTAGTCAGGGTCAGGAAAGCAGGGCACCTGTGCACTTCAAAGGCAGGCCTCCAGAAGCTTCTCCACACTTCAAATGAAAAACTGGATTTAAATACTGGACCTCAGACACCACACTTCAGGACTCTTCTGGACCTGTGGATACTCTGCCAGGAAGAAGGACTGATGTACTGCTGAAAGGACAGCCAATCTGCTGGACTGATCCTATGAAGGACTCCTGCCCTGCTGTGCTGATATGCTGCCTGCTGCCCTCTTGAATTGGGGAGAAGGACGGAATCTCTTGAAACCAGAACTCAGAGTGAATCCAAGGGCTGGGTGGCTGGCTTTCTGATCTGAAGCCTCAGGTACAAAACAGGCTTCCAACAACCTTGCATCTGCACCAGTAAGACAACCCTGCCAAGTGGTGCCATCCCAGTCCTGGTTGTTTGGAAGTGGCTCCCCAACCCTGATCAGAATGATGCATTTCTGCTGCTGCGTTACTTGGACTCACCGAAAAGACCTGCATCGTCTTTGGTTTTGGTTTTGGTTTATTTATTGAAGGAAGTTCTATTTTTGTATCTTGGTGTGGTATTCTTTTTGTATGGTATTTTCACTTCATTACTGTTTGAAGTGTTGCACAAATACTTTACACATTGCCTCTAAGTTAAGCCTGACTGCTCTGTGGCAAGCTACCAGAGGGTTGATCACAGGTTAATTTGGGGTTGGCTTGTGTGTCACCCTGACAAGGATTGTGGTTCCTGCAGCAACTGGCCTTATGCCCCAGTCAACCATCACAAATAATCCAGGCCTTATCATTAACAGTTGCACTGGCTCTGAACAGATCAGAGCACCTGTTTTTATACATTTGAACTGACTAAAGTGTACACAGCTTGTAAACAGAATGGAATGGTTAATTTTGTTTTCCCTGTGCAGTAGTTGTCTTTTCTTGTTACTGAGCTATGCTTTCCGAGAGTAATACACAAACGATGGCAATTTCTTCATTACATGTATGTGCTTTAGATTAAGCAGATGAATAATAAACTAGTGCTTCTCACTGCAGTCGAAGCAAATGTTCATGATCTGTGGCCCAGCATTGGTAAATTGTGCATTTCACTGAATGTCCTCAGCATATAGAACGTTATTCAACACTTTTAAGAGTATGAACCGTGCAGATTTTTAGTATTCAAGTGGTGTATTGTCGGATTAGCCCTCATCACTTGCAGAGTGACCCTTTTGAATTGAGGCACACAACCACAAAAAAAAGCGGAGAGCGCAAATCAGGGACGTTGTTGACCCAGATCATTAAATATTACCTGCGTGTCTTATACTTTGTCTGCTTGTCAGCTCTAATGTATTTTCTCCATTTCCATGCCAAATCTCTGGATGACAAACTAAATACAGGGTACAGTTCCGTGGCTGAATGACCTCCCTATTCTTATCACTATGGAGGAGAAAAATCGACCACTAGTTCCTACTCGATATTTTAAGATTTCTGTAGCTTTTGGAGGATTTTCGTTCCCTCTAAACTCTAAATGAGACCCATAATTTTCAATTTCATGTGTGCAGTCTTGTTCAAAACTAGGCCCAATTTCTGTATGTGGTTGAACTGCGATTTAAAGAGCATGTCACTGTGCGATCTTACATAGACTGAAATACCTGTGAAGAAGCAGTATTCCAAGCAAGACTCTTTTCATGCTGCCCTTGCAGTGGGATGGAAGGAATGATATTACACATTGTAATGAAACTGTCAGTGGTAAATTGAGGCATGTGACTGCGTGCTTTACACCTCAATTCAGCAGCGATGTTTCTGTGCATCAATCCATTTCTATCAGCGCAGGCACTGAGGCAGTTTCTTATTCATAATAAATCAAAGGTTTCAACCAAGAATTTGTCGTACCAAAAAACACAGCGCAATGCTCTGCTATTAACAACAAGCATACAAAGTTTGTATTATTACTGCTCATGGGGAGAAGTGCATGCCAGGCCTCGGTTATACTGTTTCTTTTTGATCTGGACTAATATTCAATGCTACTTAACACCATACTAGATAAGTAAACATAATGCTTAATTTCTTTTGCAGAGGCAGCAAACATCAGTGTCATCACCAAGACACTGTACAAATAAAGGGAGGGAGGAAGGATCTATATATATATATATATATATATATATATATATATATATATATATATATATATATATATATATATATATATAATAATTAGTAGGTAATATATATTACCTACTGGCAGTAGGTAGTTAAATTTAGGACCTAGTTTCCATTGTAAAAGCGTTTTCTTTTACTTGGCTATATCTTTGGCACCATTTGACGAGCATTCAATACATTTTCTAAAACAAAAAATAAGTGTCCTCTTGGATCATGTTGTACATGGAAGGTTTCAGGGTGATCCATAGAGCAGGGGCTGAGAAAAAGTGTGGTAAAAAAAAGTGTGTTTCCCATGTTTATTCCGTTTGGGATTTTGAACACAACTACAGTCCGATCTGCTGGATGAAATTACACCAAATTTGGCAGAAAGATAGTTCATGGTACACTAAACATGCTTTGTGTTATTTGGTGTAAATCCCTTCAGTAGTTTTTTGAGAAATTAAAGGAAATCCTAATTTGTATATCTAGAGCCATAAACAATTTGTGAATGCTCCCAATCCTGTGCAGAGATCTGATTGGCTGCCAGCACTTCAACCAGGAAGTGTTGACAGCCTTGGTTGGACTCAGACTCAGCCGAGTCCCCAACAAAAAAATTAAAACTATAGAAATGGGGGTAGGGTATGTTTACCCTATCCCCTAGCCTTGATGCTGGGATCCCCCTGGAAGTCCACCAAGACAATTAAACATTTAAAAAAAGCTATTGCCTCAAATTTGCAGCAAATTTGTGAATGAATTTCAAATTAAAAGAAAAAGCACAAGCTCCTGCTCTTGTTTAGAAAGAAAGCCCCCTGGTGGGCATATCCAAAAATATGTTAAAAAGGAGGGGATACACGGGCCCCATTCATAGTGCTGTAAAGAGCCCCAGGGACCACCACCAGCATTACTAGTAATTTCAAGAGGTGGGCTGTGCGGACCCCCCGTCCAGGGCTCAAATGAGCCCTGGGTGACCACCACCTCCCTGAGGTTTTATTAAATTAAATTAATGGAGGGAGATGCATGTACAGATGTCTAGTGCTGTATTGAGCCCGGGACTACCACCTCCCCAAGGCTAAATAAAAAATAAGTGCAGGGGGTCCCACGCCCTGGGGACCACTACCTCCCTTTGGTCAATTACAATTTGTGAAGATGGAGGGGGCCACACATTCCCCCTCCCAGGCCATATATGACCCAAGGGACCACCACCTCCCCAGGGCCAGGCCATGGCAATTAAAGGAGGGGGCCCCTCCTGGAGCCGTTAATGGCCCCGGGGATTGCTACCCCCTGAGGGCCTGCCCCTGCTATCCACCCTCAGGAGATAGCTCTTTGCTATTGCTTGGCAGGAGCTGTGACAGCTCCTACTATTCACCGCTAATTACCCCACACAGTACATCACTAAAGGCATATTTGATAACATCATTCATATCAATGTAACATTTGCATTAAAGTTATTGAGGACAAAATTGTGCATGGCGGGTGTGCGAGTTATCCTTACCGAGGGTATGAGTTATAGTTACTTCAGCTAGCAATAACTACAACTGCTGAATTACAATGGTTTTGTGGAAGTATAATCTATCCTCACTCTAACGTTCCTGTGACTTTCTGTTCTTTTAGTGAATTTCTAATATTTTTTTAATTCTATTTGCTAACTATAACGTCCCTGTAACTTTAGGTCTTTTCAGGGAATTTCTATGTTTTTTAAAGATAAGTAATGTTTAATTATCTTACATTAATTCAACTCAAACTGTGCATGGCCTTTGGCTGTGCCCGGTGGGGGGATTTCCCACAGGCACCCAATCTTGTGCCGCACATGGGCTTTAGCTGTGCTTGGCAGGGAGTTGGCCTCAGAGCCTGAGCTCAGGCCAGGCCCTGCAGTCCACCCCCCACAAGCAGCCAATCCAGGAGAGCGATATGCAGCCCCCTCCCTGTGTTGATTTTGGCACCGAGGCCATCTCACCTATGGCCTGCCACATTGTTTTAGGGGAGGGGAGTACATAAAACCCTCCCTGGACCATAATTGGTCCAAGGGACTCCATCCCCTGGAGCCCAGCCACATTATTAAGAGGGAGGGTGCCACAAAGCCCTGTGGCCTGGGGGAAATTAGTGAAGGAGTAGGTTGGCGACATGGCCCCCCTCCCCAGGCCGATTTTGACCCCAGAGCCCCAACCCCCTGGGGCCTGGATAGTTAATGGTTTGTGCCCTGGCCACATCCAGGGCAGCCATTGCCTCTTGTTAAGGCCACCCAGGGACCCCCAAAGCCCCGCAGCTCCATTTGGCTCCCTGCCTCTAGCAGGAGTCTGCATTGATCCCACACACAGGGAGCATGTGAAATTGCTGCTTCCTGTGTGCGGAAGCAATTTTTTCACCTGTTTCCCTGCCAAACTCACAGCGGGCAGGGAAACAGATGAAATGTCCGCCCTTAGTGGGTGGGAGTATTTTCATTGCTTCGGCCCGCTAGACTTATTGTTCGCTTTCATTTGGTGGGAAATTGCTCCCGCCAAGTGAGAACAAACAGAGGTGTGGGCAGAGAATTCACAATATTCTGGAGGTGGTCTCTCTGGGACATACCAGGAGCCTGGCTCTGGGGGATGGGGCCCCAAGGCCATTTATGGCTATGGGAAGAGGCCTTTGTGGCCAGCCTCTCTTTACATTGCATGGCCGGGGGATAGGGTCCTCAGGTCCGATAGGGTCCTAGGAAGAGGGCCCCCCTCCCCACTTTTTAAAATGGCCAGTCCCCAGAGGATGGGGTCCCCAGAACCCTACTCAGTCTTCCCCATTTTGGTTATCAGAAGAGCCCTGAGGGTTGGGGTCCCAGTGGCCAAAATTGGCCCAGGAGGGGGCTGTGTGGCTCCCCTCAACATTTTGTATATTGGCAAGGCTGCAGCCGATGGGGTCCGTAGGGCTGAAATCAGCCAAGGAGGGGGCTGTACCACCCCTTCATATTTTTCAAACTTGGCTGGGGTCCTAGTACTCAGGTATATTGAGTTGCCAAAGCCTAGAGGTCTAGAGTTTGATGATCCATGTTGCACCTCGTCTTTTTTCAAGGTTACCCTTTCTCCTTCTCCTTTTTGCTGAATTTGTTTTTGGTGGCTTTAAGACTCTGTGAACTTTACCACTGCTGTCTAGTGCTCAAGTGCTCAAGTGCTTGTGCTCTCTCTTCTAACCATGGTAATGGCCTATCCCTAATTGGCATATTTAATTTACCTGTACATCTCTACTATTCTACATGTGCCCAGGGCCTTTAAATTAAATGATACTGGTGGGCCTGCAGCACTGATTGGGCCACCCATTTAAGTACCCCTTTAAACATGTCTCATGCCTGCCATTGCAAAGCCTGTGGTAATGCAGTTTTAAAACTGCCTGTTAGAAATGGGGTCTTTGGTTGACAGTCAGGTTACCCCCTGTTCAAGCAAGGACCCTCACTCTAGTCAGGGTAAAAGAGAATCACCCTCAGCTAACCCCTGCTTACCCCCTTGGTAGCTTGGCAGAGCAGTAGGCTTAACTTCAGAGTGCTAGGTGTAAAGTATTTGTACCAACACACACAGTAACTTAGTGTAAACACTACAAAATGACACAACATCAGTTTAGAGAAATAGGAAATATTTATCTAAACAAAAGAAGACCAAAACGACAGAAATCCAACATACACAAGTCAAGTTATGAATTTTTAAAGATTAAACTCAAAAATAGCGCTTAGAAACAAAAATGCTTCGATGAGGTGTTAACACGGCGTCATGATGGAGTCGTTCCCAACAAGCCGACACCAGTGGCACCGGACACGGAGTCGCGTAGACCCCCAAGTACAGTACCTTTGGTGAAGAGTGAAAACCAGCCGATCTGCGAAGTCGGGGATAGCGGCGTCTGTGCGAAACGTTGAATCCGCGCACTTCGAGCGGCGTCGGTCACGACGTGGTGCGGCGACTTCCACGGAGATGCGGACTTCAGCGAGGCTGCAGCAGCATCGGGCCTGCGAAGAGCATCGCGTTCCAGCGAAGGTCACGGCGTCGGGTGCAGGCGGTGTCACCGGATTCAGCAGCGGCGTCGGTCCGAAGTCGATTTCCTTGGATTTCCACCAGCTTTCCTTTCAAGGGCCCAGGGACTGGATAGGGCACCACCTGTCAAAGCAGGAGTCTCTCCAGAGACTCCAGGTGCTGGCAGACAGAAGTCTTTGCTGTCCTTGAGACTTCAAACAACAGGAGGCAAGCTCTAAATCAAGCCCTTGGAGATTTCTTCACAAGATGGAAGGCACACAAAGTCCAGTCTTTGCCCTCTTACTCTGGCAGAAGCAGCACTGCAGGAAAGCTCCACAAAGCACAGTCACAGGCAGGGTAGCACTTCTTCCTCAGCTATTCAGCTCTTCTCCAGGCAGAGGTTCCTCTTGGTTCCAGAAGTGTTTCTAAAATCTGTGGTTTTGGGTGCCCTTCTTATACCCAGCTTCTCCTTTGAAGTAGGCCTACTTCAAAGTAAAGTCTCTTTGGAATGTGAAATCCTGCCTTGCCCAGGCCAGGCCCCAGACACTCACCGGGGGGTTGTAGACTGCATTGTGTGAGGGCAGGCACAGCCCTTTTAGGTGCGAGTGACCACTCTTCCCCTCCCTCCTAGCACAGATGGCTCATCAGGATATGCGGACTACACCCCAGCTCACTTTGTGTCACTGTCTAGTGTGAGGTGCAACCAGCCCAACTGTCAAACTGACCCAGACAGGGAATCTACAAACAGGCAGAGTCACAGAAGTGGTATAAGCAAGAAAATGCCCACTTTCTAAAAGTGGCATTCTCAAACGCACAATCTTAAAATCAACTTTACTAAAAGATGTATTTTTAAATTGTGAGCTCAGAGACCCCAAACTCCACATGTCCATCCGCTCCCAAAGGGAATCTACACTTTAATCAGATTTAAAGGTAGCCCCCATGTTAACCTATGAGAGGGACAGGCCTTGCAACAGTGAAAAACGAATTTAGCAATACTTCACTGTCAGGACATATAAAACACATTACTATATGTCCTACCTTAACCATACACTGCACCCTGCCCTTGGGGCTACCTAGGGCCTACTTTAGGGGTGTCTGACATGTAAGAAAAGGGAAGGTTTAGGCCTGGCAAGTGGGTACACTTGCCAAGTCGAATTTACAGTTAAAACTGCACCAACAGACACTGCAGTGGCAGGTCTGAGACATGATTACAGAGTTACTTGTGTGGGTGGCACAACCAGTGCTGCAGGCCCACTAGTAGCATTTGATTTACAGGCCCTGGGCACCTCTAGTGCACTGTACTAGGGACTTACTAATAAATCAAATAAGCCAATCATGGATAAGCCAATTACATACACATTTTATAAAGGAGCACTTGCACTTTAGCACTGGTTAGCAGTGGTAAAGTGCCCAGAGTAACAAAAACAGTAAAATCAGAGTTCAGCACACATCAACAACCTGGGGAACAGAGGCAAAATGTTAAGGAAGACCACGCCAAGGATGAAAAGTCTAACACTGCCTTTTTGATCTACTGAAATAGACCTTTTGCCACGTTCAAACCTTCCGTTTTATTCCATACGTCATCCCTAGTGTAGAGCCTGAACAGCACAGAGGGCAGGGTATAATGTATTTAAAAAGTAGGACATGTACTTTTAGGTTTTACATGTCTTTGTAGTGAAAAAGTCTTAAACTCTTTTTCACTACAACAAGGCCTAGCTCTCCCATAGGATAACATAGGAGTTGCCTTATTACATTTGATAAGTGTAATTTATAAATGGGTAGAAATAACCTCTTCAGGTTTGGTGGCTCTGGCATCACAGTTTAAAATCATAACTTATGCTACTTTTAGAATGTTGTCATTTTCCTACCTTAGCCCTTTGGTGCCTTCCGGGGTGTAGTTTGCAGTTGGGTTTTGTCTTTCCTATTCTATCCTATTCTATTCTTTCCTATTCTATTCTATTCTATTCACCATTTTTATAGAGTGCATAGCTACCCGATATCCAGGTTGTCCAGTGCTATCAGACTGGTTGGAATGAGTGCTTGGAGTGAGTTAAAGTCCTTAAAAGAACCATTTGGGGAAAATAAATGCCTATATTTTTTTTTCTGAAGCTCATGAAATTAACCTCCCTCCTGAGGCTTATAGGCAGACTGTTCCAAAGCTTAGGACCTCTGCTCCTAGCTCTGTTGACTCTGGGGACAAGAAGAAGCTTAAGATTGTTTGATCTCAGGTCCCTATTGGCACAGTTAGGGGTATCCAAACACTGAGGAATAGATGGACCTGTTTTATGCTTTGCCCTATGTAAGATGCCCAATGTCTTAATGCCCTAAATTTTACTCTGTAACTTATAGGCAGCCAGTGAAGCATTTTGAGTGCTGCCCCTGCTTCCTTTTCTCTCAGAATGCCTAGCAATACTTGGGCAGGGGCATTCTGGATGATTTTAAGCTTTTTTATCACAGCGTTTGGACTACCTAAAAAAGGGCATTGCCATAATCCAAGCAAGAAAGGATCATACCATGAATCATCATCCTACATGACTCCACCGGGAACCACCTTAACACTTTTCTCAAAGCACTCAGAAGATCGAAACAGATCCCGACTACCTTTGTTGCTTGTGAGGACATGGCTAGCTCTTTGTCCAGGACCATCCCTAGGCTCTTTACTTCTGCTTTGGGAGATGGCCTTTCTCTTAGGGTTGGTGGCCAGGTAATCCAACCCAAGAGTGTTGGATTATGCCCTAGCACTAGGACCTTGTTTTTCTCACTGCTTCAAACAGTTGCCTCTTGTCCACTCAGACACCTTCTGTATGTGACAGCGTAATGAGCAGCTGCATATCGTCTGCATATGATACTAAATTGAAGTAAGAAGAGCAGATGTTATCTGCTAGAGGGTGGACATAAATGTTAAAAAGTGTGGGGCTCTAGGACGCACCCTGCAGCACACCACACTTCAGGTGAAAGCTGGATGAAAGGAACGGCCCATCGCTAACCTGGAGGCTACAATTTTCTAGGAATGAAGCAATCCATCTATGAGCCTTCCCTGGGATGTTTACCTTTTCCAGTCGCTCCAGGAGAATGGAAGGCAGTACTTAGGGCCAGGAGGATCAGTACTATTCATCTGCCCTAGTCCATAGTCATTGTAAAATCCTCTGTGACTCTTAAAATTGCTGTTTCTGTGATGCAGCCTGCATGGAAACCCATCTGGGTAAGATTAAGAATGTTATTGGTTTCCAAATGTTCTGTAATATGCTTACTGATTATTTTCTATAGAATTATACTGACTACAGTCAGGAGCGAGACAGGTTTGTAGTTTTCTATTGCCCCAGGATCTAATTTAGGCTTTTTTGTAGCGGGTAAAAAATTGGCATGTTTCCATTCCTCCGGGACACTGTACTTTTCCAGGGAAAAATCAAACAAGTCATCCAGCACATGGAGCACCACACTACCCCCTTCAGTAAAATATCAGTTGGAGTTGGGTCCAATGGAGAGCCCAACTTCACTGAGGTTGCCACAACCCTAACCTCCTCTTCGTTCAGTTGAGGAAAACTAGAGAGCAAAGAATTACTATTCTTGAATCTTGGTCTGCTGTCCCCAATCATCGTAATGTCTGCTGACTCTGAGAGGGCATCATAGATGTCCATCACTTTCCCAAGAAAGTGGTTCACAAGAGCTTCACATCAATCAGTGGAGACTATGGGATGGCTATCTGGAGTGTCATGATTCAGAACCAAGTTTAGTATTGTATAAACAGCTCTTGAGGAATTGGCAGATTACTTAATCCTCTCTGCAAGATCATTCGTACATGCTCTCCGAACTGCATTTGGTACTTTTTCAGAGATGCTTTAAATATCTGTTTGCTTATTTCATCATATTTAGCTCACAACTTCCTTTCATGCTTTAGAGATTCTGTTTTTAGTTGTCTCAGCTCCTCTGAGAACCACTGTATTTTTTTTCCGGAATAGAAATCTTTTGCTTGCTTTTATCAGGATTAGGTCATCTAAATTCTGTACCAAGTTTTTAAATAAACTGTTGAGACCCCTGCTTCTTTAATTATTGTAAGAGCTGATTTGCTTAAGGCTTGATGCTATCTGGTAGTGGGACCATTGCTGGTATGTTTTAGAATATGTGGATCTTGTTGAGTACTTATCTACTTGTGGAATTGAAAGTGGGAGGAGGTGATGGTCTGTCTAAACTGTTGGCAGAGGCATCTCTACTACCATATTAGATACATTTGAGATAATTGGGCCTAAAGGTATGACCCTTCTCACGTGTTGGGAAATTATCCAACTGGAATAGGTGGATTACTGATAAATTGTGCAAAAGTATGGCAACCTGAGCACAGCCTACATTTTCTACATGAATATTTAGGTCACCCAGCACTGTGAAATTAGCTGTCTGGAGACTAGAGGCCACTAATATATTGGGCACCACCCTCATAAACTCTGCAGCTGGACCAGGGGCCCGATATATCAGCAGCCCTGAAAACATGAACTTGTGGGAGAGCTTAATAGAGAAAGCTAAATTTTCGCTACCTGGGATTAGGACAGAGGTGAATTTGCATTCAAAGTGCCTTTTTACAATTGTTGAGACTCCTCCATCTTTCTGATTGCCCTGATCACGTCTGGTGATACTGTTGCCCGGTGGCAAGGCCTCCACAATTTCAGGCCCACTATCCTTGTTAAATCATGTCTCGTTTAGAAAAAGGATTATCAGGTGAGTTGCTTCTAAAAAGGTGAACAGTTCTAGTCTATGCTTTGGGAGGGATCTGCAGTTAACTATGTATATGCACCACCTGGATGATAGCTGTCTCATTTCCTTACTTGATCCGATGCTGAACTCCATTACTTTCTTTGACTTGGGCATGTCTAGAGAGTAATTACATTCCAGGCATATGACCGGTAGTTCAACTGGGTTCAGAGAATGCTGACAAGTTTCTTTCAAGTGTCTGTTAAGGCTTTTCAGCTCTGTTGCTGAGTATCTTATGGTTCCTAATTCATATAAGTCTGAACAGGCAGGGTTCCTGGCCCCTGGCTGGATGTGGATGGGCGCAGATGGATTTGCCTTTAGCGTGTCTTTGGTGCACCTGCTGTGCATCTTACCCAGCCAAACACAATGGGAGCTTAGGTGTGACTTAATGGGGCATCACTGGCAGGATGGGAGAGAGGAGCTAGACAAAGCCTCACTTACATCTGAATAGGCTGTGCCATGTCCACACACAAAGGGTCCAACAACCCTGTATTTTGAATCCAGCCAGCTTGGAGCCACGGCAGGGGAGGCAGGGAATTCCTTGTACTTTAAAGCCACTGTCTAGAGCTTCTCTACCTTCCAGAACCTGGGAACCAGTCTATAAAAGATGGACCTCAGATACCACTGCTTCAGTACAATTCTGTACCTGTGGATACTCTGCCAAGAAGAAGTACTGCTGTGCTGCTGAAGCATTGCCACTCTGTTGGACTCCTGCTTTGATGTGCTGAACTGCTGCCTGCTGCCCTCTTGCCTGGGTGAGAAGAAATGAGCCTAATTCTCCAGAACCGCGAGGGACTTCAAGGGCTAGTTGGAAGGCCTCCTGATCTGAAGTCTGAACGGCATGAAAGACTTTCAACCACCCTGCTTCTGCACCTGAACTCCGCTGCCTGTGAATCTACCCCGTCAAGTGGACCCTTTGAAGTGGGCCTAAGGTGCTTGCTAGTGGAACTAACGCATCCTCTCTGCTTAGTGACACGTTCCTGAGCAGAAGACACACCTCCTTCACTGAGTGGCGCATCCACAAGCAGAACCCATAAATTGCCCCTGCTGCGTGGATCGGAGTCGTCGAAAAAGACTTGCATAGTTCGTGCACCTTGTTTCCTACACATTACTTTTGGAACTGCACCTGCACAGCACCTCTCTGAAGCAGCTCCTTGCATACCTCTTGTTGACAGCCTCAATGACAATGCCGAACCTTAACATTACAGCTTCATCGCTCTTCGGAATCAATGCTTCACTTCAACTGCGCAATGCATCCCTGACATCGACCTTCACATCACATGCCATGTCGATGGGATCCTTGATGTTGATGCACTGTGGCTCCACCGTCTTTCGGAACCGGCTCATCACCATCACCTTGGCTGTGCGACTTGTCTTCAATGCAGATCCACACAATGCTCTGCAACCAGCATTTAAGCTACGTTTGTCCAGTGGACCTAACTGCATCCCTGTAGCAGGCCCGTGCTCCATCGCAGTCAGCATGAATTTGTGACTTTGGTCTCTGTCTGGCATGACCAGATATCCCAAATAGCACTTTGTGCTTCTTGGTGCTATTTTTCCTTAAAGATCTAAAATACAATATCTCTGTTCTACTAATTGGATTTTTGTCATTTTTGTCTTGTTTTATTTATTAAAGCTGCTCTATTTTTCTAAATGTGCTGTGGGCTCCATTTGTGGTGCATATTCACTGTGTTACTGTTTGAAGTTTGGCACGAATACTTTACACATTGCCTCTATGTTAAGCCTGTTCCAAGCTACCAGGGGTTGAGCACAGGTTAGTTTGGGTTTGATTGTGTGTTATCCAGACAAGAATTGTAGGTGCTGCTAGACCAGGGCTCACACCCAAGTCAACCAACAACCCAATTTCTTACAGCCCACTAATAGTTCTGCCTCAACACCTTTAAGATGGAAATCATAAGAATCCATGTAACAAAGAATGCTGCCATGCCATGAAAGAGGCTAATCACGAGAAACCATCCACAATCATAAAGAATGATATGCACTTGAAAGCCATACTCAGTATCATTCCTAAATTAGTCCCTTCAAGTCAATGCAGTGTCAAAAGGTATATTCTATCACCACTGCTTCTGGTGATGGATCCTTCCTTTGCTGCTCCTGCCACAATGGGGTATCATAAGTCTTTGAGTGGTGATGCTATGCCCAGAGAATTGCACCTGGAACAAGCCTAAGCTCTCTTCAAACTCTACCAGCCAGTGGAAGTAGCACTTGTCCAGCAGTACATTGGTACGATCTCTCCCATTAGAAACGCTAACACCGAGGCAACGCTTATTACACATCATAATTGAATCAAGTCAGAAAAAAAAATGAAAAAATGATCAACAACATGTATGGTACCAGGCAGAAATATGGACTGGAGACTCCTTAATTCCTGTGTCACAAGTTCTCCTTTGGATACACACAGCGACAGAGACTACTGCATGAGCTCTAGAAGCTAGGCTACTAGCCTACCAAACCTCCATTAATAACCACTGAAAAAACACTCATATCCAAACACCAAACTGTCTCGAAATCTAGATGTGTTTCAAAGGAAGCACACGTGAACAAGCCTTCTCTTGGTAGGCTCTGGAAGACGCCACCACTGTATCTTACAACGATTTACTCTATTCTGTAATTCTGAAGGAAGCTAAAAAGCTATGTTTTCACCAATCTCTACCTCAGCCCACCTGAAGCTATTGGGAACACAAGGGTTCCCCAGTGCGATAATGTAGAACCTCCCGTTAAATTATTCAGGTGCAAAGTTAATGTATACAATTTTCCATAAATGTTTCTCTCTCCTCAGTATTCTCATGCTATGTATTCATTTACTGATGCAATGTACTCTGAGTGCTGCCGCACCAGGGGCGGGGGCAGTGCCATACAAATATCATTGGGACCTCAAACATAAGAGCCTAGGTCTCCAAGGCAGCTCCTATTCACCCAGCATCATTTGAATCATTTGTTTAGCGGTCACAGTCTTCGCACAACCCTTTCATTCGCACCCGCCCCTTCGGTTCTCCTTTGCTATGGCTTAGCTACTATGTGGTACAATTTGACCTTTCTTTGCCACTTCCCATCTAATTATTGACCACATTCTCGCTTCATATTATTCGGTTAACCCTGCATTTTTTTCTTTTTCCTGGCCTGTATTCCTGTGTCCTATTTGAACTTCCCCAGCGGAATTGTCTCATTTAAACTCTGCAAACATACAGCAATAAAAATCTAAAATGAACAATGTATCGTGTAAGATTTGTCTTAAATCACCGTAGTATATTCTGTTGCAAGATGCATTACCACTCGTAAACAAAGTCCTTCTTGCTCTTATTAGTTCAGACAATAAAACACTGCTGCAGTACTGCCAATGGCCCAAGCAGAAGCAGCATTAGTGAAGGGCAGCAACATTATACTGTCACTCTTGAGCACCCTGAGCCCATTACATTGCGCCCCAGTTCAATACCTGACAATTCAAAGGCAATGAATTTCAAGTGATCTTCGCTCTATCAGGTCGGAGATGAAGTGCGCCATTGATTAATTACTCATTAATGTTTTGCAGGTAGGCAGCATATGATTTTGGTGTTTAGGTGCCTAATAAGTTAATATGTCCCCATTATTCTGAGTACTTAGTACAGGGCACGCCAGGAAGTGGATCATGTCACTTGTTAATTTGCCCTCAGGTCAGAGCATACGTCTATCACTTGAAGGAATTTTATGCAAGTACTTATGCAAGTACCAGTCGAAAGACCTGTATTGTTCTGAAACAAAAGGATTCGTCTCGTACTCTCCTTTGCCCCACACCACTGATCGCATATGAGCAGCCTCTGCCATTCATGCACTTCACCAAGTAGGCCACATTGCATTCGCCTCTTAAAAGCTCATCCATTTTATCGTTCACATCATTGCACACCAAGGCACGGTGACAAAAACATGATAAGCTCACAGATCACGCATACCATTAAAACTACCCTGACATGAGCCACATGACAAGCACGCACTCTCCCATCCATGCAGCCCTACCGGGTACCGTGCTACATGTCTACAAATGTAATTCGGCAGCTCACTACTATTAACAATCAGCTACTATAATAGACAGTTTCATTGCCTAGCTCGCTTTCAGACCATTTCCTTTGGGGCTTTCATTTGTTGGGGTCTGATGAGAATCGACAGAGGTCTGTAGGGAGACGTGTCTTTCTGGATTTCTCCTAGTTGACATCGAGAGCATTCATTTGAACCAAGAAATCTCTATTGGATGATCTCATCTCATGTAATGGATTTTATCCGTTTTAGTAAAGCAGCTAGAAAGATTCCGAGTCAGTCTTTCATAAGACGCCTCTCCCCACTTCATTAACGCAAGGAAAGCTGGACGTGAAGAATGCTGCACTCCCAGTCCCACTTTTCCCGCTCCAGCATCTTCCTAAACTCAAACCCACTATTACGGTAAAGAAAATCGAAGTAGGAATGAATGAGAAATGAAGGCCTACTAAGTGATGGGAAAGATTGTGTTCAGGCTAGCACACACTACACAGGGTAGTGTGGAAAGATATGATGAACAGTGACACCCATCTAGCAACGTTCCAGTAACATTCTGACGATCTAGGCCTGTCCTGAAGTAAGTGTATGGATCTCAACATACCCTCTCCCTACCAATCTACAGTCTTTAAGAATTCGTCTTTAGAATGGCAGGCCAGGCCTGGTATGTAAGGAGTTATATCCAGTGAACAACAACTGCAAAATTACTTCCATCAGATATAAAGGATGGATCCAAGAATGTGTAAATGAACAAATAAACTGTTTATTATGCATTGCTCTCATACAGAGCCATTAGCATGAATAACTGGATTCTAACTCCATCAATTCACTGTTATGAAGTAGCAATAGTTGGTAACGGAACGTATTAACCACTGTTGCTGCGTCGTAAAGAAATTCCAAGCTGCTCTTGTTGTGCTCTGTGACAACCTGTTAGAGCAGCACTGGAAAGCAAGGAGAAGAGCTTTGAGAGAGAAGAAAGGTGCAGAGAGTGGAGGGGGGGGGGGTGATTGGCACCAGGACAGGTATATTTTACTAATTTGGTACAGGGAGAAGAGGACATGTTATTTATGTTTCACCCATTACTCCTCTGCCTCTTTATATTAGAGAAATCAGGGCAGAATATTTTGGGGGGGGGGGGGTGGGGGGGGGTTGAAGGGTGTGGGAGAAAGTGCCTTTTTTGCATGGTCACACTCATTTTTTGTGGACTAATGCTGCTGTTTTTACACTCTGTGAACTGAGATTCTGCTATCTAGGTCTCAGCACATGTCATATTGCTTAACACCTAATTGGCATGTTTTCTTTTTCTATAAATCCACAGCATATGGTGTCGAAAGTACAGCTATGGCATGGAAAGTTAAATGTCATCTATGGATGACAGATCTACTGTGCTATCCACTAGTGTGGTCAGGCAAGTGTGACGGAAAACCTGCCTAGCAGCTGCAGTTTAAAACTGCCACCTGGCTCAACCAAATAAATCCTTTTTGACAGAAGAAAACATCTCATTTAAATAGTAATGAGTCGCCCCTATGTAGGCATTGCAGTTCACAAGGAAGGGTGCATGGCATTCAAAAACAGGCCACGTAAACATTTAAAGTTAAAATGTTCTTTCAATGACCATCACCCACAAGCTATTTTCACTGTAGGAAGGCCGGCTGGCCCATAGAGAAGCACTGGGAAGGAATATTAGATATTTGTTTTGATATCACAATCTAGGGACCATGTAGAAACATAATTTAAGGACAATTTGTGATATTTATTAAAGGCTCAATGGTGACATTGGATTTTTAAATGCATATTAAGGAAAAGGGACCTTTAGAAAGCTACCTTTTCCCTGCCTGAATGTCATGGAGGCAAATTTGCATTAGACTCCAACTGTTACTCAACTGGTGAATAGACATGACAAGGTGTGAAAGCTGCTCCCCGAACAGAACTAAAGTCCTGGGTGTGGGGAGGTCTTTGGTTCCTCTGGCAGGAAGACCAGTTGGGCAGTTGCGAGGAGCTTAATGTAGTTCAGTTGAGCATCCTCTGTCACAATCAGATGTAGCTCACACTTGCATGGACATTCTCTGTCCTCTCAGTCAGGCTGGCACCAAATCTATTGGGGGCAAACTGCCTCTAGAACTGGTTGGTAGTGACCAACGAGGATGGAACTGCTCATTACTCTGGCCACACATCTGGGTGGGCACACGTGCTCTGCCAAGGGGAGAAGTGCTTTTCCACCTTGCATTTAGTGAGTGAGTGGCACTGTGAGACTAGTTACAGTAGAGCCCACAGGAACCACTGTAAACATGGGTAGGGTTACCCCTGAAACCTTTGTGTGTCAAGGGTTCAAGAACCTCAGAATGCCTTCCTAACATCCCTGAAAGACCTGAGACTTAGAAACGTTTTGGACTAAAGACCTCCAGAGTACTGCAACATACCAGTCGTTCAGACCAAGGTGCATTGCAACTGGGCTGAAGATTCAGGTTTCCCCCACTTGTAGCTTCTCTACAGAAGCAAATCCATTTCAGCAAGACCTCACTGAGAAAGTATCTACCATTACTGGGGCCTTTTTGACTACAGCCCCCTGCATTGTGCTGCTGCAGGAGTCTGAGTTTCTAAAAGGAGACAAAGCCTGCACGTAGAAGTCTTGACCAGGCAAAGGCGCCAGGTGTATTAAGCTGTTAAGACGACTTCCCTGTGCATGAAATTTTAATTTCATCCACTCTGAACTTTTTCTACCTTAATCAACAACTTCATAGAGACTTTATCCAATGCCTACCTGACACCATGGAGCTCTCTTTGGATACAGCCTGCTGCCTTGCTCACAAAAGAAGGATTTTGATTTTCAGAAAAAAGACTAACGTCCTGATTTAGAGTTTTGTGGATGAGGTTACTCTGTCACAAACAATACAGATATCCAGTCCTCTATATAACAATCCCATTATATCCTATGGGAATCAGGCCCTTAGTCACAAAGTAAACCTCTGACCAGGTTGAACTTGGTTGGTGTATCCAACGCATGCTCCAATGCAGTGGGCCTGAATTTATGCCTTGCTCCTGGTATACAGTGACCATTGGCCACCAATGGTGCTTTGCACATATAGAAGCTAAATTTCCTTAAAACTTCAAAAATGTAAAGGCCTTAATTTCCATTATTGGATTTTTTTATTTTGGTGTTGCTTTGTTCATTAAATTAGTTTCCATTTTTATAAAGTGTAGTGTGATTTTTACTGTGTTGCGTATTTGACTTTTTAACTGTGTGGGTAATGTAAAATGCTTTACACAGTTTCCTAAGCTAAATCAGGACCAAAGCTCAGGTTTATACTATTTAAACATTTAACAGTTGCGGATCGTATTCCCCCTTATTACTTGTGGGGGGACTACCATCCACTATGAGTAATAATTCACTTTCTTGTAGGGGTCCATAGATTACATACATTTATAGATGGGTTAAATGGGTAAATTGGAAGGATGTATTTCACTTCGATTCCAAGTGACATCATCAACAACTCAAAATTCGTTCTTGTCTAATTCACGTCACTCACAATTGCTAAATGAAAAGCATTTCAGTAATTGACTGTTAGAGATCTATAATTCTATATCCAAATCAACCTCAAATATGAATTAAGTTTCCAACTACTTAAATAATAGCTTTTTCTAAATAGTGCATCATAGCACTGTGCATTTTCTCTCAAACGTAAATAACAGATGCAGATGCCATGGTATTTAATTATACTGAATTTATCAACCTGACAATGATAAACTGTTGAGTAGGCTTTACCGAGATTCAAATTTGTAACCAGCATGCCACACCGAACATCAGTGGTTTGAATTGTAAGATCAAAATATTATTATATGTCAGAAGAAGTAGCAGAGTAACACAAGAGAAGCCATCAACTCCTGACTAGAAGATGATGCATTTAGTAGCAGGTATGTTCCTAGAGCTTTGCAGACTTCACCTGATCACAAAGGGCACTGTTACTGCTACTGCATTTCCCAGATCAGGGGATACTGGATCTGGTTTTCTGGCTGCAGAAATGTGCTGATAAAATCGATTAAGGCTTTCACTCAACAGCAGGCAGTCATCTGTCCTTCTCCCTGTTCAAGCATTATTTTTGTAATGCTCTCCCTTGCCAGGACTTTTTATTCTTTCTCTGCTCTTCCATTCTAGCCTCCCCGCCTGTGCCCACATCAAATACCTGCCTCCAGCTCACATTTACCACCTCCTCAGAACATGTGATAAATATGACTGCTGATTCCCCCAAAAGAGGAAAAACATCCAGAATTCGGCCCAGAAAAACGGTCCACACATTTATTCTCAATTGTGGGGGATTAATGCATAGTACTGATAGTACTTTAATTTTGTGCGCAGGTTTTGCACACTGACAGTACCGTATGTCACATAATCAGGGTCCCAATAATTGTGGCCCTCAATAGGCCTTATCATAGAATCACCTGGCCTACCTATTTTCCCTGGCATTTGTTACTTTTGGTGTCAACAATATCATGAATCTGAGTCATTGTATGGCCTGATCCTTAACTTGAAACAAATAACTGTCTTTTTCTGACCCCAGTCATTTCTCATTCTTCCTATCGAATACAACATTTGCTACTATTCACGTTTCATCTAAGACAGTTTACATTCCATTCATTTATTGTCAAAACTGAAATACATAAGGCTTGATCTGTACTTCACCTCTCACAGAGTCAGCTACTTAATCCTGCAATCACGCTTTCGATTAGCTATCTACTTAGCTGGTGTTAAGAACCTGTTCAATGTGACACATGCCATTCAGTGCCATGTGTGTTCTCTCAAGCAATAAAATGGTACTCTTAAAATTGGGTTCACCCAGTTGGTCTATTTAACTTTCCTGTAAGGCAGTGGTAGATGGCAGATAGCACAGATACCATGCTCTAATGCCATTGGGAATAAATGTCGAAGTAGGCTGCAGATTTACACCACATACATATGTGACAAAATAAATTGCTATCTGGTGCACCACTGTCCTCTAACCGGGATTGAGTTTAAAAGCATTGCAGTGGCACGTTTATGAAAACCTATTTTTACATATCAATAAATCACTCCCTAAGTTCACCTTGTAAGCTAACAGGAATGTGAGATTAATAAATAAATAATGACCCTGCATATTTGGAAGAATGTGCCCTCACAGTGAAAACTGTCCAAAAGTGTTTTCATCCTTTAGGCATAGCTATTTTTCCATTAACTGGCCTAGGTAAAATAAAAAAAACCTTAACTTTAATCTTCGTGTGGGAAAATGCGAGCAAACTGATCCATAGTTATTTTCCACTCAGTTTTAAAAAAAACCAACTCAATGGTGAAAGTTGATCTTTGATAACTAGTGGGAAGGTAGCTTCATAAAGATATACTTTTGCTGCATGTGCCAAAGCTGTGATAGAACCCAGCTTTGCCTCTTATCTCATCAGAGTCCAATACACATCTACAGATGGAGTTATCAAGCCTGTGCTCCACAGGACAATATGGTCTTAGGCTAGGAAGGCAGACATATTTTCAAGATCTACCCCCATTTATACGGTTTAGCCATCTGGGGCAGAGGTACAGGAAGAGGTGGCAGAAAAAATGAAAACCTTCACATTACCACTATTGTCATGGAGATGCTAAATGGGACTGAATGAATCTGTGGACATTCATTCCCAGGACTTTCTTAGACTTCTTAGCTCCAGGCCCAGGTAGAGAGAGACAGTTTTTGACCCTGGCAGAGGGAAGAGATCTCATTTAAATTGGGGAATGCTTTTGGGAGACCCAGTCATTCTTCCCATGAAACAGATAGTTAGCTGTCTTAGACTTAAGGTTTATGGGGATGCTCATAATAAAGTCAAGAGGAAGTGCTGCAAAGGAGGAAGACATACGGCAAAAGAGTGGACAAGGTTAATTAGAAAAACAAATATAATTAGAGCCTAGGACGTGCGATAAAAGACTGGCATCTCATCACCATCTCTTTAAAACATTGCTGGACCTGGGAATCTCACTCTTGAAGAAGAAGGCCCTGCTGTAGGAAAGAACACCCACTCCTAACTTCTGCTGACATCTTGGCACTAGAGTAGCTCACAAAGAGACAGAATTCTGGCATTGTGTTTGTCTTTTCCAGATACTTAAAAAGCAGATGGACTTCTCACTCCAAGGAGGTCCAGCTTAACTCTGAAGACTAGACCTTGGAGAAGCACCGGCTGGTCTGTGACCTAGTTCCAAGAAGTCTACACTAAAGAATAGTGGCCTGCATGAATAAATAGGAAGGACGGTCCAGGCAGTAGGAGAAAAGTGGGACTTTTTCACTCCCCGAAGGACAGGTTGAAGGTGCTAAGGCTTGCCCATGGAGGATGCACTAAAGCAGTGCAAGAAAGGCAGACTTGTTGACCTGGAGCACTTTTCAACACTTTTCTTGATTAAGTTGCGCCTGTACACACTAGCCCAAGGGAATGGTGAAAGGTTTACTTTGACGACATTCTTTTGTGCCTCCTCACTTCAAGCTTTCCATTGACTGTAATGAGACTTTATAATGGTGCAAATCATAATGGGCGTATGGGCATGAGCAGACATTCAAATCTGTATGGTTTACCTTCACTTTGAGTTTGAGAAAACTGTGTACATTTACATATGATGCTTGTCTCCTAATTTTCTTATATCTACCATTTTTATTTTTGTTTTATATGCAGCAAATTGATTGGACTGAGGGCATTAAAGTGCCTCACAAGAGAGCTAGATTATTTTACACATTTTATGTTTGCACAGGGAGCTTAACTGATTTTCACAGAATCACAAGCTGTCAAGCAAAGGCAGGAATTCAAACTGATTCTCTAGTTCCTAACCTTACAACTCTCTCTGTTGGGCAACGTCTTCTCAATACAATCAGCAGGTGAGGTGGCACAGTGATGATTGTGGACAGCATCTCAGCTTCAGAAATTTGTGGCTGCTCTTCATCAGACATACAGAACACTCGGAGAAAGGGAATTTTGCAGCCTCAGGTTACTTCTGGCTGTTCCCTACAAATCACCAAATTAACCTCATCCAAGCTACTGCACTAGTATGTGGTACAAGACTCTCTCATCCAAGAGGGTGATTTTAAATCTCAAATCAGGTTTTCCATTGGACCCTTGTCCCCCTCCTCTATTTTGACCCTAGGTATGGATAATTTAAATTCCATTCTCAATTGGATTTTGAATAAATCCTTGGGTTTGGCTACAATGCCTTCCTGTTGGGGAGAACTAAGACTGTTCTCCTTTTAAAAAAGCAGAGTGCTGATCATATTGTGCCAAGTAACTGCGGGCCAAGTTCTCTCCTTCCTGCACCGTCCAAGCTGGTTGAAAAATGTGTCAACTCCCAGCTTTCTGGCTATCTCGAGGCTAATGAACCTCTATATCCTAGCCAATTGGAATTTAGACCCAAACACTACAGAGACTGCTCTGGTGGAGGGCTCCGATTGGAGACTCTGGTACAAGGAGATTCACTTTTATTTTTATCCTGACTGGTCCAGGAGATAGGAAGTGCTTAAAATATAAAAATATAAACAGGGATAGTGGCAATGCACCAGAAATAACTCAAACCCTACTGTTTCCATTCTTAACAGTAGAGCATAATAATCATAGGCTACCATTAGAAGCCATGCACCTACATTTCCTACAGCGCTACAGTATTAAAATATAGACATATTTGAAGATGGCAGAGATTCTAATTGGAAGAGTCACTCTTTGTTTTCCACTCCCCATTTACTTAGATGTCCCATTCCACTTATGAACTAAAGAGCCAGTACCCCATCCATATGCTCACATCCATTCAGCGGCGACTCCATTAAGGTGGAGGAGAATCACCCAACTGCTCTCTCAGCAGTGCAAAAATAAAATTATAGTTAAACAATGTTATTGTCATTTTATTTTTTTCTGAAAAGTTGAGCCTAGGGCAGGGTGGGGCCATCCCAATGGATAGTAGCTGGAAGGAGGAGTGGTGGACACTGTGGGGGTCATTCTGACCATGGCGGTAATTACCGCCATGGCGGAGGTCGGCGGTAGCACCGCCAACAGGCTGGCGGTGCACCGCGGGGCATTCTGACCGCGGCGGTTCAGCCGCGGCCAGAAACGGAAAGTCGGCGGTGTACCGCCGACTTTCCGCTGCCCGTCTGAATCCTCCATGGCGGCGGAGCGCGCTCCGCCGCCATGGGGATTCTGACACCCCCTACCGCCATCCTGTTCATGGCGGCTCTCCCGCCATGAATAGGATGGCGGTAGGGGGTGCCGCGGGGCCCCTGGGGGCCCCTGCCGTGCCCATGCCATTGGCATGGGCATGGCAGGGGCCCCCGTAAGAGGGCCCCAAAAAGTATTTCAGTGTCTGCCCAGCAGACACTGAAATACGCGACGGGTGCAACTGCACCCGTCGCACCTTCCCACTCCGCCGGCTCAATTCTGAGCCGGCATCCTAGTGGGAAGGTTGATTTGCCCTGGGCTGGCGGGCGGTCTTTTGGCGGCCGCCCGCCAGCCCAGGGCAAATGTCAGAATCACCGCTGCGGTCTTTCGACCGCGGTGCGGTGTTCTGACGGCGGTACCTTGGCGGACGGCCTCCGCCAAGGTCAGAATGACCCCCAGTGTGTGCAAGTTGTTTTGGCCGACTGTCTTAGGATGGCCAAACTGACATGCACACTTATATTTCACAAACCTGAGCTGTGTTGCACAGCCCGGGGGGCGGGGGTTGGAGGATGGGAGAGGGGAGTGTGGGGTGGACATGCTCCCTGGCCCTAATTGAGCTCCAAACCAGCCTGCTCAAACCAATCCACCCACTTCTCTCATACTGGGTAATAGTATTACCAGCATGAGAGCAGTGTC
Source organism: Pleurodeles waltl (assembly GCF_031143425.1). Taxonomy (NCBI): domain Eukaryota; kingdom Metazoa; phylum Chordata; class Amphibia; order Caudata; family Salamandridae; genus Pleurodeles; species Pleurodeles waltl. Next base: position 798,466,490 of record NC_090445.1, on the reverse strand, counting down.
TGGGTTGGCACAGGGGAGTCTGGGAGCCTGTGCAGTGCACCCTTCCTTGGGACCATGGACTGCTAGGACAGAAGGAGAAGAAGAGCACTGAGGCGGCAGCCAGCAGCCTTTACTTTTTATTCTCCCCGCGCTGCTCCATTGTCCTCCTTCACTGATGCAGGACTGCTGGTGTGGTATTCTTGGAGGAGTAGGTATTGGAAGTGTAGGGCACGGGGGTTAGTGTGCCATCGTGTAGGAGGACAATGAACTAAAAATTAAGGGCCAGATGTAGGAAACGTTTAGCGAGTCGCAAACGGCAAAAATTGCCGTTTGCGACTCGCTAAACGCGTTTCCCAATGCAGAAATGCATATTGCGAGTCGGTACCGACTCGCAATATGCATTTCAGAATCGCAAATAGGAAGGGGTGTTCCCTTCCTATTTGCGAGTCTGAGTGGTATCGCAAATGGTATCGCAGTTACCATCCACTTCAAGTGGATGGTAACCCACTCGCAAATTGGAAGGGGTCCCCATGGGACCCCTTCCATTTTGTGAATGGACCCAAAAATATTTTTTCAGGGCAGGGAGTGGTCCCAGGGACCACTCCCTGCCCTGAAAAAATACCGAAACTAAAGGTTTCGTTTTTTTTTTTAAGTGCAGCTCGTTTTCCTTTAAGGAAGACAGGCTACACTTAAAAAAAAAAACCTGCTTTATTGAAAGCAGTCACGAACATGGAGGTCTGCTGACGACAGCAGGCCTCCATGTTTGCGAGTGCCTATACTCGCTATGGGGCCGCAATTTGCGACCCACCTCATGAATATTCATGAGGTGGGTCATTGCGACCCCATAGCGAGTTGCAGTCGGTGTCTGAGACACCGTACTGCATACCAATTTGCGAGGTGCAAATTGCGAGTCGCATGGACTCGCACTTTGCACCTCGCAAATTTGTAAGTTGCTACATCTGGCCCTAAATGCATTCCGCATGCCATTAAAACTCAGATTCTGGCTCATACTGTAAATTAGAAGAGATTTGCTTTATGGGAGCGCTGTGGGTGTGTCAGGATTGGCAGAATACCATGCAGGCTGTATAATCCAACTAGGGGTGTGGTGTAACATGTTATATTTCATTATTGCCTTTCAAACTACACTGCAAAAAATGTAAACCTTAGTGCCAGTTATGCTGCACTTTGGAATGTGTGAAATATATTAGTGCAATTATTGGATTGCTTTTGGCAGAGCCAAACAAAGTCCAAAATGTATTAACTAAAGGTACTAGGTGTTAACTGCCTAGAACAATTGAATCGTTCTGCTGTCATTAATACTATTTGCTTTTACCCATGTTGTGGCTCGTGAGTCTATACATTTTTTTATAGAGCTAAACTTCCACCCCTAGGCTTCATTAGGATAGAACGAAACACACTGCGTTGTACAAGGCACTCCGATCTGATCTGTTAGGCCCATTCACTGTGATAGGGATGCATTTGCATAAAGACCGCATTGTTACACCCCTGTAGGCCCCTTTCTTCCCTCGCGCTGATCCACCACATTTCTTCAACAGTAGCCACCACTGCATCAATTGAGCTCAATAAAACACTATTTAATGAGGTACTATATCACAGAACAGTTACCACCATCTTGACTCATCAATGTCGAGGTTTAAGTGTTGGGTTGAATTATCACCCCGATATCAGCACTCTGATGCTAGAAAGAGGTTGTGAGCAGCCGAAGACATACTTTCACAGATAAGGAAGCATCAATTTATACCTGAGATTACCTTCCAAACATTGCACCCAGGATATTTGAAAAAGGCCATTTGCGGGATATAGTATCACTTAGTCTATGGAAAACTGACGTTGCAAAAAAGAAGTAAATACATTGTTTTTAGGTTTAGGCATTTCACTAAAGAATCCACATTGACTGATTCTTGGTATGTGGTAGTACATGGCGTTACTGATTAGTTCACCAAATACACCTTTAGGAACTTTAGAAAGTACTATGCTTTTACTACTTGTCGACACATTGAGGCTGCTGCTTGAAAGCAAGAACAGTAGACGAGAAAGGAACCTCTCCCTGCTAAAAGTTGACTTTCATACTCTAAATAAATGTGGACATTGCAGCGACACGTCAAATTCCACTACACACTCACATAAACAGTTTGTCAGCCTCGAAGCAAGGGCTCGCCATTGAGAGTTGACCTTGCTGTGTAAAGCCCAGTTTCCAGCAAATCTCAATGTTAATAGTACACAAATAAAATAAATATGAGGTGCAAACAACACTATTGGATTTATACATCCGCTCGTTTGAATACTTCCGTTCAATTGTAATAGATCATCTCATTTACTTTGCATCCAATAGTCCAGCTGTATTAGGGTTGCACTCTTTGCAATTGCTTAATTTAGGTCAATTATGTTGATGTGTGTTGCATGTAACCGCAACTAAAACGCCTCTAGGTGTCTGCCTTTTAGAGTCAGATTTACACCAGCATACATCATCATTCAGATATAGCTCGAAGAGTGTGAACAGTGATTTTCGTAACTTGATATTTCAAGGGACTCTGTAGCAGAGAATTGAGGCATCCACAGCCATACCCTGAATTTATGTGGAGGTTTAAACAGACAATGGCTGACGTCTGAAATGTGCACCAAAGCCTGTGAGTGATGTGGAGCTCTAATTGTGTTCATCTGGGCTGGATTATATGCAGAGGGTGGGGTCTGTAACACTTTCATTTATTTATTGGATAAATGTAGGGAAAAACCTAAGCAGCACACATTATTTTCTCCATCCTTCTTTCGTGTCCATGATAGTTCCAAAATCGTGGCAACATTTTCAGGATATCCACTGAAGATAACTTTACTTATGATGACTCTAAATGAAGTTTATTTGCAGTTTGTTTTTCTGAATATACGACATGGCTCTCCTGTCTTGAACTCATCTGTCTAGAGTGTGACCTAATTTATTTCTGTTTTGAACTCTGGAATATTTTGAATTGTGCTCTGGACTGGGAATTGCTGCACAAGACTGTACACATATGTGTTGTGTTTTATATTATGTTGCAGTGCAGACCCTACTATGGTGTGAATAGCCTGACTTTGTCTATTGTCACCACCTCACTATAGGGATATGAAAAAAAACAAAAAAACATTCTATTTGTACTATGTTGACTCTGGACCAAATGAGACCAGTTTAATTTGCACAAAATATGAGGCATTGTGTAGGATAACTTTTCTTCATGCAAAAAACTGGCTGATGTGGCCTTCAAAAGCTAATAATATTACCTTTTAAATTTGGCTGCAGGTGACTACAAAGCTGATACTTGAGAATGCATGCGAATGTGTCAGAAAAACACATACCTTTAGTCTTTTTATTGGAAAAGAAAGCTCCCTGAGTCCTGGAAAAGTTAATACAAAAAGAGCAAGAGAGAGCAAGGACAATATGCCCTCAGACACTTGTGATGGGACCCCAGGTCCCCCAAGTGATAACAATTAAATAAAACAGGTTGCTAGTACCAGTGCACTCATCTGGGAAGCACTGCAGCCTCCTATGGTGTACGGTAAAACTCTTGTGGTATTCACCCTGCAAGGGTCAACCCCCTTCAAACTGTAGTAGCACACAAGCTTCACCAGGGAAGTTTGCACTGTACCACAGGACATTGGGTTGAGAAATTGGGTTGCTAGTTGAGAGGGGTAGAAACCTACTCAAGCAGAAACCACAATACTTGTCTGGGAGAGGCACAAGCAAACCGCAAAATAATGTGTGCTCAACCCTCTGGTAGCTTGGCACAGAGTAGTCAGGCTTAACTTAGAGGCAATATGTAACGTGTTTATGCAGCAATTCAAACAGTAATACAATGAATACACAACACACGAAAATGTACACTCGAAATTAGAACAATAGAGTACATTTTAATAAATGAAACAAGACTACCAACAAAAATCTAATCAATAGAGCTGGAGATATGCAAGGTAATTTCAGTGGAAATAGTAAGATTTCAGTAGGAAAAAACACAAAGTGCCGACTGTGAATATCTGGTCACGTTGGACTAGGACAAAGCCACATGTTTAGGCCAAGCGCAGGCTGGCTACAGGGAATGATCCACTTAGGCTCTCTGAAAAAGATTACCATAAATCGTGGTTCCAAAGTGTTGCGTTGTCCCGTGTTGAGGATGCATTGTGCAGCAAAGGTCATGCATCGATTCCTGATAATTGGCAAAACCTTGATGTAAGGTCCTGCATTGTCGACTTGGATCCTATCAATGAGGGCTTCAGATGCAAAGTCTGACGTTAGTGATGTGTTGCACAATTGAGGTGATGCGTTGGTTCCAAGGAGCTGCAAGGCTGCTTTGTGAGACCTTGTGCCATCATCGAGGTGCCATAGATGAGAAATTTGAGATGTGACTATCTGCTTCAGGGTAGCTTTCTGGTTCCAATATGGGCTGTGAGGTCGATGCAGAGTCCTTGCACGGAGAGACTCCTCGCAGCAGAGGCAATTTTTCAGTTCTGCTCGGGGCTGCGCCAAGCAGCAGAGGAGATCTTTGTTGGTTCTGCTGTATCCACAGAAGCCTTGTCAGAGACCCTCTGGCCCACTTCCAAGGGGCCAAGACTGGGGATACATCCCTTGGCAGAGTAGGACTCACAGATGCAGTGTCCAGGTGCTGTGTTCAAAGTGGTTAGAGACTTATGTCTCTGAGGCACTAGTCAGAAGTCCAGCCAACTAGCCCTTGGAGTCACTTTAGGGTCCTGTAGTCTGCAGATCTAGGCCCAGACCTTCTCACTCAGGCAAGTGAGCAGTAGGTCAGCACAGCAGGCTAGCAGTTCTTCACAGCAGCAGTCCAGCAGGGTGTCAGTTCCTTCAGCAGCACAAGTGACCCAGAAACAGGGTGAGGCACTAAATGGCAAAGCCAGGAGAGTGCCAACATTATAAAAGTGGCTTTTTCAAAACTGTAATTTAAAACCTGACGTTACCATGAGAGAATTTTGTATTTCAATTCCAAGGAAACCAAACAAGAACTGGTTACCTGTTCCAAATTGGAAGTTACAGCTTATTAAAAGTAATAAGGTAACTCTAATGTTATCCTATGGGAGAGGTAAGCCTTGCCGTAAGAGTTTTTCACTACTGGGACATGTAAAATTTAAAAGGACATGTCCAACTTTTTAAACACACTGTGCCCTGTTTTTGGGCTGTTTAGGTCCAACCCTAGGTGTCACTATTAGTTAATAAAAAGGAATGTTTAGGCCTGCTGAAAAGTTTATTTGTGTTTTAGTGTTGCAGGCCCACTAGTACAATTTAATTTACAAGCCCTGTGTACATGTAGTACCACTTTACAAGCGACATGCAAGTAAAGTAAATAGGTCAATTGGGCGTAAGCCAGTTTTACAATGTTTGAAGGAAAGAGCCCATGCACTTTAGCACTGGTTGACAGTGGAAAAATGCAGAGTGTCCTAAAGCCATTAAATCTAGATCAGCAATAATGGAAGAGTAAGGCAAAAAGTTTAGTGGGAAGACCACCCTAAAACTGCAGGTCTAACAGTGCTGTAACCATCAGTACTCAAAATTATAATTTGATACATAAACATACGTGATTGAAATGTATTCTCATTTTTACTTTTCATTTGTGGTGTGTAATTTTTTACACACATTGGAGTGCACAACCTGCTACAGTGAACCAAGAGTTCAGAATTTAGAAGTGTTGTTCATGTATTTGCATGATTATACATGAGCAGATAAATGCATGCTTGACCTCTGTTCACAGTCCTGGATGGACAGGCCTTTCATCCCAGTGTTAATTTCCACGATTCGTTGAACTAGTTTGGAGGCATGTTTTGATTCTTGCTTCTGGAGCCTCTCTCACTTTCTTCTGCTCCCAGAGGTTAGTTGAACCAGGCACATCGAATCTTCAAGAGAAAGAGAGGGAATGGGGAGGAAGGCAGAAAGAAAGTGACCAGAGACAAAGGAGAGGAGCGAGAGTATGGACGGATGCAAAGAGAGTGATTGTGCAAGGAGACAAAGGGATAATGTCTGGTTTGAGCATTTTTCCTAGGGCTGCTTTTGGTTCCACAGACCAGCCTGTTGTGTCTATTTCTCCGGTTAAAGACAGTGTAGATGGGCCACATGACTTACACTGTATCCTCAACTTCTGACGTTTGACATCTTATTTCCATCACCATTAAAGTCAACACCAACGTAAATATATTTTTACAGGGGGATTGTGCTCCCCTCAAAATGTTTTGACACAAATATGCTCTAGTACAGCATATCACACAAACAAGTAATGAAGTATTGATCTTATTCGCACAGGCTATTATAACTAAAAAGAGATTTTTGGTTGGTCATGGTTGAGTAATAATCTGGGGTACAAAAGAAATAAGCAAAATGTTCCAAAACGAAATCGTTCAGTGTTAATGAAGTGCACAAGCTAACGAGATAAACAATTGACAGATATGCTCAAGAAAAATAGTGAGTCCAAAAAAATCGAGGGTTTAGCAGAACATAAACGGCTACCGGGTATAAAAGAAGCATGCCAGGTCTCACTTGGAACGCTAACACACCCCTAGGATTGTTAGATCACTGTAACAAAGACGCAAAGCTATTGCCAAAGAAAAATCAAGGAAACTTAATGCGACATTTATGGAATTTTGGGATCTAGAGAAAGGCTCTAATCAGACATAATGCGTGAGCATTTTTATAACACGTGAAAAGAGAGTGTTGGAAGGAAGTAAATATCATTGTGAAATGACGCCTTCAGTATCTATCTTTGAATGGGTATTGTTCTTTGACTAATGAAATCAACATTTGAGTCACTTTCCTTGCCCTCCACTTCTTACGAATTCCCCGGACTTCTGCGACTGTCAGATTCTGTTTGTCGGACCAGCGGTTGGTAGGACTTAAAGTGGTCTGCATTTATATTACGGATGAATTTAGAACGCTTTCCAGGTTTTCTCTCGAGACTTAATAATTAGGGGGTCCAGTGGTAATTTTGATTTCACGTTGAAAGAAAAATATTATTACCTCAGTTTGTTCAAATACTTGTTGAGTATTACTTTTGTTTTAGGCTCACTTATTTATCCAACTCTTGTAATAATAAGATCAGTAAAATATACCTGATCCATAATCATCCTCAAGTCATGGGAGTTAAAATACAAATGAGTCTCGCCCTGTATGAGCTCTGTGATGCAAAGCCAGATACCACTGTGCTCGTTTTAATTGCGCATTCTATTCAGATTTCCGGTTTGTGTCCTCTATCTATTTCTTTACAGCTGCTCTCAATACTATGTGAGAAATACGACTATAGTCGGGCCACTGCAATTAAGCGGCAGAACAAATTAATTTGTCATTTGTAGACATGTTAAAATTGTATGAGCAGAGGGTGCCTCTCATTAATATCAGTTTGATAACTAAACACAGCTGGCCAAAGCCGACATGACAAAAGGCCTACCACTGCATGGCAACACGTGTGGTAGCGTTTTTTGATTCATAGGAGCTAGAAGTATTTTTTTGTAAAAATCTGAAATTATGTAGAAGATGATGTTGTAGTTGACAAATGGCGGCAAATCCAAAACTATGCAGAAAATCTGTAGACACAGACTCATGATTCCAGTGGCCCTGGTTGTAGTACGAGTGTACTTCTCCCGTTAAGGAGGTGACTAGGCTTTCACAAATAACCTTAGCAGATTGCTGGTAGAGCAGGGCCAGTGATAAAAGGTAGTGTTGTGCGCGAGGGGAAGCACAGAGGTATGCCCAAGAAGATAGCTGCAGATTTGTGTAAGGACTCAATATTAAGGTGCCTTATTTTGAGAAACACGGACCTCCTGTTGTGTCTTGCATTTTTCATCACTCCTATTTATTTAGTAAATTATTACACTTTCTCTGTGTATTGTTCAAGATAGTTCAACTGTTTTTGCATTTACCTGCTGGCCTTGTTTCACTGAGTTGTTTCCAATAATCTTTGCACTTTTGCATTCCTATACGAGTTTAGTAAATATTGTTTGAAAACCTCTAAAAGTAGCTTGTTATGGGTCAAAATAGGAAACAATACAATGTTTGACCTCTTAAATTCTTGCTTTATCTAATTAATTATTATTTTATTGATACAAAGGATTATGTCTACTCCTTCAGTAACCTAAACCCGTCTATCGAATTTATCACTGAAAAATCCCCTTGTAGTTTAATAATAAATAGTTAATGTTGTCTTAACTGATCCATGATCTTCCTACATTTTTATTTAGTTGTCTACATTCTGTTGTCTGCTTCCAAGTTATTGAAGTAAAATAGAACATGATGTAAGTTTTATTTAGGTCCCCAAAAAATGCATAAGGATGTTTTTCTTTACTTTAGATTTGCATAAAAATTCAAACAAATGGGAAACAGCGTTCACCCTGAACTGTTCTTCTTGTTGTTAGAATATCAGAGAGTTGCCCTATAATCACTACAACTACAAATGGATACAAGTGACGGATTTTCAGCCTGCTAATAAACACTCTTAGACAGTCAAATGTAAGTGATTTCCAAAAGAACACTCAACAGGCATACCCAAAAGCTATGAAAAACATCTATATTCATTAAGGCTAGTATCTTTTGTTTTGCTTGAAATGTTACTGCCATAGGTATTAAATGAGTATGCTGTAATACATTTCTCCCTTTAACCAGTCACTTCTTTTCTTTTTTAATATTATTATTTTAATAGTTACTGTGTCACCATTGCCAATGTTTTTGGCAAAAAAATTAAGGGCCTGATTTTGATCTTTTTTTGTCTCATCACCAAATTGCATCGGTGGCAGACCTGAGAAGACCACTAAGTCAACGGTAGTCCTCCTGCTGTTTATAGAAGACCGCCATGATTGAGTTCTCTTTCTGGGTGTCAGGCAGGCAGGTTATCGCCAGCCGTATTTAGATGTTCCAGTTGGACAGGCAGTGTACTGGCAGCGGTTTGATGATGGAGGCAGGACATTGCAGGACCAAATAGTCATCGCACAGCGCCTATGGAGTCAAGCCAGCCTGGCTGTTGAGGGGTGATACCCTGAAACTGGTCCCAGGATGCTTGTTCCTGTCCAAGCAGAACCTGGCGTGGCAGTTCGGGATGGAGTTCTCCCATAGGCAGCAGGATCAAGACCGATTTGCATATGGCTGGATCCAAACTTGGATGGCATGGGTAACAAAAAGCAATAGATTTAGGCCCAGATCTCTGTACTGGGGGTGAATGAGTGAGAGTGTTCAGCATTCCATCCATCACTAGTTCTTTTTGCCTTGAAAAGAGGTAAGTCTCTCACACACACAAAAACACACACACAATCTGCCCTTTGCATATGCATCTCCCTCCATCACACATGACACAACACATTGTTATCCATTACTGTGACACCACAACACAACACCCACATGGTGCAAACTCACATACATGTACATCCATCACACAACATACACACGCTGACACTGCCCCCACACATGGCACAACCACAACCAACACACTCATCTACACAAATACATGTACGCAGAAGCACAACTACACACCTCATGACAGCAACCACCACACAACAACATGCACCTGAGCACTGCACGCTGCAACAAAAACCACACCACACAACACAACAGACACAGCAACATTCATTCCATATTCAAGTAGCATTTATACTGACAAAACGACATCACCCAGTACACCTCCCTCCACCTCACCTAGCCAATTGCATCGCACACACATACACGTTCTGACTCACACACACAACTCAATATCAACATGACAGGTACATGTCCCTTTGACAAATGAATTTACTAAATATCTGAACACAGAGCTAAATGTGGGATTCCCTTAAAGCAGAGCCGTTCTCTAAGGCCAAAGAAAAAACTATTTTAGATGGGACTAGAGGCTAGCGTTAATCGTTAACACTTGTTAATGGCTGTACAACAACACATAAATTCAAATATTTCAGGACACAGAATCAGAATGTTCATCTTTTATTAGCCTGTCAATTGTCCTCCATCCTTGTCTATTGGCGCAGCTCCTTTAAAAAGTATGCTAGTTTCCATTGCTGGAGTGAGATTAATTTTCTTTAAAGTGCAATGGATACGAAGTGAAATCTTTAAATCAGTTTCATTTTAGAATGTTGCATATACATTTTACAGAAGATCAATTTTGTTTTTGGTACGCACATTATGGAATATGCATTATTTTGTACTTCACTTTGTATTTTTTGTTTTGTACATACTGGAGGAGCTCGACTATTTGTCTATTATTACTCATGTGTCAAAAAAATATTTTGTTAATTTATTATAGGATTGACTCCATAGTGAGGTAGCCAAATAGTTTAGAGCTTTTTTGGCATTAGAATGTCTTTACTTAATAATAATTTTAGACATGGTCTGTATGCAATGTAAACTAAAAAACCTGAGAGGCAGCATTGCCAGCATTCTCTTCCCATACACTATAAAATGATAGCTTCAAAGCTTATCATTGCAATGATTCCAGTTTAAATATTTGCTTATTCAAAATCCCAGGTAGCCATCGCATTTTCAATTAAGAGAAAATCCTAGATAATCTTGTAGTAATTATAAGTGTCCTTCCCAGAATAAATGGAGCTAGTTCTTCTTCTTATTACAGTAATGTTGTCGGCCCACTTGCCACATTGAAGTTCTGTTTTCCAAATGTAAATGAAAGCCGTTGTAAAATAAAGTAATTGAATAATCTGCACTACGATCGTATAATTATGATAAAATATTGAATCGTATGTTGGCTTCTAAGGGAGGGCAGTGATAAAACTGACTCTGTACATAGAGGATCCTTTGAAAGAAGAGAACAAGGCTGTTTGTTGGTCGGAAGATGTTATGAGTGGCATTTCTATCCCCGTCTTTATAATTTCAAAAGCTAACTCCTAGAAATGTAAAAACAGTGTTGATTTGACTTTTTTTAATTCTAAATAGGCAGATGTAAACCTATCTTCTCTCACTGTTTATTGTCATACTGTTTGATTTTGTTTTCAGTGACGGTACTTAAAATATGCCTTGACCCCTTCAGCAGTTTATAGACCCATCTTTTTGGTCAACACCGGGTACAGAGTCACTAACTTCCCTGCTCTTCGGACTTCTGAGTCGCATGTTCAGGCTTCCTTATCTCTGATGTCCTGAATTTTATCTGATATCTTAGAATTCATTTGTGTTAGAAATGGTGTCTTTGGTTGGCAGTCAGGTTACTCCCTGTCCAAGGAAGGACCCTCACTCTAGTCAGGGTAAGTCACACACAATCCAAATTATGCTGTGCCCACCCTCTGGTAGATTGGCACTGAGTAGGCAGGCTTAACGTAGAAGGCAATGTGTAAAGCATTTGTGCAATAAATCATACAATACCACCATATAGCACTACAAAAATACACCACAGAGTGTTTAGAAAAATATATAATATTTATCGGGATAAATGCAAGTCAAAACGATCGAAGATGCAATAAGCAAATGTAGAGATGTCACTGAAAAGCGATATAAAGTGTCTTACGTCTTTTAAAAGCAAAGTCTCTTTCAAGCACAAAGTACCTGGTTCGCATGAAAAATCTCCACAAAGGGCCGCAGAGGAGGAGATTGGTGGAAACAAAGGGGTGTGTGTCTATTTCTTGGGCCGCACACATCGATGCGTTGTTTATTTTTCACGCAGGGAGAGCTGTGCATCGATTTCTGGCACTCGGTCGTGGATCCTCTTTGGGTTGCGGGGTTTTCAGACACCCCGGGGATGATGCATGGATTTCCGGCGCTGCTAGGGCGAAGTAACAGGAGCTGCGTCGATCTGGTAGGCGTTGGGTCGAATTTTCTACCGCACAGCAGGAGCTGCGTTGATTCCTCTCTGGAAGTCGGGATGAGTCGTTCCGGCTCGGCTGTGCGACGAGCCAATGAGGCCATGTGTCGAATTTCTGGTATCTACGCTGGCGCTGCGTCGATCTTTTCGTTGGGAAGTCAGTCTGCATCGTTCCGGTTCAGCGTGCGGTGAAATTATCACCGCAGTGCAGGCTGTGCATCATTTCTGGCAGGCTGTTTGTCGATTTTCGCTGCAAAAGGAGTCCTTCTTGTAGAGATTAAGTGTTTTTGGTCCTGAGACTTCAGGGAACAGGAGGCAAGCTCTATCCAAGCCCTTGGAGAACACTTCTTCACCACAGCCAGAAAGCAACAAGGCAGCAGGGCAACAGCAAGGCAGCAGTCCTTCACAGAAAGCAGACAGGTGAGTCTTTTGAGCAGCCAGGCAGGTCTTCTTGGCAGGATGCAGGTTCTGGTTCAGGTTCTCTTCTCCAGGAAGCGTCTGAGTTGGTAGGGGCAGAGGCCCTGTTTTTATACCCAAATGTGCCTATGAAGTGGGGGAGACTTCAAAGATTGGCTTAGAAGTGCACCTGGTCCTTTTTCAGTTCAATCCTGTCTGCCAGGGTCCCAGTAGGGGCTGTTGCCGTCCTTTGTGTGAGAGCACGCCCTCCACCCTCCCAGCCCAGGAAGACCCATTCAAAATGCAGATTTATGCAAGTGAGGCTGAGTACCCTGTGTTTGGGGTGTGTCTGAGTGAATGCACAAGGAGCTGTCAACTAAACCCAGCCAGACGTGGATTGTAAGGCACGGAAAGATTTTAGTGCAGAGAAATGCTCACTTTCTAAAAGTGGCATTTCTAAAATAGTAATATTAAATCCAACTTCACCAGTCAGCAGGATTTTATATCACCATTCTGGCCATTCTAAATATGACCTTCCTACTCCTTTCAGATCAGCAGCTACCACTCAAACAATGTATGAGGGGAGCCCCAATGTTATCCTATGAAAGGAGCAGGCTTCACAGCAGTGTAAAAAACGAATTCAGGAGTTTTACACTACCAGGACATGTAAACTACTCATGTATTTGTCCTGCCTTTTACCTACACAGCACCCTGCCCTATGGGTTACCCTGGGCACACCTGGGTGACCTATATGTAGAAAAAGGGGAGTGTTAGGCTTGGCAAGTACTTTTAAATGCCAAGTAGAAGTGGCAGTGAAACTGCACACACAGGCACTGCAGAGGCAGGCCTGAGACATGGTTAGGGAGATACTTATGTGGGTGGCACAACCAGTGCTGCAGCCCTCTAGTAGCATTTAATTTACAGGCACTGGGCACATTGACTAGGGACTTACCAGTGGTGCACTTGACTAAGAAGTCACCAGTAAATTAAAATAAGTCAATTGGATATGAGCCAATGTCACCATGTTTTAAGAAGAGAGCATATGCACTTTAGCACTGATTAGCAGTGGTAAAGTGCTCAGAGTCCTAAAGGCAGCAAAAATGACGTCAGAAAAACAGATGGAGGAATGCAAAAAGTTTGGGTGTGACCGTGCAGAAAGGCCATTTCAAACACTGGTGTTATGAGTTTGTGCTATTACAGGATGGTGTGTGTACTGTGGAGCTGAAAGGGTACTGTCAAAATGGGTTTCACCTATTTGGTCCATTTAGCTGTCATGGAAGACATGGTAGATGGCACAAATTGCACCAGTTTAAATGTGTGCAGGCTGTGATGTTTATTTACGTCACCCACACATATAGCAAAACTATATGGCTTCCAGGAGAACCACCATGCTCTGGCTTGGCTGCAATTTAGAAATGTGCATTGAAACGGGGACAGGCAAAGTCTCATTTCATTGCAGAAAACTATATGTTAATAAGTCACAAAGTAGAATTCTGCATGCTGGAAATAGTGGGCTCTCAAAGTGACTAAATAGTCAAAAGTTGTTTTCAGTGTTGCAGGTGTAGCTTGATGGAACAGGCCTAGTTACAACCTTAATGTACATCTTCATCTCAGAAGTGCTAGCAAATGTTTCAATAATATTTCCACATCAGCCCTCACTACAAGTTAAGGAGTTAATGCTGATCCCTGTGGAAACTAATAATTGCACAGGGATCAGAAACTATGAGCTGTGTGATAATTATCACATCCTTGCCTTTCTACACTGATATGTAACTTTAGTAAAAAAGTAACTTTATAAAATATACTTGTTCTGCCTGGGCCAAAAGTGTTGTTAATCATTTCTCACCTCTAGTTGCCCAGTATACATCCCTGTTTGGATTTAGTGATCATGATTTCATGAGGACAATAGTCCCTGGGCTCAAGAAGGCAGGGGTGGTATCAGCCAGTAACCACTAACCAGGGATAAGCCACCAATGAAAGGGACATGAACAGCAGACAGAACAAACATCTGGTTTCACCCTACCTTTTTTGACT